>NC_071094.1:22128425-22818425 GCF_027358695.1 Spea bombifrons
CCCTTCCCCCTCTCTCACCCCTCTCTCCCCCCCTTCCCCCTCTCTCCCCCCCTTCCCCCTCTCTCCCCCCCCTTCCCCCTCTCTCACCCCTCTCTCTCCCCTCTCAGCCCTCTCTTACCGGTGCTTCCAGCGGGGGCAGCGGGTTGACGTCGCCTTCCGCTGCAGCCGCAAGGAGGTGGAGTTGGCAGCGGGGATTTGTATGCGTCCGTCGCGTATACTTTCCCCGGCTGTCAGAGGTCAGAGATCAGAGTTCCCCGCACCGGTGCGGGGAACTCTGGTCTCTGACAGTCGGGGAAGGTGTACGCGACGGACGCAGACAACCCCCGCTGCTAGCCACACCTCCTTCCGGCTGCAGCGGACGTTGTCTACGCGGATCGCGTAGACGTCAACCCACTGCCCCGGCAATACAGCAGGAAGCACTGGTAAGTGTGTGTATGATGGGGGGGGCTGAGACAGGAGGATCCAGGTCCCCTGCAGCGGTGCGGGGGATCTGGATCTTAGTCTCCTAATCAGACCTCTATTTGAGGTCTGATTAGAAGACGACCCCGATTAGAAGACGAGGGGTATTTTTCAGAGCATATGCTCTGAAAAAAACCTCGTCTTATAATCGAGCAAATACGGTATATATATATATATATATTTTGATCCTTTATGCAGCCCGGAGCCCCCGCTCATGATTCGCTCATAATTAATTTTTGCGGTGAGAATTTAACCTTTAGAATAGACAAAAGGGTTGGAAATATATAGCTCCACCCCCTTGCAATGTGATTTTTTTTTCAGCTCCACCAACTTTATATGGACTGTAGAAGCATATTGTGCGCACAAAATTTTGGCTCTGGGAAAAATTTTGCACAACAGAAATTTTCTGCGCACATCACACAAGAAAAATTAGAGGGAACATTGGCCGCACCACCCACTTTAAAGACTTAAAGTGGGGGGAAAAGTGCGGCCTATATTCGAGCCAATACGGTATATACAATTATTTTGATGAACTACACTATGATGTTTTTTTCTTTTCTCTTTGTTCTATGATTGAATTTTACATACTGCTTGGATTTCCTTGAAGCTGCATTGAATTGGTATCATTTGCATTATTTATACTCACTTGGTGTGAGGGGCGCGGTCACCTATATATGTTTTTGTAGATTTTATATTAGTTTTTTTGTCCATTTCAGGATCTATAACACAATTAAAATCTCACATGCATATAAATGTTCCCTGAATATATTTTTCAATCCTCTGTAAAGTGCCATTAAGAAAATGAATTTGCTTTGAATTAGGAGCATATATATTTAGTATAGAGTATAATCTATCCTCCAATTTTCCGGCACAATAAAGGCGTATCTAGCGCTATTATCCCTCTGTTTATATATTATCTCAGATTAAATTTTATTAGAAATTATGATTGCCACTCCTCGCTTCTTTTTATGTAGTAAGGAGGAGTATTCTTTCACTGTATATTTTTTATTATTCAATCTATTAATATCCCCATTTAACCAATGAGTTTCTTGAATAGAGCACACATCAATCATTTATTTGATTTATTCATATAATCAAATAAAGAATATCTTTTCTGTGGGGAATTCAAGCCCTGAACATTTAATGTAGTGAATTTAATCAGTTCTTTCATTGGCTATTAAAAATTTACATTGTAAAGTATTCAAGCTCACAAAAATAATTAATTTCCTAACGCATACATTCATACATTCAGCATTAATTATGGAACCCAAAGTACCATGTGAGAACCAGAGAAAACAACTTTGTATCTCTGAAATCATAGTACCACCATAAAAAAAGCAAGGAACGGCACGTACCGACGACCTTCTGGCGTAGGTGGAATGATCCCCACCGAGGATATAAACTTGCGTGTTTAAAACAATAAAAGGATACCAGGAGCAGAAAAGAATGGTTTTTAAAAAAACTTATTTATTTTCAGCTTTCTGGTTAAAAACCATTAAAAAGTCAATAAAAATAGCACAAACGCGTTTCACCTACTAAATAGGCTTCCTCAGTAGGTGAAACGCGTTTGTGCTATTTTTATTGACTTTTTAATGGTTTTTAACCAGAAAGCTGAAAATAAATAAGTTTTTTTAAAAAAAACATTCTTTTCTGCTCCTGGTATCCTTTTATTGTTTTAAACACGCAAGTTTATATCTTCAGTGGGGATCATTCCACCTACGCCAGAAGGTGTGAGCAATCCATTTATTGCTCACCATATTGTGAGTATATAGCGAACTGTTTTTATTTGTTTTATTCATTTTATTATACAGAAAGCACTATGCCTATTTCTGTTTAACTTTTTATGTGCACCTTATCCTGAGAACCAAAAAAAAAGAACTACACAGGACTGCTGCTAAAGATATCCCCAGGCGAGGATTGTATCGCCCATGCAAGTTTTGGGGGACTAATTGCTTAAGTCCACCAAAAATGTGAGTATCCATTCCATAACTCCTTACCACACAGTGCCAGCCACATATTATATTATTGTGACTTTCTTCTCCTCTATGCGCAACCACTATCTCCTGTGACCTCCAAGTTATTTACCAAGCCAAGAAGAGGAAACCTTGGCGAGTGGGCTGCTGCTATTTATAGGACTATTTATTTTATTGCTGTTTTTATTGCTCTTAGCGCTATTACCTTCCTATTTTTTGCTGCAATTTATGCTAGGGCCTATTGTCTGAGTTCTGGAAGTCCGCTCCCAAATGCTTAGGACTGACAGTGTTTGGATGCTTTGCTCTGGGGTGAAACAGGTGAGCGGGTCGCCAATTGCCCACTCATTCGCCTTTCCCAATGCTGCTGCTGCTGGTGGTGGTGCCAGCGTCTCTTCTCTGCCAGTTCGCTTCCTGGCTAGTGTCATGCCTCAATTGTCCCTAATGGTAGGGGTAGTTTCTGCCCCTGGCTGCCTCTGTTTGCGGTGTGGCAACGCCTGCTACCTCCACCAGTGTAGCCAATTTACACTAGGGCCTTGTTTCTGAGCTCAGGAAGTCCGCTCCCAAACGCCAAGGACTGACAGTGTTTGGATGCTTTGCTCTGGGGTGAAACAGGTGAGCGGGTCGACAATTGCCTACTCGTTCGCCTTTCCCAATGCTGCTGCTGCTGCTGGTGGTGGTGCCAGGGTCTCTTCTCTGCCAGTTCGCTTCCTGGCAAGTGTCATGCCTCAATTGTCCCTAATGATAAGGGTAGTTTCTCCCCCTGGCTGCCTCTGCGGTGTGGCAACGCCTGCTACCTCCACCAGTGTAGCCAATTTACGATAGGGCCTTGTGTCTGAGCTCTGGAAGTCCGCTCCCAAACGCCAAGGACTGACAGTGTTTGGATGCTTTGCTCTGGGGTGTAACAGGTGAGCGGGTTGCCAATTGCCCACTCATTCGCCTTTCCCAATGCTGCTGCTGCTGGTGGTGCCAGCCACTCTTCTCTGCCAGTTTGCTTCCTGGCTAGTGTCATGCCTCAATTGTCCCTAATGGTAAGGGTAGTTTCTCCCCCCTGGCTGTGTCTGTTTGCGGTGTGGCAACGCCTGCTACCTCAGCCAGAGTAGCCAGCTTACGCTAGGGCCTAGTCTCTGAGCTCTGGAAGTCCGCTGCCAAACGTCAAGGACTGACAATGTTTGGATGCTTTGCCCTGAGGTGAAACAGGTGAGTGGGTCGCCAATTGCCCACTCATTTCCTTTTCCATTTCCATTTCATTTTTTTCCGTCTGATACACAACCTACCAAACATAACACATAACACATATAACACAGTGACATAACACATAACACACACACGTACAATTCACAAATCACAAGGACCTTTCCTCCTGTTATTTGCCCTGGCCTTCACTTCTACACTCACTAGCATTAACGCTATAACTCACACTTCACCCTATAACATTTTTCCATCCACATACCTGCCAACAGACCCAACTTTTTCAGGGACAGTCCTGCTTTTTTCCAGTCCTGTCCCATCAAATTTAGCTAAACTAGGTAAAGTGCACGAAGGTATAGCTGGATAGGGTAGCACTACAATATTAAATAAATATAATAAAGTAAATATTAAATATGGCTTTAAAATAAAATTAAATAAACCCCTATTTTTTTAACACCCATTAAAATTAAATTATTATTTAGTGATAATACATCTTTAACCAAAACAGTGCACTGCTAATACTCTTAATTATAACCGTACATTAACACTAAGCTATTTTTTTAGTTCTTGTCCCACATTTTTCCATTCGCATACCTGCCAACACACCCAACATTTTCGTGGACAGTCCTGCTTTTTTCCAGTCCTGTCCAGTAAAAGTTGGGTTGTTGCAAAGTATGCCATTGTAAATAGGTAGCAAATGTTAGGCATGTATTTAAAAGTGGTCTAAAATCGATTTCAAAATGTAAAATAATCCCTATTCTTTTATTAAACATCTATGGATGTGTGACTGTGTATGATACATAAAGAAGGCCAAGTTCCTTGGAGCATTTGTCTAGGTCTCAGAAAAGACAACTGCTCAGAGGAACTTGGCCCTCAGTTTCGGGCAATGTGTATTGTGTACACCTCGGATAGCACCATGAAGGTAAGTGTGCAACTCTATTGGTCGTTTCGGCAGGGGGCTCACCTGCCATCAACGAATGAAGTGCATTCTGCAGTTCTGCAATTCATTTGTTGATGCCAGACCATCCCCCTTCCGGCGACCAATAGAGTCGCACACACGTACCTTTACGGCACCAACGCATCTGCTGCCCAAGTCTAGTATTTACCCCCTTCCCAATTTCAATTTAACTAATTTATATATAACAAAGATAACGTGAGTAAACACAGATACAGCTTTTAAACTATAATTTCATTTATTGAAGGTAAAGAGTTAATCAAACTCTATATGAACAACTTGAAAAAGTAATTGTAAAATGCTAAGTTAGTTTTACCTCAGGTCTACTTTTGACTTATCAATCCACAGAATATTATCCCAAAAGTATTGGGTCATCAAGATGTTTTTGGCAAATGTGAAATGAGCCTTTGTGTTTTTGGTCAGTAGTGATTTTTGACTTGGAGCTATCCCATGGATGTCATTTTTGCACAGTCGCTGTCTTATTGTGAACACTGCCCTTAACTGAGGCAAGCGAGGCCTGTAGTTCTTTTTAAGACCTTTTAGCCATCTTCACTTTGCAAGACAGGTTCTATTTAATTGTTTAGATTCAACAGGGCTGGCAGTAATCATGCCTGGGCATGTCTAGTGAAATTGAATCAAATTATCAACTAAATCTGGTTAATTGTGTGATTTAGGCAATTACGTTTTCATGGCATTTTGTGTTTACTTGGGTTATTTTTGTCTAATATTAAAATTAGTAATGTACAGCAGGCATCAGCTCTTTAGGATTCAATCATTTCCTGCGGTATGATCTCTTCATTGTATGGACACAATGACCTTTTGGCATACCGAGTGGACTTAAATATATTTGAAATATTATTGTATTGAGATTCTTTTTGGTATGACTCCCACTAGTGAGTTATTTTCTCCTAATAGTGCCAACAGCTGTTGAACAAAACCTTTGACAACAATAAATGACCCATGAAAAATTCCAGTAGTAAAAGGTGAGCAATCTTCAATTACAAAGACTGGAACTTCCATTGTGTGTTAATATAACACTAAGCAGGTTAGTTTTACAGGTTTTGGTTTCATTTTAGTGAATCTATCAGACAACTACTATGTAGTAACATTGTCTTAGAGGGGAAAACCCACCCTTTTTTATTACTAGTTTCAGATTAACCTCTTTGTACCCTTCATGACCAAGGCTGTGTTAACAGTTTTCTGGTGCTTGTGTTAATCTGCAATTTTCTTCTCTTACATTTAGGGTACCTACACATATATTGGGTTTTTTTCAAAACTGTCTTCATATACAATTTTTTGAGCATATCATCTAATTTCCTATAAAAAATAAAATATGGTGAAACATTGAAAAAAATACTTTTCTCACTTTTATTTGAAAAACCTTTCACTCACCTACAAAAAGAAAATTAAAAAACCTGCTAAATTGATTCTACTATTTGTCCAGCGTTTAGAACTACCCAATGTTTTTGGTTTTTATCTGGTCATTCTGCCTCCTTGTGCTATTTGGGACAATTATATTTATCCTATCAAACCATACATTTTTGAAAACTAGACACCCCGAAGTATTTCAATCGATGGCATTTTATCTCTTTACATTCACTAATTCTACCACCAGTATTTGTCAAAGTTTATGGTATTAATTGTGTGTGTTTTTTCACACACATTATAATTTATGCATACATTTGCAGCCCTTGGTATCTGTAACTGTTAAACAACACCCCAATATGTGTTTAGCAAATGCACAGGTTTGTCTGTTTGTGAGAGGCAAAATCTCATGGGAGCATGGAAGTTACAGTCTTTCTCTTTTTAGCACAATCTGTAAAATAGAGTTCTCTTTCCCAGAATGCCTCACTTCACTGAGGAGGGATGGGAACAGCAGAGGGGCAAAATACTGAAAGGCAAAGTCAGCCACTAGATGGAGTGCCTATGTAATTAAGCACACTACACAGTACATATAGATGCTGGAGGCATGACACCCCCTATTCAGTCTTTACTTCAAAGAGATAAGTACATATTGCATGTCTAATGCATATATATATATATATATATATATATATATATAGATATATATATATATATATATATATATCTATATATATATATATATATATATATATATATATACACACACACACCTGTGTCTGTAATCTCATGCGCTTCATAGTGTGTCCCATAATGGCAGAAATGAAATGTGGTCACCCTAGTCCCGGGCCTCTGTCTATCTTCAGGTCTGCACATATTGTCAGATGGCTGTCCTCAAGACCGGCCCCAGGTGAAGAAGTCTACTGGGAAAATGATTCACCAAGGGGCCCAGTGTGCCCATGTGTTAAGAAAGCACTGCCCCCTGCACGCCTAAAATAAATACATGCTAATAACTGCTGTTTCAATGATTTCATAGGGAGTTCTACTGAGCATGTGTGAGAAGTGTACATTCTGAAAGTTTCCTGGTTTCAGTAGAGGCAACAAGGGGAGGTTAAACTAAAAAAACTAAAGTATGCATACTCCACTTTTCATATAATAAAATACATAAGAGTTTATGGGTTCATTAAAAAATAAAAATTCAATTTGTGAGACTAGAGTGTCTGTTTAAATGGGCAGTAGCATGGAACAAGAGAATGTTCAGATGAATGCCCAAGTGATCAAAGAATAATTAGCTTCACAATAGAGAAAACACTGAAACAGTTACTGCACATATCTTTGAAAACTTATTTCTAACATAATAAAACATGCCAACAAAGCATATTGTCATGACTATCATAACCCTAGGAAAATGCTGCAGTTTCCCCAGGCCCTACAGTGATAAGATCCACTTATACTTCAAGGAACACAGTGAAGTTCTGGAGATAGGTGAGATAGTAAGGGGAAGGAATCTGTAGTGATGAGAAAACCTAAGCAACTCAAGTGAACATCAGTTCAACTTGAAGGAAGCAAGAAAACGTCACCTTTCCTGGAAGCAGGAACCAAATAGGTTCTTCCTATGTTATAGGCCGCCATCTTCAAAGTGCATATATGCAAATATTGATTAACGTTTATTTTGGGTAACAGGTGTTTTTTTAAGACGATGCAACAAAACATTCAAGCCACTAGATGGCATCATTTACTCTGCGATACTGTAGATCTTAAAGGAAAATTATATTCTAAAAGTTAGGAATTAACACATTTTAGAATGTATATCACTCCTTGTCATCAGTTTGTCTGATGTGTACGGTAGCATCTTCCAGAGCTGGGCGAACGGCACAAGATGGACACAAGCCCAACTCCTGGCCCAGCCTATTAGTAGTGAGCCAGTACTGAGTTGGTTACGTACGTTACAGCCAACCTTTTGTGTATGGGTACTTCTGGATCAAGTAGTGAGAAAGCCAGATTAAGGGTCTAACTCCTTATGAGGTTTAGCAATGTAAAACATTTATTAAATACTAATTAAAATATAATTGACAAAATGCAAAGGAACTCATTTTTTTAACAAATAATCGGTAATAGCTGTTATTGATTCCAGCATGTCTACCAGTAAGTAAGAAACTAATGCAAGCTGTGATACTAGGAGACTATACTGTGCCTAATTACAAGACCTTAACCTAAGATTAACTGAAGACCTGACAATCTGAATGAATGGGGTCTCTGTAAAGAGGTGAGCACCTATCTACTATCTATCCAGGAAGCAATTTATAGAAAAAGGAGAGCAAACTCTGATATAATGGCTGATCAAAATTAATGTACACTTATGAAAGGCGAAAAATTTTGATCATGCGATCAGACCAAACAGGATAATGATAAACCACAACATAGGATGTTAATGACATAAGAAGTTGATTAGTTGATTATGGGGTCAGTGTGGGCACCCTAACTCGTCTGCAGCTACGTGGACCCATACACAACAAACTGTGATGCACTGTGTTGTCTGACACATTTCTATCAGAACCAGCATTAAAATTTTAAGGAGTTTGAGCTATAGTAGCTCGTCTGTTGGATTTGACGACATGAGTCAGCCTTCACCCCCATGTGCATCAATGAGCCTTAGCCACCCATGTTCCTGTAGCCAGTTCTCGGCTTTTCCTTCCTTGGACCACTTTTGATACGTATTGACCACTGCAGACCAGGAACACCCCACAAGAGCTGCGGTTTTGCAGATGCTCTGACCCAGTCATCTAGCCATAACAATTCGGCTCTTGTCAAGGTCACTCAGATCCTTACATTTGCCCGTTTTCCCTGCTTTCCACTTTCCAATCAACTTTGAGGACGAAATGTCCACTTGCTGCCTAATATATCCCACCCACTGACACGAGCCATGATAACAAGTGTATCAGTGTTATTCACTTCACCTGTCAGTGGTCGTAATGTTATGGTTGATCGGTATATATGTGATTATAATTACTAATGATTATGGCAAAAGTTAGCATACATTGATGAAAGTGTGTTCAATGGTTCTAAGTTCCCAGAAATTAAGAAAGTTTTTAAGTTGTAAATCTAAAATAATTATCTCCACGGGAGTATTTTTACTTGAGCCCCTTTCGTGATCCAACGTGCAACCGTTTGATTGCTGTAAATAACATGTGGTTTTCATATATGACATGTTTTGATATGTCTGGAGACCAGAGTATCTATTATACCGTTTACAGAATTAACATGTTCTAATATATGATTGATGCTGTAATCTCAAAAAATATCATATGGGGAAAAAACATGTCTAACGGTAGACCTAGAATTCAAAATGAATGAACATGTCAGGTGTGTGCTCGATCCTGCACGGGACATATTCCCTTCCATGATGAGTCTCTTCTATGTTTTTTTTTTACTAAAGTCCTGAAGAAGAATTGTATTGATCATTTGGGTTCAACTGTCGAGTGAGTTGATTAGTTTTGGATCCACAGATTGATTCCAGCAACCGTTTGGAATTATGCAGTTATATTAATTATTTTTATAATAATAGTTATATTGGAATTCTATTTAAAGTAGCAGAAATGGAATCCCTGCCTTTCCAGAGAAACCTATGATTAAAGGTGAGTGCAGCTTTTAATTCAGATAAGTGCATCCACTGCTGGGTTTCCTTCTACTCATTGTTTTGTCTTTATAATTATGTTCTACCTGGATTTCCACCAGTGAAAAAATTCCTTAAGATTCATGTAGAAATGTGTAACATTGAAAACAATTTTTCAGTTAACTATTTATAATGTTTTTTAAGACACTGACTTAAAATAGTCCATCATGTTTTTATAAAATGAACATAAAATGTTCCTATCTTTCAAATATGTAATTGTATTATTTTTTGGTTCCCTTTTTGTTTCCCTGTACCTGGATTTCCACCAGTGAAAAATTTCTTATGATTCATGTAGGAATGTGTAACATTGAAAACATTTTTTTCAGTTAACTATTTGTAATGGTTTTTAAGACACTGACTTAAAATAGTCCATCCTGTTTTTATAAAAAGAACAAAAATATGTAATTGTATTATTTTTTGTTTCCTTGTATGATATTTGTATTTGATGAACACGGTGTAAAATATAAGGAAATGATTTCTAAAGAGAGATAGCTGACTCCTAAGCACAAATCACAAGGAAGTAAAATTCTTGCCGGTCTCTTAGTAGGTTTACAGGTAAGAATGTACAAACCCCTCCCATGTTACGGCTCTTAGCCTATATATAACCCAAATCACATGAGTAGAAGTACAAATGATGCTGTGATCAACAGGTGAATGGTGAACTGTGTTACAGAGCAGTGAGACAGAACCGTGTATCACTAAATCTCTCGAAACAGCAGGTAAGCCACAAACCCAATATTTATCATTTGTGCAGAACCATAACTACTTTAAGCACTGCTAGCTTTAGCAATTTGAATTTTACCTATCACCCGTCACTATGTGCTTAGCCTTAACGCATAAAATGCATCAGGTGACTCCCGGGTACCATACTGTGTACATGTCTGTACTGCTGATTGATCAAGGATTTTTTTACTGCCATCGGGTGAGCAGACATAAAAAAATCCTTGTTGATGAAACTAATTTTTTTTTTTTTTTTTAGGATTTTGTTGAAGAAATTTCCACTGATATCACAACTCATAGGAAAAACTTGATAATATAGTGCCATGGAGGGCTTTCCTGCAGTGTTTTATAGTGAACCTGCTGTTCTGGGGCTACTTGCAAATGCCGTCAGTGCTTTCCTTGTGTGTATGCAAAATTTTGCCCTATTTAACACGTCTGTGGTTGCTGGAGGAGCTGAAAACATTCTTGCAGGTAATGTAAAGATTATTAAATTTATTTAATTTTAACAACACTACATTGTTTTAATTTCTTCTATATTAATCCCTTATCTAAATCTTGATTTCTTGGAACAAGCTTATCATTTCAACATGTGAGAAAACTGGGATATAATAGACACACTTAGATATGGAATTTGATGGTGCTATATAAAACAATAAATAATAATAATAATAATAATAATACATGAACAGTTAAACAATGTTCAGGGGAGAAGTATATAATGAGAGGATGAGGAATGCTAGGACATGTGTTCATAGTCTAGAAGAAAACTATGTTGTCTTACAGTAAGTAGAAAAATTGTCAAACTAGATAGTATACAAATTATGTTTCTAAGGTGGATGATTGAGGTGTCTCCCATATACCACACTTACGACACATAGTCTTATCCAGGGATCTTTCTCATTATTATTATTATTATTATTATTAATATTGGTTTTAATGCCAATAATTTAATCTACTTCCCACTTTTTTCCTAATTCATTTTGCAGACCTAAGTATATCTCACGTACAATACAAACACATAAAGTTAAGATTGTCAGAACTATATATAAATTATATGCACGATTCTGATGGCTTCTCTTTAATTTCACACTTTTGGCAGGTGTTCATCTGATCCTAATTGGTGGAGTTGCCCAACTCATTGCTGGATTCCTGTCCTTCAGAAAGTACGACCATCTCAGTGGCACTTCCTTTATTGCCTTTTCTGCCTTGTGGAGCAGTTATGGTGCTACCCGCATCCTAGTAGGAACAGAAGCTCTTGCACAGAACAGTTTGGGTGCATCAGCTCTCCCTGCACTTCCAGTTAGTGAGAGTGCGGTGGCAGGGCTTGTGGCATACATCTTCATCGCATTTATCCTGTCCTTCTGCTCAGCCACTGTCAACTATATCATGCCTTTCGTGTTTGGTGCTTTGACACTAACTCTAATCTTTGAAGCTGTAGGATTATTTGGCCAGTGGGCCTTGGTGGTCTCAGGGGTATCGGAGTTAATAATAGTCTTGTGTGGACTTTATGGAGCCGCAGCACTCCTATTAAAAGGAATCACCCAGAGGTATGTTCTTCCAGGTTTCGGCAATTCCCTTTTTAACGTCCTTCTTTTAGGATCTGCCAACCGTGGCTCGGCTACAGTTACAGGAGAAGAGAAAAAGAAAAATACGAAATATGCTGAACCCATGGCACTGGGCTATTTGTGTGATACCATCTCTCCCTTCATTATGGCATTTTATTGCTTTGGGTACATAAAAACATTTTATGTGGGCGCCATATGGATCAGCATCAATGTACTATCTCAGCTATGTTCCAGCTATTATAGCTATCTCAGAGATGACATTTACCATGCCACAAAGTTTGCTTTTCATGGGACATTCTGGCTAGTGAAATCATGGGAAGAATTTACGCTTACAGTTGTTCTGATGCCTAACAATGTCTCTGTGGAGAGAAGGTTAATGGTTGGAGACTGGTTCTTTCTGATAGCAGCCTGTGTGCTCTGCTTTTTGTCTTTAAACAAGGATGTGCTAGAACTAACACACAATATAGCATTTGCCTTGATGACTGTTTCCACAATCCAACAGATCCCAAGTACATCTGCCTATATATTCTTCGGCGTGACCTGCGGTATTTTTACAGTTATATCGCTGTATACAACATTTGCAAGTCTTGTTAATTCGATTGCAGAAAAGGTGCTGATACCAATAGGCAATATTGTAATGCCAAGTGCGACACTTCAGAAAGTCTTATTGACAGGAAGAAACCTCCTGAAAAAGTCAGGACAAGAACTAAACATTGCTGAAAATCTCACTTCACGCTCCTCCGATCCTCTGTTTTACATCTGCAACGGCCTGGCATCCATTGCTGCAATCCAGAGTTCTATAGACTATTCATCTCAAGGATATTTATCTATTCCCTGGGTACTTGTACCAGGTACTATTATACAGCTGTACATCTGTAGAATTGATGTGCAAGGAGGTAGAAGATTCGGTTCAGTCTTGCCGTTTTGCTACTCTGCTATCTGGGCTACCTGGGTCTGGCTACGCTTGGCAGGTAATAATATTTATTGCTGTTATGTTTATTAAGATAGATAAATCTAAATAGTGATTACTAAAATATATAGTTGTCAATAATAACAATAAGAAGCATTGATTTTCTGTGGAAGTTTGCATTACCATTTTTAATTCATGCAGATTTCAGTTAGCTTCATATAATACAGACAAACACATTTCAATATTTTGCTAATCTATACCATTTCTATGTATAATTATGATCCAGTATCATAACACTATTAAAGGTAAAATGGCTTTTTTTTAGGTTCTTCGCTGGGCATCAATGCAAATAATGATGGGGCATTCACTGTCGGAGCCGTTGCCTTCCTAATAATCAATATATTTTTAATGGTTTTAGGTAAGTATAAGGGGCTTTTTTTTGAGTTGTTCAAACACCTCTTTGCACCCAAAATATGAGAACATGCAGAAATATACTAAGATCTCCAAAATATCACAATAAGAATGATGATGGCATATTTTTTTTAAACTTGTCATTGTGGTGACAAGCATCTTTACCAAACTGCTTTTTTCACACTTGTAATTTAATTTTAAATGTAAACGTGAGGCTTCCATTTATAACAGCGCATTTATATACAGAATACTTTATCCATGGTATAAGAATGTTGGCATCCCAGGTAGACTTGCTATTGACCAAACCCATGCCCTGTTGCTACCTTAAGGAATTGTTCAGCTTACAACACTAACAAATATTGTCTTAAAATAACAAAATGCATTTCTTAATATGGTAAATTTATTTTTTTCGTTTTCAGCCACTCAAGCAAATGTGATTCTCTTCGTTGTCACTATTCTAATGGAACTTGTGATCGTCTGTTTCCTTCTTTTTACACTAGAACGGCTTCCACTTCCACTTGAAAGTAAGTATTTTCCAAAAGTACTGTACCCAAGTGCTAAAAGTTAATCCAAATAAACCACTTTTTGATGAACAAAATATAGATATCAGACAATACAGGTATTAAATGCATTTATGGCAGTGTCATGGTTCCTATTGTTAGGAAGTGGTACATGTGTCCTTATCTGGCTATAGTTCTTGAAATACAATGAACACAGGCATGTACATGGGCATACTGGTTTTAGACATGCCTATATTGACATAAGCGTGCTTTATGTTGTGATTGAGTAGCATGAGATAATGCGTAGCCAATACTCATTTAATGATAGGGGGACTGGTCATGTAGTCCTGCTAACTCAATATCTTCCTTGCTCCCTCGGTGCTTGCCTGCCTCGGGTTGAATTCACAAGCTAGGGAGTTAAATATCTGGTACACAAACAAAGGATTTCCTCCCTTCTGACCGGCTTTAACAATTGCAATACAGGTTATTTATTAAAATATATATTGTTTTATATTTTCTTAATAATTATTTCAAATATTCATAAACCTGTTTTAGTTGCTGTACTTTCGGTGTTTGGCATTCTCTGCGTCTACGGGCTGTTTGCTTCGTTGGCAAACTACTTGTTCAGCAAAGAACTCGTTCCAATGGGCCCTGTTATCTTCAAGGTAAGCTGTGTACCATTGGATAGCATGTACATTTATTATATATTGATATATAAAAATACAATATGGAAAGTATCTAACAGTGTTACTAAAAAGTAAAGCTTCTAATCAGAATAGAGGCATTTGTACCTAGTTGTGTAGTAAACACGGTATATATTCAATTAAATAAATACATATCATACAGTAATGGATGCACCAAACTGTCATTTAGTTGCCTCCCTGAGCTCAGAAAATGATATTTTGAAACTTGGCTCTCATGGCAGCTGCCAATTTTTGCCTTCGAATCAATTGAATTTACATATGTACATCACTTTGTCTGCTTTTGACATTTCTGCCAATAGAAACAGGAATCCAAGAAGAACGAATTCACTGCAGACCCCTCATGTGTTTTACCCGAGTCTCGCCGCACAAGTGGTTTGAGAACAATTGCAAAGATACTGGAGAATGGAGGAGTGTGTGGTGTTCCTACTGACACTGTTTATGCTCTAGCGGCTTCATGCAAACACCCAAGTGCCATCGACAGAATTTATAAGATCAAGGTGAGAATGCATTTATTGACCATATCGCTATAATATTTTATTGCGAACATAACTAGGAAAATACATTAACTTATTCATAATTAACTGGAAAGTTATAGTTCAGTAATTCAGTTAATTATCCGTGTCCTGAGCCAGACCTGAATATTTTCCAAATAACCTGCCCAAGTTTACATAAGAAGCTGCTGGTTAACTATTTTGCAGCTGCTGGCTTAGCATTGTAATTAAAAGGTTTCATCACAGAACGGAATTCTTATGCTGCGTTATCATTTTCTAAACAAACCTACCATATATTCTGGCACATGGTATAGTTACCTTGCATGTATGATGTACTTTTTGTAAACCTTTTTTATGAGTGTCTTGTCTGCCTTGTACAAAATGAAAGCCTCCCGTGTATTCATTTATGTGGGATACTACAAAAATTTGGTCATAGTCCATCATTTTTTGACATCTTGTAGCTATGTCCGGCCAGTTCCCTGCCAGCACAGCCTTGAATGTTATTTTTTAACTTTTTGTGCTTTGTTGTAATCTTTCTGCCTAGGATTACATATCAGTTGGGTTGTGATTGTGACATGTAAATTCATTTTATTAAGGATAATGGTAAAATATTCTAGGTAGTAGTGAGTGTGAAAAGGTTGCTTTGATTTTGTTTCATAGGAACGGCCTGCCGAGAAACCCATTTGCATCTGCATTTCTAACCTTGACCAGCTGAGAGTGATCAGTCCCCCATTCAGCCCCCTTTTGTGGAGGTTCATGGATTTGGTATATCCTGGTGGCATCAGTTGTATTGTGCAGAAAGGAGAATGGCTGAAACGGCTTGGTAAATAATGTGCTATGCAAAGAAAAAAACACACACAGACTGCATACATGCTGGACATACACAACAGTACATTTTCAACCAAAGTATTGCATGTATTGATATACGGAGTATGTAAGCAAATACATTTTCCATATATTCTCTTAATAAATCACATTCCTGGATATTAGGCCAGGAGCCCCAGATATCACATCTGTTTCCCGGGGTTAGCCTTTGATTTCCTGGGGAAATGCAACATCCCAACTTCCACATGGTTAAATGAATGTGGGTTAACAATAGCATTATCGGCCACTATTTTGTTTATACTCCACCTACCTAGCAATGTCCATGTATTCCCTAACTGCAAGAGATTTTAGCATGTAGGGATGAAAAGGGGTGCAGAACGAGCATTTTTACCAAGGGGTATGGGACAACAAACTGAGCCTGCCTTATATGGCTAATTCAAACACAAATAACCATGTTTCTGTGTAGTGGTCTCTATAATAAGCTAAATCCACTGAAAATTATTGCTAGAATAATATTGTGCACTCTGTACATATATATTTTTGCCTATGTTTTAAAGGTGTGGGGCCGGCTTATGAGCAAGTTGGTACACAGAACTCTATCATGATAAGGGTGCCTGATCATTCAGTTACTGCTCATCTCACTGATATGACTGGGCCTTTAGCAATTACCTCTGCCAATCCAAGTGGGGAATCTGACAGCACGCACCATGACATGGTGATAACGTAAGTAATATATAACACTTTTATTTATTTAGTCATCAACATATTTCAGAGTTTTGTACAATATGCCATGTATTTATAAAATGGAATTCTGATGGAAAAAGTGAAATTGGGGTAATCGACATGAATATTACATGGGTTTCAAGGGTTAACGTTTTAACCATAATTATGCATCAAAGTTAACCCCTATGTTTACATTCTGAGATGAGTTTTGCCACAATTGGACTCCAGTTTTTAGGCAACTGGGTATGTTTGTGTCTGTTTATCTTGCTAAGAAATTGGTGAGCATAGGATTTGCATTTAGCGCTGGATTCTGGGGAGCTCGAATAAGCTATGAACAGTTACAGGATGGAGAAAAGGCTTAGGTCGCAGAGAGAGAAACAGGACAGAGGAAGAGCAGTGTTGATTGGTAGGGGGCATGTAAGGATAAATATAAGTATGTTTGAGGTACATTACTAAGGACAATAAGAGTGAGGGTGTTTGGAGGTTGTTTTAGATACTTGTCAAGTAGATAAATTCTGGCAATTTTATTTCATCAAATATGACATGATCTGGTGAGAAGTGAATGCATATGGAGCTTCATGAGTCTGAGGAACTGACTATTAAATATATTCTAAACTCTTATTTTTTTCAGGCGCTTGAGTCACAAACTGGATGCAGTTCTGTGTGATGGATATTCTAATGAGCTTGTGGGATCTACTGTAGTAAATTGCACCAAGATAGATGAAGGTTAGTCTTGTAGAAAGCTCCTTACTGCGGTTGATTAACAGCTGTGTTGTGTGGTTTGCATGGCCTTGTGGGGAAAGAGATTCACTTTAGATGTTAATTTATTAAATTGACTTTTCCCTAGCCTGGAAACATGTTGCTGGCTATACATGCAAGCTGCAGCTTTTGAGACTTTTACTCTCATGTCTTACCACATGTGTGTCTATTCACTGAGTGGTTAGTGAAGTTAAGGGTTAACATGCTTGTTGTATGCTTAAATGGAACTTAAATGGAAACTTGCATGCCCTTGCCTGGAATTTTAAAAATGTAACACTGACATCCCCCAACATACATTAAAAAAGAAAATAAAAACAAAATGAGAGTCCTGTTAACTAAGGGAGGGTCAAAAGTCATTTTTCTTTCACCACATTTGTAGGGCGAAGGAGACTCATAAAATCAACCTTGGGAGTAAAGTCCCCCCTCACCCTATCCCTTGCTTGGAGGGGTTTCCTCCATCTCTCACCCTGTTCTCGGCAGGATGAGTGGGGTTTAAATAACCCCTTCCACCTTCTCCCCACTGAGGTGTGTGGGGGGATTAAAATGTTTTAAAAACCCTTTTCATAGGTGTAGGCCCCATACTGTACTTGTCCCAATCTCACCATCCCTGCCTTGTAGGATGAAAGTGGTAGCAATGTTTAAATAAAAACAAATGTAGAAAGCTCTATCTACCTGCCCTCAAAGTTAGTGGAGATGAGATCCATTCAAGCACTCTTTGAGCAAAAGTATCTCTTGATGCTAAATCCTTAGGTGATTGAAGGAAGCATTCACATTTAAGTAATTGAAGGATGGAATGTTTGTTCCCTGAAAATATGACAGCACAATACTGACAACTAGAACTAATGCAAGCAAGATCTTTTATAATCTTAAAACTAGTAATATTTCTTTCCAACGTCAGTAATGTTCTAAATACTATAGATATTTTGGTAATACAACCCTACAACATTTTTGAAGATTAAAGTTGGCAGTTCTCAGATCCAGTCATGTTGTGTGGGACTTATAATAATTATTGATTCTTCCTATTTAGGATCCATCACAATATTGCGTGAAGGTTGTGTGCCAGCTTCAAAGATCATGCAGCTGTTTGAAAAAGCAAAGAACACACAGGAAGTCATATAAGAATAATTTAATTTGTACTTATGTTTTTACTGGCTGCTGGACACTCAGGACACAACAAGCACACCTCACAAGAGTTGTACAATAAGATAAAAAAATTAATTTTTTTGTTAAATTAATACTGTCAAACATTTGTGTATTTATTGTTGTTGTACATAGGAAAATGAATAAAATGTTTCTGTTCTTTACTTGCTGCTAAATGCTCCCAAATATCTGTGACAGTTTACTGTATATTGCCACATTATGTGTGTTATTTCTAGGTAATATTTATACTGCCACAATGTTGGTGTATGGGCATTAAAAATAAACAGTTTAACAATTTAATGTATGCAATTAATTTCATTTCATTTTCAGTTCAATTTACTGCAGTTATTGAAGTTATTGAAAATGGTGCAGTTATGTGTAATTAAATAAATTAAATAATTATTTATTTTATTACTATATATATATATATATATATATATATATACCGTATTGGCTCGAATATAGGCCGCACTTTTTTCCCCCACTTTAAGTTTTTAAAGTGGGGGTGCGGCCTATATTCGGGCTCTAGCGCCCGACGCCCGGGACATGCAGTCCCGGGCGCCGGGCAGGCCAGCGGGGTTAAGATACAGATCCCCCGCAGCGGTGCAGGGGATCTGCATCCTACTGTCTGATACTCAGACAGCCTCCCCTGCCAGCACTTCCCACGGGGGGGGGGGTGCCGGCACGGGAGGTTATCTAAGCGTTTTACCTCTGCCCACCCCCGACTTACCGGAGCAGACTCCCGGCTGTCTTGCGGGGCCGGCGGGAGACATTTACGCAATACGCCCATGCAACTTCCGGTACCGGAAGTTGCATACGCGTATTGCGTAGATGTCCCTCGCCGGCCCCGCAAGACACCCGGGAGTCTGCTCCGGTAAGTCGAGGAGGACAGCGGCAGCGTATCGCGGGGAGGGAGGACAGCGGCAGCGTATCGCGGGGAGGGAGGACAGCGGCAGCGTATCGCGGGGAGGGAGGACAGCGGCAGCGTATCGCGGGGAGGGAGGACAGCGGCAGCGTATCGCGGGGAGGGAGGACAGCGGCAGCGTATCGCGGGGAGGGAGGACAGCGGCAGCGTATCTCGGGGAGGGAGGACAGTGGCAGCATATCTCGGGGGGGGGGGACAGAGTGGCAGCATGTTTTTTTTGGTGCTTTTTTAAAGAAAAAAAACGTTTTCTTTAAAAAAGCACCAAACTTTTAGGGTGCGGCCTATATACGGGGGCGGCCTATATCCGAGCCAATACGGTATATATATATATACTATAATATAAAATTAGCATATGGAAAGTGTTAAAATAACACCATCAAACATAACTGCAAAAACTGTCTGATTCCCATTGAGCTATCTTACGAATCAACTCTTTGGCTAAACCCAACCAGGCTGCCGATCTGTAATAACTGAGTATATTCTAGTAAAGAATCCAACCTAACCTGCCGCATCAGTCCAAAGTTCAATATCTTCATTAGCCTCTGGATCCTCCAACAAAATTGACCTCCCATTATACTCCTGAAAGAATGTAGCCCAACCCAGCAGGTCAGCCTTCATCTCTTTCAACATACGGACAAAATGACATTGACGTGCGCCATAAGAACACCTGCCCCATTGGCATGATCCTACAGGCGAAACTGAGCTTCCCAACTATCAATTAAAGCTGTTTCAAAGGCACCTTCCTTAACTCCAAAAAACTATAAACTACGTAACAAAGATCAACCATTTTATCCTCTGGTAGCCGACAAATCATGACTTCAGAATCAATCTCCATCCCTAGAAAACTCAAATGTGCGCATGGCCCTACTCACTCATCCAGAACCAAAGGAACCCCAAATTCCCCAAAAACTTGACACAAAATGGGCAAAGTCGTTAAATCGGCAGAAGGTGACCAGCAGCGTGGGCCAGGCTGGAAAATCCCTAATTCTAAAATATTTTGAACCAGAATGAGGAGAAAGTAACAAGTGGCCGCAGGGAGACTGTGAAGAGGGTTATCATCATAGTTATTATAGTAGCAGTAGCGGGGGGGCGGTCCGCACCGGGTGCCACTCATCAGGGGGGTGCCAACTTGCCGGCACCCAGCACCCCTCCAGAGACGGACAGTAATGTCCGCCGCTGGAGGAGCAGGCTCGCAAGGGAGCGGTATCGGAGGTCTTTAACAGCCTCTGGATCCTCCAACAAAGGATGTGTGGATTGGTATATGTGTGGATTGGTGTATGTGTGGATTCGTATATGTGTGTGGATTGGTATGTGTGTGGATTGGTATATGTGTGGATTGGTTTGTGTGTGGATTGGTATATGTGTGTGGATTGGTTTGTGTGTGGATTGGTATATGTGTGTGGATTGGTTTGTGTGTGGATTGGTATATGTGTGGATTAGCATGTGTGGATTAGTGTATGTGTGGATTGCTATATGTGTGGATTGGTGTATGTGTGGATTGGTATATGTATGGATTGGTATATGTGTGGATTGGTGTATGTGTGGATTAGTATATGTGTGGATTGGTGTATGTGTGGATTCGTATGTGTGTGGATTGGTGTATGTGTGGATTGGTATATGTGTGGATTGGTATATTTGTGGATTGGTATGTGTGTGGATTGGTATGTGTGTGTGGATTGGTATGTGTGTGTGGATTGGTATGTGTGTGGATTGGTATGTGTGTGGATTGGTATGTGTGTGGATTGGTGTATGTGTGGATTGGTAAGTGTGTGAGTGATGGGTGTTATCAGCCCCGGACTGGGACAAAAAATAGGCCCGGGCATTTAAGCCTGAGCAGCCCATATTTATTTATTTATTTATTTATTGTTAAAGCCCACCCTTCACGTACCATCTTTGCATTTAATCATTCACACAAATCATTAACACATTCATTAATGCAGTCTAACAAATCATTCACACAATTCATCCTCACATGAATTCATTAATTGTCATACGCATTCACACAATTAATCCACACATTTATTCATTCATTCTCATACGCATTCACACTACCTCCTCTCTTCATCTTATCGGCCCCTTCTCACTATGTTCCCCCTTTTCACTATGTAACCCCTTCCCCACTTCTCATTATGTACCGCCTCTATCTATCCCCTCTCCCCCTTTCTCACTATCTAACCCCCCTCTGCCTCTTCTCACTGCACCCCCCTCCCTCACCCTACTTACCTTGTTGCCGGAGCAAGCAGCAACTGCGACTGCACCTGTGGCAGGGCAGGATTGAATTAGGGGCTGATGGAGCTGCAGCTCCAGGCCCCCACCTTAAAATAAGCCCAGTCAGGACCACCGGACTGACTGGTCCTATATGGCCGCATTAACGCAGAGCCCCTTAAGCCCGCCGCAACTACCCCCTCCTAACTATCTACCCTCTCCCTCTTTGAAGTTCACTTACCTTTCAGGAGTCCTGAGGTGGGGTTGCAAGGCCTCTGCCTCCCAGCTCTGCCACTGTATGGAACAGTATAGAGTGATGGGAGTTATGATGTACTTTTAGAACATAATTAGATCATGAAAAAGACATTGGAAATGGTACAGCATAACACCCATCACTCTCACACACTTACCAATCCACACACATATACCAATCCACACACATATACACCAATCCACACACATATACACCAATCCACACACATATACACCAATCCACACGTATACATACCAATCCACACGTATACATACCAATCCACACGTATACATACCAATCCACGCGTATACACCAATCCACGCGTATATACCAATCCACACGTATATACTAATCCACACATATACCCATCCACACATATATACCAATCCACACATATATACTAAAACACACATATACCAATCCACACATATATACTAAGACACACATATACAAATCCACTCTCACTGAATGTTTTCCTACCTTTCCTTTTTTCTCCTTACAGCTCCTTTTCCCCCTCTTCGCTCCTCTTCTTCAGTTCTTCTGTCTTCTCTGTCTTCTTTCGGTTCAGAGGGCACGGACAGCGGTGGGCGCGGCTTCAGTGTTGTGCGCCGGAATCTGACAACAAATCCCGGCGCACAGCACCTGTTGCCGCGCGGATCACAAGGGAGCGGTATCGGAGGTCTTTAACAGGGTTGAACCCGGCTTAAAATCACTCAAGGGAACCGGAGGTCTGTTTAAGACCTCCGATACCGCTCCCTTGCGAGCCTGCTCCTCCAGCTGCGAACATTACTGTCCGTCTCTGGAGGTCGGCGGACCGCCCCCCGCCGCCGCCCCATGGAGTGTGGCGCCCTGTGCGGTCGCACACTCCAAAGGCCGGCCATGCTCTAAGGGGCCGGGAAGCCCCCACCATGGCCGGCCTTAGGGGTCTGCGGCCGCAAAGAGTTTAAATGAAAACATCGGGTTTTTGCGGCGTTGAATGCGGCCGTAGGTAGGGTAGGGGCCTGGAGCTGCAGCTCCATCAGCCCCTAAGTCAATGCGGCCCTGCCGTGGCCCGGCCCACCGGGCAAATGCCCGGTGTACCCGATGGCCAGTCCGGGCCTGGGTGTTATGATGTACCATTTCCAATGTATTTTTCATTATATAATTATGCTCTAAAGTACATCATAACTCCCATAACTCTATACTGTTCCATACAGTGGCAGAGCTGGGAGACAGAGGCCTTGCACCCCCACCGCAGGACTCTTGAAAGGTAAGTGAACATCAAAGAGGGAGAGGGTAGATAGTTAGGAGGGGTAGATAGGGAGAAGGGAGTGAGACGGGGTAGATATGGCAATCATACTCCTATCCTGCCAAGTCTGCAAGTACATCCTAGAATCTGGGTATGCCTGGGCATGATAGGAATGTGATTGCTGTTAACAATCATATATATATATATATATATATATATATATATATATATATATAGTGATAAGTGTTATGCTGTACCACCATCAATGTCTGCCTCAGTATATAATGATAACAGTAATGCTGTACCACCTTCAGTGTCTGCGCCGGTATATAACGGTATAAGCTATGCAGTTTTAAAGTGTGTGTGTGTGGGGGGGGCCACATACAGGATCCGCCCCAGGTGCCAAATACTCTAGGTACGCCCCTGTATAGTAGTAAAGGTTGAGAAAAGACTTGCGTCCATCAGACTCAACCTTCCTTTTCCTTGTTTACCGATCAGATTTCTCCTTGGATCAATAAGCACTACATTGTTACGCCGGATCAGGCACCACAGGTGATGGACCCACGATGCAGGAATGGCGAGAATATCCGATAAACAAGCCGGGATCGAGGCAGGCAGCACAGGAGCATAGTCAGTACAATAGCCGGGGTCGGGGCAGGCAGCACAGGATCAAAGTCAAACAACAATAGCCAAGGTCGGGACGGGCAGCGCAGGATCAAGGTCAGAAGAACGAAAGCCGAGGTCTGGTACACATGGATATCAATCAGAAAGCAAGAGCAACACAAACACCCTGAGAACAATAACATGGACTCGTTGAACGGGCAAGGAAACATAGAACCAGGAAGTTTAAAAAGAGCCAATGGCGGGAGAGCAGGTAAGATGACGTCATCGCGACCGGCGCAATAATAGCGTCGTCGCGATGGCAACCTAACAAAACCTCCTGTCTGTGTTACCTCCGCGAATGACGCGGAAGAGCCACACAGGCAGGGGAGGTAATGTAAACAGCCTCCGTGGCAGGCATGCCTGCGGCGGCTCAACCACAAGGTCCACACAGGCAGAAGAGGTACTGGTCGGGTGCCGCGAGCATGTAGCGGCGGATAGTTTCTCCGATCGCCGCTGATATGCTGCGGCAGCCCGAGCAGGGCTGTCAGTGGCTGGGAGGCGTGCCTGCTCGATACGCACGCCCCCCTCGTGTGCGTGTAGAGCGCACGTCAGTATACGAGGGGGACGTGCGCGAGGAACGCCGTGGGCCCCCGGCCGGACAGGTAGGTATGACATACATAAATATTAATTCCTATACTATCATACATAGCCTTCTATGATCAGCGTCATTAAAAAAAATATCTAGGCCCCTTTTAAAGGCATCAAATGTATTTGAGGCAGACAATCCCATACTTTTATTGTCCTAACTGTAAAAAATCCCCTCAGCTGTCGTGGACTATATTTCCTTTCTTCAAGTCTTAGATCAGGGGTGTCCAAGTTTTTCCTTCAGCGGGCCACTTCATCAGAAATGTATATGTTCGGGGGGCGCACTCATTTTTCACTGAGAGAAAAAATGGCCTTTAATAAGACATGCAGATTGAAATAAAGTAAATGACACAAAATCCTGTGGGGAATTCTCCTCTCTGGCAGCCGGGGAAGGTCTGCGCGATGCATGTAGACAACTGCTGCTGCCAGCACTTTCGCCAGCGCTCGGTGATAGAAGCCCCGGTGGAAGTGCCGGCAGCACCTGAGGTTACCAGACAGGAGATCTAGGTCCCCTGCAGCGCCGCGGGGGACTTGGATCTTAGTCTAATAGTCAGACCTCTATTTGTGGTCTGATTAGAAGACGACCTTGATTATAAGACAACGGGTATTTTTCAGAGCATTTTCTTTGAAAAAAAACCTTGTCTTATAATCATACCTGGGAACTTCTCGGCTCCGGCTACCCGGAGCCTTCCCTTGCGGGACGCGGACAGGACTGCACACTGACGTCAACGGGCGGTCCCGCTGATGTTGGTGGGTGGTCCCTCTGACGGCAGCGGGAAACCCACCCATGTAAAGGAAAAAATGAGCGGGGAGCGGGGCATGTCAAGACCCCGCGACACGGAGGATTCAAGTCTTGACCCGGAGAACTGGAGGAGCAGCACTCACCTGGCAATCTCCGGGTCAAACCTGGAGAGTTCCCAGGTATGCTTATAATCAAGCAAATATGGTAATTATAGCTGTTAACTGATTTCACCTCCACGTCAACCAGGAAGATATTAATTATTTATACCGATGTGCGTAAGTGCTTAGCAGGAACAGCAAACACATAAACAGAAAGATATTCTAAGTGTTTTGCAATTTGAAAGTTACTTATAATTAGGGCAATAAAATGAATGATATAATCTTCCGGCTTTCTTAATATAGTAGCACAGTGATCATAAAATGTTGAATATGAAAGGGGAATTATGACATTACAACATAATAAAAATACTTAAACTCCTAAATATATAAAATTCCAACTCTGCCATTTTGGCCTCAGTATTGCAATTATCTTGCACGTCCCTTGAACTTCTTACCAATCCTTTGTTTAGCGAACAGAAACTATAATATTTTATGTTTTCATGATTATGACTTATGATCAGCAAAATATAAAATGTATATATGTCAAAGGAAGCATGGCCAATGTGATCTCCCAACATATGCATGGTCAGCAGACTTAGCACTATAACACTTAACAATATGCAACTACTTAATAATTTAAGTGGTTTTTGGCTAAACTGTAGGTCCTTAATGTTTGTTCTTTTGACAAATGTTTTACTTAGAATCTATTGTTGTGCTGCCTACTAAAACGTTATGTCCTGTGTTACACCTCTCTATGCTATGTATAATCAGAGTACCCATTAACTAGTTTAACCTGCAATGAAGAATTTCCTCCAAACCAACCAGGAAGACCTTAATCATTTTCTATCAAGTATTGCAAATAGTGGGAGGGGCAACCACAAACAGAAATGGATGCTGTATGTGGTGTGATGTAAAAGTTATTTGGAAAGCATAATAGTGATTCATAATGTCATTGTTTGGATTTCTTAATATAGTAACACAAATAAGTCAGTTATCATTCACATCTACAAGTTAGTGGAAGATACCATGGGAATTTTGACACTACAGCATACTAAAAAGGATCGGGGTGTTTGGCTCTAGTGTTTAGACCCCATGATTCAGCAGTAATAAGGGACCACAGACAGCCATCAAGATTGCATCAGTTAGCAAGTTTAAGCTAACAAGTTTGATTAGTTGCTTTATATATTTTATTAAGTTTGCCTTAAAGTAAATTGTCACAGTCTTAATACTGTGGCCTTTTTAGCTTAATGTCTCTGTGTGTTTATTTTAATATAATTTAATGCCCTTATTGACATCTTACATGTCAAGCATGTTACAAAAGTATTTTGATAGTTTGCTTCAATACCATAAAATAAGTTATTTTTTAACATTTCATTATAAAAAACAATTTCCTTTTTATTTTGTTAAATACCATCAAGTTTGCATTATCAGTTGAGTTTGTAATATGCTTTTTTAATTCAGATATCAGCATGATAAACAGTGTCTCCTTTTGCCTCTTGGATTAAGCAAAATAAAATTCTACCTTGTACAAGAGGAAATATCTCCTGGGAAATTCCCCCAAAACTATTATAATCTGAAAGGGTTGATGGGGTCGGAGAATTTCCAAGTAGTTCTATACCTTGGGGTTCCAAATTATGTAGATATCTTTATCGAGCAGCTCGACAGAAATCAAATGCACAGACAAGAGTATATGTATCATAATGGCACAATAATAATAAAATAACAGTTAAGAGTATATGTATAATAATGGCACAATAGTAATAAAGTAACAGACAAGAGTATATGTATAATAATGGGACGTTTATTATGGCACATTATGGAAATATATATGAATCCTTATCACTGAGACCGTAAATAACGCCCTATTCTAATACAATCATTTTACATAAAATAGCAGTAAGCCCATATTTATCAAATGTAAGGGAGGAGAGGGTGGGCAACAGATACTTGCAGTAGCTTCCAAAATGACCTTGTACCTAGTTCCAGCCGAAACCGGTTTCATCAGAAGTTCAGCCTGTATTCTTCCACAGAAGGTATACAAATCACCATACCTGGGAACCAGGCCCGGACTGGCCATCGGGCACACTGGGCATTTGCCCGGTGGGCCGGGCCACGGCAGGGCCGCATTGACTTAGGGGCTGATGGAGCTGCAGCTCCAGGCCCCTACCCTACCTACGGCCACATTCACCGCCGCAAAAACCCGATGTTTTAATTTAAACCCTTTGCGGCCGCAGACCCCTAAGGCCGGCCCTGGTGGGGGCTTCCCAGCCCCTTAGAGCAGGGCTCAACCCAGCTTAAAATCACTCAAGGGAGCCGGAGATCTGTTAAAGACCTCCGATACCGCTCCCTTGTGATCCGCGCGGCAACAGCTGCTGTGCGCCAGGATTTGTTGTCAGATCCCGGCGCACAACACTGAAGCCGCGCCCACCGCTGTCCGTGCCCTCTGACCCGGAAGAAGACAGAAGAACTGAAGAAGAGGAGCGAAGAGGAGGAAAAGGAGCTGTAAGGAGAAAAAAGGAAAGGTAGGAAAACATTCAGTGAGAGTGGATTGGTATATGTGTGTCTTAGTATATATGTGTGGATTGGTATATGTGTGTGGATTGGTATATGTGTGTCTTAGTATATATGTGTGGATTGGTATATATGTGTGGATTGGTATATGTGTGGATTGGTATATACATGTGGATTGGTATATACGCGTGGATTGGTGTATACGTGTGGATTGGTGTATACGTGTGGATTGGTGTATACGTGTGGATTGGTATGTATACGTGTGGATTGGTATGGATACGTGTGGATTGGTATGGATACGTGTGGATTGGTGTATATGTGTGTGGATTGGTGTATATGTGTGTGGATTGGTATATGTGTGTCGATTGGTATATGTGTGGATTGGTAAGTGTGTGAGAGTGATGGGTTTTATGCTGTACCATTTCCAATGTCTTTTTCATGATCTAATTATGCTCTAAAAGTACATCATAACTCCCATCACTCTATACTGTTCCATACAGTGGCAGAGCTGGGAGGCAGAGGCCTTGCACCCCCACCGCAGGACTCCTGAAAGGTAAGTGAACTTCAAAGAGGGAGAGGGTAGATAGTTAGGAGGGGGTAGTTGCGGCGGGCTTAAGGGGCTCTGCGTTAATGCGGCCATATAGGACCAGTCAGTCCGGTCCTGACTGGGCTTATTTTAAGGTGGGGGCCTGGAGCTGCAGCTCCATCAGCCCCTTAGTCAATCCTGCCCTGCCACAGGTGCAGTCGCAGTTGCTGCTTGCTCCGGCAACAAGGTAAGTAGGGTGAGGGAGGGGGGTGCAGTGAGAAGAGGCAGAGGGGGGTTAGATAGTGAGAAAGGGGGAGAGGGGATAGATAGAGGCGGTACATATTGAGAAGTGGGGAAGGGGGTTACATAGTGAAAAGGGGGAACATAGTGAGAAGGGGCAGATAAGATGAAGAGAGGAGGTAGTGTGAATGCGTATGAGAATGAATGAATAAATGTGTGGATGAATTGTGTGAATGCGTATGACAATTAATGAATTCATGTGAGGATGAATTGTGTGAATGATTTGTGAGACTGCATTAATGAATGTGTTAATGATTTGTGTGAATGATTAAATGCAAAGATGGTACATGAAGGGTGGGCTTTAACAATAAATAAATAAATAAATAAATATGGGCTGCTCAGGCTTAAATGCCCGGGCCTATTTTTTGTCCCAGTCCGGGCCTGCTGGGAACTCTCCGGGTTTGACCACTGCTTCTTCAGTTCTCCGGGTCAAGAGCCGAATCCTCCAGGGTCTTGACATGCTCTTGACACCCCCCCCCCCGAATCAGGGAGAACCCCCCAACGTCAGCGGGAACTCCCATTAACGTCAGCGGGACCGCCCACCATCCCGCAAAGTAGCCCAGAAGTTCCCAGGTATGTCAATCACTGACTATATATATATATACACCGTCTGTAGAAAAATGAAAACAGATACTTTGGTACTGCTGTATCTGGAGTCACACTGTCTGGAATATGTTGTGATATAACATAGTCCAAGTACTGAGTAACAACTAACTCTAAATTAGAATTCTCAGATTGAATTTAGTAAATAGGCCCGTTGCCACAATATAAGCTACTTTACTAGCATTCTTTTTCCTCATTATTTATTTTGTTCTCTCTAACCACTCCGCAGTAAACTTGTTTAAACAATGTATATTTTTCTGGCTTAGGTACAAATAGGCACGCCTTATGTTATTTAAAATGTCAAGGAATGTTTATTCTGAATGAAACTCAGAAAGGAGCATGGGCTTGAGGAGGAAATACAAGTGAAAAAAAGGGGGGGTTCGTCATCATTCAGTAAATATTCTTGAATGACTCTGGAAATTCCTCTGAGGTCATGAAAGTAAATACCTTCAGTTTCAAGCTATAATTGACAGTCACACCATCACTCTTAATGATAGTATAAAATCATTTTAAAAATGCACACCCTACATTTCCCACATTAAAAACCAACTGTTCTTTCTCCATAAAACTGTGACATTGTTACCCTTTTTCGCTTATACGTTTTTAACACTATATACTATATATACCATGTGTCATTAAAAAAATGACACATGGTATGGATAGCAGGACCTATTTTTACATAATATATAATATATTTTGAAGGACAAACCCTAGTAAGATACTGCTGCAGAAAGAGCTGGACTGGCCTTGTCCAATGTAAAGTTGAAGTGAGATTTCTATAAGGTCTCCTGGACAAATTCATTATACAGGGTCAGCTTGGCCCTTCTTGCTGGAGATACTTGCCAGCTTTGGCCCTTCCTAATGAATTACAAAAAGTTATCCTGCCCAATCTCATTGTAGTAAATAAATGTGTCTTCTAATAATACATGAAAATGCCTATTAATTATCTTATGTATTATAACTATTAATAAAAGACTAGCCAGGTTTCTTCTGTGGTGTCATGGCCACAGTCCAAACTTCTCTGTTAATTAGAGACCTGCCTTTTCACTATTGTGAAAGGCAGGTCTCTATTTCCTCTGAAATCTTCGTTTCTCATACAATAGTATTTTATCCTTTGTCTTTGTAATTTTGGAATGTTTTTAAGACAGTTGGAGTATAGCAACATGACTAATCTTTGAAACTGTTACTATCGGTTCACTTAAAGGTCCCTTGAAGAAATACATTGTACCACCACCCTCTTGAGGCTACTTTCTTTATTACAGTTGTTGGTTGGCACATATCACCAAAGGGTGGATAATTACTGTAATAAGATTTGAACCAGTCATGAATGAAGTCCTAACTTTAAAAAAGTTCAAAATAACAAGTAAATTAGAGTCAAATATGTAGCAAAAATCCAAAAAATATTGAAAAACTGCATAAAAAACTGGTCAAGTGGTGATTAAATTGATTTTAATATATACGGTAGTTATTAATAAATATTAAATTCAAGTAAATTACACTGAATATATTATTTTGATTAAATATTAATACTGTAAAGACACTGGATCATAACACCTATTAAAATATGATTCCATTACATTTTCATGAGGTATGTTGTTCTGTTGAGAAGTGTTTTTCCATGTGCTTGTCTTGCAGGACCTCTAGTGGCCTAATACGCAGGTACAGCAAGCTATTGAGCTAGCAGGCAAAATTGTTGGTTCTTAATAGACTTGGGTGCCAAGCCTTTGTGTTTGTCTTCGAGAAAAAAAAATCTTCATAGTCCACAAATATTTGTGAGTTCTCATGTTCTTTTTCAGGGGAATATTTGTGTACGCTCGTCGTGTTTGTTTTTTCCTTCATTGGTCGCTGGCAGGGGGTTGATGCCAGAGGAGCTCAGTGCCAGTGACCAATAGAGTCGCTCATACAAACCTTTAACTCCTGACGCCGAAATATGGCCTAGGGAGGTTCCAGGAGTTAAAGGTCCAAACGACTTCATTGCTTGATGACAGAGAAGCTTAGTGCCGGCGACCAATACAGTCGCTCATATGGACCTTTAACTCCTGACGCCAAAATATGACCTAGAGAGGTTCCAGGAGTTAAAAGTCCGAACAAGCTGCCCTTCATTGGTTGTAGAGTCGCTCATATGGACCTTTAACTGTTTACGCCGAAACTTGGCCTGGAGAGGTTCCAGGAGTTGATCCCCTGGCCAAGTTTCTGCATCAGTAGTTAAAGATCTGTACAAACAACTCTATTGGTCGCTGGCAGGGCCTCCTCCAGCACCACCCGATATAGGGCATCTGCCCTTCATTGGTTGATGCCAGAGGAGCTCAGTGCTGGCGACCAAAAGAGACGTTCCTACGGACTTTTTACTCCTGGTGCGATCCTACAGATTCCCGTTCCGGTTAACCCCTGCAATGGTACGTAGACAAGGTAGGCTAGAGGCAGTGACTTGTATGGGGGGAATGGACCAGGAAGATTAGGTAGGAGATATTGACGAAGATGAATGCACAGTCTACTTATGCTGTGGAGGCTGTGTTGGCTCAGCACAGCCTCCATAGACTGCATTAAATTGTGCCACAAATCTTTACCCATTGTGCAGTGAGACATTGGAGTGCTTGATTGCCCTAGTTGGGTTAGTTCTGGATATGACATTGCCCTAGCAGGCTATTCCTGTGACAAGAATGACTAAGCTTCCTACTTGTAAGCTAAGGGGGCAACTGGCAACACTGAGGGACGTTGATAACATGGAGAGGTGGTTATTGTTTACTGAACAGGCACCAACTGGAGTCAGTGCTGGTGAGTTGGAGATGTGGTGGTGGAGGTAAATAGGACACAAAGCTGGGTAAGATACAAGAGGGGAAGTAGAAGTAATAGATTTAGGGAGGCTATTTCTGGGCTTACTTAACCCAACATATTTTCCAGTCTGTGTGAAGATGCTGGGGAGATTAGATCAGATCTCATATTACTGGAACAGGCTGATTCACCCAGCAGCTTGGTAAGTAGCTGCTCTCGTACAGAGGGGGATGAAAAGGCTAGGAAGGTCCTGTCAGTAGAGGATTTAATAAGAAGGAAGGTAGATATAGTAATCTGCTGCCATGACCCAGAATGCTGCCTCTAGAGTGTTTGGGTTCAGCATGCTATGGACATGGTGGACAAATAGTTGAGAGGAGCTGGTGAGGATCCAGTGGCGATAGTACACATTGGGACAGTATACCAAAGTTAATGACTGGTGATGGGTCCTTAAAATAGCTTTCAAGGCATTAGATGACAAAGACCTCCAAGGTAATATTTTCCGGACATTTTTACCGTAAATTACAATTAAAATCACCTTTAGGAAGGACAAAATAAATAGAATGGGTATAATAGAATAAATGGATGGGTATGTATTTGGTGTTAGACCTGAGTTAATGCCTCGTATTAACGAAGTAGTATATTCTGTTTGAGTGAAACCTGTAGCTGAGGACCATAAATGCCACTTCCAAGGATCTTAAGCACAGTCATCTAGGGCAACACGTCAAATAAAGCTTTTATGGGGCCTTCACTAGCTATCCTTTGCTAACCTAATCACTCACTAACCTAGCCATCCCTGCCAGACTCAGCAAAGTTAGGCTCTGGGAAGCCTCCCCACACCAAAACACACAGGTTAACATGGGTACAACTACATTACATTTATTTATAAAGCGCTAGCAGATTCCGCAGCGCTGTCGGTAGAACAATTTCACACAAGAAACACATACAATAACAAACTGGTGCAAAGTAGAAGAGGGCCCTGCTCTTGCGGGCTTACAATCTAGTCAGTGGTTGAGGGGGAAGTGAGACAATAGGAGACGACTGCTTGGATGGGGATGTGTTGATCTGGTTCCGTGATGTGTTGTCGCCGCTTTCTGCAGTGGTACTCGGTATGTGGTTTCCCTCCCATTTAACTCCAGTGTAACTCTTAAATAGCCACTTATGATGACGCCACTTGGGAAGAGGCCACAGCAGCTACATTTCCAAGTGAGGCTTATGAATCTATAGGGCTACCTCACAAGTGATCAGATAAGGTGATTGCATACAGGAGGCAGGTGTTTCACTCCTTGGCTTACAATTGCAATTAAGCTAAACTAGAGGGTACCAAATTCCAGCAGGGAATGGAAACAGGGGTTACAGCATCTCCAGTAAATGGATAATGAAACATTTGGCTCAGGGATTTTTCGTCATGGTCTCTCCATGTCATGGGAGCATGGGAGGAACTTCTTCTCTCTTCAATAGTCTCCTTTATTGTAATTCTTCAGGGAGATTAAAAGTCTATATGCTGCACATGTTGCAGACCACAGGAAAATCCTCGACTGCATCATACAGTTGGAGCATTAACCTGCCCCATGGGAGGGCTGGCAGCCTAAGGCCCACTATCCATGGCCATCTTTGGCCGAATTAGCCCACTATCCATGGCCATCTTTTCCTGATTTTCTAATGCATGTCGATGTAATATGATGTGATTGGGAGTACATCAGTACACTAAAAGAAAAGTCATCATACACAGGATGCCTGAAGCCACAACTTAGTGCCACTAATCCTTTATAATAGGATATGCAGAACATTTAATGCACTACATGTAAGAAATAGATAGTTATGCTGGTTACATTTGGCAGGCTGAAAAATAAGTGAATGTTTTTTCAATAGTTTTTTACAGTATTTCTTTGCAGTAAGAAACCAATGACAGATCTCACAATTAAAAAATAACTTTGTTATCACCAATGCACTGAGGGTTAATAAAGCACTTGAAGCAAATGGGATTTATCTTTAAGGACTTCAGGAGCTTAGCTCAATAACAGACCCAGCGAACCATTTACCTTCTGCGCTAGGTCCGACCTAGAGCAACGCCCCCAGCCGTGGGGGACATGTCTTAAAGGGGCGCAGAGTCTTCAGTTGCAGACTATCAGGGCTGTGCTGAGTCGGCACAGCCTTCATAATATAAATGGGCCAGTTATGGAGATCAAAGGTCTCCCCAGTAACCAGCCCATTAAGCAGTGGAATAATTGGAAGCTTCATCAAGAGGACAACTTGTCCCGCAGTTTAGCAGCAGCAGCAAAGACTGCCGCCCCCTGGACCTTCCCCCTTATGCCAGAATACGTCACTAAAGACCTTTATTTTATTTTTTTTGTAGAATTTTTTAGAAAGCTGGAAAGCAAATGTGATGCCATCATTAAAAAATGTATAGGGATCAAAACCAGGAAATCTGGGATGGGCCTATTATCCATAGCGAGAAAGAGATGTTATGCAGGAAGTTATTCTATGTAATCATTACTAGGCATTAACATGGTTTCATGAGTAATAGGTTATGTCAAATAAACTTGCTTGCACTTTATTAAATAGTAAGCCGCAACATGAACAGGGAGATTGACTGATTGTGGTCTAGCTGAATTTTGCAAATGTTTTGGTACTGTGACACACACAAGGTTAAATGAAAATGGAGAACGTATCTGTACACGGATAGAGAATTTAATTCAACCATCTGAAACAGGGCACTAAAACATCTTGATATCTGTAGATAAAATTGTGTACGGTGATAAATATCATCTTTGGCAAGATAGGAGCATACCTGGGAACTCTCCGGGTCTGACCCGGAGATTGCCGGGTGAGCGCTGCTCCTCCGGTTCTCCTGGTCAAGACCGGAATCCCATGGGTCGCGGGGTCTTGACACGCCCTGCTCCCCGGCCATTTTCTCCTTTACATGGGGGTGTTCCCTCCAACGTCACCGGGAACTCGTGCTGACGTCAGTGTGCAGTCCTGGCCACGTCCCGCAAGGGAAGGCTCCGGGTAGCCGGAGCCGAGAAATTCCCAGGTATGGATAGAAGACTTGGTAGTTAAACATCCAATGCGTTACAACAATGCATTACAAAATATTGATTTATGTAAGATCATCATGTTCCTGAAATAAGCACGTTAGTTAGATTTGGAATATATGCTTATCGGGAAATTCCTTTATAGTAAAGAACCTGTGAGTACTTGTCAAACCCAGGACTTTCCAGTTTGCAAACCTGTTATCTTGTAATGTTGCATCTGTATATTATCGAAGACAACTTTCTAAATTCGGCATGTTTATTTCATAGAAAATGATTACCATTTACAAACATATTGTCAGGCTCCGTGACCAACACCTACCATGCTGAGGCATCCTCCGGTTATCCAACGCTCTGTTTTGCTCTGGCCCTGTACCTGATCATGACTTTCTCCTGGCTTCCTGTGTACCTGCTCCTGTATTGTTCCTGTCTACAGCCCTGTCCAGTGGGCGTCCTGCCTTCAGCCCTGTCCAGTGGGCTTCCTGCCATGCGTACTGTAACAGGTTCACCAAGAGAGCTGTAGTAACTCCCAGAGATCACCCACATGTATCCTCCTGTTGTCCCCGGAATCACTTCCAGCACCAGCCAGCATGCGCACCTTGGAACCCTATTATGTGTACCCAATAAGTAGACACAACTACCTTGAACTGAGTACAGCAGGAATGAACAGTTTATTGATGTAAAACATAGACTCATATATCCAGAAAACCACATTAACATAAATTAACAGATACATGCATTCAACCCAACCTTTAATCCCCAGGCAGCAATCCTATCGATGGGATTAATTAAACAATGGAGTTCCTGCCTGTGCTATCTTTATTTGACAGCCAGGCTGGAGCCATCTTTGAGTACCTTGCGGCCAGGGGAGGGCTGGCAGCCTAAGGCCTGGGGGGCAAGTCTAGTCAAGTGGCCCGTTGCGCCACCGAATCAGCCCACTATACATGCCCATCTTTTCCTGATTTTCTAACGCATATTGATGTAATGTGATGGGACTGGGAGTAAAAAAAATGATGTTTAATACATTAAAAAACAGCTAATCTTTGTAACAAAATAAAATGTAAATATGGAAAAATTGGACCCTAGGCATTTCCTTGGGCCCCTGCCTGTAATTATCCCCAGAGTCCCTTTGTCCCTCATTCACTAAGCCACACCTCTGTTTTACTTACTCCCGGTAGTTCAGGTATAGATCAAATAAACAACACATGTAAACAGCACGTGCATGTATAGATCAACTGAATAAGAAATACAAACTCTGTATTTGCAGGTATACATAAATAATGTATGCAAACATAGCATAGCAGAATAACACACAAACCCAGCTTTGCAGGTACAGATCAACTGGAAATCACATAACAACTAAGCATTAAAGGTATAGATAAAACCCCCTAAATTACAGGCATAGATCACAGGATGCACACCCCCAAAGCCAGCCCTGGTGTCCACACTGCCCACATAGAACCCGACCAGCACCAAGATAACACTAACAAATTATAGTCCAGAGTGAGCCAACTTTGTCCCCAAACAGCCCAGGGTGAGCCAATTTTGTCCCCAAACAGCCTGCCCTGACACCAGTACAAGCTCTGCAACACCGACACCCAAACACACACACCAGTACAAGCTCTGCAACAGCGACACCCAAACACACACACCAGGACAGGCTCTGCCACACCGACACCCAAACACAAACACCAGGACAGGCTCTACCACACCGACACCCAGACACACACACCAGAACAGGCTCTGCCACACTGACACCCAAACACACACACACCATGACAGGCCCTGCCACACAGACAGCCAAACACACAGACACCAGGACAGGCTCTGCCACATCAACATCCAAACACACACCAGGACAGGCTCTGCCACATCGACACCCAGACACACACACCAGGACAGGCTCTGCCACACTGACACCCAAACACACACACACCATGACAGGCCCTGCCACACAGACAGCCAAACACACAGACACCAGGACAGGCTCTGCCACACCGACACCCAAACACACACACACACACACCAGGACAGGCTCTGCCACACTGACACCCAAACACACACACACACAAGGACAGGCTCTGCCACACAGACAGCCAAACACACAGACACCAGGACAGGCTCTGCCACACCGATATCCAAACACACACACACACACACCAGGACAGGCTCTGCGACACTGACACCCACATCCAAAATGCTTTCCACAATGGTTTGTTGTTTGTTTTTCCCCCTTGTGTATTGATGCCCAGCCAGCCCCCCCCCCTTTGGTTTTAATGTATTTTCCCCCACACCCTTGTGTATTGCCCCATGTGGATTTGTGCCCCCAGCCAGACCCCTTTGTACATTATGCCCCTTCTGTATTGCCCCCATGTGGCTTTGTGCCCACAGCCAGCCCCCTTTGTACATTATGCCTAACACCCTTGTGTATTTATTTATGTGATGTCCCCAGCCAGCCCCCTCCCTTGTGTATTGATGCCCCCCTTTGAATTGTTAATGACTGATCCATGTAATTTAAACCCCCACCCAATACTTACATTTTTGCCGCATTCTTCACTGCTGCTGTGCTCCAACGTGCTCTTCTAGCTGTCACGAGGAGCTGTTCCGTGTGACTCCGCCCCCTTGAGCGGCCCATCACATTGACGATGTGACGTGCCGCTCAAGGGGGCGAAGTCACACAGGACACTGGGCGGCACTGTGCAGGCACGCTGGCCGCTTAATGATTTTAAAGCGGCCAGCGTGTCTTATAGCCACTTAATGATTAACCATTGCAGCCGATGTGGCTGTGACTCTTAAAGCGGCCGTAAGACACGCTGGCCGCTTTAAGAGTCACAGCCACATCGGCTGCTTTTCGGTGTGCCGGCCAATTCGGCCGGCCTACCGCGGATGCTGCGGGCGTTAAAGACGGCCCTGGTGTGGCCGAATCGGCCGCTTAAATGGGCGGCTGCGCGGCCGTTTAATATAGATTCAGGGCGGCCTGGGGGGCAATTGCCCCCCGACCCCCCGGCCCAGCCCACCCCTGCTTGCGGCCCTGTATGACAGGTCATTCTGTCACATATCTCCCCTTTTAAAAAGAAGACTGAACTGGGGCCAGACCCCAACCGGGTCTGCATCCAGTTCAGTCGGGGAGCACAGCTCCGTCGCTCCTGGGGTACACTTAGAGACTGGGGAGTTCGGGTGCCAGACAAGGACAACAGTCCCACTCGCCAGGGCAGGGAGACAGGGTCCATAATCTGCGGGTAGCAGGCTTGCTTTCAGTCCTCTCCAGGGGCCCCAGTGATGGACAGTTCCGTCACAAACCCCATCGCATATCTCCTTTTTCTGGGGGAGACTGACGTCTGATAAGACCCCACACAGTTTGACTCCCCAAAACAATGTAACAAAAGACCAGTACTCACCCAGCCGCACTCTGCTTCTCCCAAATAGTGTAACTGCCGCTGGGGAGAAGGGCCAAATGTGCCTTCTCCCTGGAGTCCTCTCAGCCACTGGGGAGGAAACAGAGAGGCTGGGGTCCCTTCAATCCAGGGTTGGGGATCCAAGCCAGCTGTCAAGGAATTCTGGGGACCACAGGTGGCAACCACAGTCTCATCCACCTGTATGGGATACATGTCCCCAAGTGCTGGTTTTGTACCATCCTCTGGTGGAGGGATGTCTGATGAGGGAGGGCAGAGGCCAGCTGCACTCTGACCTGGAGAAAGCTCTTCTATAGGGTTTGCGGGCACCTCCAGTGCTGGTAGAGAGGGGCCGTCCTGCCTCTCTCCTGTTGCCAGTATTGAGGCTGGGGTGGTCTGAGCGGGCTCTGCGGGAGTGTCATGGTTAGACTCAGGAACAAGGGGGAGGGGTGGGCAGAGACCAGCATCACTCTGCCCTGTTGCCAGCGCTTCTGCTGGGGAGTGTGGATCTGGGCCAACTGCCCAACATTCCGGGGACCCAGGTGTGGAGACCGCAGTCCCATCAACTACCACAGTCTCAGGGGCTGCCTGACTGGACCCTACAAGGTTGCTGTGGTCAGGCTCGGGAAACAGGGAAAGGAGCTGGAGGCCAGCGGTACTCTTCCCCGATGGCAGCTCTTCTGCTAGGGGGGTGCTTGTGGAGACCGCAGTGCCATCTACTACACCCAGAAAACTTCCTTCTTTTCTCTGGGAAGGGAAGTCAATTGCAAGCCCTCCTGGACCAACATCCTCAGATGTAAAATCAATTAAATCCACAATCTTTGGATCCGGTTGTGGTGTACAGTCACAAAGTTCCGCTATCGGATCTGGGTTAGCTGTCCAGTATCCCTGTGACTCAGTCCCATCCACCCCTCCTGGGTCAACATCCTCAGGTGACCACTCAGTAAAATCAATGAAATCCATGGTCACTGGGGCATATTGTTGCCCATGGTCAAACAACTCTTGATATGCCTGTTCCAGTTCCCATTCTTGTGTGACCAAATAATCCAGGTCAGCCCACAGCTCAGGCACATATGGGATATCCTCCTCCCTTCGCTGCTGGACGTCTTCCTCCCGACACTCCGATGCACTACCGAAGTCAGGATCCTTTTCTATAATTTCCAATAATAATCCCGGGCCGCTGAAGCCATAGCCCTCTGTGGGACCTTTATCCTCCAGCCCCAGCTGTGCTGCGTACCACCGCAGAGCCCGATATCCATCGTCCAACCTCAGCTCTGTCTGGACCAGCACCTCCAGCTCAGCCACCCATTCCTCTTTGGGCTGCTTCCCCAAGAACGGCATCCGCAACTTCCGCTGGAGCGAAAACCTTTTCTCAAAGGTTGGGAGGCTTTTCCCCTTGTACTTAATTTCCAAGTGGAGAACCTCCCTCCAGAGCTTCAAGCGGGTACAATTCCTCTGGATCAGCTCTGTGTAGCTGACTTCCATTCTCTTTCCTGGAGATAGATCCCGGTGCAAAGGAAGTGTCCCTCAGACTAGGAGGCAATCCCGCCGCTTGCCACCAATGTAACAGGTTCACCAAGAGAGCTGTAGTAACTCCCAGAGATCACCCACATGTATCCTCCTGTTGTCCCCGGATTCACTTCCAGCACCAGCCAGCATGCGCACCTTGGAACCCTGCTATGTGTACCCAATAAGTAGACACAACTACCTTGAACTGAGTACAGCAGGAATGAACAGTTTATTGATGTAAAACAGACTCATATATCCAGAAAACCACATTAACATAAATTAACAGATACATGCATTCAACCCAACCTTTAATCCCCAGGCAGCAATCCTATTGATGGGATTAATTAAACAATGGAGTTTCTGCCTGTGCTATCTTTGTTTGACAGCCAGGCTGGAGCCATCTTTGAGTACCTTGCGGCCCTGTATGACAGGTCATTCTGTCACACATACGTTTTCTTGCTAAGAGACTGTTTAACCTGTATTTGGTTGTTCTGCCATAATATACACTTCATAGCATTACCTGGAATTCTGCCTGTGGTGTATTCCTTTGTGCCTGTCTGTCTTATCATTTGGTTACCATGCATCGCCGTGTGTAGACAGAACCCCATGTATCCCTTGCAATGAGGCTCCTACCCAACCTGATTACCCGGGCCCTGACACATTCAAGGACTTTGAAAAGAGCCGTCTGGAAACCTTTTTAGCCATATAATCTTCCTTGTTAATTAATAGAAAGAGTTGATCTGTGTCCAACCAATCTGCAGAGTCCTCTCCTGTAATGTAAACACAAGACTTTTGTGTATGAAGTACATTCAAACCACCCAAGACTACTGAATGGCTGAGTGAACTACCAGCGATCACTTTGAGAAACCACAGGGCAGCGGTGCAGGGCCGCTTTGCCAACCACTTATTTCATATGCTCGTCAATCAAAAGGCTCACCAATTTTCATGTATACTTATAATGCCAAATACTTGTTAGACTACTACTTCCAGCTATAAAGGGCCGTTTGTAAATACTAATACTATATCTACATAAATATAGATAGATGCACATATATTAACATCAAATCACTTTCCAGTGAAGCATCTTCTTATATAAAAGAAAACAAATATTGTGCTGCTTGGTATTTTCTGTCCAATTCATAAAATGTGCAGGAGGGTCTCTACTAACCAGTTTTCTAGACCAGTGCTCCAAGAATGAGATAAAAAAAAACTTTTCAATTTTAGCACCTCTGCTCAGTCAATGTTTGGAAAGCAATTTGTGCTTTGAAATAAACCTGTGGAATAACTTAAAATGTTATGAGGCCCAAAAAGATATCCATGAAACCTGTCTACTAAGACAACATGGTCTTTCAACAACCTGTTGATCGTAATACAAATCTACCCTAGCCCTATTTATTTCTTCACAGTCCTACTTTGTTCCTTTGTTGTAATTTTTTTTTACAATTTAAGAAAAAAATAAAGCACATCCAACTGCAGAAAGCTGCCAAACAATCTAAGAACTCAGAATAACTTGGCACCAGTGGATGAGTAGCTGCGCCGGTGTAAAATAAAGAAGAATGCAAGAATAATAATCTTGTTACAAATGAACATGATTTTATCATGGGTGAACGTTTTGGTTAGGTTTAGTAAGTGGTATTGTAAAATGCCACAAGTTCTGGAACTTTGCTGCAATGCATTTGAAACAGATTGTTTAGAAATTAAGCCAGTCTAGCTTATAGCAGCTGCTGGTTTCCATGGTAACAACTAACTAAATAATGGTACCTGCTTTCCGAACTTTAAAAAAGAAGATCACTCATATTTCACAGCGAGAGACCTACCGTGTTTCTCCGAAAATAAGACACGGTCTTATATTTATTTTCCTCAAGAAGACACACTATGGCTTATTGTCAGGGGATGTCTTATTTTTATTAAGTATGGTACAACAATCTACATTTATTCAAATATACTCATCTTGTCTGGGGGTATAGATCCACAGGAAAAGCAGAGATAAGCCAGCAAAGCTGATGTGTAAGGGCTGGCTTATTTATCAGGGATCCAATGAGAACTGGGTCCAATGTGCACATTGGAGCTGGGATGATCTCTCTGGGCTCAGTAGCAGACTGCTTGCTGAAGCTTTTCCCCTATCCCCTGGTGTTTGTGTGGGGTGAGAGAGACCCACAGACTGTTGCTGGTTGGTGCTGGGGGAGGGAAACCCACAGTGCTGAGTAAAATGGCAGCCACAGCTTTACTTCTTGCCCCTGCTCCTCACTTCACTGAGGAGACTTTCTATGTCTTCTCCCTCTCTGCCTCACTGCATAGCCACGCCTATCACTGTCTCAGTTTCGGGGTATGGCTTATATTGAGCAAATGCTTAGAAATCCTGCTACGGCTTATTTTATGGGTATGTCTTATTTTTGGGGAAACACGGTATGAACAAGCCCTGGATGTAGCTCAGCTGTTGTGTGCTATCAGCAATAAAAAACTATTTTTGCGCCATAATTTGTTGGATGCTGGGGAGATCTCTTGCCTTCCTTTTCATTTTGTGTTGCATGTTGATATCAATGAGACTCTGTGGAGACTGTAGGGGAGAGGTCGAGATCTCAAGAACGTTACGTGCCCTATTTGAAAAGTTGACGCTCAGCCTTGATGAGATCAGGAAAACTTTATTCAATTGGTCTGTAAAGTCTCACTATTTACAGGTTTGTTCACCTGACCTGAATATTCATGAGAACAATTATACCACAATAGACAGAGTTTGGACCTCTTAAGATCAATGCAAGTAAGAAAACGAATTTCAACTCTGAAAAATAAATAATTTTTGAAACAACTTTACTTTCTCAAGACATTTTTTTAATTTCCATTTAAAGTAGTCTCTACACGTACAAAAAAAAAAAAAAAAAAAAAAAAGCATGTTTTATATCCACATACACACAAAGTCACTCTCACCACTAGCTTTTTTGCGAGTACAAAGGTATTTGCATATATACATATATATTACTAAATGTGTCCAATCTCTTCCAGTTAACAAAGTTCAAGTAAGTAGAGCTAACCCCACTGTAGTTTCCTAAATTGACCTGATTCCTTTTTTTTTTTAATTGGCAAATTATTTATTAAATAATAAAAAAAAATCTATATGTACTATTAAATGTTGCAGAGCCAGCTCAGAACATCTTGCAGTAGAAGCTTTTGTCTCTTCATCATGCCTATTTAAGTTGGAAAGTTGGAACAGTGTATAAACTGCTAATAGGAGCAATCCAAGTGTAAATGTAAAAACTAGGGATTATTAATAGTAGTTTAAGTAAGAGATTGCAAAATGCCCGGAAAAAGGGAAATTAAATTTTACAACCGAGGCTTTCAAAGAATACTTTTAAACCGGATTCTAAATGAATTATCTTCAAGATGGCGTTAAAGCTGAATTAATTGAGGGTTTGATTCTATAAACAGCTGCTATCATCAATAATTCCTTGACAACAACAAAGAAGGTGAAAGAACTGCTTCCCGAAGGGTTTTAGTATTCAATCATACTAGCAATGATGTGTTCAACATTACATTTAGTTATTAATGGTTAATGTCAGAAGAGTAGGTAAAATTGCACCTTATAGATGGCATTAAACAATCCATCAGTTCCTAAAACACTGCTTTCTAAGAAGGTGTGTTTATATCATCAGATTGTATTAGCACAAGGCCAGGTGCTACTGGATCATGCATCCATCTTCTTTTTTTGCGATGCAGAGAGAAGTCTTTCAATTCATATCCAATCCAGCTGTAACTAGCGAGGTTAGTAGTTCAAACTCTCCAGCTTCATAAGTAACACAGTCTCTGACTCTGTAAAGTAAGGGGCCAATGAGTAAGTGTATAAAAAGTACAATGAATTCTGAATGAACTATGTGCACAAGAGAAGCTAGATGGGAGACTGTACAAAGTCAACAAAACAAAAAAAGCACTATGAAATGCTTATGATGAAATATGCAAGCTCTGTACAAAATGTTAACAGAAGCAAAGCCCATTCTCAATCCATGGTGACAGAATAGATGAACAATAGTTGCCTTTTCTATCAATTTTGTCTACGGCTCAGTCCTGGAATTAAAAGTACTGTGCTGTACTGAAAACGAGTAATATTTGGAAGAGTATATCATTACCCAAAGTCATACATACATACATTATATATACACACACACACACACACCACACAAAATAAGTGACAAATAAGTAATAAAGTAGTATTAACAGGTAATTGTTAATAATAAATGATGAGGCTGCTTACCTTTTTGTTCTTTCTTTCTCATGCATTTTCTGCAACAAAAGATGCAAAGGTAACCAACAGAATTGCAAAAAGATTATCCTATGGGCCCAATTACAGCCTAACACAAGATGTCTACCCAGGATATACATCACAACTTCTTCTGGCACCCTCACCCAGAAACACAAGTAGTAGTTAGAGATTAGATTTACTGATAAAACTTTACTGTAATATGGTTTTCAAATTAATCATGTTGAGAACGTCCTATCCCTAGTTCTTATAGTATACCCTGGACTTTATGTTTTCCAAAATAAGGATTACTTATTGACCACTGACCTCTGCACCATAAATGCCCAGACCACATGAAGGAAGGATATGCAGTCTGCAAGAATCCATATTATGAAGTAGTCATCTGGGGCCTGAAAGAGTAGACAGAAGAATTTTGACACTATGTCAAAAGGGAATGACAAGGTACCAGTACAGAGAGTAATACAAAAGTGGTTGTTGATGGGTGCATGGAAGCTGATCTGTTTTACTCACCAAAACCCAGAGAGGACGCTGCAAATCCCGGAGAAAGTGACATGAATTGGTAGTGACAGATGTAGCCCCAGCACACCAGACGTAGGAGAACAGCCAGGGTTTGTTAACCACATAAAGATTGACCGATACATTATCTTTTCGGTATGACCTTACATGAGAACCAAAAAAAAGAGTGGAGAGAAAAAATGAATTGGGTACATGAAGATGGAAATGAAAACAAACAGATCTGACATGAATGTGCAAAAGAGGTATATTTGCTTGAAATGGAACAAAAGCAGCCTCAGTGTAAATGAAGGGCAGTAACGGAGTCTGTCTGTGCGATGCAGACCCCCACCAGCTGACAGAGAATCATCCTCTCTGTCAGCCGGTGAGGGTCTGCATCACACAGACAGACTCCGTTACTGCCCTTCACTTACACTGAGGCTTCTATGAAGCTGCAGTGAAAGTGCCTGTCAGTAACGGAGCCGGGTAGAGAGGCAGAGTGATGTATGGGAGGGGGGAGGAGTCAGAGGGGTGTATGGGAGCCACCCTCCCATACACCACTCTGGCTCCTCCCCCTCCCATACGCCACTCTGCCCCTCTACCCGGCTCCCTGGCGTCTTGTCAGCAACGGAGGTTCACAGGAGGCAGAGTGGAGTATGGGAGGGGGGAGGAGGCAAAGTGATGTATGGGAGGGGGAGGAGGCAGAGTGGAGTATGGGAGGAGCCAGTGGTGTATGGGAGGAGGCAGAGTGGAGTATGGGAGGGGAGGAGCCAAAGTGACGTATGGGAGGGAAGGAGGCAGAGTGGTATATGGGAGGGGGAGGAGGCAAAGTGATGTATGGGAGGGGGAGGAGGCAAAGTGATGTATGGGAGGGGAGGAGCCAAAGTGATGAATGGGAGGGGAGGAGCCAAAGTGATGTATGGGAGGGGGAGGAGGCAGAGTGATGTATGGGAGGGGGAGGAGGCAGAGTGGTGTATAGGAGGGGGAGGAGGCAGAGTGGAGTATGAGAGGGGGGGGAGCCAGAGTGGTGTATGGGAGGGGAGGAGCCAAAGTGATGTATGGGAGGGGGGAGGAGGCAGAGTGGTGTATGGGAGGGGGGAGGAGGCAGAGTGGAGTATGAGAGGGGGGAGGAGCCAGAGTGGTGTATGGGAGGGGGAGGAGGCAGAGTGGTGTATGGGTGAGTTATAGTGGTGTATGGGGGGTATTATGAATTTCAGGACATATAGGGGGTATAAGGCATATCGATATTAGGCATATCAGGGGGTAAAAGGTATATCAGGGGGCTCAGTTGCATATCACTGGCATATAAGGAGTATAAGGCATATCAGGGGCACAGTGGAATCTGGCATATAAGAGGTATAAGGCATATATGGGGGCAGTTTGGTAAATAAAAAAATTTAAACAAGGCTTTTTTTCTCAGTTTTTATTAAATATGAAAAATAGTTAACATATGAATTAATATTTACTAATAACTTTGTATTAAAACCTAGTTTGAGAAACACTGTGTTTGGGTTCTTGTAGCTTTTATTATTATGTCAGTAAAATAAGAAGGTGAATAGAGAGAGGCCATTGCAATAAAGAGATGAAAGTGTAAATTGTAGGCTTTTTATTGCAATTTTTCTTCAATTTAAAATAATTTATTTTTTTATCCGATTAAATCGAAAAAATAAAAATCGGCCAACTAATCGATTATTAAAATAATCGTTAGTTGCAGCCCTAGCTTATAGTATTTATTTACGGCAGTGGGCACATGGTACTATACTGACTGGGAAAAAAATATGTTCATGGATGCAGTAGAAGGAGAAAAGGAAATGAGTTCTCACCGAATTTCATCCACACTCAGGGTTCTATATGACAGATTCACAAAATCAAAGGTTTCGTTTTTTGTTCTCTTCCTTCCATATATCTGACGGAAACCAGGAGCCTCTGCTATAACATTCTCTCGTTCCTCATCAGGAAGCCATAGTATCTAACAAAAAAAACAAAAGAACATTGTACTAATGAGGTTCTGTAAGCAGAGCAGGGACTGCTGGACATGAATGTGGCTCCATATTTAACAAACGGTAATAAACGGATTATACTAACTAGTTCTTGGCGAATTGTTGAGTTCAATATGGTCCTTAAAGTGATATTGACATAGCTCTCATTATGCGGATGCCCAGCAGGAGGTGGACGCAGATCAAAAAGGACTGAGATGTTCTCCTTCTCAGCTGCATTCAGCAGGTCATTCAAAGTAGGTATTTTTTGTCTCTTCACCTCTTGAATATCCAGGTCAGTCAGTGACCCCATTGTATTAAATGGGTTCCTCTAGAAAATTTGGACAGAAGTAGAGAAATATAATTGAACAATGACACAGAGCAAGCACAGGCATGGGCAAAGGCATGTTATGCATGCAGATGAAGACTCATGAAAAGGGGTTGTTACCTGCAAAAACCAGTTACCAGCATTTAACTTCTGGAGATCAGTCCATTCAAAATTGCTGCAGTTTTCTTTTGCTCTCTCTGGAAACACTTGTGCAACATCAGTGGTTCGCAGTAGGGTACTATCATGCATCAGGAAAGGAATTCCATCCCAACTAAAGCAACAGAAAATAAAAACTAGTCTGTGAAGGGCTAAGATATTTGTGTGACAAGACTATCAACAGGACAGGGCAGTCTCATCTCTTACCTCACCATGACATCAGTCTCAAACACTTTTGTTCCTAATGCCGCCATTTTGTCAAATGACATCATTGTATTTTCTGGAGCCAACTAGAAGAAAAAAAGTTACCTTTGTACTTCTCAGACTTCAAGATATTTCTTTTTATCAAGTAATTTCAGCTTCTAACTCACCATTGGAGCCCCACGATGGCCATTGAGTTTTGGTTTAGGAGGGAGTTTTGATGCTTCAATGATACAGGGGGATGAAATGAATAAAGGGGATACATACAAAGCACCAACGAGGATGACAAATGCCGCCAGTAGGAGATACTTTAGCACTGCAATAGGAAAAAGCAGGGGACATGATGGATGAAATGAAAATAAACTAGAATATGAAACCACAAAAAATAGGCTGTGCTAACTGTGCGTCTAATAAACATATTTCTAAAGGGGGCTAAGTGCAATCAACAGAATATTCTACCGATATCTTATAAAATAACAATGTTCCAGAGTACTCCTCATGTTTTGCCTCTATAAATAATGCTTAATGCTAAAAAAAAAAAAATTACTTAATTGTCCCAGTGTAATCCAAGCATCTGAACTGGACCCAGTGGTACCACATTTATACCATCATCTTGGAAGCATGCTACAGGGGTTGGATAATTATTATTGAAGCCTACAGAGGAACATTCTGCAGGGCACAGGTGATTGAGGCATAACAAATATAGTATTTTTTGTCTCAAATAAAAACATTCCCTTTAATTGTGAATGTGATTTACGTTCATTCAGTTCCGTTACTGCAGCACGCTAATAGATTGTATGCATGGATGAGCATAATCCTCTTCTCCTACTGTACAAGAATGTCTTAAATATATGGCAATTTTAAACGTTGTTGTAAATGTTTCCATCCCTCAGCTGTTATAGCACTACCGATTTTGGCAATGCTCTATTAATAAATGTAATGCAAAATACCCCACCAATATACCTTTATTGTTTACACTCCAAAAATAGCCAGCAAGGACCCAAGAAAAAGCAGACATCCCAATCACAGCTCCAATGTGTAAAAAGGGACTGGTTGACTAAAACGAAAACATAACATACAGTAGGTAAGAGACAAACTAGGAGAATGTTCTGTGTTCATAGGTAGAAGCAATGGAGCTTTTCTTAGTTGAATAACTTGCAAGAACATGCAAACCGTTTGCTATGTAAAAATGTGATATTAAATATCATTTTCCAGTTCAAGAGTAGCACATCAGGGTCTTTGTTCTAATGTCATTCTATAATAGCGCTCCTCCCTTACAGCACCAAAATTATACTGCGGGGCAATGCAGCCGCAGAAGAATGCTAACACAAAGGTCATATACTTGAGTGCGCTGTTTTTATCGTTACAAGATTATTCCTAAAAGCCTTAAACTAGGTTGGATTTGATACTAACTGATCGTGTTTTTGGAGGTTGCATGCAAATATAGTTGCTGGAACCATCCAAAGTATTCATAATAAACACCACTTAGTTAAGTCCAGAGTTGCAGTTTCTTTACTAGTTGGCAATGGACTGGAGTTACCACAACATTTAGCACTTATTATTATTATTATTATTATCTTTTATTTATATAGTGCCAACAGTTTACGCAACGCTTAATACAATACATAAAAGGTGTATGACAAGACAAGAATTGACACACTAAGACAAACCGATACACTAGGTGGAGAGAGACCTGCTTGCAAGCTTACAATCTTGAGGGAATGGGGTGACAAACATAAGGCATAGAGAAAGGGTGAGAGGTAGTGTGGTGATTGTATCGATGACAAGGAAGTTCTAGCAGCTAAGGTGCGGCTTCTCTGAAGAAGTGGGTTTTTAGATGTTTCTTGAATGTCGGAGGGAGGGTGAACGCTGAAGGTTCGGTGGAAGTAGATTCCAGAGATGGGGGCAGCCCAAGTGAAATCTTGTAGACAGGAAAAGGAAGAGGTAATAAGTGAGGAGAGCCTTAGCTCGTGGGAAGAACATAGGGATCGAGTAGGAGAGTATTTGCTAATGAGGTCAGAAATGTATGGAGGAACAGTATTATGGATGGCCTTTTATGTCAGTACAAGGATTTTAAATTTAATTCTAAAGGTAATTGGGAGCCAGTGGAGGGTTTCACAGAGCGGGGAAGCAGAAGAGGAAAGACGTGCAAGGAAGATAAGCCTAGCAGCGGCATTTAGGACAGACTGTAGAGGAGAGAGTCGAGACCCGAGACATTGGTGTGAAGAATACATTCAATAATTTGTATATCTGGTTAATTCACTTTCATATATGTAAAAAAAAAAAAAAATTATATATATATATATATATATATATATATATATATATATATATATATATATATATATATATATATATATATATATTTGTAGTGAAGCCATGATTAGAAAATGGTGAAGCAGACAAATACTCTGCATAAATTGTATTTGTTATACACCAAAAGAAACATGCAATTCTGTACACTGACCACAAGATGTCGCTCCTATTTAAAAACTGTGAGCGATGACAGCCATAAATAAACAGTTAAATATGCTATGCTTCGTGAACATTTGTAGAATATCTCAAAGCTTTTGTTTTTGAACCGAACTTTACAAGATTGGAGAGGGGAGAAAGCACTGTATTTTTTTTATCTCTAGTAACCTAGTTCCCTAGTAGTAAACATTTACCTTTCTCTTGAGACACATAAAAAGTAGAACATCTCATATCCTTTAGGATGTTTTTAATATGTGTAATTATTTTGGGTTGGTTTAAAAGGTTTATAACTACAGGAAGGCTTGCATCTGTTTGTTTTGTTAAAATGAGTTTCTTTAGTATGAAACATAAGATATTTGGACTTGTTCCATATAATAGATGTAGCTGGTTATGGTATGTTTACACTGCAGAGGCTTTATTTCTATGATTGTCACTATGTCTGAAATAAGAGGTCTCCCCTTCAAGACATTGAAGGGGGTATAAGCATGCACACAGCCTCTTCTCCCTACACAGCACTGCTAGACAAAAGGACAATTCTATCTTTTTCATACCTCACTTATTTCATAGAGAACAGCATTAAATAGGTAATGTTACTTTTAACAGGTTCTGCAGTTTGCAGCTTCATACATACCAAAAATTAAATATTCAAGAAAAGACGTGACGTGAAAAGTTGCATTTTGCTGTTGCTGCCGTGGCAGAAGAGATTTAATTTTGTTTCACAGATTTGGAGAAAGAACAAGAGGGAAACAAAGGGAGAAAGCGGGGGAGGAAAGAGAGGAAAGAAAGGGAAGAAAGTAAGAGAGGAAAGAGTTCATGTCATTTTAATATTAGTTGTAACATATTTAGGAAATACACCACACCCTTGTGCTACAGCGGTGTATTTACCTGGGGCACAGCCCTAGACCTAACCCAGGGCTGATGCCCTAGAAAAACACAGGTGTTAGCAGGCAATTTAAGGGTAAGTGAAACAGCTGCACAGGGATATCACAGTAACAGGGGTTACTAAAGCACTCTTAGCTTGCAGCACAGATGCCTGAAATACGAAATATGACCCAGCTTGTCCCTTTAATGACGCAGAAAGTTCAGTTGCACAATTCCAGAAGCCTAAACATCAGTCCAATAAAAAGCAGGAAAATGAAACAAAAGTATCACAAACAGAACAAGCTATAAACCAAATCAAACCAGAGCTTTACCCAGTTAAAGTAATCAAGTGGAAAGAGTACCAAATTAAACCAGGGGAGGACTGGCAGCGTTCAGTCCAGGGGAAAGGGCAGCAAAAAGGCCCATTAATAAATCAGCCCAAAGAAAGAGCTCATTGTGACCATCCGGCTCTGACTAGCTAAGAAACAAAAGGTCATATAAAGAAATAACACTTCATAAATTAAAGCAACCATTAAAAAAAAATGAATATTAAAATCTGAAATCTGTATCCAATTGTGAATATGGGAGAGGGAAAGGAGAGACACATGCGCATACACACACTTTGAAATTGTTTCTGGTTTAATGGCTACTTACATTAAAAAAAAAAAAAAACTGCTGTCCCGGTTACTTTGTTGTATTTAGAACCTTTTGTATCCTACAGTAGGACTACTGAATGGGCTTCTCAGAAGTAATTATTTACCCAGGCTAACATATATATTATTTTGTTCAGGACAAGTTATATTTTGTTTCATAGATCCCTAGTTTAAGACGTACATGCTAAAGGGCTAAATAAACAAAAATGAAAGTAAATCTGTAAAACTGTAACCCACTTTTGGAACTAACAGGATTGTAAGCTTGCGAGCAGGGCTCTCTACACCTAATGTATCGGTTTGTCTTAGTCCAATGATGGCGAACCTATGACACGCGTGTCAGTGCTGACACGCGTAGCCATTTGGGGTGACACGCGCAGGATTTCATGCGATTCATCCTCGGCTCCTGCACGGCCGCCGAGGATGAAAGAATATGTGCTGGAAGAACGGGGGGGGGGGGGGGCGGGACGTGCAGTAGCGTACCTAGCGGGGGGGGGGCGGTCCGCACCGGGTGCCGCTCATCAGGGGGGTGCCAACTTGCCGGCACCCGGCACCCCTCCAGAGACGGACAGTAATGTCCGCCGCTGGAGGAGCAGGCTCGCAAGGGAGCGGTATCGGAGGTCTTTAACAGACCACCGGCTCCCTTGAGTGATTTTAAGCCGGTTCAAGGATCTCCCTTGAACCCGGCTTAAAATCACTCAAGGGAGCCGGAGGTCTGTTAAAGACCTCCGATACCGCTCCCTTGCGATCCGCGCGGCAACAGCTGTTGTGCGCCGGGGTTTGTTGTCAGATCCCGGCGCACAACACTGAAGCCGCGCCCACCGCTGCCCGTGCCCTCTGAACCCCGTGCCCTCGGAAGAAGACAGAAGAACTGAAGAAGAAGAGGAGCGAAGAGCAGGAAAAGGAGCTGTAAGGAGAAAAGAGGAAAGGTAGGGAAGCATACAGTGAGAGTGGATTGGTGTATGTGTGTGGATTGGTGTATGCGTGTGGATTGGTGTATGCGTGTGGATTGGTGTATGCGTGTGGATTGGTGTATGCGTGTGGATTGGTGTATGCGTGTGGATTGGTGTATGCGTGTGGATTGGTGTATGCGTGTGGATTGGTGTATGCGTGTGGATTGGTGTATGCGTGTGGATTGGTATATGCGTGTGGATTGGTATGTGTGTGTGTGGATTGGTGTATGTGTGTGGATTGGTGTATGTGTGGATTGGTGTATGCGTGTGGATTGGTGTATGCGTGTGGATTGGTGTATGCGTGTGGATTGGTGTATGCGTGTGGATTGGTATGTGTGTGTGTGGATTGGTGTATGTGTGTGGATTGGTGTATGTGTGTGGATTAGTATATGTGTGTGGATTGGTATATGCGGATTGGTAAGTGTGTGAGAGTGATGGGTGTTATGCTGTACCATTTCCAATGTCTTTTTCATGATCTAATTATGCTCTAAAGTACATCATAACTCCCATCACTCTATACTGTTCCATACAGTGGCAGAGCTGGGAGACAGAGGCCTTGCACCCCCACCGCAGGACTCCTGAAAGGTAAGTAGTTACTAAGCAGGTATGTTAAATAATTTGTTTTTGGTTTATTAAATACAATTATATATTGCAATTATACATTTTTGTAGTTTAAACTATAAATTGCGCAAAATTATGTTTTTTTGTCGAAGTGACACACCACGCGAGTTATGCTCGATTTTTTGCCGATTTTTGACACACCACGCCAAAAAGGTTGCCCATCGCTGTCTTAGTCTGTCAGTTCTTGTCATACCCCTTGAATATATGTATTGTATTAAGCGCTGTATAAACTGTTGGCGCTATATAAATAAAAGATAATAATCAGCCTCCTCGTCACTCCTCGTCCTCGTCATTATGCTAAGAGTAATATGACTTGTAGTCCACAAAACCGTAAAGTCCAACTTGTTTAATTCAAAAAGTGTTTTGTTTGTTTTTTTGGAAATTTCTTTAACTCAAACTTTCTTTGATACATTAATTTCATAAATAATGTATAAAACCAGAAAACGCCCCAACATGGTAATAAGTAACGGGTAGTAATAAGCATGTATAGCAGAGTAGGGTTATAGCAGGTCACATCACCTCTCACACAACCCGGTATGATGCCAATGTATATATTAACTCTTCCAATTTAGCACACTTATATATTAACTATTTGATTCAAATAATGGCACTTGTATATAATCAGCTTGCGTGTAATACAGTACCTGTACAGGCAAATTTAGCTCTCTAAGCACCATGATACTAACCCCATAAGTATAAGCGCTAATCACCATTTGTTAACCTATTATAACCAGCCCTTAATGTAACTGCAATGCATTTACCTGAGTGTTAAAGTTACGGAGATAAAATGCTTATAGCCGTCCATATTACACAGCAGTCTCCTAGGGTCAGCAGCCCTGTGCCGTGCTTCTGATCACCCTTCAATCATATATGACTCCCCTGCGCTATGCACTAATCACTGCAGGGATTTTACACAGTCCATAAGAGTTTCCAATCGGTGGCTAGCATAGTTTTAATTTTTGGTAAACCATTTAATAATTTAATGGTTTTCATAATGATGATATACAATGTTCATAATTCAAGATTAAAAAGAAAAAAAAGGCAATAAAATAGAGGTACAATTAAAACCAAAAAGAATACACAGTATGGCGTCTTTTTTTGATATTAGCTACTCAAACAAATTAACATATTAGCTACTCAAACAAATTAACATATCAACTGCACATAGATAATCCGGTCACCATCGCCTCAGGTATAAATATATTCTGAAAAAAAAGGGGGAAGGAAAAAGCGGGTAAGTCCGGCTGAAAGCAAGGAAGGGGAGCAAACATTGGCCGAGCCCAGCCGAACTGCATCTAAAGGTCGCATGAGGCCCCAGGGTCGGCAGTCTTTCTCAGGAGTGATTTGACTTCTGCAGATGAGAAGAAGTCCGACCAGCTAAGCTATGTTGCCATGTAAGATATCATCTGATTCGATGCAGGCCTCATCGGTTCCTCCATTACCCAAACCTCCTCTATAGGAAGAAACCACCAGGTTCTTCAAGTATAAATGGTTCATACAATTAGCTGCATTCGGCAAGTTGTTTGGTTGGCAAACACTTGTATGTGGCTATGGCTCGAGGAGTGCAATGGAGGAGCATCTGCACTCAGGAGCACCTGAGTAAAAGGTGGAGGCCATTAAACTACTATGCTTATAGTTATATACACTCCTACCAAATATGGATGAAGGAAACCTCACTTTCTTCGCACTCCCAGCTAGAAGGGTCACAATCCAGCATCAGTCTCGCTAATTGAGTTGAGCCCCCTGTTTTTAAGGACTTTACAGGCATTTTTCTGAATTTGGGAGGCAAAGGAGCCTGCCACAAAATACTGTACAAATCTTCGTCCAATGAGAAGTCTAGTGAAGAAGCTTTGGCGAAAATTGCGTTGACCTTAGAACCTATAAACGTAAAAGAGGAGCTAAGGAGAATCCAGGAAGAAACAACATTGTCTCGAACAGACCTGCTGGGATGTTTGGAAACGGCACTGTTTTTGTAGGGACAGATATTATCTTTTATAGTAAATCTCTGAAAACTCAGAGTTTTCTTTATAAAATTCCTTACGTCCTCAATTCTACCACCTGGCATCAATACTAGACAGAACCTCACATTGACTCACTGGGATACTATACTGTATTGGCCCGATTATAAGCCGCACTTTTCCCACCTAATTTAAGTCTTTAAAGTGGGGGTGTGGCCCATAATCGGAGTTTAGCAAAGGGTTGCGCAGTTCGTATCGCAGGTGTTTTGTCTTTTTTTCTACATTAAGCCCTGCTGCAGGTAAGCAACAAGGTTAGGATCCAGATCCCCGCAGCGCCGCAGGGACCTGTATCCTCCTGTCAGTGCGGCCTATAATTGGGCCAATATGGTAATTATTGGTAATTTTAAGGGTTTATACACCAAAGGGATTTTTTTTCTGCATGAAAATATAAAAAGCACCACTAATCACATTTCACGTATCATATATTCGCCAATAGTTCATTCAATAGATTTTCCAGTAATAACTTCTGCGATTTACCTACGAATGGAGGGGGCAGATATTCTTCCAATAAGCCGCTATATAGAACAAAAATGGGTCTATTTGGATGCAAAGCTGTCCCAAATCAAATAACCTCTCACTGGTAGGTTAAGTTGTATATTTCTAATTCTCTCTAGCCCAGAAGGCCAGTGTCCCTGAACCACATCGGATAGAGGAAGCAGCCCCCCATGGACATGACCCCACTGATGCAGACAGGCAAAGCCCCACAATGGAAATTTAGCACTTGGCCTCCCTGACCATCAAGGAAGTCTGGGTTGTCAGACAATGTTAAGACCTATGTGTACATACCACATGTAGACTGAAGTACCATATTCCTTATTCTCTTAAGCACAGCATAAAATAACCGGCACACTTACAGGAAATTACGGTACAGGATCAGCAGTTTGGCATGTGAAGGGTTAGTTATACTAAAAAATGAAATTGGATTTACCTGCAATGAGATGGAAACAGCATCCCATTCTTCTTTCCACTTTAGATCCAAAAAAACTATTAGCAAAATGACAATTGCAGCACAGAGACATACGAGAACCTGTTCAAAGGGCAAAGACATCAGGTCAGTTCAGCTTCGAGAAAGAAACTTGACAAGAAAAAGTAAAGAAACAAAAGTAAAGATTTTATTGAAACATGAAAAGAAATAATGTCATATATACTTATCTTACCTTATGCAGACAGTGCAACTTGAGAGGTTGGGCACAGGCCACAAGGCACATTGAAGTCATCTATAGCATTCCAGCCAGAAGAGAAAAATGGGAAATAAATGATAGCCATTTACACAGTTTCCTTTATAGCCAGCAGATGGCGATGTCACACATGATAAAACATTTAACCTGTGTGTTTTACTTTGATAATTAGAAATACTTTTAACTTGATAAAGGGAAGACACTCAAAAGCTTATCATTCCAAAGCACTGTTGGTCAAATAAAAAAGGTAATTTTTGGCATCTGTAGAACACCGTTCACATTTACAAAAATCACATTGGAATATCAGAAATTTTTTTGCGAAATATTTTACACAACAAATAACACTACCAATAGTCCATGTGATATCACCAAACCCAAATTCATAGCAGTCAGGTTCTATCACCAACACAGTCCCCTCCAGCACACAACCATTCCCCAATCAAAAATCCTACCAGTAGTATGGAGCAGTATGTCAGCAGGACAGCCGTTACTGTGACCAGGACAACAAACCAGTCCACCCAAAAGCCTCGCGACTTGAATATATACCTGCAGGAACAACATTTATGATGGTTTCATCATTAAAAAGGCTTGGGAAGATGAAGTACTTAAAAAAAACAATGGTATGACAAAAAAGCAGCGTGCAATACTCACTCATTAAAGTTATGCATGTCATTTTCTATGATCAGGGTGATATACATCCAAATCAAGGTAAAAATGAAAATACAGAGGATCAGGAGAACCCAGATGCACTCACACTGCAATACAAGAAAGAGTCTTAGAAATCAGTCATTCTAACCAATTAACATATTATACTAGTACCCAACCGTGGAAGACATCAATTGTGGGTTGTTTTTTTACATAAGCACAAAACTCATGATGAACGCTACTTTAAGCTGATTGAATTTTAGAATCACATTATCTTAAATACAAACATTCAGTATAAGGTGTTTAATTGCAGTTAGTAATACCCAACAAAAAGGACCATGTCCATAACGATTTAATTGTCCCTGGATTTCTATGGCATGTAAGCGTATTTTCGTTTGGTGCTCCAACAATGACCACACAAGCACTCAATACGTTTCCAGCGAGGATTAGCCATCATGTCCAGAGAAGATATCATTTAAGTATTAAGATCCTATTTATCTAATTTATAGATTGGAACATGTTTGTATAACGGAAAGACAAACAGGTAACAGAAGGGATGAGTTTCATTGGGTTAAAATTCAATGCAGTCACACTGATTAAGCTCCGTAGTAAGAAATATAACCATGAAAAAATAGATAGGACTCGTCAAACTTGGGGTACCTTGACGTAGTGGTGGGCTAAGCAATATACGGCTATATATATTTGATTGTGTATTCGCTAGGTATGCACAAGCCTTTAACTTCAAGTATAAAACCATTGTTGAATTAGTACGGTTGTGAGCCAGTGGATTTATATCCTCCTTGTTACTCTTAACTGGCAAGCAAAACATGTGATAAAGTAAACCTAGGCAGACATGCATAAAAGAAGCAAAAATAAAATAAAAAACTCTTTACAGGAATCTTAAATAATAATGTATGCCTTTAATAGCAGACATTTGCAATCCAGAAAGCAAACATTCAAATAATTATCAGCCATTGTACTGTAACCAAAATTTGTATGATCCACTAAAATTGATTACAGGCTTCCACAATAAAAATAAGTAAACAGGCATATACAGCCAACATAAATTATAATTTTTTTTTTTTAAAACAACTAGTGACACTAATAATAATAAGAAACACTTTAAGATACATGGGTAAACATGCACTCATAACATGCAGAGAATAGCCCATTCACTCAGAAAACCAAACCAAGACACACACCAATCATAGTCTCAGCCGGACAGAGGCTCAGTGGAAAAAATTGAAATAAACCAGACCTTGATAGAGATAGATATAGATATATATATAAACTGTAATACTAACTCACCGTACTTCTTCGTTTTTCATTCTTGTGTCTACTGCACTCACAGCTATGAAACCACCAAATGCTACGACAGCAGCATTTCCCAAAACCGGCCCATGACATCGTGGAGCACAATGAAAAGCAACGTCGAGGAAATTAGCTAGAAGGCACGTACATTAAAAAGATTAAATACACATTTACATATATATATATATATAAGGTGTAATCAACATCAGTTCAAACAGTCACTGGAGAATTATAAGTAATCTCTATTACCTATACCTCTTTGGCATGACATGCAACAAATTTCCGCTTTCATATATTTTACAGAACAAGTCAGACCAGATTGGGAGGGACTAGAAAGACTACATGTCAATCACACCTTGAGAAGCCCCTGTTGGGTTTGCATATTCTGACATTGTGAGGGGGGGGAGAACTCATCCACATGTGTTTCTCTTACAGATCATTAGTCCCTAATTTTAGACCTTGATCAAAGAAGGTAGATAAAAGTAATGAGAAATTGGTGTTGGTGGGTCTGAGGCTGGGGGGGGGGGGCTAAGTATTACTCATTTGTAACGTAAACATTGTACACACAAAGTATTTTTCCTTGAATGATGGCGGTGGCATCATCAGTCACGAATGGGATGTGAACTTTGAAAATGTTCTAAGCATGTTAACGTTACTGTACGTGGATTCATAAAGCTGGCAGCTTATATAAAGGTAATATTAATATGAAATAATTAAGTCCAGTAGACCAAGCAACAATATGGAATTCAAAATAATTCCCACGACATACTAAAACGAACACGCTTGTAGATTTTTGTGATGTTTGCGGTTTATAAGGTTATTTATATAGTATTCAAGATAAAGTTTTGGGAGATGTGAGTCATCAAAGAGAGCTGTTAAAAGTATTAAAGGTGTGTGTGGAAGCCTTTTATACATGATCCACCCATTTGAAGTAGATTGGAAGCCTTAGGTCAAATGTCTACATCTTTCACACACAAAAAAAAATGGAAACTGCAAGCGAAGGTGGCATTTGTGGTATCTATCTTCTTTTACTTTGACCTTGGAATTCTTGATAGAGAACAGCAAATTGTATGTTTGCATCATTCAAATGATCATTTTAATCACTTTTCTATTAAGTTAGATACCAATCAAAATGATATTTTTATACTATTTGGTATAAAAAAAGCAAAGCATTTCAGGTATCCACCACCTAAAATCAGACTGTTATAGGAGTGTTGCAATATAGTGTGACATCATTTATCAATAAAATCTTGATTGCTTTGCTACTATTAGAGCACGGGCACACAAAGCCAGTCCTTGAGGGCTGCAAACAGGCCACAATTCATGGAAATCCCAGCTTGAGCAAAAGGGTTTAGGATTTAGACTGCTTAGTTTGAGGAAAAAAATAAAATAATAATAATAATAGAAGTCTCTAATCCTACATCCCTTTTCGCTGTGCAGTGGCCAATGTATTGCAAACCTCCCAAAATTCAGTAATAAAGGACAACTATAAGTAGAGCTGGGCACTTTTTTGTAAAATTGTCCTACATACCTAGCAGACAGGCTCTCTTATCAGCAAGGTGTCCTCATCTATCATCCTGGCAATGTCAATCAACAGCTACTTACTTAAACTTGCTTATGACATTTTTGGGCTCTTTTAAATTCTGCCCCAAGCATTTGTAGGTTTCGAAAACATTTCAAACACCTGCAAATTGTCTAAAAAAATATTTAAACATTGAAAAAGCCCCTGGGCTATTTCAGAGGACTCCCATACTTTGTACTGCTTACCCGAACCTAACAATTATAGTTTCACTTGTTGTGACTGGTATTGCATGTCTCTGTACAAGTAAATATGATACATAACGCTGTCATTATGTTATGGACTAGCTCTAGAAAAAATGTATGGGAATGACTAATATATTTAAACAAAAATAGGAATTGCAAAAGTAGTCTGTTCCCAAATTTCACATTTTTTTATATATTTATAATGTACCCAATTTTGGATGATAGTTACCTTACAGCATTTATAATTCATTCTAAATTGTAAATTTGCGAGCAGAGCACTCTTTACCTGATGTATCATTTTGAATATTTGTATATCGTAAGAAGCGTGTAAATTGTTGGCGTTATATAAATAAAAGAAATAATACTAATTATTAGCTGTAATCGCTACACCTACTTTACTCCTAGAGTATCTAGTATTTTTATTGCTACTATTCAAGGATTAAGTAAAACAAAAGTAAGTGCTGAACATCATCCAGTGCTACCATTAGCAACTGTCTAATTACTCCACATTTACCAATTTCAATTAGTCCACATTTACCATTTCCCCCCAGATTTTACTTATAAGTCTAAGAGTTGCAGCTCAGTAACTCCTGGCACAAGGTAAGTAATGGGAGCACCGACTATCTATGTGTAGCATGATAAAGCTTGGAGCATTTAAAAAGAGGAATTGGAATTAAAAAGGTGATATGGGTTAAATTGGCAATTTACAAATCGATGTAACTACTAATTAAGAGCAATTTACCAAAATAATTCTGAAAACACCGATATTTGTAATCTGTAAAATAAGAACAATCCGAAATCTCCCTCAAAACGTAACCAAAAACCCATACTGAGCTACTGAAATGAAAATAATTAATATCCTCCTAACTCACTCAGCACATCCCAGCAGGTCGATTGGCAAACAGTCCCGAGACAGCACAATCATCCCCAAGTCGCGCCGCATTTCTACACTACTTAACTGCATCGTTACTCGCATATCGCGACATCACTTATGGCATCATCATTCACAACACTCCGATCACCGCAATAAGTGAAAACGAAAAGCTAATCCACCACGCTGTGCTCCTTAAACCAGGGTGGAGTAAAGTAAAGCAGTTCTCTACTTTGTGTCCAGGACCCTACCTGTGATGGATCCTCCGGCCCTGGTAACTTAGCAAAGTCCAGGTCCTTCTACGTAAAGTAGTATTTCCCTCCTCTACCTATACGTTCCCATCATTATAACACCCGCACTTCTCTGCCACCTCCACAGTTTCCCTCCTATTCACAATGATGTGCTTCTTTCATCCTTGTGTTGACCCGGGGCGAAATAAAACCAATCCAGCGCCGCCTAGTGGTCTATTGTTAGTATTACCAAGCAAACCAAGGAAAGGGGAATGTTGGGATGAGTAAAAACCTGGAGCTTTTATTTTTTATTTACTTGTAAAACTTTGACATACATAATTATTTATTTGAACAGCAAACACAAATGAATAAGATACAAAAGCTGATCTGGTTCTTAGCTTCAGGCTTGCCTTTCTCATACTGTATAAGTAGAGCAAGTCCCTTTAAACTGTACAATCTGTTCTGGTGAATCAGTGCACATTTCAAAGTAGATTAGATCTTATCTTCATTACTTGTGAATTTTACAAGTATGCTTAGTTTTTAACATTTAAAAAATGGCAAATTATTTTTGTTTATAAATTTCACTTACAATCCTGAAAAGTTGATTTAACTCTTTCAATAATATCATATGTAAAATAATGTAGTTATGATAAATATTAACAAGCCTGGCCTTGTGAACTCAGAATAAGAGGAGCAGCAGTTTTGTTCACCTATAAATCAAGTTGTAATATCTTCAACGTTTCATGAAGTATGCCCATTTTAAACCTCTGCACAATACATTGACAATGTATTATTAATGGGTCGCTTTAGCCATTAATGCACTTTAATGTAAATGATAACTGTTGTCCCTTTACATTTTTGTGGTGTTGCCCTTGCAAATGTGTGGACGGAATCCCCCCATATTTATGATGTGTTTGGCCAACTATTTCATTTTAACAGTGGTTAATAAATGGTTTGCAATTCAACCCCCTGACTAATCCCCAAATAATGATCATGGATTCCAGGCTGGGACCACTAAAAAAAACATATATAAAAAATATATTACTTTTCAGTTTCCTCTTCATCAGCCATATATAGCATATAATAAGATGTTTTTTCTTGTATAGCTTGAGTAACATTTTCCCATGTTAAAAGACAACTATTTGGCATTGCTTAAAAATGTATTGGAAAGAACCTAATCGAATATATTCCCTAATAATATTTTTGCTTCACTTGATTTGTGTAGAATTGTTTTGTACATGTGGCACTGCATTATTTATTTACATGTTTTGTTTCTAATCTATCCAGGCTGCACACATGTGCACCGTGCTGGGAGGTTTGTTCTACAGCTCCCAGTGTGCATCATTCAGACGGTGGAGCCGGAAGGACACTGAGGTCCCTTTGAGCTGTAGTCACAGGCTTTTGTAGCATTCAGAAGGACTCGTTGCTTAAAAAATGAATGAAAAGGCAAGCTTGTGAAGCGTATGAACATCACCATAGCAACCTCAGATTCTGGGGTCAGATTTCTTATGAAAGTACAAAGTGACCCGATTGGCAAAGAGACACAGATTAACCAGCCTGTTTCGGTGTTATTTTAACACAATTCATTCATTAGACCATGGCATTCTTCACATATAATGATAACAAAACTGGCATCATTTATTTTGGCGCAAATGCAAAATTAAGTTTTATCAATAGATAAATAAAACATCAGCCAGCTAACTGTGAAATAGATAGATAAAATGTGAAACAAGTATTCCTTAAAATAATTTTAGTAATGACGCATCAGTAACATCAGTGACTGCTGACTTGCGTACATGGGCGGTACCACACATCTCGTGGTTTGACCGCATTGGGGTCCTGAAGATGAATATCCTTCCTAGATTCCTATACCTTTTCCAGTCCTGGCCTATTTTTCTTACTTTCACTCCTGTCACAGGGTCTTCCTGAAATACGTGTGGGGTGACCTCATCCCGAGACTTTCCTACCAACGCCTCATTAGACCCAAAGCTAAGGGAGGAATGGGCTTACCCAATCTTGAGAGTTACTGGATGGCCTTTCATCTACTTAGAGTGGTGGAATGGTCGATAGGGGCACCAAAGCTATGGCTCTCTCTTGAGAACTCTTTTTTCGGGGGTCATATTTCGGCGGCCCCCTGGCTACCGTACCGCCATAGGAAACTTATAATCGGCACACACCACACCATCTCCGCGACATTAAAAGTCCTATAGACGCTAGCCGACAAGCAGACATTGACTACTATTCTGGGTCCTCTCTTTCCAATTACACACAATCCGGAACTTACCTTGCATGTTAATAACAACCTTTTGAAATTATTAGTGCCCAAACATTTGAAATATGCCAAGTCCTCCTGGATGAAGCTTTCCGACTTAATCAAACAGGACTTCCAGTCCTTTCGAATGACCTTTTTATACCATCAGCTAAAACATTACCTGACTACTATGTTGCCGAATCCACAACTTAGTAGAGCCCTGAAAAATTTTGAACAATTGTGCGTCGCAGGTTCTGAACCAGCTCATCTCCTCTCTAGACTTTACGTCTTATTGATGGAGACTCAAGTGAACACGAAACCGTTCTTTCTCAGTTTATGGGAGAGAGACCTCCAGTCAGCCTTCACAGACTCTGAGTGGGATAAGATGATAGGCTTAGTTCATAAAGGCTCGATCTCCACTAAAATACAAGAATGTTCTTTAAAAGTCCTCTCTCGCTAGTTCAAGGTACCTGCTGAACTACACATTTATCTCCCGCAGATGTCCCCTCTTTGTTGGAGATGTGGACTGGATGACGGCTCTTTTCTCCATTTATGGTGGGAGTGTGCTGACATCCACTCATTTTGGCAAGTGGTGGTCAGGGTGATTAGGGACATTGCCGACCCGAATTTTGCAGCAACCCCGGGTACCTTGTTATTACATCACACCCAATCCCCGTTTGGCACTTACAAAAGATCATTGACAATCCACTTAGTTCAGGCGGCAAAATCAATTATTCCCAGGTTTTGGAAACAGGCACCCCTGTTTGGTGCTTGGGTGACTAGGGTGAATTTTATAGCGCAAATGGAAGACATGGTGGCTTCCACCCAGGGCAAGGAATATAAGAATAATATTAAATGGCTACCTTGGACCATGTTTGTGGCTTCTCCAAAAATTTTTGACGTCTGTCCTCCACATGATCGGGATGGGACTGATCAACCATAAAGGATCTCTATACCATTTCTGACGTTCCATGGGAGGTTTCACTCACCTGAATTCCCTGATTTAATCTCAGGATGAAATGCTAATACTGCCTTCCTGGAGTACTCGGTTCTCGTTATTTTGTTTTTGTTATGTTAGTTATCTCTGTTGTGATTTTACCATACGGTACATTCCGACATGATCATAATCTGTCAGTACACTAGCGGCATCTTATGTTATACATTGTCTGATGTTCCTTCTAGAGTCTCCTAGACACTGGTATGCTTCTCTATAATGCTATGTCTTGACGGACTATTGTTTTTACTGTGATGACATGGGAGGTGTCTCCTGTATTTGTTTTCTTTCTGTACACACTGTAACTTGTCTACATGCATACCTTGAATGAACGGAGATTTGAATAAAATAAATTTAGTACACACAGATACTGTATATATAAATAAATATATACATACATTTTTAACATTGGGCACTTGTGGACTACAACTTCCATAATCCTCAATCCTCTGCCCAATTTCTGAATACTTTCAATAGGCCCTGGCTTTATCTTATATCTAGGATAGCCTTATGCCTATCCCATGCATGCTTAAACTCATTCACTGTGTTAACATTTATCACTTCTGCTGGAAGGCTATTTCATGCATCCACTACCCTCCCAGTAAAGTAATACTTCCTGCTATTACTTTTAAACCTGTACCTGTCTAATTTAACAGGGGATGCAGAAGTGGTACACAATGATGTCATATTTGTGGAAATGCATATTTTTGCCTATATTGACAATTATGGCACATAAACCACATATTTCTGTGTCAGCCCTGGAAAAAAAATTTCAACTAAATGTTGAGAACTCCAATAAAACATAGAAATCGCACTGGCATGCCCAAAGGTGAAATGCTTACTTTTTAGACAAAAAGTACTCTACAAATAACTGTTCTGCATTCCAGATCTTATTGTATAATATTTACATTCCCCTACATTTAATTTAAAATCACATCATTGTCAAGAAAATGTTCCAAAAAATATGGTTTCTTGTGGGTGCATCGCCATATAAATGTATTCAAACATGACTAGTCTGTTTAAATGAATAATATCTTCAATTATATTTTAATAGCTGATGTACTGATTAATTTCACGAGGCTATGCTTTGCAAGAAAAAACATGCAAATAGAAGTCTTCAAAGCAGTAACATAGTGTCCAACACCCTAAGTTATAAAAAGATGTTGGTGTGTGCAGTTTTGTGCTTTAAATTTCCCACGTAGAGTAAATATTAGGCCTAACACATCTTCCTTTGCCATGTTTTATGACAAACAAGCATTTCTCTGAAAATGTAAAGCAATCAAGTAGAGCAAAGATGGACAGAGAAGGCTGAATGTTTCAGTATCTAATCGCACCACATAAACCATCAGTTTATACAGTTATAAATAAGATATAGTCACATATATAATAATATAAAAAAGCTTCTCTTGGGAATGCTTCTCCTGCCAAACACCTTTCATAACTCCCTGCATCAACATTAAATAGTGTCTAATTCAACAACTGCAATTTACTATTACATTTATGGTTCCAAACAATCACTTAGAAGCAAAGTGGATTGTGGATGCAGTTAATTAAATCACACCTGTCACATTCACACACCTCCTTTGTTCTTTCATGGTTGTTAACAGCTAAACTAGACCACTAAGAACCTTCCATTCGCATGTATTAAGACTAACCTTAAAGTGGTGGCAGCTCCTGGCTTCTTTTGCCTCATTGCGACCAAATCCCTCTGCCCATTTTTCCTCTGCAGATGTTCCTCTTAAAGTGTGCTGGGCATCACAGTGTCCTACAGCCCTAAAAAACACAATCATTTGGTGGAAGGATCGCCAACGAGGATCCTTGCCATTTGGTCTAAGACCACCCTTAAGTATTATGCATGAAAACAAAAAGCAATTTGATTTTGTTTTTCAAAATTTAAAATCCCTTCCTGTACAACAGTTTGGTCACTATTAGAAGTTTATTTGTTGTGTTACATTGTGTATAAATCTGCATACCTGGGAATGTTCAAAAAGAGTAGACCCAAAGCTTTTCAACCTTTATATGAATATAATATTACACGTAGTGGCTCCCTAAATGTGGCAACTAAATATTTCCATAAAACTAGTCTGACAAACATGATATCAGACAAAGGATTATGACTGTACACCTCATCCCTATAAGATAAACATTACTCAGATCTCCAGTGACTAAACTTCAAGTATAATGGTATTCAAGTTAGTATATTTTCCTACAAATGCTTTGTTTCTATCTTTATTTATAAAACTCGGGGTGCCAGGGGATGGCGCTTGGGAGGCAACGCTACTGTGTATGCGCAGAATGAAACTGGGACCACAGGTTTGTGGTCCAGAATCCCGCTCTCCTGAAGAGCTTTACCTCTGTCCCAAAAAGCAGGACATAGGTAGAGCTCAGTGGGACAGCGGGATAGAGTGACAAAATCAGCAATTGTCCCACACAAAGAGGGACAGTTGGGAGGCATGATATATAGTGCCCTCCACTAATATTGGCACATTTGATAAATATGAGTAAATAATGCTGTGAAAAAAGAGGTTTATTGTTTAACCTCTTCAAGACCGGGATGTATCTGGTACTTCCTGGTCACATGTCATCAGCAGAACGGGACGTACCAGGTACGTCATTGATGATACACGATCCAGCGTCGCTCTGAACGCTGGGATCGCGAGGGGATGGTTGCTACTGACCGCTGGGTGACCCCAGCGATCGTGGCAGCCAATCCCCCTCAGTTCCATGCATGTGATCGCTTGTGAATACACAAAACACTCTGCTTTCATGGAGATCAAACAATTGCAAACACAACATAGATTTATCCAAAAAAAAACCCAACAAATTATGAAGTATATGTGTGGCACCTTTTTAGTCAATACTTTGTGCTACCTCCCTTTGCTGAGATAAAAGCTCTGAGCAGAGCCGGCCTTAGGCGTTGTGGCGCCCTGTGCGGACTACTCCTCTGGCGCCCCCCCTCACTACCCCCCCTCTCTGCCCCTTCAAACTACCCGCGCTCTCTGCCCCTTTAAACTTCCCCCCCTCAAACTACCCCTTCAAACTACCCCTCCCCTCTGCCCCATCAAACTACCCCCCTCTGCCCCTTCAAACTACCCCCCCTCTGCCCCTTCAAACTACCCCCCCCTCTGCCCCTTCAAACTACCCCCCCCTCTGCCCCTTCAAACTACCCCCCCCCTCTGCCCCTTCAAACTACCCCCCCCTCTGCCCCTTCAAACTACCCCCCCCCACTTACCTTGTTGCTGGAGTCCTGCGGTAAGAGCGGGAGGCATCCGTCTTCTCGCTCTGCCGGCATTTCATGTTGAGCGCCGGTATAGTCCGGCGCTCAACATGAGATGCTGGCACCGCGACGGAGTCACGGAGAGTAAGGGGCGCCGAGCGGTTGCCGAGAACTTCACGAGCAACCGCTCGGCGCCCCTGACCGGGACTTAGATTAAAGCATCGTTTTTTTTTTTTAAACTTTATTTAACATCAATGATGTTAAATAAAGTTTAAAAAAAAAACAAAAAAAAAAAAACGATGCTTTAATCTAAGTCCCGGTCAGGCGCCCCTGCAACCATGGCGCCCTGTGCGGTCGCACAGGTCGCACACCCCTAAGGCCGGCCCTGGCTCTGAGTCTTCTCCTATGATGCCTGATGAGGTTGGAGAATACGTGGCAAGGGATCTGAGGCCATTCCTCCATACAGAATCTCTCCAGATCCTTCAAATTTCGAGGTTGACACTAGTGGACTTTCCTCTTAAAGTTACCCACATGTTTTCTATGGGGTTCAAGTAAAGGAACTGGGATGGCCATGGTAGGACCTTGATTTTTTGCGACCCAGAGGATTCGGGTGTCAACCGGGGAAACGCAGAAGCGCTTCTCCTGGAGTCTCCGTGGAGAGCAAACGTATCTCATCTACAGGCTAGTATAGTGTTTTTTTCAAATGAGACCCACCTGACTGAATCGGAGCACAACAGGTCAAAGCCTACTTGAGTTTAGTACTGCTTTTTCTCATCATACACAACAAAAAGCGGAGGATCTGCAGTTTTATTCAGCAAAAATGTAAAATTTTAAATACATCAAGTAAAATCTGATACGTAAAGTAGATTTCTGATCCTGAATTGCTCCACATGCATAAGTCCTTTTCAAGGAACTTAGTGGTAGGCTCCTAATATATGATATTACCGGCATAATTCTGGGAGGGGACTACAATGAGTGGGCCGATCCCTCTTTGGACTATAGTAAACCTATATGGGAGTGAGTAAAAAAAATCCTGTCACAAAACTGCAATCCACGTTAAATTTGACTGCTGGAGAGTCCCTAACATGACAGAAAAATTATACCCATTTTATTCAGCGCCACATGATTCTTTAACTAGAATTGATTTTTTTTTATCTCTCTCAGATTAATGCACCAAATGTTTTGCACTGACATCAAAGACCTTATAATTTCAGATCATGTGCCAATATCACTTTCGTTCCAAGTTAAGACTCCTTCTCCCTCGTCATTTAATTGGCGCATGTCACAGTATTTGTATGCCTTATTAGATTTCAGGGCGGGTTCGCTTGGATGTCCTATGAGGTTAACCCATTCAATAAAAAAAAAAAAAAAAATATATATATATATATATATAATAAAAAAAACAAGAACCTTACATCGCATGTAAAAAGTATAACCCCTTGCCCCCGTTCACTTGTATAAGGGATGGATGTGGCCTTCTAGAACATAAAAATAATATGTATGTGGTATGTCTGTAATCAGGCGATATTGTTGAACATAAATTCCGTAATTGTTCGACTGGGGCACCTAAAGTGTAGAAGAAATTCTAAGAAAATTTGAAAATAAAAAATGAAAGCCCTATTTGTTCTGGAAAAAAAGAGGTATAATTTGTGTGGGTACATCAAACACGGAAAAGGGGAATCATAATTAAAACCACATATGGTAATTTAGCTCTGGGATGTGAGGTACCAAAAACCCCCGGTACCTAATGGGTTTATAATCAACACTCCACTGACCCATTTTTGTTTTGGCAAATAGTTCTTCGAGGCCACGTTATGTCCTATGTGGCCAAAAAGAAAGCAGAGCTGAATTTGAAATTACTCTCACTGAGTTATAGCTTTCTGTATTTGCGAGGCACCACAGATTCCACCGAGCAAGAGTCTTTCATAGCACGGGCCCAACTCCCTACTTTAACAGCGGACCAAGAGGAAGTGCTGAATTCAACAATAACGGAGCGAAAATAACTTCTGATTTGGGTAGTTTGAAATTGAGTAAGGCGTCCGTTCCTGATGGCCTTCCCTCTGTGTTTTATAAGAATTTGAAAGCGCATATAAACAAACCACTTTTAGACTCAAAAAATACTCAAAAGAGTTGCCATCAGATTGTACCCTGATAATACCAATCCCTAAGAAAATAGAGACCCCTTCTCCCAGGCCATTTCCCCTTCTTAACACTGATTGTAAAATATTAAATAAAATCTTAGCTAATTGTTGGAAAGTTATTTTTCCCTCAATAATCTCCCAGTTACAATCAGGCTTTGTACCAGGTCACCACAATATTCGTACTTAGCCGCATTAGTGAAAGTGGTAGATTTCCCCACAACTCCACTGACGTTAGTAAATTTAGATCATTTTCTAGCCTGGAGCGTGATGATCTTTATAAAGTGTATCCAGTTAATATACACTTCTCCACAAACTTTTATCTCTACCAATAACTTTAATTCCCAATGTTTCAATCTATATAGACACTATTTATACTCAATCTCTCAATGTCTATGAATTCTGGCAGCTTTTATTAAGCACATACACAATAATTCTGATACATAGGGGATCACAATACACAATTTTAAATTAAATGTGTGGTGTTTCACCATAATTTTCAGGCTTGGAGACCCCCACTGTTGTCATTTATAAGCAGGATCAACTTGATAAGAATGATCCCCTTTCCACAAATATTATATAAATTCCAAATGCTCAAACCACATTATCCATTCATTTAATAGAGAGATGATAAGGTTCATCTGGAAGGGTGGTAAGTGAAAGGCTTTAAACAAAAAATCTGATGCAAACAATAAAGGATGGGTTTAATGAGGCGAATCTGAAATGGTATAACATTGTGAGTCAGTTGTGTATGGCAGCTGTCTGGCTTTGTCTTCAGGCAAAAAGTTATGTAGTTGGAGCAAGGAATTTTGCTGGATCTATTTTTTAGCCCATTGGCAGGTACTGGGCTTTCCACTTAAAAGATCTATAGTCATTTTGTTCCGGTGTTGGATGGGTCCAAACTAAAGGTTGACTGATACCCCTCACATAACGCTAAAACACTTTGGTAGTCATTTTGGCGGGAGTCTTAAATACATATCTTTCTCATTTTCACAAGCATATAGGAATTTGTAACTCGGATAGATGTTTGCAACGTAACTTACCAGCAGCTGACTTGTTACATAATTTATGGTTGTGCCCAAAAATTCTGATATTTTGGCGCTCCCTGAATAGACATGTTTAGCCTAGAATTTTGACCTGGGTATATGTTTCCCTGACTTTATACTGGGTTCTAATAATCGCCCCAGGAATGTCCCAGAAAACTTGTAAGGCTAGTGAATTGTGTAATCTCAATAGCTATGAAATGTATTCTTACTAATTTGCTGGACCCTATGCCTCCGTCACTTTAGGAAATCAAAAATATGAAAGTTTTTGGTGGCCTAATGGACAATAGCATTAGCTAATAAAGACCATGATGGTGCGAAGGTTTAAAATACTTGCAAACCATTTATTTTATTACTAGATAAGTACACATGCAAAAGAGCTTCCGTTATACAGAGTGGATGGCGATTAAACAAATTAGTTCCCCTCAGAGGTCAGTACATGATTAGGCTGATCTGTTGGTAGGATGTGTCAGATTTTCTTGTCTTCTTCAAGACATGTTCGACTGTCTTTGCATGGCCGGCACCCAGACACCACCTTCTTTCTCCAACTGGAGCAAAAGTAAACCTACAAGCTGAGACATGGATTATTTTCAGCTAAAATATATGTTTTTTTATGCTATTGCGTAAGAGATTTATTTGTTCAAATCAGAATCTACAAGCAGCAGACTCTTCAAGAGTTGGTGATATGGCCTGCTCTGTTAGCCAAGGATCTATAGGCAGTTAGTCATGCAGTGCTTGGGCTTGGCAGGGATGGGAACCCCGTAGTGTATAGCCTTTTATCACTTCAAATAGCCATACTTGGGATGTTCCTTTTGTCATATATGATATTGTAGTGTTGTTTCTCAACTGTGTCAAAGACAATATTAAATGTTATAGAGGGGAAAAAAAACCTAGAGCCTACAGCACCCAAGCCTTATTGTCTTGTTATAACTATAAGTAATAAATATATATCATTTGATGTAGTATTCTAAAATGCAAAGTACATCAAAAAATGTAAAATAAACTAAAACATTCATAGGATGGCATAGCAATAATTTTCAGTAATATTTTTGTATCTTAATGAATTCTGCAGCTATTTGACAAACTTACAGTCTGACGCATTTTGCCAACTACACAGTTTCTTCGGAGGTGAGATTAAATAAATAAAGGCAGTTCTTTTTTTGACAAAGTCCCTGGCCTTATTCAATATCCCATGCTTGCTTAAATGCCTTCCCTGTATTAACATCTACCACTTCTGTTGGAAGGATATTCCATGCATCCACTACCCTTTCAGTAAAGTAATATTTCCTGATGATACTTTTAAACCTTTGCCCATCTAGCTTAAAACCATGTCCTCTTGTTGTGGAAGTATTCCCTTTAAGTATTTAAATGTTTCTATCATATTCCCCCATTCATGTCTTTCTTCCAGGCTATATATGTTAAGATCCTTTAACTTTTCCTGGTAAATTTTATCCTGCAATCCATGAACCATTTTAGTAGCCCTTCTCTGAACTTTCTCCAACATTTCTATATCCTTCTGGAGATACGGTATCCAGCACTGTACACAATACTCCAAGTGAGGTCTCACCAGCGATCTGTACAACGGCATGAGCACTTCCCTCTTTCTACTGCTAATACCTCTCGCTATACAACCAAGCATTCTGCTAGTATTACCTGCTGCTCTACTGCATTGTCTGCCTACCTTTAAATCCTCAGAAATAATTACCCCTAAATCCCTTTTCTCACACGTTGAGGTTAGGACAGTATTACATAATCCATACTCTCTCTTTGGGTTTTTATGCCCTAGATGCATTACTTTGCATTTATCCACATTAAATGCCAGTTGCCAGAGCTCTGATTATCTTTCCAGTTTACCTAAAACATTTGCCATTTGGCTTCTCCCTCCAGGAACATTAACCCTGTTGCAAATTTTGTGTCGTCAGCAAAAAGTCTTCCCTCACCATCAAGACCTTCTGTAATATCACCAATAATATTTTTTTAAGAAAATGGGTCCAAGTACAGATTCCTGAGGTACCCCACTGGTAACAAGACCATGCTCTGAATATATGGGACAGACAAGCTGCTTGAGTAGTCCCGGTCACGTCCTCCAAGTGTAGGCTCTGGGTAGCCGGAGCCCAAAAGTTCCCAGGTATGTTCATGAATCACCAGAATTTGAGTCCCCAGCCATCATCGGAAGCTTTAAAAACTAGTACCTAAAATAAATCCATGCTATACTGGAATATGGCAATATTAGTCCCAAGAGTGAACATAATTTGATATTTCACACTGCAAACTTTTAAAACAAAATCTCCTGCCAACTTAAAGAAGCTTAACATTTAATTGACCAAGACAGCAAAAAGAGTTCAAAAGAATTTACCAGTCTAAACTGGTCTTCATCATATTCCCTTACACCGCATACCTTTTATGCTTCAAATACAAAATGATTGAACTATACAGATAAGTGAACAAGTCGGATTGCTTGCCCATTTAATCAAATCTCACAAACACCCCCAACGCACACACATAAATGCACACACACACAAACTCACAGCCATTCCAGAGATCCCCTGATTAATAACACAATTCAATAAAATTGTGTGTCATCACATTTTCATGCCACTCAAATCCGCTTTTAAAAAATCCTTCCTGACTTCACCAGAATAATATTAATCCCTAAAGAATAGGACACTACTGCTCCTTCCTACTAAACACTGGTTTCCTTGCTAGATATAGACTTAAGACTCCTTCTTAAAAATCCTAGCAAAAATATTAAAAACTATTCTTCCCAGAAATACTTCCCCTACACAAAAAAACTTTGCACTAAATATACACTTAGCACTAGATACATTATAGCAGCTACACTGAAAGCCAGCGACTTCCATGATAGAAAAGGTCTGATACTCAAACAAATATCCATTAAAGTATTGGAAATTATTAACACATTCATAATAAACTCGCCCTGTTCTTGATGCATTTGCACAAACAATGATTCATGCATCAATATTTCATTCATGTGCTCACTCACAACAAGAATTTATACACATTCATCTGAGTTGTGATGATTTGTCTAGTCACATTTTTGATTTTCATCAGGGTCACTCTAGGCAAACAACCCACTTCTTTTTAGGGCTATGTTAATAGAAATATATTTTCCATATTATTTTTGTCCCCAGCTATCCTTGAAAACCCTCTTAAGCCTGAAAATATAATCAACACAAAATGCATTTATTCTGTTTTCACCTTTAGCTAATATGCGAGAAACATAAATTGGTTATACTGTTTAAGAGTGAACTCTATATATACTCAGATAAAGTGATGTAAAATGTTGGCTACCGATGAATGAATTTAAATACTTAATAATAAAACTCTTCCATCTCATATTAGGATATACTGTACATCAATTCTTATATGAATAGGAACAAAATGTGCAGTGGTACGGCAAGCTGTAAATAGTACATTCAGTGAACATACAATCTCTTTTTCACCTATACGTCTATAAGGCAGCAGACAAAACAAACCGGTTGTTAGTGGTAGATTTCCTGGGAAAAACAGCAAGAATCCTTCCTTCATGATTCATTGTGGAATTGTCTGGTTGTGAAATACCCCAAAACAGCTTGAATTACCTAAAAACAAAGTAGGGAGGATTTCTGTCTCTAGATTCCTGTGGAGTGGTTATCTCACTTTTGCGTACGCAATCTACAATTATCGAAAAGAGACTGTTATTTGTTATATCCATTATGAAAGATAGCCTTTTTCACTAATCCACAACCAATGCATGAAGGAAACCTGGGATGAAATGAACTAACAAAGCCATTGTGTCACAAGGTGGAAAGGATCTAGGAGTACACAAGGCAAAGTTTTTCCTGATCCTAAAAATAGGCATCACTCAGAATATAGAAAATAGTTTATAACAAATACAAACATCAGTTTGCATCAACAAAATTGATAGGCCAAAAAGACATTATGTGGAGTTGGTGGGAACATAACGCAATGGAACAACCAAACCAGACACAACTCTCCAACACATTTGAAAACTATTTGGTTGTGGTTGATCAGTTTGCTGTGATGTTGAAATATTTAAGCCAATGCTTGACTCCGGAATTTCGTCTTCAATTCCCTTGATACAGTCATTGATATTTATGCAAAGGATGTCACCAACTAACCCTTCTGCACCACATCAGACAATGGTCCAACGTGGCAAAATAAATGCTTTTTCCCCGAAATGATGTAATCCAAAAGCAACTGAACTGAGTGGGCCACGTAATAATGACAACCCTGGTGAGCCTCCTTCTTCAAGAACTGTGATGGCCCTATGGGACTGATTGTTAAATAATTGTGATTTCTCTAAAGTCACCTCACTTACTGCGCTATACATTATGCAAGGACAGCTAAAACCTTCTTAGACAATCTCGCTGGCGTTGGTTCTTCATATTGCTTAGTGAAGTAAGCGAATTGATATATCAACCTACTAATTTCCATATTAGTGAATACTTTGTCATTACATCAATATCTTATCGACCTCCAAAGAATGGAATTGTAGAGTCCAAGCCTTTATAATAACTAGTATCGCTTCTGTATTATTTGTTTGAAGGATTAGCTAATGATACATGCTATAAACTTTTCAGGAAAAAAAAATATTTAAACATCAATGAACAAAAACCTAGAAAGAACGCCAAATAAAATAACACTATAATTCAAACAAATAAAAGGTTGAATCAAAGGGAACTTCCTGGCTTTTGTTCTTTCAGCTTGAGAGTCTAAATAAATATTAAGGGTAACACCTGGCAGGAGACACATACATTCTCCAAAGTGATTATTTCAATGGAACTCCTTGGATGTTATAGTGAATCTATTTGCACAACGCAAATAATTCTGCAGGATGCAGTATGAGTTGCCACAATTAAAAACTGCTGTCCTACTACAATCACCATTTGTTGCTCAATAGTTAAACCACCAAATAGATTGACTTATACTATATTAAAGTCAAATAATATTATTTAAGAGGAATATATATTCAATATGTCTAAACTACATTTTAATTGTATTCTATAACAAAACAATTTAAAAGGATGCATTTATATTCTTGGCAAAATGCTTATACCCATTTTAGGATTGGAGTAATTGTAACATGAAAAGCCTCGTTTCACTATGAACCGTGAATATCAACCTTAACATATTCATATTGCAATGAGAGCCTGGAAAGTGACAATAATATCTCATGCTGTCTGAAAATCCTTAGTTAAGCAGAGAGAGGTCTCTGAAGCTAAAGGAATCTCTCACGTTCCTGTTAGAAGTTACTAGCTGGCGTCATCGAGGTGTGGAGGTGGGCGAGGTGACCCAGCTGCTCCACAAGCTGAGGTAGACTCATCCACCAAACCACCAGACTTTCCCATACAAGTCTCTACAGTTACACATTTTAGCCAGTTTGGCTTCAGCTTGCACCACTCCTCATTTGACAGGTTATGGCAAGCATTAGGCTCTAATCCATGCTAGTTTACCCAGTTATATCTAGCACTTCTGGAACTGGACAGTATCTTGGACAACTTCTTAATGAAGCAATTCATTGAAATGTAAATTAGGGCTCTGTAGTGTGGACAACCAAATCAAGCCAGTAAATGATATTTTAAAAATACCATGCAAAGGATTTCCTGACCAGTAACATCCTCCTAATGGACATACACCCATTACAAACATACTCCAGTTCCAAGTCATCTCCTCCCCAGCCACTCTTCTAAATGGCTGCTTTGCAGTGAATGGGGAAAGGGGTGAGAGGTGCTATGTGTCCTGCGTTAAGCATCTCTTCGCTTCCAGCAGATACAAAACCTCCAAATCAGCCACCTTTCTTCATTGATAGTTTCTATTCAGCTCAAAATAGAAGCTTTGAAGGACACCAAGATACAGTTTTTTGCACCTCAATTACTGCTCCTGTAAAATTAAGTGTGTTCAAAATTGTTACTTTGTTGCTTTTGGTCATTACAGGAAAAGCACTTTTTGGCCCCTGATCGTACTGGAAGTTTAACATCATGAATCACCCATTCCAGAACTTTTTAATCACAGTGTAGATGGGTTATTAATATATTTTTTAAGTGACATGTTCAGACAAAAAGCAAGATGCACACACCCTGGCAGAAGACATACCGAGAACATTGATATGAATCTGTGTGAGTATGGTTAGAGTTAAAAAACAAGAAAAAACATTACTTTTAGTAAAATCCACTTTTAGTTCTACCATGCCAAAGTTTTTATTTTTCTATTTACTATGTTTGATTTTTTTTAATAAAAAAAATGTTAATGTGTTAGTGCACATTGTCAACTGGAGAGATACAAAGCATTTATGCTTATGATTCTACGTAATTGCGGAATGGCAAAGTTTCCATAGGAAACGTGCACTCTGGCTACTGTAATAGATCATGGTTATCCTTTATCGAAAGAAAAAACAAAACACCGCAGCCTAGGATACATAGCACAACTACATGTAGCAAAAGTGGTCATTTCTCTCAACACAAGTGTCACTACAGTTTAATGGGGTGTTGAAACAACATCACACAATACCATTTACCTAGAGTCAAGCAGAAATGTTATGCCAGAGGAAATTGTGTAGACATAACTTTAAGCAACAAATAATGGAGGGATATGGTGCAGCTCCAAATTAGATCCCCCCCCCCCATTAACTTTCCTGTAACACAAGATCTTAGCAAGCCGCCATTTTGCCCTGGGTGCGTGCGCACACACACAGGTAGTGCCACACTTTGATCAGGGACCTTGTTCAGGCGTCTCATTGCTCTTGGAGCACAAGGGAATGTCCTCTCTCCGAAGCTGTTGCTTGTGGGAGTTTAAATATCCAGCACCTGTACCCGACCCAGTTTTCATAAAAACCCCAACACATACACACAATTTACACATCTGTGCGTACAATCCACACAAGACATCTCCCTGGGGCATTAAGGTGTCGCACAAGATGTGTCACAAGGTGTCACATCAGTAAATGTGTATGCTTCGTATCCCTCTCACATTTAAGTTGTACAGCTCTGTGGAATATGCTGGCCCTTAATGAAAAATAAAAAGTGAAACATTGGCATGTTTTATTTTTAATAAACCTAAAAAATATGTTTCCCATGGAAACTACAAAAAGGACAGACATAAGGTTAAAAAAAAAAAAAACCTGAAGATGTGTTTTCCTATCATACATATCACTGGGTCATCTAGCCTAGAGGTTATTCTCTATATTTACGAGGATTTAGGAACAGATAATACAAAAACAGACATAGGGAGCAAATAGTCACTGCTCTATAGAGCTCATTCGTAAAGACTGCGTACAGGTTTCACGGGGATGGATTAGCTGAAGACTTCATAGTTCATTTTGCTGATAAATTACACTAAATTTATTTGCCTGTGTTTAATGGCAGTACATTGCAGGCATCTAATGGGATAAAACAATTAAACACAAAAAACAGACCACAGGCGAGGTGTTAAATTTGAAAAAAAAAAACTTGATTAAATTAAACCGAAGAACCTGACATCGAAACTCCCTTCAGACACACACATAAATATTTACAATTAGTCGTTTCTTCAAGTGTTCTATTCAAGGTTATCGACTTGCCATTCTTTAGGGACTAACACTAAGAATGAAGATGATTTAACGCTCTGTCCAAAAATTCACTCGTTTTCTGTGGCTGGCGAGGATCCAGAGAAGAAGCTTGCGTTGCTGTTGCACAGAGCTTTCTTTTTCTTTTTTAATATAGAGGTTTGATTCTCTTGTGAATCTGAAGTAAGTGTCTGGCCAGAAGCGGTGCTTGGTTTGCGCTGAAGTCTGATGGAAAGCACTTGACCAATATCGCCGATCTCGCGAAGCACCTAGGTAATTAAGGCAAAGCAAACCATTCAGAAGCTATGCATATTTAAAGATGACTATATTGACATTAGCAACATGCACTTACTGTATTCTAAAAACATATTACAGCCATACTCTACTCTAAAGCAGATACAAGGCTGCAAAGGTACATTTATGTATTCACAGGTTACCAGCTATAACCATTCTTCAACTAGCTGACAATGATAAAGGATTTGAGTAACGCAACCTTCTCTTAATGAGAAAAAGATATATAGTCTTAAAAACCCAAACACATGCAGTCACAATTAACAGGACCTTAGGAGATCCCAATACCTTCTTGGTGGGTGTGACACATGGAGGGGTGAAGAAAGAGCCCCCAGCTGTCACATCTGCTGGGAAACTTATTTTCATTGAACTCTCAGACTCCTGCGATTGGTCGTCTCCATTAACGTCATCCTAAAAAGCAAAGCAGAATTAAAATAGAGATTTAATCAACAATAGGAGGAGGATAGCAAACGGGAAAAAAACAAAAAGTAGTAAAATAAGGACTGTTCTTTAATATTAGTTTCCCTGTTCCCTCCACATCTAAATAAGAGCATAAGTAGCAGGGTGGGGGGCCCGACTACACCTTTAATTCACATTTTAAAAGCGACCAAATCTTCTTACAACGTGCTTGTGCAATGCATGATTTAGAAGAGATCATATGCCTCCTTTAATAACTATTCTGTGAGTTATACTCTTTCATCGATATCGGTAGCTACTATACAGAAAGAAAACAAACATTTTGCTTTGTGGCTTAAATTATGAGTTTATTGAATAAACTCGTATAACGGGTATGTGTTAAAGGTAGAAAAAGATACTTAATGAGATATCGGAATATATGCATTTATATCTATTGAAGATGGTCAAGTGGCACAAGCTGTTCAAAGTAATTGGGAATACTCACCAAGATGTTTTCTCGGTTGCGGCATTTCGAAGGGTCACAGTAGCAGTCCTCGGAACAGTTCTGCTTTGTTTTTCTGCAGCGACACATTTTGTTTCCACACCGTGCCTTACAGGAACACTGCAGATTGCAAGATATATATTATATCTATCAAAAGGGACATTCTAGTCCCAAAATCATTTGTCTTCCAGCATCTACTACCGCTTACCCCAGAGGACGATTTCTTTGCTTGTTTCCCATTGTTACCAGGCTTCCAATTTTTATCATTTGTTTCTTCCTCTGACTCCTCAGACTCAGACAACAGGTCCTCTAAGATCACAGTGGCGGTTTTTGTGCGCCGCTTGCCTCTTGGCTATGACAACAAGAGCAAATTAGCAACGCAAATACCTCTGCCAATCAAGGACCATGTCAGGACTGCATAGTGTTACCTTTGGAGGGATGAAGTCAAATGGCGAATCTGGACAGGTCTCCGTTTTTTCTGGCATAATGTTATACAGTTTCTTTCCGCTTGCAACCTGGAGAAGGGCTAATTTCTGGTAGAACAGAAGAAACTTATTAGTTAGAAGTATATAACACAACAGTACAGCGGCAAGTGCTTCAGTTGTTGGGCAGCTTTGTTCGGAAACCTTAAATACAATTATCCCCAATTTATCAAGTTAATCAGATTTTATGTCATACTTGAAACAAAAAAAGTATTGGTTGTTGCTGATCTACACAGGTGTCCATGCCAACAGCACTAGGTCCACAATTGGCAAATGATGGCTAGCTCCCACCCAGTTCGCTTTTCCTTATCTTACCTGTTTGTACATGTCATTTTCCTGAAGAAGCTGTTGGTTCTTTTCACATAGCTCCTTCATTTTTTCAATTTCTTCATCCTTAATATAAGAAATATGGTGGGCACAGTGTTATGATTGGACCCCAAGGGGGGGAAAAGAAAAAAAAAACAAACCACAAACTTTATTGGACTAAAGGAGAGGAGAGGGCCCCAACATATGAGATCCCCTAGCATTGTATGCACCCAGACTAACCAGATCTTACCACAAAGGCAAGCGGGTGCAGTGACTGCAAATGGCATCACTTTCAGACAAATCTTCAGGGGGACCCACATAAGGAGGGTACGATGGAAACACTAACAGGATGTTCCATGGAAATGCAAAGGCATATACAGTGTGGCTCAGTGGGTTCTATGACCTCGAGTGGTAAAAAGAGGTTGTTGCACTTGGATACTATGGAGGTCAATCACTGGTATACACAATACCTTAGTATAGGGAGCACCACTCAAGGTCACAGCCAGTCCCTGTAGCTCTACCTGCCACCAGCTGAAGAAATGTGCCTCCTAGTTATCTGCCCTAGGGTGTAGATTGCTAAAATGGGACCACCACAAAGTGGGATGTTTGACACCTGCTGAAGTGTCTGTTTACATCTGCCTGGGGGAACAGAAATAATATACACCTCTACAACAGGCTGAGCCACAAGTCAGAGGTCCTAAAGAGCCACAAGAGAAAAAAAAAGTGAATTAAGACTCCCTAGGTGGCGATTAACAGACAACCAGAAACATAGTGGAACGATGAAAAATGCCCAAGTATACCTTGACCCATAAAACCTATTTAAAATACAACAGCTACCTGGAACTTCAACCTCTCCATCAGTTGCTTCTCCCTCTCGGTTTCTCCGGCCTGCTCAGCAGGTGTAGTTTGCTTCTGCTGTAGCTGACTCAGCAAGTACAGAATCTGTAAAGAAAGAAAATATGAAATATAACTTAGAATGGCATCATTTTAGGTAATACACATTGCTTTACCTGGGGAATTAAACATTTAATATATAAAATGGCAGGGCCCGCAAAATTACCTTCTCTTGGTGTTGCTGCTCTAGCTGCACAAGTTGGCTCTGATGTTCAGTCTCCATCTCCGCCATTTGATTTCTCTCCTCAAACAGAGTTTTCTGTAGATCCGCAGTGTGTGCTTTATTCTGTTTCAAGCTGCTCTCCAGTTTGCTGATTTGTACTTTAGAAGAGACAAGCTATAAAAAAAAGATTAGCCGTTGAAATCGCAAACATCTGATTTCGGAGGGACAAGAAACCTTAACCACTTTGTGAGCAAGTATTTAATAACCTAGAAACAAGTGTGGGGGGGTTGTCATTTTTACCACGTTTGTTAAAAACACGAATCCCTTTTCTATATTTGATAAACTCATACATCATTTTGCTCAGGGCCTTATTATTAATATATATATATATATGACTTCATTAGCATTGCCACAAAATCAGCTCAATGTGGTGTTTGAGCAGAGAAAGCAAACCACCGCATTACAACGAGCAGACTGTCTGCTGAAAGAGCTGTTTTTCTTCCATGGCCTCCCGATTGGTTTCCACTGGACTCTCAAATGTTTTAAAGCAACTGTAATGGGGGGGGCTCAGTTTTAACAAAATAATAAAGTATATATGTTTTATCATCCATGTACTCACTTCTCCCATTAAGTACTTGAGTGCACACTTTGCCTCCATGATGTTAGCAATCGTTTCCCATCTCTGTTTGGCCCTATCTTCCTCTCCATCCGCATCCAACAGCTTCTGCTGCAGGTCCGCAATCTGGGCACTCCTATAACAAAAAAAGTCAAATAGCAAAAATGCCATCACATTCTACTGCTACACACTCATACGGTCTAGAAAAGTCAGGTTTCTCGTCCCTTTTCCTGCTTTCAGCTTTTATGATGTGAGTTTTACAAAAAAACATTCCATTGCTTACCTAAGCTCCATTTCCGTCTCTAGACTCTCAATCTGTTTAGTGACAGAGGCTTCTTGTCCCATGCTCTCCAGCTCTGCCACAGTGTAGGTACGTCTCTGGGAAAAAAAAAAAAAAAAAAAAGTGTAATGTTACCAGAAACACAACCGTATGCAAGCAAGAAACAAAAGAAAACTGCAGTCTCACCCTGATCTTGGAAGGGAGGCACTCTCCTGTATCCTTCTTTTGCTTAAGTTGTGCTATATCTTGAGACAATATCTTCCTGTCCTCCAGCAGGTCATTGAGATGCCTTTGAGCTTCTTCTGTGCTCACCAAGACTTCAACCTCGTTGGCCAACCAGTTCTAGAGAGGAAGCCGTCAAAACTGAGTTACTTCTTTAAAACCCACGGTTGTTGTCCTACGTAGTTTATTAAAACTCTGCAGATATTCCATGACAGTGTGGGCTCACTCCAGTAGCTTGTTTAACAATTTATTTATAAGCTTAACAATTCTAACTGGAACTATACATAAATAAAACATGACAGCACTATAGCTCCCTGGTTTTGCAAATTATTTTTTTGTCAAACAATAAGACACAGGCACACAATGCATTAACCAATTTTGCTATACATTGTGTAAAGTGTTTTTCCAGTATGACAATTTGTTTCTGGGGAGGGTACCTGGCAGATGAAAACAAAAAAGTTGTGTTGAGGCAACCGTCACCATACCTTTATTCTAACCGCTGCCCCTTCCATGCCTTTGTGTTGTGCATCTTTCCGCCTGTCCATGGCTTCTCTCTGTCTCAACAGAGCTTCCTTCAGACGCTTGTTAGCAGTAGAAGCCTGAAAAAAAATTGACATTTTACGGTTTTTTGTTTTTAACTAATTTGTTTTATTTATTTTACTAATCACGTTGTTATTAGAAAGCTGGGCTCCATTGACTTGCATGGTTCAATGCAGTACCTGTATTCAACCTGCAAGTGGAGCCAGATTCTCTTTTTTGGCAAATCACTCGCAGTGGCGGTTGTGACCGCTCTCCGGAGTGGGGTGGGAGTTCGGTGTCCGAGGCATTTCAGCAACACCTCTTTTAAAAACGGGCGTCGGCCACCATACAGTGTATGGCGGACGTTGATGCCCTGGGGAGGGGCCAGACACAGCCCCTGATGCCGATCGTGGTATTGCTTAATGCCTCGACATCGAGGCATTACAGTAACACCGTTTGGGTGCAGAAAGCAAAACATAGATCGCTTTCTGCACCAGTTTGAAGTCATGCCGGTCCGGGCACATCAATTGTCGTTAAACCCTTCCTTTTCGGGTGATGTGCCTGGATCATTAAGGGGTTAAAGAAAAGCGTCCACCAGGTAGAGAAACGGGAACACTATATGTGCAAATTATCAGTCTTCAAATTCTGGTTCCATGATGGTAGCCGTGTGTCTTTAGGAACATCCATATTTACCTCTTCAGTTTTCCTTCGGAGTACATTGGCCTGCTTCTGGAAGTCTCGTTCCAACTTCAGCAGCTCATATTGCCTTTTGCGGTCCTGAGAGGGGGAAAAAAAAAAAAAAAAAAAAATTCAGGATAAACTGAAAAAAGGCAGCATACACCACATGACAAATATGTACATCTGTACTTCATACCAACTTTAACAGTTAAAGATAAACTTAACACATTTCATAAAACTGTAGCAGTCAAAACCCCAAATGACAAACGCATGCTTTTTGTTAATACGCATTTGCCAACTTGTAGGGAAACAAAGTATATATCTACATAAACAAATCGACACATTAAGTGAACATCACTTTCAGCTGCCTAAAGCAGATTAGCAGCAGAAAGGTGCTCCCACCGAAGACGATGTAGCCAGCGGTGGATGCATTCCCTGCAAGTCTTAAAACAAAAAGAAAAAAGCCAAATGCATTATCTGTATTTGCAAAACAGAAAATGATCAATTAACTGGGACGCGGCTATGATATACATTAAAGTGCACATGATGGATACAGCGTCCCTTTCCAGAATGTAACACTCAAGGATCATGGAATTATACATATTTCAGCAGTAAATACAGTGTTGTACTTGGCATGGAAACCCATATGCCTAAGACTTGCCTATCGTTGACAGGCAAATAAGGTCTATTACGTTTTGTGTTCTTTTTAAAGAATGTGGCATTCGTTGCCAATAGAAAGAAACCTTTCTTAAATAATTTAAATGGTAAAAGTCTGCAAAGTACAGCATTTCAAAAGAGTAATGAGAACTTCATTATTGCCAGTCAACTCAGTGTGGCATTTCAAAGCCAAAATAGCCGCATGACTGCCTATAACTATGACCTACATATCTGCTGAGTGGAACAAAATTAAGGGGGGGGCTCTTAAATTGATTAGCGACATAAATTGTACTAACTGGTAAATGTGTCAATTTCCACCCACTTTATACATTGTGATTAGAATGTAAATTTAAAAAAAAAAAAAAAAAAAAAAAAAAAAAAAAAAAGGGGAACACAAAAGCCAAGACATAATGAAAATACAATTGAAGACCATTACAAAGGGGTTCATTTTGAAACCCTTACCTTCTCCTTAAGCTGAATGACTTCTTTAGTTTTCTGTTGCTTCCAGGTACGGAACTTTTCAGCATCCTCCTTCATCTGCCGCATGAGCTGTACACGCTGGGTTTTCATTGCCTATGTAAATGGTACACGACTTAATAGACGTTTTAAGCGGGGTGAACGGAATATGATGAAATGAAAACAAGAATTTTAACAGATACCTGAATTTCGTGGTTAAGTTTTGAAACCGTTTTCTCAGTGGTCTCTCTGAGTTTCAGAAGCTTTGACTGCTCAGTCAGCTTTTTCTTAAGATCAGTCATTTGCCCCTCCAGCTCCTGCAACCTTTTTCGTCTGCGTTCACTCAGCCTTAGGACATAAACGTACTAGGATTATCACATTGACCATCAGGTCAGGCAGCAACACATTGACGATGCTCAGGATAATACCACAATAGCATCGGTAAAATGTAGATTAAAGGGGGCGTCTTACTTGTCCGCTACTTAGTGGAGTATTTTTTTTTTCTTCTTTTCTTCTTAATGACATTAAGACACATCAAACGCGTTGAAACAACTCTGCTGCCACTCAGTAATCAACTGTTACCTTTAGCATTAATGGCCGTCTTAACCCAAGTGATGCACGCACAGGATTTAATCATTAAAAGGGAGGATTGTGATTTTATCGTTTTCCCTTCACTATTCATTATGAGCCATAAAACATGGCTGTGAAGGGCTGTCAACTCTGAATATGCCCCAAAGACCACTCAGCCAAAATGATGTACATGCCCAAACCGGTAACATTTACCATTAGTTTTTACGCAGTTTGTGTCCTACACACTCTCAGTCACATCCACGAACTAGATGGGACTAGAAGCTACTCACTTGGCCTGATTGACATCTTTCTTGGCCGAGTGGAGAGCAAGGATCAGCTCCTCTTTTTCCTTCTGCAATGCTCCGACTTCTGACTCCAATGTTTTAATGTTGTTCTGGAGACAGAATGCAGCAATTAGGTGCACATCTTTAACATTTTAATATAAAATGCAGGTGACATCGCTTCCATGTACCTACCAAGTATTCATTCTGCATTGGCTCTAGCTGGCTGTCATTCTGAACCATCTTCCTGGCTAAAGCTTCCTTTAATGCCAGAGCTTTGTTTAGTTCTATCAGCTCCTTGGAAAGCTGGGCCTGTCTCAGGGCATGGTCAGTAGTGAAGCCATCTGACGAGCGTTTTTCTCCATTTGACACTTTCTACACAAAAACACAAAAAAGAAGGCAGTAAGTTTGTATTCCGGCTAAAGCACATTCAAATATGTGTTCAAGCAAAGATATCACACACAAAATGAAGATGTAAAATAAAGATGAGGTCCTGTGCCAGCAGCAAGGCCATACACTGTTGTAGTGTCAACAGGCCTGTAACTAAAAAAGGAGCTTGCAAAGCCAGAACAGGTCTAAGTAGGCTTTTTTACTGTAGATTTAAATTCTTCGTATTGTATAAAAAAACAGGACACTTCAGTCTCCATTTATTTTGTTACACATGCAGCATTTTAGTGTCTCATCTACTAGCCTTTCTAAGTTATATGAAGTTATATGAACGCATTGGTTTGCATGCAACATGGACTCCAAAACGCATATTGCTTAAAAGTAGGGATTGGGTGTTTTTGTGAACATGCACTGATATTTTAACCAACAAAAGGAAGTGGCATGCCGCTTAACATAGATAAAACAACAAACATCTTACCTCCTCTGAGTCGGAAGGACCAGCAACCTCTTCAGCCATCGACTCAATAGAAGCAGCGATGCCAGAGCTTTCATCCTTGAAAAATAATAAAAACAGACATGTGCGAGTCAGATTTAGAGACTCAAGTCAAAACAATCAAAGATCTAAAAGGAAAACACCCCAAACGCATTGTTTAATGCAGCACAGTGGAGAAGGAGTGCGACAATACAACCGAGGACACCGGATATCAGCTTCTAACTTACATTTCATTCAAATATTCCTAAATACCATATCGACACAATGTGCGTTAGACAATTGTAAGAAATTAATGTGCATCACAAACATTTGCAAGAATCTACAGTCAGCTTTCCATTTACAAACTGCCTCTGGAAAAAGACCCCCCAAACCCCCCCCCCCGCATACAGACACAGATGTCAGTTTCCCTATATAGACAAAGGACAGCAAATAAAATAGAAAGTCAAGGAGGTTTTAAAGAAATACTAATATATAAATCAGCTGCACGCATGAAAGGGGTGACAACGTGTATGAGGTATACTTTTGTAGCTAGAGAGGTTGTGGCAACAGTAACCATTAAAACAGTCTCTTCCTGGGTATATAAAGTTAAGTGCAATAAAATGAAGCCATTGACCACAGACTCACCTGAAGCTGCACAATGACTTGTTGAAGATCACGGACCACCTCCACATTCTCCTTTAGCTCTTGGTCTTCTAGAGCCTCCACCAATCTCTGAAGATTTACCTTACAACTGAAAACACATGATATAAAAAAGGTAATTAACCCCTTAAGGACAACAGGTTATCCTTAAACCCATCAAGGACAAGGGGTTAAAAGCAATGAGATACACATTTCAACGTTACAAAATAAAAAAAAACAAAAAAAAACAAAAAAAACTTACGCTGCATGTTGCTTAAGCGTGTCCATCCTACTGGTTAACTTCTCATTTTCATGTTCAGTCTGCAGAAAAGGCATAAAGGTATATCAACTGATCATCCAGTATTTTATTCTTGTATCAAAGGAGTCTTCCGACTACAGACTGAGTTGGCCTCAGAATATCCAAGAGACAATTCACTAACAAGTATAAGAGTGCCACCCCAGTTAGAATCTTATCACAATTTCTGCACCAACAAGTTAAGCTTATCTTCTATGCTACAGTAAGCCTTCTTAATAAGTTTACACACACACACACACACTTCCTTCCTTAGACCGTAACGCTGGATCAGAATGATTTAAAACTTGGGGACAAGTAGGTTTATTATACACCATATGCTCTGATCACATAATATGCAGTACACAAAGTTAACAGCCCTTTGTATTTGCATTCTCCCTTATAGTATTAAAAATCTGCTGCTAAAGTATCTTTTCCAGGAATTTTTCACTAGGATAGAAAATATTGGAAAGCAGGAGCGCATAAATGATGTCTCGTTACATCCACTCACCAGAATAATTCTTTCCAGGATCTGAGCGGTTTGCTCTGCTGCATTACCTAGTTCTCTGGTCAGTTTACCGTTCTCATCCTCGAGAACCTTGTTCCTCTGCATAAGGGACTGTAAATTCTCACATGGCTCAATGCTAATGGCATAAAAAGATAAAAAGCTCAGGGAGGAAAAAAAAACAAAAAAAAAAATCACAATGCTTTTGGACAGGCTAATGGTAGTAGACATTATGTTGCAGTCAGTAAATGGACCTTTTTAAATAAATACCGTATTTGCTCGATTATAAGACGACCCTGATTATAAGACGACCCCCCAAAATCTGAATATTAACTTAGGAAAAAAAGAAAAAGCCTGAATATAAGACAACCCCAAAGGAAAAAAGTTTTACCAATAAATGTTAATTCATGTAAACTATTTTTTTTTAATAAAAGCTATGATTGAGAAAAAGATTTTTTGTATTTTCCAACCTGTCCCCCAGTTACGCACATCTGCCCCCAGGCTTGCCACTCCAATATGGCACTGTGGCCCATGATATGCCTTTTAACCCTCTATATGCCACTGTGCCCCATGGTATGCCTTTTGACCCCCTATGTGCCACTCTGCCTCCAGAAATGCCTTATACCCCTATATCCCATTCTGGCATTTAGGGGGTTAAAATGCATATTATGGGGCAGAGTGGCATATAGGGAGGTATAAGGCATTTCAGGAGGCAGAGTGGCATTAAGGGAGTTAAAAGGCATTGTATAGAGCACTCTGCCTCCAGAAATGCCTTATACCCCTATATGCCACTCTGCCATTTAGGGGGTTAAAAGGCATATTATGGGGCAGAGTGGCATATAGGGAGGTATAAGGCATTTCAGGAGGCAGAGTGCTCTATTAAATGCCCCCTTAACGCCACTCCAGAAATGCCCTATGCCCCCATTTAACACACACACACTATACCCCCATTTAACACACACACTATACCCCCATTTAACACACACACACACTATACCCCCATTTAACACACCTCTCACCCCCCTTCCCCCGCTCTCCCCCCTCTCTTACCGGTGCTTCCAGCCGGGGCAGCGGGTTGACGTCGCCTTCTGCTGCAGCCGGAAGGAGGTGTGGCTAGCAGCGGGGGTTTGTATGCGTCCGTCGCGTACACTTTCCCCGGCTGTCAGAGATCAAAGACTCTGATCTCTGACAGTCGGGGAAGGTCTATGCGACAGACAGACAACCCCCGCTGCTAGCCACACCTCCTTCCGGCTGCAGCGGACGTTGTCTACGCGGATCGCGTAGACGTCAACCCGCTGCCCCGGCAACACAGCAGGAAGCACCGGTAAGTGTAGGGGGGGGGGGTCGGGTGAGACAGGAGGTGCGGGGGATCTGGATCTTAGTCTCCTAATCAGACCTCTATTTGAGGTCTGATTAGAAGACGACCCCGATTAGAAGACGAGGGGTATTTTTCAGAGCAAAACCTCGTCTTATAATCGAGCAAATACGGTAATAAAAATAAAAAAACAGCAATATATGCCACTGTCCTTTTAAGCCCTGCTCAAGGTTTTTAGGTTATGTAGTAGAATCTATCATCGGACATAGTAAATATACAAATAAACAGTAGTTTTATCTTTCTGCTGGAGTCTTTGGATTATCCTTACCCGGTTAGGACAGGTAGAGTTCCTCCATGGGCCTGCAACAACAAGACCTGCAACTCTTGAACCTGAAAAACAAAAACATTAAGGATCACTTTACACACAGTAGTTAAAACTAGAGATACGCAACAATGCAGTGTTCACTGAGCAGTCACTGTCAATTTTTCTTTCTGGGATAAGCAAAGCTGCTCAACTAACCCACATTTCAGAAAACACGCAGCATTGTACATGGAAACATTGCCTTCAACAGCAACCTGTCTTGTAGCTTTCTATATGCATGCATTACATGATGCCAAATGGAGCGCATATCCAAATAGGGGAAAAAGATTTGACAAAAAATAGTGTAACTCCATATGCAAATAGGGGCTTAGCAGTATTGCAGGTAATTATTTAATTCTTCATAGCAGCGATGGCACAGTATCACTGGGTTAAGGTAAATTATTGCACTTACGACAGATGAAGTGTACGAAAGCGTGTACAAAGAAAATCCGGATTCATCTCTTGAGAAAGCCGGTTGTTGGGTGAAACGCGTTGAGAGAGGGGGATGTATTGCAAAGCTCTTGCTGCTGGACAGTGGACTTCCCTGCGCCTGGTTTTGTACATTTCATCTGTTGTAATACCTTATCCACTTAACAGAGTAATACTGTGCCATTGCTGCTATGAAGAATTAAAGAATATTTTATGATGGTCTCATTTATGTCCTTGGAGTGCATTACTTACCTGCAATACTACTAAGCCTCTATTTGCATACGGAGTTAGAGATATTTGACAAAAAATAGCGTTTTTCCCCTATGTGGATGTGCTCCCCATTTGGAAGAGTCGTATAGATTATCAAGTGTTGGAAGAGCGCTTATTCGTTCACACCAGTGGTGTGCGTTTGCGGATTACATGTTTCAATACATTCTCCCCTAGCAGCTGCGTTCAGTCATGACCCTTCTGTACCTTTGGAATATTCCTCTGGCTAGCATGCCAGCATACAAAAAAATAAAGAACCACATGGAAAATCTCGGGTTAGATGCAGGCTTTTGTTTAAAAGTCAAGCCCTGTTTTTTTTCTTGTTTTTTTATTTTATTATTATTATTTTTTACCTGCTGCTTGAGGCGCTGAAGCTCTATAGCCTGTGGATCGGTGTTCACAATGGGTTTGTTCTTAATCTTTCTGGCTCTGTCTGCATACCGCAATGTGTTCAGGGTCTCTTCCATGTTGGAATCAGCAGGACTGACACATGCAATCATAAGCGTATGACTGTTCCCACCAAGTGAATCTAAGACGATTACACAAACTATGAGTGTTATACTGCGTTTTGCCAAGATACATGGGCTTTCATACAGTACCAAAATTTCCTTTTTGTTGTGCCAACACAAAAATCTACATAAGAGCATGCCACTCAAAAAATAAAATTCACAACGCTACCACTGTATTGAAAAAGTATAATTCTATTATATATTTACACACAAAAAGATTGCTGGATATTCACACATCACCACACTTTATTTTCAAAAACTGGGTCACTCACTCACCTTGTAAGAGACGCGTTAACTTAGAATCTCGATACGGCACAAAGCTGCCTTTCTTAGTTTCATCTCCCAAGGCACTGATGACATTTCCAAGGCACAATAAGCCTCGATTAATGCTGATACCTACAAAAGGAACAACATTAAAGTACAAAACATCTCTCTGCTCAGTCGGGGGGGGGGGGGTTATCAACACTGCAAGAGTTTAATTGCATACAGGAGCTATGAATACAACTAGTAGAAAAAAAAATTCTTGCAATGTTACTCTGGGTAACCAAGTTGACAAACAGATCAAAAAATTCAACTGCATACATAAAGAGGGGGGGGGTTGGAGAGTCACCAAAAAATGGAAATGGGCCTTGTTATATCAGCAAGCTCTAAAAGCAAAGAAAACTATAGTTAATGGTGTGTGCCGCTACCGCCAAATAATAAAGCATGATGTACATCAGACATACCTTCCTTCAAACGGTCACCTTCAGCTTTTGTCTTCTTCTGCCTTTCAGATCCTGCAAGGTCCACAAGATGCAACTTGGAACGGAAACTGCTACTTCTGAAACATGTAAAAAAGTAGCCCAAACACCACAGTCACATTAGAGAGGGAAAAAAACCCCCACATCTTTGCTACTTGCCAAATCAGCAGCAATATCAAACAAACTGAAGCGGAAGAATACTTTAACAACCCAAAACAAAATCTTAATATGTCTAGTGAGAATGACTCTCCACAGTCCCTTAAGAGTCATGGTGACAATTCTTCCCTGCATAAAGTAATGTAAGTGAAACCTGGTATTTGTACATCTGCTAGAACAATTCTCAATTCAAGACAAGTATAGATGTGGACAACCGGTCACCATCTCTACTACATGAGAGGTCTGCATATTGTATAAGTCAGGCAACGCTACAAGCAAACTGAAAGGGCCAAAATAAGCCAACCCATATATTGTAAGAGACAGAATTACAATCTCCAGAGAAAACAGCTTGACAGATCATAGTGTGCACGTCTTTCCTATGTTATCTTCAGCAGAAATAAAGTATGTAGTAAATATAGGATTACACAGTAAAACACAATTGTCACTATTTGGTCTACCAGTGCGTTCTTTAAAATAAAATAAAATACTGGGTGCCGCAGTCATGAGATTTTCAGCACAAAACAGATCATGGAAACAAAATTTGAGAACACTTTATGGTCCAATGTTGCTCTCAGAGGTGATAAAGTGTAACAAATGTTTACAAATGTGCAACATGCCACTCACTTGTCTCCCTGTTTCCGCTGATCAATAGAAATGGTGAAGATGGCATGCGAACGAGAGGACTGAGAGTTCATTGCCGTGGAGGCCACAGTTCGAGAGCTGTTTCCATGTTCCAGGCAAGACACCGTATCCAAGGCAGTCTTTACATCCCGCTCAGTCAAACCACAGATCTACCAAACAAAAACGTTACAAGCTATCCAATGCACCGGGACAAGCACGTAGATCAGATTTTACTCTGGGTTAAACATTTAGAACGGCCATGACAATTGGCATCATTGGATGGAAAGTAAAAGAAATGGTGTAACGGGGAACGCACATCAAATCTTATACTCGCACCATAATACCTCGGACCAAATATCTAATGGGGCATCTGACAGAGGCCTATTATGAATAGACTTAAAAAGGGTTTTTCAAGCTCTCCTACAAAAATAAATATCAGTCTAGTCACAGCTGCCTAAAAAGTAAACATCCTGGTCTGCAGATAAACCCAGTCAATAAGATGACCAAAACCAGTTTTACTCGCCTTAAATTTTGGGTTACCTCATGCCAGAATGACAAGCAGTATTTTTCCCAAAAGATTCGCAATTTGGCAAACGCAAAACATTAAATAACAGGCAGGCGCTCATAGATTCTCTTCAAGTTTGAGGTGTAGAATTTGTTCCCTCCCTCATCGGTGGGATACTGTATTTTTCAGGGTTTCTAAATCAAGTTTTGCCCAAGCTGAGAAGTGCGTTCTATGCATTGTGATTTTTCTAAATACCTTAATCCCTTCTTTGGGGTCTTCACGTATGCTAATTGGCGCACCCTTATCGCGTGAAGGGTCTAATAGATCAAGAATTTCTTCATTATAGATCTGAAAAGTAAAAACATTAAATAAACCTACAGTTTATGAAACATAATGGATCCAAAGTTAATTTCAGAAGTAAACCTACCTCCAAGTAGGAAACTTTAAGAAGGAACTCCCAGTCAGATCTTTGGTCAATTTCCTGAAAGAGTGCCTTGACAACCCTTGGAATGACTCCCACGGTCAGGTCATTTTCTTGATCTTGAGTATATGCACCTCCCATTGAGTATGTCTTCCCGGAACCTGTTTGCCCATACGCAACCACGGTAGCATTGTATCCTAAATAAACGTCAATTTCAATTAGTATTTCACTACAAGAGTGGAATTCTACTTGACCTCATGACTACTATATTGGTATACTAGCCATAGGTACATAGATAGCAATGATAGAATGGCTTTGATATAGCCAGGGGCTGCTATGTTGTTCTGCCCCATATAGCACCACCAATAAAGAATGCTGGAATAAAGTAGTTGCCTTTAAAAGAAGCTGCAGCTCCAGCTCTGCAGTCTCTTTTTCACACCACTTTTTGCGGCTTCAAGCTGTTCAGTGCGGTCTCATTATACCTCATAAAAACATGCATTACAGTGCATATGATGGCTAGAGTTAATGCAGATCTTTGGGACACAAAGGTCCCTTCTTCAGGCATATGAAAGCTATGGTCCTAGAGGCTTGTGTGAAGGACCATGCTCATAGCTAGAATGTTACTCCACTTTTGAGATTTTCTTGCTAGCCATGCTCTAGATGCTAGGAACGTTAATGCACTGCCTAATTGAAACCACATCTTTAATATCTTTTCAATGAAAATAAGAAGCCATTAGAGCATTTTAATTAATGCTTATATGGAATGGTTAAACTTAATTTCCCTTGAAGAAAAGCAATTAAGAAGTTAAAGTCTACAAGAGATACATCCTTGAAAAGAAAAAAACCTTTGTCAGCACAACAAGTGTCAGCACAACACGCATCTCGGTGGATGTCTGGTGGAATAGAGTGATTAAAGTTCTTTATTGTTACAACTACTCATACCCCGAAAACTCCAGTTATCAAAATACACAGACCAAGTAGACTCCAATAACAGGGTAAAGGGGATAGATCTCTATATTATATACACAGAAAAAATATGGTATATTTTGGAGAGGATGCAAGGATGGAAGACGCCTAAGGCAGTTGACAGCAATACAATTATGATGCGTTCATACAAAGAACAGGTAGATTCGGTAATGAAAATATTTAACTTAATATTGGCATTAAAACATAATGGTACAGAAAGAGAAGGACTTACCATTAAATAAGCCTTTAATTAGTGGAGCAACAGCGGCTTTATAGACCTCTTCTTGCTCAGTTGATGGATCAAAGACGTAATCGTAAGTAAATGACTTCTCAGAGCCAACAATTACCTTAACAGAAAGAATCGCACAGTAATTACATACAAGTCTTGTCAGTAAGAAAAGCTATGCAAAAAGAAAAAAAAAATAGAAAAAACATTTTTAGATCTTACCTGGGGTTCTCCGGGTACAAACGTAAGGCATGTTTTACAGCCTTCATTAAGCTCCTTGGGGACCAGCGGCCGGCAACGTAGAGCAACTCTCACCGGAATGCCCTCATCCTTCCCCATGATTCTCGATTACCTGTCATACGGAAGAAACGCTAAACATGAAACAAAAGCAAGGCAAAGAAAAACAACGATGATGCGATGGCAAATATACACTAGATGTTTACATTAAAGTCACAGATGACCTGCATTATTATGAATGTCTGAGGCCCACTTTCTAAGCCCCATCGCTTTAGTATATTGCTGAACAATGCACTGTGTACTGACCATGGCTATTCTTTACACTAAAATACAATACAGCACCCAACAGCAAAACAAGCATTATCTGACAGCTTGTAGCCACAAAAAAAACAAAAAAAACACAACAACAACAACACACACACACACACAACAACGCAACTTTGACATTACCAATAATCAGGCGTCATCACCAGGATGCCAAGTCTTGCTCTAACAGTAATAAATTACCGAGACACACGATAAAGAAAACGGCAATAATGCAAATTACCGACTAAACAGATACAATAACGTACAGTAAATCATCAGTTACAATAAGAATACAGCCAGGCTAACCGGTTATGGCGGAGGGTACCGTAACCTGTCACATCTGTGATCCGTGGCGACACCGCCTAATCCTTACCTCACAAGTCAGGGACCTTTAACGCGCTCCCCAAATACTTCAATATTCTTCAGGGCGATGCCCTTTCAATTCCTCCCGTTCCCTCTGGCCTGGAAGCACGTCTCCCGTCACCGATCCTCTGATTTACAGAATCGCCTCCGATTCCGGTCTCTCAAGCCGGCCCTTTCTCCTGTAACGGACAAGTTTTTCAAATCCAACCCGCCTCTAAACAGACCAATAAAATACACGTTACGCTACGCATCGCTTGGATTTCCAGGGTGCATTTGGGTTAGCGTACGGGTCACGTGATGCAGTTTGACGGCCATTTTTGTTAAGGGCGCCTTAGAAGAATATAGCGACATCATGGAACCTCCCCAGTCACAGTCCACCTGGCCATGGCCAGTGGCCACATGACCACGTACTTGGAGGTACATTACTCTAACCTGAGATTAAGCTTTAAATATTGATTTGGCTACCCGAGGAAACTATATGCTCCGAGCCCTTAGCCTCGTTAACCCATTGAGTGTTTCTGTGTGACTTCATAAATAATTGTTATTAATGTCATGAAATAAATTGTTTAGAGGGATTAAAATTGCGCTTTATTTAAACAAACCTGAACGCATCTTAAGCACATTACTGGTTTATTCTACAAGCAGCGCGCACAAAGCACCTTTATGGGTACGCTCAGCATTCTGAGCGCCTCCTTCATTTTAAGACGGCGCAATCGCGTCACGTGATACGGAAGTGTTATGAATTTTTAGTAAGTAAGAAGCTGAACGGCTGGAGATCCGGAAGTGAGTAGTGGGGTCTGCAACTTAAGTGTTATTTACTCCCGTTTTATAAAGCTGTGTTTTGCAGTCGTAATAACTTCATTCACGCGCCAATGTTGCTGTGTGTATCACTCGGTCATGTAATAATTCTCGTAAATCTCCTGTGATTTCAAGTGATGGAGGGCCGCGCCACCTATGAGGAGTATCCGTATCCAGTGGTGTTTCTGCCCTCTTATGAAAATCCTCCAGCTTGGATCCCACCCAAAGAGGTAACAACGAAGCCATCTGCTCTGCATTTTGATCTGTATATGTATCCCCATCCTTATCGATGTTTAATGTTGAGATTGACCATTAAAGGTGTGTGTGTGTATGTGTATATATATATATATATATATATATATATATATATATATATATATATATATATATATATATATATATATATATATATATATATATATACACACACGAGGAAGTGGTGTGAATTAGGAAATCGATCCTACATAGATGTAGCAGGAGAAAGAGTCATATTTGCTCTCTCTTTCCAGCGTGTATACAACACAGACTATAACAACGACTTAACTTGTTTCCTCCCACGAACAATTCTCCTGAAGAAACCACCTGGAGCTCAGGTGAGGTGTGGCTGGGGATTATTCTATTAAGGTGGGAGTTTCAGCAGTGAATTGCTGCGGACCACTTCAATCAATGCCTCTCCTTGGTAAAGTGTTTCTGTCTCCGCAGTTAGGATTTAACATCCGTGGTGGTAAAGCATCCCAACTTGGAATCTTCATATCAAAGGTGAGATTTTCTCTGTAACCATTTGGTTACCCGCTTTAGTAGTTAACATGAAATGCTATGATTCTCATACTATGTAATGTGTTCAGGTGATTCCTGATTCAGATGCTCATCGGGCTGGACTTCAAGAGGGAGACCAGGTGTTGACTGTCAACAATGTGGATTTCCAGGATATTGAGCATAGCAAGGTAAATGGACAGATGCGAGGTATACTTATCGGATGCACCGATATATCGGTGGCCGAAAAAGGGCGTTATCGGCAAAATGCTGAAACAAAAAAAATGGAAGAAAATAATCGAGTAAGAAATCTGCGTTCAAGTTAGCTGGCTGTCTGGGCATGATAGGAGTGTGATTGCTGTTAGAAATTATTGATGGGGGGGTGTTAACCACTTATTAAAAGTAAATAACGCACCGAAATAGGGCTGCAACTAACGATTATTTTAATAATCGATTAGTTGGCCGATTATTTTTTCGATTAATCGGATAAAAAAAATACATTATTTTAAATTGAAGAAAAATTGCAATAAAAAAACGTACTCTTTCATCTCTTTATTGCAATGGCCTCTCTCTATTCACCTTCTTATTTTACTGACATAATAATAAAAGCTACAAGAACCCAAACACAGTGTTTCTCAAACTAGGTTTTAATACAAAGTTATTAGTAAATATTAATTCATACGTTAACTATTTTTCATATTTAATAAAAACTGAGGAAAAAAGCCTTGTTTAAATTTTTTTTATTTACCAAACTGCCCCCAGTTATGCACATCTGACCCCCAGCTTGCCACTCTGCCCCCATATATGCCTTATACCTTATATGCCAGATTCCACTGTGCCCCCTGATATGCCTTATATGCCAGTGATATGCAACTGAGCCCCCTGATATACCTTTTACCCCCTGATATGCCTAATATCAATATGCCTTATACCCCCTATATGCCCTGAAATTCATAATACCCCCAATACACCACTATAACTCACCCATACACCACTCTGGCTCCTCCCCGTCCCATACACCACTCTGGCTCCTCCCCCCTCTCATACTCCACTCTGCCTCCTCCCCCCTCCCATACACCACTCTGCCTCCTCCCCCTCCCATACATCACTTTGGCTCCTCCCCTCCCATACATCACTTTGCCTCCTCCCCCTCCCCTATACCACTCTGCCTCCTCCCCCCTCTCATACTCCACTCTGCCTCCTCCCCCTCCCATACTCCACTCTGCCTCCTCCCCTCCCATACATCACTTTGGCTCCTCCCCCTCCCATACTCCACTCTGCCTCCTCCCATACACCACCACTCTGCCTCCTCACCCCTCCCATACTCCACTCTTCCTCCTCCCCCCGCCCATACTCCACTCTGCCTCCTGTGAACCTCCGTTGCTGACAAGACACCAGGGAGCCGGGTAGAGAGGCAGAGTGGCGTATGGGAGGGGGAGGAGCCAGAGTGGTGTATGGGTGGGTGGCTCCCATACACCCCTCTGACTCCTCCCCCCTCCCATACATCACTCTGCCTCTCTACCCGGCTCCGTTACTGACAGGCACTTTCACTGCAGCTTCATAGAAGCCTCAGCGTAAATGAAGGGCAGTAACGGAGGCTGTCTGTGCGATGCAGACCCTCACCGGCTGACAGAGAGACCGGCCGACAGTGAGGAGAATCCAGGTCCCCTGCAGCGTTGCGAGGGATCTGGATTCTAGTGTTATAATCCGATCTCTGTTTGAGGTCGGATTATATAAGGAGAGGAGTTTTTCAGAGCATTTGCTCTGAAAAAAACCTCTTTTTATAATCGATAAAAATCTATTTGATCGATAATGAAAATCGTTGACAATGATTGTCATTATCGATTTTATCGATTTAGTTGTTTCAGCCCTACAGCAAAACCGGACAAAAAATACAAATGCAATAATATTAATATTATATAACAGCAATCATACTCCTGTCATGCCCAGGCAACCAGTACATGCTAGAACTTGGGCATGACAGGAGTGTGATTTCAGTAACAATATTATATGATTGTTGGCAGCAATCACACTCCTATCATGCAAAATCAGCCAGTACATGCTGGAATCTGGGTATGCCTGGGCATGATAGGAGTGTGATTGCTGATATATATATATATATATATATATATATATATTTGCAATTTTTTGTCCAATTTTGGTGTTACTCACTTTTAATACAAGTGGGTTTTTTTTTTTTTTGGGGTGGGTTTTTTTCGGTTCGGTTTCGGCAAAGTGAATCCTGAAGTTTTGGTCCAGAATTCTCATTTCGGTGCATCCCTTTATTCTGTATGTACCGGTATATATATTTCGGGTAAATACCGGTATATTTGTTTTTCTTATACCCTTCTCTGATCGATGGGCTGCCTTTTGCTTATTTATCTAGATATTGGTTTCGAGGTGAAGTGCTAATATGCACAGTAATAATCAACATGTCGCTACCTGCTGTGATGACTGGCGCACCTTTTAATTCTGTCTCATTATAAATAACCCTCAAGAAGTCTAAAAGCCTTCTGATATATTTACAAAATATCCAGCACCACAGAATCTGTTATTGGTATCATAGAATGTTTACTTTAAAACAGATATTTACATTAGTTTTTTGGGGTTTTTTTCACTTCAGGCTGTAGAGATTCTGAAAACGGCCCGTGAAATCTTCATGCAAGTTCGTTACTTTCCATACAGTAAGTAAAGCAGGACATATAGTGTCATTAGCGATAACATGGCTGCATGATGGTGTGTGGTCTGCAGCTGGATATGTGCGGCTTGGCTGCACACTACATTTTTATTCTCGCGTAGCCGGATGGCCAGTCCGTATCTGGACACAAGGCTCGGAAGAGTGGTCTTTCTATTTATCACAGCACACTAAGTGTGGCACTGTCACAGCACACAGAAGTGTGGTCTTTCTGTTGGTCATAGAGTGCTTGTAAGAAATGTTTTTATAAAACCATGATTTGTATTTCATCCATAGATTATCAGCGCCAGAAGGAGAGAACTGTTCATTAACAGCACTGGAAGCTCTTCTTACAGCCTTCACATCCATCCATCTTTGTTATATTTCTAAGGATTTTCTTTGGTGGTTTGCGATATTCGAGTGTGAGTTACCATTGAAGAATCAGGCTGTTGTCACTCGGCACCGGGTAGGAACGCGTAAGCCTAGATTTCAACCGTCCATACCAGGAACAGAAGATATTCTAAATTCCATGTAGGAATGAGGATTACATAACCATAAATTTAGTCTTATCACTTGCTGAATGTAAATATTAGTATCAATCAATATTTCTTAGGGAAACCAATGATACAAGACAACCTTGGACCCTGTCTTACTTTCAATTATGTATTTTTTAACCGAAATGTCTTCAATTTTAAAATGTAAAGTACCCTGTCCAGTTTACTAATGGCAACATTACATGCTCCCAGAGTGGCATGCTTTATAGAATTGTATTTAAAAACAAAAAAATATGGCTTTCCTTCCTCAAATTACAAAAGCAGATAAGTTTTAACTTAGTTTTAACATTTATAGTACCAGTCACTGGCTAGGCCAAGCATCTTCAACTCTTATCCGAACACCCACTGTATGTGTATATATGTATATTCCCACACCCGTTCCCTTGTTAAAGAGTAAGTTATCACTTTAATTCTGTCCAACCATGTTGTAAAACAACAGGTATACACCAAGCTTCTTCAGTGTAGGCAATCTTTTGTTAGCAATATCCTGAACTCCTAGAAATCCAGATTGCGGTAATGAAATGTCATGTATTGTACTGTAAAGATGAAAATTCCCGGATTATATTTACTATAAAATCAAGTATTTTAGGTATCCAAAGTTTATACCCGTTAAATAAAATGAACTCACTCTTGAAGCGTCATAAACACGGAGAAAGTGTAATATATATGTGGTTTTACAACAGGATGAGCTACGGCAAGTAGTAACTTGAAAATTGGTTCTCACATAGAACCCTTGCCGAACAGAAAATAAAATTTTATTCATTGAAGGAAAATTAAGGCACACACTCCCTTTGGATTAATAATATCAGTTTTGGATCAACTCCCTTCCAGCTGTGTTGTACTGTGAGACACTCAGGTCCATGTGAATTTACACCAAGTGAGATCACTGTTTGAGATACTCCAAGGTTTTTGTTTTTTTCTTGTGTCCAGGACAAGTTAGCCCTCATTGTATCATTAATGAATGTTATTCTCCTATCTCCCTTAACCATCATCATCACTGTTGCATTTTTCCTCTTTCACTTCACACAACCGACTTTCATCCACATGTTCCAAAGACTCTGCTCGTTGCAGGGACAGCTCATTGAGGGCCAAGCGAGGTAGAGTGTTCTGCTCAGGGTTGAGCCATGGTTTAAAACCAGGCTGATTCTTCTTTTTCCAAACTGGATATTGAACGCAGGCCTTGTAAAGTTTTCGTAGGATCTAGAGGGAGCACCATGTTAGGTTTTTAACCAAAGGGAAGGCGAAAGCAGAGCACACATGCATAACAAGGGAAATAGAAGATGATTCAACATGTAGGGCAGGGGCGTCCAACGTGCGGCCCTCCAGCTGCTGCAGGACTACATTTCCCATACTCCTCAGCCTGCCCCTTAGCTGAAAGAGCGTTATGGGAGATGTAGTCCTGCAGCAGCTGGAGGGCCGCACGTTGGACGCCCCTGATGTAGGGAGAAGATAGGTGTGGAATGCAGTACAATCACAGCCTTCTCGTTCACTCACCTTTGGTGCCAAATACTGGGAAGATTTATTCACCACCCACTTTGGTAATGAACCTGAAAAAAAAGTAAACTAAATGTCTACAACCATAACTGATACTCATATATATATATATATATAGAACATGTCATTATGTCTTTTATATAGCGTTGGGGGACAACATTTCCTTCATAACTGGACCAGTTGGTCTGACATGTGAAATCTGTTGTTACACCAAATATATAAAAAGTAAGAGGAAGTCCAGAAGCTTTTTAATGTCAGTACACGTGGGTACTAGAACTGTTAAACTAACCCCTTATGGGGTTCTTTTAGACCCTTGTGAGTCTGGCTGTAATTTTATTTCTGTTGGTACAGTAAAGGAGAGCAAATTATATATTTTTTCCAGAACAAGACGGTTTTTTTGTTTTTTTTTTAAGATACAATTATCTTGATCACATCTGATTTACTATAAAATAAAAATTAATATGGTGGGGGAAAAAACTTATTTAAAAAATATTTTACAAAAGGCAATAAAAAAAAACTGCTAAATAGATTGGAATATTGATTCTGGTTGTGAGCCGCTGGAGGAGCTTTCTGTTCACTAGAGGCACGGTTTTCTTTTTGTCTACAAATTCATATATTTGTCCTGAGTTTAGGAATGCCCAATGTATTTATTTTTGCAAGTTATAGGGCAATAAGAACAAGTAGCGTATTGCTATTTCAAGCTCTGGTCATCCTGCATTAATGTCCTATTTGGGACATCTTTGATGCAGTCCAATTTACAGCTCCTGGTATATGTCACTGTCAAAAAACACCCTACTATCTGTTCAGCAACATCTCCCAAGTACAGAGTAAATTTTTTGTGTACAGATTGTACTTCCAGGATGAATTTACTGCTGGAGAGGTTAGAAAATGATGTTTTTATCGCCTTTAACTCATAAGTATGCATGCAGCCACTGGCTTAATTACAGGGGTTGCATCGGCTTTTCCTCAGGCTGCTCAGGCAGACTCGGTTTCACCGCAACCCCTTCTTCCTACCTCCTCGTACCGATTCAAAATAGTTTAAAAAAGGCCCTTTCTAAATTATTTTGAATCAGCAAGGGGAGACAGGAATGCAACGGGGTCGTTATTTTCATTTTCAGTATCAATGCACAGATAAGCTGCGAGCAAACTCTACCAGTGAATCTTCTTTCAAACCTTCAATTTAAAAGTCTCCATAAAGTACGTTTCATATTCACTGAAGTATGCTAAAAATGTGTCTGTTACAACACCTTGCATGTGTACTTGTATGTGAGCATTGATGTGTAATTGTGTGTGTGAGCATGGATGTGTAACAGACCAGCTGTTGAAGTCGAGGAGCCGGGGCAATGTTTTGCACTAGGGCCCGTGTTTTCTAGTTACTCTCCTGCATGCGGCATAACACTGGAGTCCCTTCATCATGACAATAGGGTTGGAGGCAGTATTACCCCCAAAAAGTGTGTACAACAATATCTCTTTCACAAAACGTAATGTGCAGTAAGCCCAGGTTATATTATAAACTGGAAAGACTAAAGTGTGTAACTGTTCAAAGAGTTAGCATTTATACCCTTTACATGGTTCTTTTGAAGGTCTGCTGCCTTTCCTTTAATGGGTGTGCTTGCCTTACCTCTGGGGTCTACCTGTGCCAGGTATGTAAGTATGCAGCTGTTGGGACCAGTAATTTTAATCAGATATCCAGCAAGATGAGAGACGGCTCGAATCATGTCCTTACGTGGAGGGTAAAGCTGTAAAGTACAAGACAATAACCAGCACGCGATATATCATGTAACAAGTGTACAGGGTCACCAGACAGACAGTTGAGTAACCAACTTCGAAAACACAAGATAAGCCATGCTAAATACGTTTAGTAATGAATTCCAGACTTCACGGGAGTGTTACGTGTGACACGCTTTACATACCTAAACTTGTAGGTAAGTTATCTTTAATTACTTTTATTTCTCAGTGCAAATGCATGGAGGTATTGAATGGCTCCGTAACCTCAGCTGAACGCATCTACTGCTTACCAGTGTCCTTGCGCAATATGCTTACTGCCAACCAGCCAGTGCTGGCTAATGAGACCTTCCACACATGTACAAAAAGTGCTCCAACTCATTTCAATGTGAAGACTTTCCTAACAGTGATTGGCAACTTGAAGCTGCAACAAGGTATGTCTTTTTTCAGGTATGCATGTTAATGCTTGTATTTTCATTTACAGTCATTGGGGGCTGTATGGGATTTTACACTGACCTTTTATAGTAATCTAGGCTGGGTTTGAGTATATCAATACAAATGTTTAGACAAAATCATTTTAATCAAACATATTACAGCAAATTAAATATACTTGCAAAAAATGAAGCATACAGTCCAAAGTGAAATCAAAATAAATGCACAACAACGCCAAAAAACGTCAGGAGAACTGCTCTGTGGACACACTAAACGCTTCGATATGCCTTTGTAAAGTGTAACACCGTACACTGTAAAGTGTGACTAACGGACTTAAAAGAAACTGACACGTAAGTGATAAATGACGGAGCACCGGCACGATGTGACCTTCAGGTGTTTAGACATAGAAGTCCCAGACAACCACCAGCTGCCCCCACTTGACCCCAGGGAGTCTGGAGCATGGGGGACAAGTCTAGGGATGCATTGGTAAGTCGGGGGCAGCATATAGGGGGGGTGTGGTAAATAGGGGGGTATAAGGCATATCAGGGAGGCAGAGCGGCAGATAAGGGGTATAAGGCATATCAGGGATGGAAAATTCTAACAAAACATTTTACAGAGCGCACACTCTTAAAGTCCTTTAACATGCATGCTTCTTTGGCGAGATTGTCTGACATTTCACTTTTTTTGCATACTATCTAATAATATCTATAGATCAATAAACCTCTTTAATGGCATGAATGTGATCACCTGCCAAACTTATGTGGTCAGATTCCCTTGAATATGAATTTGTGTACGGAAGGATGAAAAAAACCTTACCTTGTGCTTGACAGAGAAGTTGATGATCATGTAAAACTCATCCAGAAGAAGCCATGAACGAAGAGTGACAACATCACGATTCTTTAGTGGCTTGGGGCATTTCCCTGGTAAAGAATCATAATGTAATCTGTACTACTTATGGTCAATCAGCTGTTGCCCATTATTTGATCTAATAATACATATACATATAATATACATTTTAAAACATAAAAGGGGATGTGCAGAAGAAAAGGCACAGCTCCGGAGTGAAGTATATTGAGTTTACTTAAGTTAAAAGGTAATAGAAACAGCAGATAAGAACCATCTGGCTCATACAATCAGCAAATTTGTAATCAATCCTTGATCTTGTTTTTAGATTCTGAATTGCTTTATGTCTATCCCATGTATGTTTAAATCCCCTCACTGTCTTAGCCTCTACCACTTCTGCTTGGAGGCTCTTCCATTTATTGACCACCCTTTCAGTATCCCTTTCAGGTTAGCAGAAGAAAGGCCGCTACAAAGACAAACCGGTTGTAGCCTGCGCATACAGCATAGGGAATACCTACACGCGCTTTTATATATTTTACCCAATTTTTGCCTTCTATCACTTAGTCTTTTGGGCATTGTATACCTTTTTTCCATGCTTTTTTTTTTTTTTTTTTTTTATCATCCTATGATTGTAAGGAATGTATACATATATTTGTCATGAAGGTCACAAATAGTAACGTTATAATTCAGTTCTATATTTCATGTGAGCGTTTTCTGAAAAGTTAGTTCTTATGGCACAAAAATCCTCTGAGATCGGAACACAACAGGGGTGCGTCACGTGACACAGCGAGCGATTTAATCATGGAAATCAGAGGCTCCCATACTTACTTGGCTTATGCCCCTTTTCAGAAAAAATGACTTAGCGCCCCCCTAGAAATCTACCTGGATCGCTCCAGCACCCCCCAGGGGGTGGTATTGCCCACTTGGAGAAGCATATATAATTATAACTTGCATTTTGTATGTTTATTTGGAAAATAAAGTAACTACTACTTATTATTTTTATACAACGCCCCCAATTGCACCCGAGGCTACTACCAGAGCCGGCCTTAGGTGTTCTGGCGCCCTGTGCGAACTACTCCTCTGGCGCCCCCCCACTACCCCCCCTCTGCCCCTTCAAACTACCCCCCCCTGCCCCTTCAAACTACCCCCCCTCTGCCCCTTCAGACTACCCCCCCATCTGCCCCTTCAAACTACCCCCCCTCTGCCCCTTCAGACTACCCCCCCATCTGCCCCTTCAAACTACCCCCCCATCTGCCCCTTCAAACTACCCCCCCTCTGCCCCTTCAGACTACCCCCCCATCTGCCCCTTCAAACTACCCCCCATCTGCCCCTTCAAACTACCCCCCATCTGCCCCTTCAAACTACTCCCCCTCTGCCCCTTCAAACTACCCCCCCTCTGCCCCTTCAAACTACCCCCCCTCTGCCCCTTCAAACTACCCCCCCCATCTGCCCCTTCAAACTACCCCCCCATCTGCCCCTTCAAACTACCCCCCATCTGCCCCTTCAAACTACCCCCCCCTGCCCCTTCAAACTACCCCCCCCTGCCCCTTCAAACTACCCCCCACTTCTCCTAACTTACCTTGAGGAGTCCTGCCGGCATCTCATCTTGAGCACCGGACTGAAATGCCGGCATCTCATCTTGAGCACCGGACTGAGATGCCGGCACCGCGACGGAGTCACGGAGAGTAAGGGGCGTCGAGCGGTTGCTGAGAACTTCACGAGCAACCGCTCGGCGCCCCTGCCCAGGTCATAAATGAGAACATTGGGGGGGTTTTTTGTTTGTTTTAACTTTATTTAACATCCTCCATGTTAAATAAAGTTAAAAAAAAACTTTATTTAACATGGAGGATTTTAAATAAAGTTAAAAAAACAACAACAACAAAAAACCGATGTTTTAATCTAGGTCCAGAGGGGGCGGCAGCGGACCCCGCGGCTGCGGCGGCGTCGTCGGACCCCGCATCGTCGTCGGGTGGCGGCGGCGGACCCCGCGGCGGCGCCCCTGGAGTGTGGCGCCCTGTGTGGTCGCACAGGTCGCACACCCCAAAGGCCGGCCCTGGCTACTACCACCCCCCTTTGATCATTATTCCGGCCATAACAAAACGTGCCTGTATTTGCAACAATACTCCGGCTTCACATACACTGGTATCAACTCCTCACGGTGTCCTGAGTCTAGGAAAGGCAACACACAACTGTAGGCAACACTGGATGTACAACCCGTAAGCCACACTGGAATAATTGGGAACCCAACGACCACAGGGCTTTCTGTTTGTTACAAAAAACCTACACACCCTATTGATATAGATATGCCACATATAGGAAAACAGTGGGAGTTCCCTTAAAACACATTTTTAACCTTTGAACTCCGTGAACAATAGAGCCTTGTTTGTACTCACATGAGTAATACCCCACATCGGCATTGGCAGAAAGCTGAGCAATGTCCCGTGTCTCGATCATACTCAGGTCCCACTTCCGGCGATATGCAGTGTCATGTAGGACATCATATACAGTGTCAGCTGATACATCTGGAAACGTCATACAACCCTGCGGATGGGAAAACAAAGGGAATATGTTCCATCCATACAAGCATCTCTACTCTAAGAAATAAATGTGTCAAATTGAATTGGATACACTATCTCAGCTCAATAAAAAATCATCATCCCACCCCCATTCCCAGTGGTCATACCTCCCGTAACAATACAATTTTTGTGGCCTTGGAACTGTTTACATTATTTGTTTTTATTTTTCGTTACCATGGCTCCTGTTGGTTTTTTTGTACTAGGTTTCCCATCAACGTATGATTGTTGTCAGTATTTTGATGTCTAAGGTATACTTGTTTTGAATATTATTGGCTGTACTCTTGTTTTGCCTGTCCATGTCTATGTTCTGCGCTGTATGGGAAATGCATGTTGTGTCTTTGAATAAACTCAATTAAACCTGCTGCCGTCCTCTGATTTTGCACAAGACAGCAACAAATATCCACGCCTGCCGTGTCCACCCGCTCCCAGTGCTTCCCTTCCTTGATGAAGGGGTTCAGGATCGCTCTTGGTGACGTCCAGCCTATACCAAAGACAGGGTCACCCGTCACACACTGGAGTCCCAGTGCATGTCTACGCAAGCACCTGATTGGCTGGTGTGCACAAACGGGAGGAGCTTGCCACATCAGCATCATTTTTCACATGGAAACTCTCTGCCGGGCACAGCATTTTTGTTTAACAGCAGTCAGCTTCTTCAGTGTAATTAACACACCTGGAAACTTTCTAAATTAGCTGACCATGAGACTCTTGAAATATTAACACGTTAACGGCCCATTGCCAAGATTCAATGTAGTGACTCGCCAAATGTGTTAACCAAACGGGGCTAATATTGGTCATTATTTATAAGATAAACATAATTTAGTCACCTAAATTCAAGCAGGGATATCAACCATAACATACTGGCAGTAAAAGCGCCAACTAGCAGTCCTATGCATGATCACAGCAGTGTAGAAGTGGAAGGAGTCAGCTGCAGACTGCATCAACTGTGAAACTTTGGGATTTAGGCAAAAAAACAATGTATGGTAATGAACTTATCCTACACATCAAGAGTTGGCATTATACAAAATGGTGACCAATTCCCCCATGATGAATTTCTACACCAATCAACTAGCTTTAAAACTTTTCAAAAGACAAACAGAAACTTTTGCTATCAGTCAATATATATTTATATTGATTAAAGTTGTACTTTGTGCTCTACGAAGGAATTTTACAACTTTTTGTTGAACCATATATAGAAATATCTTCCTGTCCATCAAAAGCAGCCATAAAAAGGTAAATACTGAGAACCGCAGTCACACCTCAATATTACAGTGACACAGGATAGTCGCAGATCAGTGATAACGCCAGAAATCATTTACTTGATGAACAAATATTTGCTTTACTATATATATATCAAATAACTTTTATTGGAAAGGTATTATCACAAGATACTTAGTCCATCTGTTATTTGATATTGACACCACTGGACTAATACAGCTACAACCTCTACACACACACACACACACACACACACACACACACACACACACTAAACATTTAAGTAGGTGAACCCAATTTAAACTACTGATCAATATACCTATCTACCTGAATATGGGCAGTGAATATCAGATTGTCAGCTCTGTTGGCCAGAATATCTGAAACACTTGCTAGCATTTTGTTATGAATCTTTTAAGCTTAGTGATGGAGACACCTGATTTTTTATATATATATTTAGCAGCTTAAAGAATTCAGATGAAAAACGTATTCATGGATGAGCCATGACACTTGCTAATGTCACCCAGACCACCCTGCCTTGTGCTAACCTTGACGGTGTGTATGAGTGACGCCTTATCAGTAGGGGGTTTCAGCCATACTCCAGTTCCCGACTTGCTGTAAGTACAAACCCAGCCCTCATTTGACTCGCACTGCGTCCGGAAAGACAAGAACAAGGAATCATCGGGGATCTGTGGGGTTTCCTGGGCCATGAGTGGGAAATCAAGGAAGATCAGTCCGATCCTGGTTGGGGGCCGGAGAGTGATGAGGAGGCGATATCGCTGCGATGTCTCCCAAAGAAGGTGCGTATCTTCTCGTGGAAGTTTGGAAGTTTCCCCGGGTGCCACAGTCACGAAAATGAAAAGGGTCCTATTATTTCAATACGAAGTGTCACCCTCCGGATTCCAGTCGCATTAGTATTGGTTCTAGTGTCGTCGGTTGTTTCCACATGTACTAATGATTTCCAGGTAACACTGTGTCACATTACAGTCAATGCTACGCAGTCACTGAACTAGTTAAATGCGTATAATCTCTCCATCTAACCCCTCGCCGATAGATTATTAGGAGCCTAGGAGGTAAGATACGGATCCGGTCGTCTCCTCATACAGGTAATCAGTGATCTCCGGTGAAACACCAGGTAACAGGTGTGCGAGGCGCGGGGACACGCAATGCGCGTTCCCAATCAATAACTACTTGCTAGGCGGCACTCAGCCAAGGACTACGTGAACTCGCACCGCGTGCATGGAAGCAGGACTGGTACTCTGCTCACACATACATGACTAGGCGAAGAAGCGGCCATCTTTGTTCGGCCACGAGCACACCGAATGAGATCAAATGAATGAAATAAGGGACGCCCTGCGTGTGTTGTATTTAATGTAATGATTATTAGCAATCATATTTGGTCGCACTGTTTCCTGGGCGATGTTGCCCTAAACAAACATGTCCGCCATATGCCTCTGCGCTGGCTATTTTACTGTTGTTTGCGAATCACTGGCTTTTCGCTGACGTTTTCCACGTTTAATAAATGAAAATAGACGGGTTATGTCTTTTCTTCGTACATTAAAGTCGCCAAGAGACAATGGCTGGTAAGCTGCAGTTATATACAACGAGGGTTGTGACTAACATGTTTCCAACGCAACGTTTAAAACGTTGCCTTATCGTCATAGCAACCAATTCCAGAGTTTAACGATTGGATGATTTCATTGGTTGCTGTGAAGGGACCGCGTTTGAATCTTTACAGCACTTTTTATGCATAATCCCTGTAGTATTTATAATGCCTTCTGAACTGATGTTAGGTGGATTAATAGTATCACGCTACAAATTACTATAATTGTACAATGGCTCTGACTTCAATAGTTTTCTGCCATTCAAAATGATAATAAGATTGATTACTTTTTTTTTTTTTTTTTTTACTTTTGAGGTTAAGGGCCTCTGGGGACAATCATTGAGAGGACATTTTGTCACCCTAGTCCAAATTGGCCTTGCATGTGTGCAAACCATTCATGTATCATCATGGCACGCCAATTAAGGGGGAGCTCCCACCATACAGCATTCGTTTTATCTTTTAGTGGTTGTAAGTCACTTGTACATAAAAGTCCATGCCTTAACGGGTCAGGGCTGTTTTGGCGGCAAATGGGGGACCTATACAATTAGGCAGGTAGTCGTAATGATATCGATGTGTGTTTGGGAAGTTTTCCATGTGATATTTCGATGTGGTCATCTAGATGTTTTTTATTGTGGGTCATATAAGAAAATAGTTTGGCCCCTTAGGCCCACCTTCAAGGTAACCCAAAACAAAGTAGGTTCCCCAGAATGCTGCAGATCATCGTTTAAGAAATTCTACCACTTTCCCTCTAGATCCCACGCACAGAAAACAGAGGAAAATATCCAATTAAAAGAGTATTTCCCTGAAACTTTACAATTAACGTTTAGCTATGGACATGCACTAGGGGATTGATATGGCGTGTACCAATTTGCTTGACAAAGATGAGGTAAAAATTTAGGCCTAACAAAAATTGGTCTGTTGTTAATGTGAGGGGGTGACATGGTATCTTTGGTATAAACTTAGAATGGCTTTTTGTATAGGTGAATCTAAAACTAAAATAAAACAACAAAAGCCACAAAGAGTGTGTGTCCATAAAAAAGGCAACAAGGGAAAGAAGAACTTATGTATACCAAAAACATTGGGAAAAATGGATCAAAATACTCCAAGAGGGAAAATTAGATTGATAATATGTACAGTCCTTGGTATATTATAGTTTTTAGCCAGAAATATTTTGTAATAATATCTTAATGGCTACATAATTGTTTTCATATATGTAATGATATTTATTCTATTTATTCTAGTATTATATCTTAATTATTTAGATACATAAGTATCGGATCCAATATATGTCTTGTTTTGTATATGTAAAGTCTCTTTCTGTCTTTTTCCTTTATATGGTAATATATGTGCCAATTAAGGTAAAAATGTTTAAAGTTTTTTGTTGTGTGTTTTAAAAAACAATAATAAAAAATATAAATAAAAAAAAAAAAAAAAAAAAAAAAAGGCAACAAGGTAACCTACACTGCCATTGGTGGGGCCGGCTCGGGGTTGGATCCAGTCATGTTAGATCAGCATTTTATTGGTTCCAACGAATCAAAGGGAGTCTTGTTTTAACAGTATTAGCTTTGCACTAATGTTGTCGTTGGAGAATAGCATGTTTATTGGACCAAATTATCTATGGACCATGAGCCGAGCTACAAAGTACCAACATTTTCCTAAGCAGTTAATAGTTTTGTCTTGTTTTCATAGTTCAGGATCTTTAGGCTGGGTATACAGGCTCTGGAAGGCACTGATTTTTCCAGACCCACCTGATGGGCTCTTTGTGGACTGACCTGTACAGTATAACCCCAGTTTCTGTGGCAACCGTTGAGAGACAAGGTCCATAAGATTGGTGGGTTTTTCTGGATGCCACATATCTTTTTAATGACTTCTGCTTGGTGTAGTCCATCTATATTTCATAACTTGTGCCAAGACTGCATTAATGGAAGAGGTATGTTTTCCCAGCTCAGAGTCCAAGATAGGAGAAATTATGGCCACTATTTCCAGTGTCTTACACCGAGTAGCAGCACATGGAGGTATCTTGGGCTCCAGTGATATAAATAAACCCCGAATTGCCAGTGGAAGCTTGGGACTGACAAGACGCTAACATTTCTGTGTATGAATGTATCCATTCCATGTGCCCAGTGTGCCAGACTCAATTAAAAGAAAATGAGGCAAAATCACATTCACATCTGCCTGTTGACCAAAATGACAGTTCTCTATATAAAACCCACAATCTAGTGAAGGAAACAGGGCGGTAAATATCAAATGTTATAATGTATACAAACTTATGGGCAAAGAGGAGAGCAAAATAGTAGAAAACTTGCTTTATAGGATCAGATCACCTGGACACACTGTGGTAATACTTGAAAGCATTGACAGGCCCAATGTCTTCCAAATAATTCCTAATAATAATTGACTTATCAGCTCACAGATTATTATCCCAAAATTATTTCGGGCCCATCAGGATGTTTTTTGTCAAATGTGAGAGGAGGCTGTTTTGCCTTGCAACTCTCCCAGGGATGCCATTTTTGCCCTTCTGTCCCTTTCTTATTGTAGAATTGTAAACAGTGACCTTAACTAAGCCAAATGCAGCCTGCAATTCTTTACATGTTAGTCTGGGTTATTTTATGACCTTCTGTATGAGTTGTTGGACTCTTAGTAGGTAGCCCAGCCACTCCTGGGAAGGTTCTTCATTGTTCCATGTTTCCTCCATTTGTAGGTAATGGCTCTCACTGTGGTTCGCTGGAGCCCCAGAGCCTTAGAAATGGCTTTGTAACTTTCTAGACCGACAGATGTCAATGACTCGGTTTCTCATGCGTTCTTGAATTCGTTTAGATCATGGCATCATGTGCTGCTTTCTACCACCTTTAATCCTATTTCACTTTGCAAGACAGGCTCTACTGAATTGATGTTTCAATTCAACAGGGCTGGCATTAATCATGCCAGGGTGTGACTACTGAAATTGAATCCGGTTATCAATTAAATTTAGTTAATTGGGTTTAGTAAATAAGGGTGAAATTACCTTTCCACACAGGGGCAAGTAGGGTTGGATTACCTTTTCCGCCTCTTACTGTATACATGAAATCATCATTTTAAATTTAATCGGGTTATCTATGTCTAGCATTAGTTTGATAATCCAAAACATTTAAGATTGACAAATATGTAAAAATACAATCGGGTAGGAGGCAAAATCTTTCACAGCACCGTACATATGAATCAACTCCCAACGGGAGGGTGGACGAACCGGACGGCTAATATTTTAAAAAGATCCCTGGCACCCAAAACAGAGTTGCGAAAGGGAAAAATAGGAAAAACGGCCCAAAATGGCACTAGCCAGAAGACTTTGTTATGCAAATCAAAATGTCCACTGAAACACATAAAAAAAATTTGAAGCCAACACCACCTAATACTACAATGTTGTTGGCCATTTCTTTCCATCTTTGTGTGATATGCAGTTTCTTCACACCTCATTAAATTGTGTGCATTGTGAAAGTTTCCACAGTGTATTCACAACCAGTCATATATTTAGTTTACTTTCTTTCCCTTGGAAACATAAGGTTTTGTTAAATGCTGAAATGTCCCAACAGTCACATGCATTTACCAAATGTTTTTCAGACCAATTAATCAGTCCTATTGAACATGGTTAACAGCTTACGAATTTGTGCTTTTTTCTGTCAATATTTGAATATGTAAACAGCGTAAATATAATCTGAATATTGTTATCACTTTCTTGCAGGCACCTTGAATTTTTTCCTGTGTAATAACAAGATTAGCGCAACGGCTACCATTTAACAGCAAAGTAAATGTTTACATTTTTCATTTCGTGAAAAATCAGAGCAAGAAAATGAAGGAGCACAAAAAATGTTAAGCGAAGACTTTATTTAGTGAGACAGCTGTGTCCATATAGTAGATACTCATATTCACACCTACTCAGATAACAGCTATGAGGAGGTAATATAGGGTAGATACGCAATATAAGACATCCAAGGAGTATTATGTTTCAGGGAACATTTTACTATATAGTTTATTCATTATCAATATTTATTGTTCATCTTTTACAATCCAGTGATTTGCAATTACAATACAACTGACTGATCAGAGGTTCTGGTCCAGAATGCAGGACCGACCCTGTATACAAAGAAACATCAATGCGACTACCAGGATGCAGCACAGGGAATACGCAGAGAAATGAGAGGGAGAACAGGTGTGCACAGGCTGGAATAAGTCAATCGCACAGATCAAAGGTTGTCTTTTATCAGCCCTCAACAGAAGTTTAGGGAAGTAAATGCTATAAACATATGAACAGTAGGGAACCTTCTCACAGAATTCTTCCTGTTTTTTTTTTTTTTTTTTTGGGGTGGTGGTGGTGGTGGGGGGGGAACGACGACAAAATGATCATTTAGTTATCAGGCGACTCAGATAGGCGAGTATGGCCAGACTGTGTGCGTAGTGTAACACAGCTCTAAATGCGGCCAAGAAACATTTGGTTTAAAACTAGCTCTGATCAACATTCATCCTACCGAGGACATTCTATTCCAGCCACGTGTCACAGATATAAAAACAAATAACCAGCGTGTAATTACACAAAAGGTACAATGGAATGGACAGTATTGTGTTAATAATGTACAGAACTGGAGATTGTATGTAAACAAGTGCAGATAAAGGAAACTAAAGTCAGTAGCATATAAGTGTTGACATTTGTGCTGTCAGTGGCAAAATAAAGCACTAGAACAATATAAGAGTTGAACAGATAATGACATATGCTTAACTCCTTCAGGGTGAAAGCACTATATCCTTCGTGTGACTATGTCAAACTTTGTACCTGCTTTTTTGGAGTTAATGTTGTTGACCTGAATGAGTAGTTTCAGCTTCCTGTAACGAAGCTGCATCCTGGTGCATTTACAGTAACAAACAAGAACATGTCAGCACAACTTTCCAATAGTTTGTCACATTGAGATAATTGAAAGGGCATCAAGTTAAGTGCCCACAGTGCAAGAAATAAAAACTATACATACAGAAAATGTTCATTCTCCAACCATACACAACACCATGCAGTTTGAGTGGGGGGAGAAAGGCTGTGGTTTGGTCACGGGCTCCTCCACCCCCCCATAAAATGATGGAGCACACACTGCATCCACACATTGGGAATCTAAGATAAATAGTGACACTTTTCTTTCCGTTCTGGTGCACTGAGACAGCAGTCAGGATCTCAGAGCAGACTGTGAGAAATCCAGGGATGTTAGCAGGAGCAGCCACTTTCCGTCACTGGCTGCTCAGGTGGCTTCTCTAGCTTGATATCAATCACTGGGGAGGAAATATAGTTAAAGAAAAATAATGCTTGCCACATACAGCTGTAGCCTTATACTACAGGCATTTGCCGTTTAAGATTGCAGCATTACCTGGGAAGCAAGTACATAGACTGAGCTAAAAACAGTTCCCGATTGTTCAACTTTGTGTAATATGTGTGGTACAGAAATAAAGCAAATCAAATACTGATCACCTATCATCCCAGATATTTACCCCCTTTACCATGACATTTTAAAAGTAAAGGATACTGTCCTCTTTGCTCTTCTCTGGTGTGCTATCCATGCCTGGCAAAGCAGCAGCAACACGACGGAAAAGCTGGTAAGAAGAGTCCACATTATTAATCAACCTTTGTTAGTTCTTCATACGTATGTCCAAATACAAACAAGACCATCAACGACTCTCTTAACAGAAAGGGGCTGTTTGTAGGCTGCATGAATAGTTAATGTGAGTAAAATGTTCCACTAGTGGTGTCAAAATAAGCCTACTAAATTCCACAAAAAAAAAAAACATCCTAAAGCTACACAGCTAACATCCTACACAGTCAACTATAATATTACATCATGCAGCACCAGGGTGTAGATAGTTACAACAGTACATGAACATCCTTTTGGGAGATAACTATTATAATGTTAAATCACATTTGCATGCAATTAGAAATCCACAAACATTAAAACATTTTGAAAAATTCAACCATGTTGCTATTGGGAAGTCAAGAAAGTGATAAACTTTCTACATGGACTATACATATACATATATTTCTGTATGGGCTGTATGGGCTATATGAGTGTGTATATATTTTTTTTTAACAAAACCATGTAACGTGTCACACAAATACTTATGAAGGCACATAGAGTTTGATGGCTAAGTCTTGATGATCTAGTCTGCCCACTTTTCCCAGCGTAAAGACTTAGACATTAATCAGTCCTTGGCAATGTCTTAGATTCAGGATATCTTTACGTCTACGGCTTGCATGTTTAAGTACGTTAATGCTTTGAATGATCTACTGTTTACTAAAGCATTCCACATAACGTTGGAAATCGGTCGGTCCCCTGTCTTGAATTAACATCCACTGACTCTTTCAAAATACACATCTACTTAAAGGATAAGGTGCCATTCAATTAAAACTGCGCTGAGGAAGATAACGTGTCTAGTAGAGAAAAGGAACACTGTACCTGCTTGACATTGTAACCCGTTTTTGCACTGGTTTCAATGAACATGACACTCAGCTCCTTAGCCCGCTGCTCCCCCTCTTCAGTGGTGATTTGTCTGGAAGACCGAGACGATGACGAAGAGACATGAAAAAAAGAACAAACAGCCAGTAAAATGTTGAGAAAATGGGCATTTACACATTTTGTTTAGACAAACAAAAATAGACTAAATGTAGAAGCTCTTTTGGAAAGCCTCTCAAACAACCACTGAGCATTTAAGTTTACATTTTAGGGATACCTTCTGGAGAAGAACTCATTCATGGGAAGGACCGTTAGTTTTCGGGTTGCAAGAACATTTTCTCAACTCTTTTGCCATATTTAAGCTCAGAACTACTTGAGAAACAGCGGCGGTGGTGATAAAACAAGGATGACGCGTGTTGTTCACTGGCTATGACGGCAAGTAACGTACCTGTGTGACCTGCTTTCTTATACAAGACATGCAGTCCCCGAGTAGCCTCTTGCCCTCTGTACTGAAACCTGTCTATAGCAATGGAACAAAACCAAATGAACTCAAAAATAAAAAATGAGCAACTCAAAAGGGGAACAGCGGACAAAGGAAAAAGTGGAGAGGATGACGGTGGGAAAACACAAATAAAAAGTGTACATGTTGATGGATCAATAGCCATGCTTTCAAGCCATGTTGTGCATAGATGGACAAAAATAGTGAACCTAACAAATGAAAGGAAAGTATGAGGAAATGATGATCAAACCTTAACTATCCTCTATAGTAAAACACTGCAGAGCAAGGAAAACCGTTATAAAGTAACACCCAAATCCTTTGGTGGATTAGGTACATATGTAATGCATGTGGTGTAAGCACTAGAAGAAACTAAAAAATGGCAATACTGGGGAATGTCTAAAAATATTTTTTTAATGCATCCATAAACACACATTCATAAAAAATACATGATAAAGGCAAAGTTGATATGAGTGTAAGCACACTTGCGTTACTGTAGATCGGGTACATATACTTTGAAATGTGTTGCACAGATTTTTAGGGTCTTATAGACAAGACATTCTTACCTTTTATCTGCCAGATCTGTTTTGTTTCCAACAAGCATGATAATGACGTCACTTCCTCTTTCTGTCCGCACATCATCTATCCATTTGGCTGTCTGCTGGAATGAGTTCAGATCTGTGCATAGTAATCAAAAAGGTAAAGTAGCAAATAGTAAAGAGGAAATGTAGAGGACAAACTTTTCTGCAAACTCAAAGTGATTAAACCCGACATGTTGACACTGAACTATAACCGTTCTGACCTACCTTTTAATGGGAAGGAGGCTCTGCCTAACTATTTAATGCTGACGGTTTAAGTAAATGAAGAAAAGGGTATGCATTGTAGGTTTCCCATGCAGTTGGAAACTCACCAACTTACTATCCCAACGTATATAAATGAAACCTTGATTTTCTGTTAAAATTGTTACTGATATCGCCATCGTGGTTTTTTTTTTTTGGTAAATATCAGCTTTCTGTGTGGGCATGGTTCTATCTTTGGAAATTAATGACAAACAAGAAAGCTGGCAGGGCAGATTGCAGACACGTCGATGTTTCATCATGAAGGTCCAACCCTGTCAAGTTTTTCCAGTGAGGGGAGTTTGAAGAAATCGCACTCTTTATACATTATAAGGGGATCGCTAAGCTCTTTCTAAATCTGCTGTGTTGGGACCTTCATTATGTAATGCGTAGTCAGTGAGATGAAACCATAAGTCTCTTGCAAACTCTCCCTTTTGTAAACAAACAAAAAAAAAACGATTGTCTCTTTAACCTTTCATAAAGTGTCTCACTTCTAGACACACAGAGGCTGTATATCATCCTCACCTAAAAATAAATCCTAAATTAATTACCGCTACGGTGCAGGATGCCAAAAAGCAGTATTCTCACTGCTGGTGATGCATGGTTATACACACACCATTCAAGCACACAATACTGTTAACTGCTTTTACTAAGTGTTACACAAATTATTTAATATGGGAAGTCCTACCTTAAAGGAAAAGTAAAGAGGAGAGACTGACTAAAATGAAAATAAAAAAAATTCATTTAGCAGCCCCCCTCAAACAATAAAAACTAAACTCGTGTAGTAAACAGAGACTTGTGGCTAGATATAACAGTCACAAACTATACTATATCAATTATTGTCAACAGGAGGCAGTAAAACAACATTTTCGGATATACTCACTTGTAATGTCATACACCACCACTGCAATGGTGGAATCTCGGATGTAGCTGGGAATCAAACTGCGAAAGCGCTCCTGCCCTGCCGTGTCCCAGAGCTGCAGCCGCACCTGCTAGTAATAGTCCGGACAAGGGAAAAGAGGACGGAGAGAAAGTTAGCGCTTATATGAAAAAGGGAAGCATTTCAAGACATTTCTTAAAACCGATGCTGAAATGTTTCTCACAGCAAATGCAGTGTTTAAAAGACCCGCAACCATCCAATTCACTCACAGAAACCCACAATCCATCCTTAAAATTTATGGATCTTAAAATGTAAAGCTTTTCAATAACTGAAATCTAGTGAGGTGAGCGTGAGAAAAAGGAAAGACAAGGTTAATATCAAAATAACTATCAGTCCCCTATGGACGTACCGGTACACCCAAAAAAAAGCATTCCAAGAATCCCCTATGGACGTACCGGTACGTCCTGCCCTTCTTGTAGCGATAGGGACACATCCCTGCCGCTGCACGGGAGATCAGGCTGTTGTTTGACAGCCTGGACTCCCCCCACCCCTGACAGCAGAAGCCAGCATCGCCGGCATTCCGGCGACTAATTTCGCTATTCTTGCGATGACACGTGGCTTGTAAGGACCCTTGACGCTGGCTGCGGCATAAGGCATTAATTGCTTGGCCAACGTTTATAAACCAGGAGACTTGTCACTCACCGTACGATCCTCCAGATACATGGTCTTAGATAGAAAGTCTATTCCAATGGTTGCCTGGACAAACAAAAAACACAGCAAAAATATATTGAACAGTTCATCTGTGTCTGAAGTTTTATACAATCATATAAAATGAGTCATATGGACAACTTCTCAATTTAAATATAATCCATACCACTGGTTCCCATAGGAGTTGTATTTTGCATTGGTCAACATAATCACACTTTTTGAACCTTGCACTGGATCACTTTTTGTATATAACAACCATTGATGTGTTTAGAGGTGTTACAGCCATATCCTGGAGTTCCAACTAAAATATGCTACAGAAGTCTGCACAGATCTCCATAAAAATGTGCTGGTTTTAAGGCAAATCTATGACCTCCCCAACAGGCACATTAAAAGATGACAGCTGCCCATCACAGTGGCCTGGCCCTTAATAGTACTAGATACTTAGTACATGCAATGTGGTTGTGTAAGTTTGGCTCAGTAAACATCAAGCAGGTGATTCTATCCAGATCATCAATTTATTAAGGACGACACTAAGAACATCATGTACAGCATAATCCTTAAACTGGATTAATCTCTAAATACCATGATCAGAGAGTCTTAACATTAACAGCATGCTGTCAGAGGTCAAAGCCCAAGACACTCACCTGATATGTGTTGTCAAAGCTGTCATACATGAACCGAGTAATAAGAGATGTCTTGCCAACTACAAGAAAAGAAAAACAATGTACAATATTAATATTAAATATGCCACACTGTTTTGCTCAAAGGCTTGACAGGAGGCATGGTTCCCAAAATATTTCAAATTAGACCAAGCTTTTGCTATTTTAAAAGCAACTCAACATAATTATTTCCTGGTTTGTAAATAAAAACAAAAAAAAAAACATATCAGGTGTATATTCACACATATATATATATATATATATATATATACATACACACACTGTATGGTGTCCCTTTGAGCATAACAAGACATTTTGGCCCTCTTCTATTCCAGCATGGCTGCCCCAGTGCACAAAGCAAGGTCCATTAAGACATGGCTAGATGAGTTTGGGGAGGAAGAACTTGACCGGCCCACTGAGAGCCTTGACTTCAACCCCATCAAACACCTTCGGTATGAACTGGAACAGAGATTGCAAGCCAGGCATGTGACAGGGCCAGGTTAACTGGAGTTGCCCTAGACCTCCGACAGAAACCCTTCAAACTCTTGTGGAAAGCCTTCCTAGAAGAGTGGAAGCGGTTATAGCTGCAAGGGGGTGGGGCGGAATCAGCTACATATTAATGTCTATGTATTTTGGATGCAGTGTAACAGTCGCTGTTGGTGTAATGGTCGGTGCCACTGATGAATGCAGATATTATATACGACACAAATAAAACAAACCACAAAGGCCACACACAGAAACCCCTACATCATACATTAGTCTGATTGTAGTGATGTCACGCCAGACTGTGAGCCCTTGTTAGTCTTCACCTTAGCTGATCTTTGGCCTTCAAACACCACTGATACAGATCAGAAAATAATCCGCTTACAAAAAAACCAGCCTTACAGGATTTGAGTTTTTCAGAATTACATTGAATGTCCCTGTAGAAAGCTGACCAAATGGCTCAAAGAATATTACCTAGTGTAGGTGTTTCTAAGTCTTTATTGTCATGGTAGGTCAACAAATATTTAATAGGCAAAATACACAAAATGTAATTCATAGACATTTTCATTATAGAATGCATTAGTTTGTAATTTTCTTACTTTTTCTTTTATTTCAGGAACTTGAAGCATTGCTATCAGATTCCATATTAACCACTAACTTTATACCGCTTCTATAGAAAAAATTTCACTTGAGGAGACATTTCACTAAATGCCACAAATCTTGCCATGGACAAACACCTACCTTCTAAGGTACAAATTGTCTTATTATCTTTTATGTATACAGCACTTCTTACACAGGATATGACAAAACTAGGACAGACTAAGACAAACTGATATATTAGGTAAACAGGGCCCTGCCAGCAAGCATTCAACCTATAGAGGTGCCATGAAGTTGTAAGACCCTGTAGTGCTGGATCCATATAAGCAGCCTGCTTAATAATCAAGACTGGTTACAGGGCACGAGTTACGATGTTCTGCTTGTGCTGATATGTGGTTTCTAAAAACAGAGGTACAGAAAATGAAAGGATAAAGGTGGACAGCAGTCATCCTATGCTTCTAGGCTTGAAGGAGATGTGTTTGGCTCCAATGCGAGACCCAATGCTTGTATGCCCAAAAAGTGCTCCCGATGATTTCAGTAAGAGTGCTTTCCTGCACTCCACAGGAAAATGGAGGTCTCCAGAGCTACGACTTCTTAATTTAAGTTGTTTAATGTTTTATTTGCTACAGATCGAAGAATACATGTTAAAGTACTGTGTGTTTGTGCATGGGAAAGGAAATTCTTCAGAGAGAAGCTGCAGCAGAACATAGATAAGTAGCTGCAGTGAACCCCCTGCATTTTAAAGGGGGCATCACAAAAACGTACAGGGATCACTCAAAGACAATATGCATTAAAGTGCATTTGATGGCTGTAGTGTAACGTAACACTAAAACAGAGTAAATTATAGATGGGATTAATTACTGTTTTATCTTGGATGTGACAGTTCCTGGGTATAATAATGATGGTATGTCTGCTAGACATGGAACTTAAAGTGACACTCCAGCTATCATATGCACGTTAATGTATTTGATAGCCAAGTTTCACCGTTAACTTTCATCACAATCCTCTACGCCTTTGCACTCTTTAATTTTAAGACTGCTTATACAGAACTGCTTTGCACCCGAGTATTCTCACCAGGAGGGTGATTATGATGGAACAAACTGCATTCTTGTTGGTTGATCTCCCATCTCCTCTTAAAGGACATCCCACTCACCAGAGTCATCTGCCACTTTTTTTTTTAAAGGCTATAAACCGTAGAACTGTGATTTACTATGACTTGTTTGTAAGCTTGGGCGTTAGACCAAGAATAGCTTTTGCCTCTGTCATCCACCAGAAACTCAACTGTATCTACTTCAGGTGCACTTCAGCTCAGTCAGTCAGTTTCCTTGTGTAGCTGTTACCATTCTATATGCAGGGTGAATAAACCCACAGAAAGGACTGCAGGGTTGCATCTAGTGATGTATTCTGGCCAAGGATGGCAGGCCCTCTGGAGCCAAGTGCCACCGCTCAATGAGCTGGTTAACAGGGATATCACTGCCCCCCCCCCCAAAAAAAAGCTGGTGAGGTCACATTAAACAGCAACTGGATGAATACTTGGAAAAACATAATATTCGGGGATATAATCTTTAATTATGGGGAAACAGCTTGTTGATCCAAGGAGAAATCTGACTGCCATTTTGGGGTCAAGAAGGAATTTTTTCCCTTGTTAGTGCAAAACTGAGAAGAGACAAACTGGGGTTTTTTTGCCTTCTTTTGGATCAACAGCAAAAAATTAACAGATATAGGAAAGGCTGAACTTGATGGACGCATGTCTTTTTTCAGCCTATGACATCATATTAAAGCGCTTAGAAGGATAGCGGCGCAGAAGCTTCACTGGGGCCACTGCTCTTGCTTAGGTATAAGACAGCGCCGAACCACAATATGCCACTGGCTGCACCTCACACCAGCAACACGCACAACGACCGTGTGCTGTAGAAAACAGCCGATGAGGTCACCCTCGTAGGCATTTAGCAGTGTCTTTGGTGAGGAATTCTATCATTTTATTTAAAGCACTCAGTTTCAGAAGCTCTATTTACATGTGAGTGCTGTCCTTAAACCTTAAAAGTCACCTCCCTAGAAAATGTCCCTTTTGTCTTATTTTATCTTTGCTAACTTGGCAACATGTTCCGAACACCAAATGACTGCAAAACTTTGGATGTCTCCAATGTCTACAGTTTCTAGAAATATGACAGTGTCTAAGCGAACGCAGAGTAGCAGTTTATTACAAAACATTATTTGGTCAATTGATGACACGGGATCAGCGAATAAATGCAGTAGTGTGAAGGGTCTGCTCACAAGTGGTGCCAATGCCTTTCACCTTCCCGGCTAATATAACAGCATGCACGACTGCTACATTGTGTTAGGGTGGTGACATCAGCCAACGAGAGGGGATTTATGGCTCAGCTTAGTGTTTCTTGCAGAATTACCATGCAAGGAACTAGGAGTGGTTCCAAAACCCTTCTTTCCCTTTCAAGTGTATAGATCACAGTTAAAAATTTTGACTGCTGGATTTTAGCTTTTTTAAAACACTTCCTAAGCATCTTTTATTTTATATAGGGTCGTGTGCCCATCCTTCGCTGCATGGGTAAGCATAGAAATCAGCAATTACAAAGAAATCAGCAATTACAAAGATATTTGTGGCAAGGTTGTATTCCACACTTGCCCTAGGTTTGTGTATAACCTAAGTGAAGGATATACAATAAAGATGCTACTATGAGATCCTTCACAGCATTCTCAAAGCTGACTCACAGAAGACATGTCTAGTTTTTTGTATCATTATGTATCATGATGTCTAGTTTTTTTGTATCATTTAGTATTTTCTACTTGTTTTCAATTAAATAACTGCATTGTGAACTACAGTGAAAATTTCAGTAATTTGTATATTTGTAATATTTCATGAAAGCAGCGTTAATTGGGGCTTGATGGGGTGCTGGGCCTTTTCGTCTACTACATCTGCCTTCAAAGTTCCCCTATTCTTCTGAAAGTACCGGGATCACAATGTCACGTCCGTACCGAACATACCCAGACTTGGACAGTACAGAACCAGGGCTTTATTTTGCGATCATCCATTCACCACAATTCATTTTCTAGGTACGATGTGCCTTTAATAAAACCGATCCACAGGGGTGTCTAGAACAGACACAAAGACCCACGGGCCTTCGCTTTACGGAGATCCAAAATGCTCAGACCACCATTACTGGTCTCTATGCCACCATGACTGCTTTGTTTTCCTTCTATAGAGGACAGCACAGTGCATCATGATGGTGCCTTATACACAGAAATACAAATGCATTCCATGATGCAGAACCCTCCTTATGAACCATTAACAATAAATGGACTGGTAACTTCTCGCAAAGGTCGATGGATCTGTGGATGGATTTTAAAAATGTCCCCCACTTAAAAGTCTTACCATTTTTTATCATTTATACATGAACACCAACCAATATACGTCTGATTAAACCTATATAAATCAGATATCAACACGTCTTCTACCCACCCAACGATTAAACATATAGAGGCACGAAATAGAGCAAAATGTACACGGATGACAGAAACCTGCCGTGTCTCTTGCATCCATTTCAGACACTCTCCGCCCCAACCTGCCTACCTCTAAAAGGCCTCCCGTCTATACAATGTACACGACAGCTTGCTTATACGGTGTATTGCATTAATAGATCATGCACGAGCAATATTTAAACATAATGCGTATGCACGTAAGGATGCGCTATATATTTGCAAGGACTAAATATCTGACATTAACTCATTTGTCACCCTCCCGCCATCACTGGCTCTCACCGCTTTGCTCCCCAAGAAAGACCAGCTTGAATTTCCGCAGGGGGTTCCCGAACTCTCCGCCGCCGGCCGAGCTCATGATGAAAATGACACCGAATCACCAAGCTCGAGCAGAACCGACCAGAACCAAAGCGCAAGCACGCACTCGTGAGCGAGCACGAAATGTGTCAGTGTGCGTAAGAGGGAGGGGCTGCGCGCGCCTTCGAAACCTGTCAGACCCTAAGGAGAATCACCGCCATATTGGTATACCCATGGGAGGAGGAAGAGCTAGGTAATTCACAGGGAGGGGCAACTATCGAGTGCGACAGTCAAGCCTGCCTTTAAATTAATGTGTATTAACACTGCTTTTCAATAATACCCGGTAGTAGTCTCACAATAGTAAATTATTGTGTTATGATAAATTCATCAGTAAACATGCTCAATAATCTTTCGTTTTATAATTTCTTCAGGAGAGGCTCTGGACCCGAGTCCTTCTTTCCTCCCCTGAAATCTCCTCCTTTCTAGGTATCCAGAATGGTTTTCTGCACATGAGTGAATTGCAGTGTTGTATTATTATATTTTGTTTATATAGTGCCAACAATTTACACAGCACTTTACTCACGATACATACACTTAAAGTGTATGTCCAGGGCCGGCCCTAGATAACATAGATCTCCAGGCAAAAAAGCACCTTTGGCAACCCAGATCAGTACACTTCATGTCTTTTAGAATTGCAGTGAGTCATGGGTCTCTTGAGCATGTCCCTCACCAATTGTCGAGGCTTCCATTGCAGTACCAGACCAACTTCTACATATGGGGGGCTGTTCTTGGGGTGACTTTCCAGGCACCGAAGGACGCAGCCTGACTCGCCTGGTATTATGATCCACCCCATGTATTACAAACTAGAACTAACAGGCTAGGATGCTCCATTACATTCGATATGTGTTACTCAACTACAGAAATCAGAAAACTTGCAAAGTTACATAAAAAGCCTTGGTAAAACCCTGCCCCTGGCCACACCACAAAGACAAAGGTGGTCATTTGTAATGTTGGGAGCTATGTTTTATTCTAATTTGTTAAAACTAAATATTATATTTAGTGCTAATATAAACGGGGTGCAACGTTTATTGGTTAACCAAAGTAAAAGATTGCGGATACCATTGCTTACCTGTAAACAATGTGTCATCTGGAGCATCTAATGTGTGTTTCTATAATAACCTTTAGTGTTTGGATTGTTCAGAGTGCTTCGTGTGCACAGGTAGACAGCACCTGGCTTTACCTCACTCGCCTAAATGCCTCACTGACTCCAATGGCGTACCCAAGCCTTGTCCCAGACATTGGTGTACAGACAGTATGTCTTACTCCTACTTACGTAATGTTACATTTCCCTCTTTAAGGAAACTGCTTTCCTTACACTTAACAAAAGTATTTAACCACTCTGCAGTCCCAAGATGAAATTTAAACTACGTGGTGGAGGTCACAACAAATCTTATTATTCGTTGTAGAAAATGCCTATTGAAGCAGTAGAAAGTGATTTTCTGGCCTCTTTTCTGGTTGGATCACACTCATATAGTTGTTATAATAAAGCAGTGGTATCCGGTAATCTAGTGTGAGCTTCAATGATTAATGGCAAGCACAGTTGAATCACAAGTCTTTCATGTTGGTACAATGCGGAAGGGCCGTATATTACACCACTTGAACACATTTGAGGCAAAGTGGTAGATCTGGAGAATTCTCTTTGTTTTTTATCCTGATCTTTCCAGAATTTTCCAGAAGGATTGCGCAGCTTGTCCACACAACATGAAGGGTAATACTTGGCAAACTAGCCATGTAGATCATTTGCACCCCACAATCCTTTTTTATAACTCGTGCACAAAAAAAAAATAATTTGGGTATTTTTTCCTCATTTTCCCTTCTCACCAATCTTTCCAGCAGTTTCTCTTACAGATCAATTTTTAGTTAATTAGCAATTACAACCAATTGAACATCACACAATTTGTTCTTCTCATTTCTGGTTTTATCAGTCGCTTTACATGACCTTTACTGTTAGTGTCATGATAAATCAGGTAACATATTTCAACAGAAGAAAGTATCCTTTGTGAGCGGGATCATTGCGAGAAGGCAACCTGTCACATGGGAACTTTTTACCACATGATGATCAGCTGTGAATTAATTAGTTTGCACTTACTTGTAGAAGCATTATTTGGATGTAGATTTAAAGACTGGATGTTAACTTTTATCAGTAAGCTTTAAGTATTTGATCAGATGGCTGGTTTGAAGAACAGCCTTACTGCAGTACTCATACCTGGGAACTCTCCAGATTCCACCCTGTGACTCCGGGTCAAGTGGCGCTTCTCTGGGTCTACTTTTAGTAACATATGATGTGAACTTCATTGTGCTGTAGTTTAAGTGCAATAAAAAATTGACTTCATTATGTATTAAAACCTTATGTTAACAGAATTGTGATGATTATCCCTCTCCTTTAACTTATTTCTCTCTTTTTGTTAAATGATTCTACTTCTTTGATGTCGACCAGCTGGTCCTGGCAGCCCTTATGAAGCTAGGTGAAGAGAAGGAGAGATAACATCAGGAGGGATAATTAATTGATATGCTTATTTTGCTACCTTTTGCCACATAGGTCCGCTCTGTATCAGAATCATTTACACTGGTTACAAAACAAAAGCACAAACTACGTAGTTTTAAATAATTTAGTTATGCAAAAATTGATCATTTGAATGCTTATTTCAGTAGCTAAATATCAGAAAGTAACAAATTATAGGACATTCCATAGTTCTGTTTTTCTTGTTCAAAAATCTATCCCCTTTCAGGCTACTGCACAAAAATATCAGGAACACAAGATATTTTTTACTAGACAGCAAATGAAGCTCAGATCTGCCATTTTATTTTTATTTCTTAAAATATAGTTTAGAATAATGGTTTTAATTGATTGAACATTAAAATCAAGCATTTAAGAAAACTTCAGTTTCTATGGCAACTACTGTGAATATGTGTGCTTAGCTTTGTGTCACATGGCAATTAAGCATTCCCTGAAAACGTAGTAAGGAAAATGTGATGAAAAAAATAATGCTGGGAAGGTTGTGGGCATTCAACATTGCAAGGAATGATGTTTCTAACGATGTATTTGGCTATAAATATCTTTGTGTTTCTCTTTTCACTTTCAGGCCTAATGGATGTATGTTGGCACTGTCACCCAACCAAACATATACAAAGAAAGCTTTGCCTGGAACCCTAATATATTTACTAATACCTCACAACACCAAATAAAGAAACAGGTGCATGTAAAATGCAGTAATTTACATAAACCACAAAATGTCTGTTCCATTTTGAGTTGAGCCATCACTTCTGATTTAGCTTTCTTTGTTCGCTTCTTCATCTTCATCATCATTTTGCCCTTGCAGTTTATGGCGAGCAAATTCCTCAATAACCACATCCTCAGCACTTAAAGATGGATGGAAAGAGAACAGAGTATAAGATCGTATAAGGATAATTTGGTGAGTTGGACAATCAGAGTTAAAAGAAGTTAGTTAGTCAGACATTTTATCTACAATATTGCCACTGGTGGTCTTTATGCATGACTGTACAACGATACCAATTTAACAGTATAATTGCATTGAGAATTGTATGTGGCAGGCTGGAACAATGCCTATGCCTAGGGAGCAGTGGTGTACCTAGGCCGGGGCAGTCCGCTTCAGGTGCCTGCTAGTGTGAGGGGTGCCGCCACAACACTGATGTTCAGTGGTCGGCATGGTGTGTGTACATGGACTCCAGTGTCTGCGCCACAATGTGTTTTATCTGTCAACCAGCCAGCCCTCTCCAGAAGCCGACAGGACTGCTCTATTTCAGTGCTCCCTTGCGTTATGTGCCGGCTATTGATGTTGAGTGATAGGATATGGTGTCACAAGGAAGTCCTCCCACCACAGGATTTAAGACAGAAAAGAAGTGGGATAAAAGTAAGAGATTGGAGAAGGTGAGAGGTGATAGTGAAAAGGGAGTGTGATGGAGAGAAAAGAGAGATAATTAAAAAGGGGAAAAGAGAGAGTGTTTGTGTTTAGAAAGTGTGTGGCTGCAAGGGGAGACATAAGCTACGATATTTGTGTGTAAGGGCAAGTGTGACTGTGTGTAGGGGCAAGCATTTTTAAGTTCCGTGTATATGTCTATCCATAACTATTAATGTTTTGGGCCTCTAATGATAATATAATCATTCACCCTAACGCATTTTGACCAGGGTAACATTTAGTATTGTTTTAAATGAAAAAAATATATAGTGTACTACTTTGCTTAGTCCCCAAACTCTCATGGTCTCCCAAATGTCCGCCATGATCCATGTCCATGCCTATCCGTGCTCAAGTACTGACACCACTCAACACACCTTCGATAAGATGCATTACAAGGCACTCCTTTAAGAGCGTCGGATATGACATCATATACCCGCATTCTGCAGTGAGAACGATGGCTACAAAGGGGTAAATATGCCACTGGTCACAGGTATTCGGTGGTATTTCATGGATGATCAGCACTTACCTTGTTGTGTCTATGAATTTCATGTGTCCAGGCAAAGCAGTAAAAGGGACAAACATGTACAATTTAATTATTTTCAAAAACAGACAACAATGGTGGATTAACCTTTCATTTAAGTATGGATAAAATTTGTACTCAAAGCCCAGTTTGGATTTAGTTGTGCTTCTATGCAAGATACTTGTATAACAGTACTATAAAAAGCTAGAACCCATTACTGTCTATTAGCTTGTGTTAAACCTCAATTTATTTAGTTGATATGCAACAGTTAAAATTATGATACCAAAGTATTTGGTTGAATGACAGCATGGAATATACGTTTCAAGTACACAAAGATTTTATGGAGAGAGCCCAATTAGTAATACTTGTTAAAAATGTATTTTTACTCCATTTCGGCTTATGTGCTTGCCACAGAATAATCAGGCTAATGTACCCCTGGTGCTGAGGGTGTTTCAGCAATCCATCATATATACTTCATACACAACACCTTCCCATCATGTTTTGACACACACCTATTTTACTTTTCTATCAGGATATCATCAGATTAAAAATGCACTCGTAAACGCAGTGGGCAAACAAACTTCCTTTGTCCGAATGTGTGTATTCAGTTAAACAGGCTAGTATCACGGGACTACTTAATCTACACATCCCTTAGACATGTTTATAGGCATTAAACTTACTTTCTGCTGGCTTGGGATGCATCAATGTAAGCGGAAGTTCCACTGAAACATCACTAAAGTACAGAAGCAGAATTAGTTGTTAGAGATCACAAACTTGATACAGCAAATTGTGAGAGGATTGTATGAAACATGAACATGGTTTGAGTATGTAATGGGGGTGCCAGAAAGCTCATAACCGACTCATGTTTTAGGTAGTGGGATGTACCTAACTGTGGTGTGTATACCTTGCAATGCGCGGCTGCCTTGGTGCCATATGCTACCTAGGGACTGGGTTTCACACAGAATCAGTTTCTTCTTTCTTCATGCAAGGGAGAAGGGTTTGGCCACTCCCACTCCCTACCCACTAAAGGCGGTCTTTGTGTAGCTAGTCCCTCCCCCTCACAAAGCCACTCCTTCAGAAGAGGAACAGCTCTGGGTAGCCCACCCTGGGAAGTTTCCATGTATACATAAAATATGTCAAAATAATTATGCACCTTACTTTATTTACCTTGATGTCAGTTCTCCGAGAATGCTGAAAATTAAGTAAACAGATGACTTAATCAACCATATCAGTAAACTATTGAATGTTTCTACATTTATAAACTGCAATGCCTCGTAATGGTACATACCCTCCTCTAGATACCATCAGACTAATTCGAACTTTGTAAGACACCAAAATCCCCATCACTTCCTTATCCATTCCAGGTTGAAGACTGAAAATAAAGAACCCATTAAAGGAACAATTGATGAAAAAAAAGTTCATTTTTATATTAATTCTCCCAGTTAATACCTGCTAAGTCCCTCCCTCTTCACTCAAAGTGGTACCCAGCCTAACAAGTGTCTACGCATGGGTGTCAGGAACAGGATAGGTTATTTATTCAACCCAATCGCATTGTGAAACAGAGCTGGGTATTGCATGTTGACATCCTGAGCAGCCTTTCACCAATGAAGGAGGTCTATAATTAGAGGGTCAGCAGCTTAGATGTAATAAAATTATTTTTTAGGCAAGTGGAATATTATGTGGCAGAAATAGTAGAAGTTAATACTGTGATAGAATTTAAAGAGGCATGGGATCCTGACTATATGAAAAGACTAAGGACCAGCCAAGGTTTGAGGATCTTACAATAGAAAGTAACGGGAAGACTAGATGGCCAAAAGCATTCAACTGTCAAATTCTACATTTCTATGTTTCTCTCTCAAATGAGTTTCCTTCTTCAAAAGGTCAATCTTTTTCTAAAAGCAGAGCACAACAAGAAAAATAACAAAACTTCATTGCTTTAGCTGTACATTTTTGGATAAGGGATATTCACATGGATGCTAACAGACAGAGCAGACATGTCAACACTAACTATAATGTTTTTTACATAAAAATGTGTCTTTAATACAATAAGTTATTTTTATGTGTTTCTATGTTAACTCTATAATACTTCAAAAGTGCAGCATAATTTAGACATGAAGCAGAAGAACATTTACTAAAGGTAGAGTATAAAGGAATGAAGAAGTGATTGCGAAACTATTCTTACATTGTAGATGATGCTAGGTTGGTGTCCCCATGCTTTAGTTTGCCATCCAGGGCCAAGCCTCGCTTCTCTCGATTATTGGCCAAAACAGGAGTAACAGAGTATGTTCTGGTGAGTGCAGAATTTGCTGCTACAGTATCACTGGGATGGTTAGGAGAGTAGAGAGAATTAGGTGAGAAGCTTAAAAGAGTTGGTGAAAGAGATTGCATTACTAATATTATTTTTTAGTGTTTCTGTATGAATCAACATGCAATAGATTACTCAATAAAATGGCTTTACTGATGTTGAATAGATGTCTCTTTAAGTCTATATTCATGTCAGTGGCATTTATGGAATTTAGTATAAAGCTGTCAGAAGAGCAGGACTGTCCCATTCCAGAACATTTTGCTGTTAAATCATTTAATTTTTTTCCTGTTTTTGCTCATGCGACACCTTTATATAAAAAAAAAATATATATATATTTGGTGCTGGTGCTTTTTTTCCATAACATACCAGCCTTTTTAAGTTATGGAAACCTACTATCCCCCACTTCTATGAGGAATATCAAAGTGCAATAGAAATTAATTATTACCCTCAGACATCTATTATTTTCATTATCTGTGGAATGTTTTACCAGATCCCCTTGGCAAACAGTGCATTCCAGTTCTACAAGCCAAGTTCATCAACTTGCTTTATATAGGAGAGTTGAGCTGCTTTTTAACTGATACCTGTCCGTTTAAGTGAAACATCCCACTTGTAATGAAGCAGCAGACCATCTGCTGCTGAAGGATACTTTGCAGCAGAATACGTGCTCTATTATAAATATAGTCCATATAAAAACCAAGTACTGCATATCCTCTGGTTGTTATCAAACACACAGTGTAAATCTTAGAAATAGGCTTTACGTGGAAAAGTTTCAAGATTTTACCCCATCATAAAATGCACATTTCTCTCTCTGTTTTTCACTGACACCCATCCTCTATTCTCTGTTCCATTTACTTACTTAATCTCCAGAGTGCAAACAGTCTTTGTGTACTTGTCCAATGAATACACGACGACATCTGTAACCTGTTCCACTATGGAAGATATGGGTGACGGGTCAGTGTTGCGACTTAACCATTAGAGTGCTATGTATGTTAAGTGATTAAAAATGTACTTTAGACTAAAAGCAGTTGTGACAGGCAGCACTTGTATTGTGCCACACACCATGGCATTCCCCCAACTCACCTGCGATCTTGATTTTTTTCACAATCTTGTTGGTTGTGTTGTTGATTTTCATGTTGACATTGATAGGTTCCCCATGATAGTATAACTGAACAAAACAATAACAACAGGTGTAATGGTCAAGCATGTTAATCAAGTGTGACGTAAAATGACATTGAGAAAAAATATTAAGAGAAAGAAAATGAAACTGTCACCCCATGAGAGACGGTGACAACATAGGCAAGATACATGTGGGAGAAGGACAGAGCGAAGCAACAGAGAGAAAGATGAAACTAATGAGAAAAATCTCTTTAAATCCCATTTTGCCTTTTAGGATCTATGCACTTAAATACAAGAGACTTTAGCCACTTCAGTATAAAATATGTAGAATATAGAAGCAATATGGTCATCTCATTCACTTGGAGGTTTAGTAGCCTTTCTCACACCTCTGCATATCAAGTGAGGCATAATGCGTGAGCGTTTGAGAATGCTAAGCATTTTACTATAAATGAGAGATTTGATTTCATAGCCTATGTTCAGAAGCAGCCTACAAAATGTCAGTACTGTATAAATAAATAAGGTGATGGGCTGTCAGACTATGCTGTGCTCACTTGAATGCATCTGGTGTTCAGTCAGACACAGTGAAGAAAAAGCATATCAAGAAGGAGACTGGCGGTCAGAGAGGAACAGTCCTCTACTGCAGCTTACTATGAAATAACATAACCATATTGTATGACAGGTCTGCATTTACACTACCAATTGCATGTGCCTGGAGCATAAATATCTCCGTGCATGCACCTGGTTTGCCACATCATACATTCACTTTTTTAACATTTGCGTTTATGTTTTGAGAAAATCACTCTGGCGTGGCGGCCTTTTCTAATGCATAGTAATATCAGAGAGCTGAAATGTTCAACTCCCTTCAAGTCTAGTTTTTGAAAGTGCCTCCTAGTCACAGGCCTTTTTTTTACCTGCTTGACAAAAGATAGAGGATGATACATAATATTAGTGTTCAATTCCAGTGTGCCCTTGAGCAGTATGGGCAGAAAGAGAACATGAAATAACCGGAAGCAGGTGAAAGGAAAGAAAAGGTGAAGGGTGGGTTGCCCAGGCCACAGACCAGCCCAGAGGAGGGGACTGGTCCCCTGCGTAGCCTATAAAGCAGGAGGCTTAGCTAAGGGCCGCTTCATTTTGGATTTAAGTACAGCCTAACATTTGTGCCCCCCTGATGTTCTTCTTCTGCATAGGTTTACTGTTTTGGCGTATAGTCCACATTTTTAAAAAGGGTAATGGGGAGCAGGTCAACTCGCCTAGAGTTGGGACAACTTTTCTGTTGGGTTATTTGTTACATTGAAAGATTAAGGATCCATACATTGTAAAAGTTTAATAAGTGGTATGCTCGACCCACCCTGCTGGAGTTAGATTTGCTGCCATTGGCATGTGGCGGGATGTTACCAAATAATGTTTGTGGAGGGTAGTTTAAATTCCCTTAATTAATTATATATGGAAGGGTTACTCAAAATTTCAAAAATGTATGTAAATGAAACATGGTGTGAATTTGTAATGTTTTAACATACAGTAAACACGTCCCAGTGTTTCAGTAAGAAAAACAGCAACCTTTAAATTGCAGTTTAGTCTCAGTGTCTTGTTACTCTTTGCACTGGATTGAAAATATATTATGAGTTATTCAGCACCTCTTTGTCCAGTGAGGCTTCCAGCTGCAGTGGTCGGTCTGACATCATGAATTGGCGTGTGATGTCCGCATGTGGGGCTGGTCCTGTGATCTCAGGTGCATATTGGACCTTTCTAATAATGAGACTCACAGTGTTCCTGTAGAATGTACAATAACACAGACAATGCATTATATTTTGGAAAAAGCTTTTTTTTATCAAACCAACTAAATATGTGAATTAATAAATCTCACTTCACTACATAAATAGAACATAGACTTTTGTGTTTTATAAGACCTTATGCAGTAGGCACCTGGCATGAATAAATGGCAACAAATTGAAAACATACAATGTGATAGGGCAACAGAAGTTTTTTGACTACTCTGCGTCAACTGAGGTCAGTTATCCTGGTAATGTCATTGAAAAGTGGGTATGATAATTGTAATAACCAGTGTTTTGGAACAAACATTCACTACAGTTATTTTAGGAAGGCAGGTTTGTTCTAATAATTAATAACTCTACAAATACTTTCTGTATTTTATGTGATTCCTATTACAGCTGATGGTAAAATATTTTACACAGTTCCAGTAACATAATCTAATCTGTCAGGTTGATATGTACTAAGAAAATAAAATAGTAAATCTTGATTAATATGGGTGTATTCTGTATATTCTCAAAGGTGAGATGTTACTTTATCAATGTAACTATGCTTTAAGCAGGGCTATCTCAGCCTGCCTTGTAAGTGAAGCTTGCCAGGGTTGGGACTTCATAACACACGGCAATGTTGGTGAGCTCAACTCACAGCTCCCCTGCAGACTCACAAATTAGTGACTATACCCCTAAGATTTGCTGTAACGTGAGAAGTGAACAACATTCATACCTCTTGTGGACTTTCTCTTCCAGGGTATCTGCCCAAAATCCTTTTATTTCAAAATCCACCCCACAGGGCTACAAGAGAGAGACAACCAATGAAGGGTATTTTATATTAAATGACAAACTCATGGGCATGGGCACACCATCTAGGTCATAGATTCAGCTTTACATGGTTTGCATGAGGACCTAATACTGCATGGAGATTATTCAGCCTATTTACTAAAGTACTTTATTTTATGTGTGTGCATGCATGCATGCTGTAATTTTGAGATGTTTATGGATAAGAATGAATAATGGAGCTCAACAGGTAATTTTACAGAGCTTCAGACAGGAAACCAGAAAGTATGGGTGCATATTGCCGGGACAAAACAAAATGGAAGCATGGAGACACAAGAGAGTTTAGATAATAGAAAAGAAGTTCTTGGCAACCAGCAACCTTCTCTTTTCATATTGAAAGTCAGCAGATAAGGAAGTACCAATAAGGGTGTCTTATCAGGTCATGTTGTCACTCTGCACTTAACAAAATACTATAAAAATGAGACCTGCTTTTATGATTTCAAAATACAACTTCATAGGAAATAAACTATGATATAGCTATAAGAAATAAACATCCCATTTTCATTTAAATGTTTTGAATTTGTGTTAATTAGTTGTCATTTGGCTTCCTTTGTGAATGTCCACCCTGTGTCTGTTGAATAATTTGTGTTAGCAAAACTGGATGCCTTGCCTATAGGACTTTTAACATTACATTGTTCTTATTTATATACTTCTTAAATATTAAAAATAATCCATCCAGCCCCAGATCCATGGGGTACTTCACTAGTAACTAGATCTCTCTATTGATTGCCCAACCAAACCCTTTCTGGGCTTTTCTCTGATCTCTCCCACAGTATATTGTACCACTATTTCAATTTCCTTAATCTCTCACCTTCCCTGAATCATCGGGTCCTGGTTGAAGGGTGACAGAACATGGCAAATTCTTGGCAATCTACAAAATAAGAGACTGTGAGAAAACTAATGCTATGAAGTAATTTCCGATTATATATATAATTACAATATTAACTTCTCACACTGAAGTTGAATGGGAAGGCATTCTCTCCAAGTTTGGTTCGTAGTTTCTCCTGGAGAGGTGTAAGAGGTTTCTGATCTCCAGGGAGAGGTGGGTACACCTGGCAGGACAGAGAGTACAGATCCTTCCTGTAGCTCAAGCCAATGAGTTCCATGTCATCCCGACCATAGCGAAATGCACAAGTCAGTGTCACAAAAACTGGAAAGAATGGCAAATACAGCTATAAGAATATTTGGAGAAATAATAAGAAAGATGAAGAAAAAAAGGAAGGAAACTGAAGAAGACCCAAAGGAAGAGAAAACCTATAGAAAAATTATAGTGCAGAGGTATTTAAAAAACATTGTCCCAATGGTACCATATAAGCAGGAATAGCAGTCGTGAAGTACCCTCATTGTTGATTTTTATTCAGTCCCTAATTTGGTGGGGATAGATCTTCAAAATCAATGTGTCAATATTAGTATTAGTGGAAGAACTATAGCTGCCAATGCACGACTATATCTGTTTACAGGATATCATTTTACCACTCTGAGGAATTTGGTTTCTTGAGTTTATTTACTAAAGCAAAAGTTTACATAGCTGCAGTTTTAATGCACTCACTTCACCATGCAATATGTTGGGCTAATACCCTCTAGCTTGGTTGGCTCTTCATAATTCATAGTTAAATCAGGAAGATTTCTGGAAAGTAACCTCATCTATTGAACTATAAAATCTTTTAGGGCCAGTTCATTCATTCTTTTCACAGATGACAAACTTACATTTTAGAAAATAAACCCCTCTGGAGAGTTAAATTAAAGCTAACAGTACCGTAAAACGAACTGTACATTGATACTGGTTCTGTTGTTCTGGGCTGTCGTAAATGATTTTGTAGAGCTTACTAGAGTAACAATTTGGAGCAGTGCTAATGGTGGGTCACGTCTCCTGAGCAGTATCACGATTTACCTAGACTGCTGTTAAACATTTGTGAAAGAAGATGAGCAGATTTTGTAATGTCCCATCTAATATGAATCATGACCATGTAGTGTCCCAATATGAGACATTGCACAGTATCAAACTAGCATGCTTATCATTTCCAGTACTGTAACATACCCTCTAATAGAAAAGTGTCCCCCAAATCAACTTGCCATGGAAGCCAGTTGAGTAGCAGAGCACTGTAAGCCTAAAATATTTTTGCTGGAATATCCTTATGTGAAAGTCATCTACATGCAAATTTCTCCATAAAATATATGAATTATGTTGTGTTTTTACTCTGTTAACGGGAGCCTTTTGCAGCTATATTCCTATATTAGCTTGTGAAGCATACAATACCTACCTCTGAATGTTCAAATGAAACAGAAAATCGCAAGCTACAATCAGGTAGCTCTCTACTAACAATCTCATGATACTGTAATGATGGACTAGACAAATATTAGAGAAGTTGTTTTAGATTTAGTGTTCATGTTTATGTAGGTAAAACACCACTACTACTGACCTTTTTTTTCCTTCTGATACTCTGGAGCAATCAGAATCATTCCATCTAAAGAAAGACATACATCAACAATTTCAGTGTCAGTGAATGCTGTCATTGGACAATTAAGGATATTTTGTATACAGCGCTGTGAAAGAAATATTTGCCCTTCCCGATTTCTTCTATTTTTGCATATTTTAATATTTGGCAAAGATAACCCAAGTAAACTCAAAATGCAGTTTTTAATAGCTGTATGTAAAAATAAATTGTTACTAAATCAACAAATTCACCTAATGTAATTATAATATGGTTCAATTTTTCTAGACACACCTATGCATGATTACTGGCAGACCTTTTGAATCTAAACATCAGTTAAATAGAACCTGTCTTGCAAAATGAAGTAGGCTAAAAGGTCTCAAGAAGCATCACATGTGCCAGAATCTAAATAACAGATGGGAAACAGTGTGTAACAGTATGGTTACAAAGCCATTTCTAAGGCTCTAGGACTCCAGCAAACCATGGTGAGAGCCATTATCTCCAAGTGGAGAAAAATTGGAACAACGGTGAACCTTCCCAGGAGTGACTGGCCTACCAAACTTCCTCCAAGAGTAAATCGATAACCTATCCAGGAGGTCACAAAGAACCCAGACTAACATGTAAAGAACTGTAGGCCTCAATTAAGGTCACTGTTCATAATTCCACAATAAGAAAGAGTGTGCAAAAACGGCATTTGTGGGAGAGTTGCAAGGCGAAAAACACCACTAAACAAAAAAAGGCTTGTCTCACAAACGTCTTTATGATCCCAAAGACTTTTGGATAATTTTCTGTGGACTGATGAGTCAAAAGTGGAACTTTTTAGAAGACATGGCTCCTGTTACACAGCATTCCACAATAAGAACATCATACCAACTGTCAAACATGGTGGTAGTGCGATGATCTTGCACTGCTTTGCTGCTGCCGGACCTGAGAGACTTGCCATAATTGATCCTGAAGGAGAATGTCTGTTCATTAGTTTGTTAAAAAAGAAAAAATGGTTCAGCACTCAACTCCCAGGAAGCTGGGTGCTAGCAGGAAAAAAGGGGACAGCATAAACCCTCTTGAAGCATACGAACACTGAAAAGAATCCCAGCACTCCAAACAGCTTCCAATCCTTAGTCAGTTTGTGACCTTAAGCTCAAGCGCAGTCGGGTTATGCAGCAAGGCAATGATCCGAAGCACACAAGCATGTCCACCTGAAGGTTTTCGAGGGGCCTTGTCAAAATCCTGACTTGAATCCGATTGAGATGCTGTGGCATAACCTTAAAAAGCCAGTTCATGCTTTAAAACCCTCCAATGTGGCTGAATTAAATAAATTCTGCCAAGAACAGTGACCAAATTCCTCCACAGTGATGTAAAAGACTCATTGCCAGTTATTGCAAACGTTTGACTGCAGTTGTTGCCAACAAGGGTGACCCTTCTAGTTATTAGGTTCAGGGGGCAATCATTTTTTCACATTGGTGATATAGATTTTGATTAATTTTTTTTACTTTCTATACATAACATTTTTAAAAGTTGTAATTTATTTTTTGTCACGTTATCTTATATTAAAATTAGTTTGATAATCCGATTATTATTATTTATTGTTTTATATAGCGCCATCAAATTACATAGTGCTGTACAATGGATATAACAAGCAGTACATAACATAACAATTTTACTAACACAAACAACAGGTGGGGAGGGTCCTACTCAAACAAGCTTGCACTCTAGAGGTAGTTGGGGTGTATTATACAAGAGGCAAAAGTGCCACTGTTTGGGATGAACCAGCCACACCAGTATAAGTATTGGAGAAGAGGGACTAGGAAAGGTGAGCTAAAGAATATGAGTGGAAGGAAATTAACTTGTAAGTGCGTAGGCGTCCCTAAAGAAGTAGGTCTTGAGGGATTCTTTGAAGGACAGAAGACAGGATGAAAGGTAGCTAAGCCAGGGAAGGGCATTCCAGAGAATAGGGGCAGCCCTTAAGAGATCATGCAAGCATGCAAGAGAACTAGAAAGAGGACAGAAGGAGCTCATTGGATGAGTGGAGTAAAAAGTTAGGAGTGTATGATTGAGATGAGTGAAGAGATGTGAGTAGGGGAACCACTATGGTGAAGAGCTGTGAAAGTAAGAGCGAGGATTTTGAATTGAAACCTGAAGAGCACATCCAGCCAGTGAAGAAACTGAGGGGAAGGGGTCTTAGTAAAGCGATGGGTGAGGAAAATAAGTCTGGCAGTGTTCATGGTGCATTGTAGAGGAGTGAGACGGTATGAGGGAGACAGCTAAGGGTTACAGATAGTCAAGGCTGGAGATAATGAGGGCATGGACAAGAGCCTTAGTGTAATCTTGTGTTAGGAAGAGACGAATGTGTCATCAGCATACAGGTGGTATTGAAAGCCAAAGGTTGATATTAGTTTGCCAAGTGAGGTAGTGTTGAGGGAAGAACAGAAGAGGTCCTAGAACTAAGCCTTGGGGTACCCCCACTAAGAGGGAAAGGAGAGGAGTATTACTGAAGGGGGAGACGCTGTAGTTACGATCAGAAAGGTAGGTTGTGAACCAGAAGAGAGAAAAGTCATGGAGACCAAGATGGTGAAGAGTTTGAAAGGTGAGAAGGTAGTACACAATGTTCAGAAAGGTCCAGTAGGATTAGCATAGGCTAGTGGCTCTTGAATTTAGCAGTGAGGAGATCATTAGTAACTTTAGTAAGAACGGTCTCAGTAGAATGTTGAAAGTGGAATCCAGATTGAAGAGGGCCAAGTAAGGAGTTGGAGTCAAGAAACTTAGTTGGGTGTAAACAATTCTTTCAAGAAGTTTGGAGGCGTGAGGAACTAGAGAGATGGAACGGTAACAAGTATGACATGTGAAAAATGCATAAATAGATGAAATCTGGAAGGGGCAAATACTTGGTTTACAGCACTGCATGATAGCAAGTGTGTTTTTAGATGCTATATTTTTGAGAAGATAGAGATGCACTTACCTATGGGTTCCACAAATTCCACATGATCCACAAAGTCCCTTTTTGCAAGGTAGATGGATAACTGTAATAACAGAGAAGCACAAAACATGATTATACTGGTAGTAGTAGTAGTAGTAAATACTTATTATTATTTTATTAAAAAGCAAAGGTATGCATCTTGTCTACAATAGGTAAACAGGATATAATAAGGAGTGTATAACAACAATTTGACATACAGAAACAAGAGGTTAGGATGGCTCTGCTCAAATGTTTTTTTTAGAGACATCAAATTGCACAGAATTTACTGAAGAGTAAGAGGGCATTTTGGGAAGCAAAAGGGTTTGTTCTGAAGTAGGTGTTTTAAAGTTTTCTTTACCTTGCCATCAGTGCTGGTCTTCTTAAAAACTCTGAAAAAGAATGAATAGGTAATCCATAATTAGAGTCACTGTTGGGTATATTTATTATTTATGTGGATATTCTCTTTGTTAAATGCTCATACTAGGATTGTTTTGTTGTGAAACTGTATTATATATGTAGATCAGATTATTTTGTGTTAGGCTTTTTTATATATTGGTAATTGTTCAATAAAATTCACAATGGTAACATGTTGAAGCCTATCCTTATGGATCATATTAGAATGTGTTGTGTTATCTTTCATTAATTATATATTTCAGATAAATAATTATGAATATTAAGATAGCTAACAATATAAGGCTGTTTCTTCCATCTCCAAACTGTGCTCCTTCTTTTGGAGTAATACTTGAAAGTTTTCTTTCTTCAGAATGGTATGAAGCAATTTTTTTTTTAGTTTAAACTTACTTAGAACCGTCTGCCATAATGACTGATCCAACCTGTAAAAAAAATGACAAAATTGCAATATTGACATATTTAGACAGTTAGACTATGTTATACATTGAGATAGCCTCACCGTGGGTCAATTTGATCTCAGTCTGTCACAGTGCCTTAGAAAATTATTTAAACACATCTGAGCTGGATTTTCTATCTTTTGTCAAGCAGTTTCATATGTTAAATATCACATTTACTCTTCTTTATCCAGTACTTCTCAGATCTTCCCGATTAACAACTCCTGGTTGTAGTATTTGTCCTGCCAAATACTTTCAGTATGAGTTCCCCTTTAATGTTTCATTTCTGATGCTAGTAGTGTAGTCCCCTCTGAACCGGTGCATTCCCACTAGAATTATTATATTTCTGAATGACTGCTTGATTCCCGACAGAAAAATTATATGGAATAATGAGTCGCTTTTGTGATCTTACTTCCACTTCTAATATAATGTGCTCTTGATAAGGACTCCTTTTCCAGACACCATCACATAAATTGTACTGAGCAAATATTAAAACTTAAAATTATGTATTATTCTTCACATCGACATCAACCCCATCTGACTGTGTACGCTCGATATGTATTACGTAGTAATTATTTACACGGCGTATATCTCCAAAACTTTTTCAAAAGAGATCAATGTTCATTATTGATTACATTTAAAACATTTTACTGGATTGTGTTTATCTACAGTTGCATTCTGCTAATATATTACTTACAAATTCCTTGTGGCACACAAACTGTAAATGCTATCATAATGCATATGTCTATATACACAAATGTCCAGTAAATAAATGCTGTAAATTCGCAGATATGGACAATGCATGCATGGGTTTGCAAATCTGTTTATCAAGAGGCAATATACATTAAACAAAGCCATTATTGTGGATACATACCTTGGCACCGGGGATTTATTTCCTAAGGCTGTCTTGTACTTGTATCCTCTGTTTAAAGGCAGCTTTTCATGACCTATGTCTCTCTTCCTTATATAATACTAACCCCCCACTCCAAGAAGGACATCAGATTGGGAGAGAGATATAAAATCCTATTAGTAGAGGATTCCTGTGAGGTGGGAGGCAATAGTAAGAGTGATTTATAAATATACCCCTGAAGAAGCTTATTGAGAAAAGTCCCCAGCAAGATTAGAGGATGAATAACGACACATGGCACATGGTACTTAACTTCTCAACACATCGTCATTAGAGTCACCAGCATGATCTCTTAGAGTCACATTGACACAAAACATGCACAAACATACAGCCCTGGCAATCCCTACACAATATATTGCAAATATGTTTGGCACTGAATGTAATTACCAATGAAAGAAATTCACACATTTCTTATTTCGCAGTGGGTAGAATCTGTTTAGTTACCAGAGATCATGAAAAGTACTTGAATCTATGTCTTTTAGGGAGTAGAGACTAAACAGCTGTTTAGGGCTCCAGTTGTCATAAAGAAGCCTCTTATAGGATGAAAAGAAGGTACTAATATAAATTGACATAAATGTGTCATTATATTATGTTGCCATAATGTTGTTTTTTCTTTAAAGCAAATTTCTGGGCATAAATATTGCATTCTTTAGTTTATGCTAAATTATTATTTTCATGACTTTTGATAAAGGCATAGTTCAGCCATCATAAAGACTTTAATACATATGATAGTTGTGAGGGCCCTTTACGTTTTCCGTTTTTCTCCACTTTAACGTATTAGCCATGAAGGAGATGTCAGCTCCAGCACTGGCTCTGCGAGCAGTCTGGCAGAGTCAAATGAGACCTCATGTGGCCCTACATAGGCAATTAGTGAGATGATTTTAATGCCTACTATCTTTTAAGCATATCTTCCCAGGATCGGCTACTTGGAGCCCCCTTCTGGGAGAGTGGCTTTATGAAATGGTCAGGTGGCCCACACACAAGTGCAGTATTAGCTGTGTGTAGGGGTGGGGCTAGCCCCAAACAGCCAGGAGGGAAGTGGGAGGAAAGTGGGTGGTAATAGACAGGAAATGGGCATAGAGCGGGTGTGGCCAAACAACACTCCCATGCCAGAGAAGAAGCTGACCAGGGGGAAGCAGGGCATCACCTGCAGACTCTGGGTCAAGCTCAGTAAATCAGGTTCAACCACAATGTCTGATAGTTTTGACGTGTCATAACCTCAGTGGCATTTATTGTGCTGTCTCTATGTTCTGCCCCCTCCCCAGGTGCTTGTGGTATCTTATTAAGCGAAGACATTATACATACTTTGCACTTTTAAGTCATAGCCACAGTCTTGTGGGTAGAGCGATCTCACAGTTTCCTTCCTTCTCAATCTGCCTTTCTGGAAACACATTGCAGCAAGAAGAGTTAATGCAACGTATACCTTCCAGGTCTAAGAAAAAAAGGCAGCAGGTGAGCAGTTATCCAAATCATTAAAAGAACAAGGTAAATTATCAAATTTATACACCAATTATACGAACACACCATCACAACTTCACAGTAACCCTTGGTATTTTCAGTGATACAACTTTACAGTGCAAATATACATCATACAAGACTTTTCCTTGTGGCTGTCAAATACCAAAAGCCGTATGAACTTTATGATCCTGTTTCAATGTGAAAAAAAAACATTCATTCAATTTTGCCTACAACCCAGTCCCCAGGTTGAGAAAATCCATTATATTTTCTATGTAATTTAGAAGAGCGCTATGGATTGTAAAATTCTGAATACAGGCAGTACAGAAGAGGACTCATCACGAAGCAATTGTGATGTCTTATATTCTCCACATATTGGTTTGAATTGTATCTGATTGTGTTTGTTTAAATGAGCATTTTCTTTGTTAGAGCTGGCTCCCTCGGTGCAACAGAATACACTGACCCTCTATAAATAAACGATAACACTGTATACTACTGTTATTGCTATACATATGATACACACTAATCTCATCAGTACAAAAACATATTAATCTCTGGAAATGTTATGCTTCAACACCCTATTGTATTATATTTAAATATTTTGTATTTATGTGGTTACACCGCAACTGAACAAAGCATATTTTTTCATAAGACATTCAAAGGTCTTACTAGCTTTTAAATTACATTCATTGGCACATCTAGTAGCTGTTAAGGCTTCACTAATCTCATATGCTACTCATATTTAATCTTCTAACTATCCCCAACAATGTGTATATGACATCTAAAATACCTACTTACGTGACATACTGTATCAAGCATAAACAAAGGGTAAGAGTAAGAAGTAAAGGGTTCAGGAGCTGCAGGAGTGGCATACCTGGAAGAGAGGAACATGGTGGGGTTAATGCAGGAAAGCATATTTGGCAGGTAGTGTGGATAAAGCACGATTGGAAAAAAACATGATAGGGTGGATGCCTACATATAGTCCTGTTTAACTTTAGCTTAAATACAGGCGACTGCATTCAGGATAACTTTACCTCCTGACAAGTAATTGTTTTCCTTATTTGCTTCTTTGATGCACATTGTAGTTTTTAATTTAGTGCATATCTCAACATACTGTATACTTGCCTTTCAGCGTAGTCTCATAGTTTATTAGTTACAGCCTACGTGATTCGATGGAAAGGGTCATCTCTCAAGGCTTCACCGAGAAATACTTATTTGTAGACTTGTGCACGAGGTCGAAAATAATTTGGGCCAAATTTTGTTTTTGTTTGTTTACTAATTCATTTTTGGCTCATTCATTTTAGATGAAATTCTGGGGGCCAAAAACACGTCTCTGTCCCCCAGAACCGTCTGTGCCCCTGCATCCTCCTCCTGCCTTGTATCTACCCCACCTGCTTTCTCCTGCCTTTTCTTGTATCCACTGATTTATTGGCAGATGCAGAGATCTTGTTGACAGGGGGGGGGTGACAGTATGTGAGACAATGTCCTGCTGCATAGAAAAAACACAGAAGGGGATCCTTCTGTAAATTATAATACAATAATTGTAGAAGTAAATCACTGCCCTACTTTCCTTACATTTCATGGTCATTTGCATATTAATTATGCTCCTCCTGAGATTTTTACTTTTATTTAATATACTAAAGTTATACTTAATGTAAAGAAGGCTTACTTTAATTAGAGGGTGGTGGATATGTGGAATGCTTCCAAGTAGAAGTAACTTAAGGTCCAGAGAACCCCAGAGATCTTTATTATTCTTTTCCTTATCTTCGCACCTCTTTAATATAAGTTGGTGTTTTGGTTCAGATTTTTATAGATAATATTAATATAAGTTTAATATTAGAGTGATCGGAGAAAGGATTTTTTCAGTATAGCTATCTCTGGCATTGCCTTTTTTTTTCTTTTGCTGTTAGGTAACCTTTCGCACACTGTCCTTTATTGTTTCCTGTGGAGATTTCATTTGCTAATACTTAACAAGCAGCACCGTCCCAGAATATGTGTGAAAGGCGTAGATTTCTCATAGGCAAAAAAATGAACGAATGTAATGAAATTATGGCGGTTTTGCTGCTGACTTTTTCAGGAAAGATTCACCTCACATCATCTCTACTTAAACCTTGACAAGCATTGCAATGGAGTGCATATTAACATTGCAGAAACCACATTCTTGCAACTACTAGTGCTTATAGTAGTTTTAGCTTAAATAATGATGACAGGCTTTCTAGAACAAATAACTGGCCCTTGAGCCAGTTATTTTGAATATTCGAATCATATACTCAGGAGTTGCACAAATCAGTACAGAAGGCTACAAATACTTTACAGCGCCATAATAGTAAAGAGTAGACATTTGGGCGCCAGCCAACTCTTCATGTTCGTCTTCGCGGGGGAAAAAATATTTGTATTCCAGGAATATTCGCCCGTTCCTGTGTTCAGTTCGGGCGAATATTCGTGTACATTCTTCGTGCTCATTTTTTTTCTTCATTTGTTTTTTAGAAGGGGTTAATACTGGTTAACGCGGTACGCAGCAGCTTTGGTGCCAGGATTTTAATGGTCCGTACGAGCAAGTCTATTCCCTGGCAGGGGCCTCCTATGCCATCAACCAATTAAGTGCAGCTGCTCATCATTGGTTGATGGCAGACGAGCCCCCTGCTGGCGACTTATAGAGTTACTCGTACAGACTTTTAAAATCCTGGTGCCGAAACTCGGCCTAGGGAGAGCACGCCACATCCCATTTGCCCTCTTTAAGATAAGACTAACCTCCAAAACAATTTCCAGATTTTTAGAAAAGCATTCCTCCCTACCCACTAAGCCCTTAAACCATCCATGAATTCCCAGTCATGTCCACTAAAATAGCATTAACCTCCCATAAAAATCCTCAATTATTATTTTGATCATGTGGTAGTAATTTCTTTAGGTATGGATTTACAGACCCTGGTATGTGTCCCAATATGTGCTCAGCAACATCTCCTGAGTACAGTGACACCACCCGTGCATAGGTGTGTTGGGTTGTTTGGGGGCTAAAAGGCCACAGGGTGGTGCACATCTTTTTTACATTTTGACATCTGGTCAGTCTGTGTCCATGTCCTATTTGGGACACCTTTGAACCCAGCCAATTGAAGTTACCACATCAAACCATACATTTTGTAGATATATTGTAGGATATTTCAAATGCTGGTATTTTAACTCTTTTCAGGATTTTTTGGAAGATGCAGCACCAATTTTAGGAATTGCTCATAAAAATAAACAGTTTTTAACTTTTTGATGTAATGGCAACATCACTGGGGTCTTTTTTAAAAAAAATTATAACATGTTTATTTTATTTTTTATATATTGTGACACAATACCCCTTCACTTTGGTACTGTCTGGGAATCTTTACTTACACACAGTCTTTCAGGCTGCAGAGACGGCTCAGACACGAGGAGGGTAAAATAAAAAGGCTGGGCCTGTTTTATTTTGTCACAGGCATAACAGGAAAATAAACAAATCAAAACAAAAGCCTTGCTCTTGTGAGCACTAACTAATACACGGATCTCCAACCTAACTACAGTTGGACGGCTTATCCGTTCCCAACAAACAAAATAACAGTTTGTATGCAATAATTGCAGCAGTCAGTATTTTTGGCAGCTCTCTCCCTCTCCCTCTCAGGGGGCCAAATGATCTCTCTTGCTCTCAGATCAGGAGGCTATTTAACTGCCTCTCCCATTAATTAGTGGAACCAGGTGAGTAGTAGGAGAGTTTCTGTTAATCTCCGGACTGGATTCTCACCTGCTGGTCTTCAGCTGCTCACAAAATGTGGAGTGGAGCACTGGCCCGCCCTACTCTCCAAATGCTCCACCCCAGGGACCCAAAATAACAGCAAACATTAATAATTACATTTGTAACAATACATCTCCCTGGGGCTAGTAACTATTGAGGGTAACCACCCTGCAGAATATAAGGTGAAATATACATTCCTTCCATTATCATTCCCTGCTTTCTGTCACAATATATATATATATATATATATATATATTATAATTTGTATTCATTTTTATCACTTTCTACGCTTGTTTCATCTTATGATGTGCCAGGCATGTCAAGAGGATCTGTCACCTAAATCCTAAAGAAACCTATGCAATGGTATTTACACATAAAAAGAGGCCTAGGTATATTAACTGCCTTTTCTTAGGATGTTTATTCCATCTCATTATGTTTTCACCTATTGTTAAGCCATTCTTTACCTCAAGAAACATGGCAAGAAGGCAAGTAAAAAAAAAATACCCCAAAAAACAAGCAGAGATAGGGGAGATAGGGATAAAGTCTTAACAAAGGAATGCAAACCAGAGAGTTGTAATAGTAATCTGAGAAGCATTCAGGTAAGTGGACTGGCTTGAGAAATAAATGTGGTCAGTTTTATAATATTTATTTACCATTTATAGTTATGGTGAATGCTGCAGTGCAAAAAAGCCTTCTATTTATGCAATTCTATTGAATAAAGCAAACATATTTTCACAGAATATGAATGAATACTGGTACCACGCAGGGCTGAGCCAGACATGTGCTGAGCAGTTGCTGATTCGTGACGGTCGGGATGGTGCTTTCCTTGTGCGTCCCAGTGAGTCTGTGAGAGGAGCATTTGCAATATGTGTTCTGTGAGTGACCGCTTGTTATCATATGCCATATTTTCCTTTCACCCTTTTGTCACATGTTTTTGTGTCTAAGAATCAAATGATATCTCTCAAAAGTCTTAATTTTTATTTATTTTGCTCTTAAAGTTAAAAGCTGTGTGAAAATTGTCTTTGAACTCCTTAACATCTCTCTAGATTAAATATATTTTTATATACGGTATATAGTTTTTAGTTTTTTGTAAGACGTATGTTTCATGGCTTTTGTATCATAGCCATACCCAGGCAGAAGCCAGAGGAAGAACTTGCAGTTGTTTACAATTTAAGCAACTAAATGGGTAAAATAATTGCGATGGTATTGTACTAGAGTTATGAGTGGTACCTTTAGTAGACATAGAGGTAGACACTCAAACCCTTTTCCTTAAAGGAACTGGGAGTAATGGAAGCGTGAAACTGGGGTGACAGATGATGGGGATAATGGATATTGCTTTGGTTGTTTAGATTTTTTTCCTTTTTTTATTTTCTTTTCTGTTTTGTTATTTCTTCATTCCCTGTTCAAAATTTTAAGTCTACGGGCCATACTGGAAGAGGATATTACTTCTTACGTTTGTATGGTTTTATATGAAAATGCAAATAAAAAGACCTTAAAAACATAATAATAATTGAAGTAAATGAGGTGAAAATTTGGATCGCAAATTGACATGTTTTCATTTTTTTTAAAACATATTGAATGGTGGAGGCTGTCATAAATGGCCATGTATATTCTACTGGGGTCTTTGAAATGCATGAATCTCATCAAGCATTGCCTCCAGTTTGTGGAACTCATCCTTTGCTGCCTTCTTTTACACTGTGCTTATTGTCTTCCGTAGTTTCAGAAAACAAGTTCACACGTATCGAGTTTTACCAGAAGAAAATGGATTGTTAGCTGTGCAGGTAGGCAACATTTCTTCCACTATTTCTGCCTATATCTTAATTAAATTGATTAAGTATGAAACAGACACGCTCGTGAACATTTATGATAATAAAGAAAGATAAAAATATTTTGTGTCGTCCTCAAATTAGAGGTTTGGCTGGAAGCTAAAATGGGCAATTGTCTTAAACTACTCAGGAACAAGTTTTAAGTATTAAACAACTGAAAGACAGTCACACTGTGAGCAAGCCCCGTAGAATGCCTGGTTTTCTCACCAATATTTATTTATGAAGAATAATATAAAGTATGATAAGAAAGAAAATATTTTGTATTGTCCATGAATTAAAGGTTTGGATAGTAGTGTAGATGGACAACTGTCAATTAAACTCTACTCAGTAATAGATCAGTATTTAATAAAAAAAAACTAAAACACACTGTATGAAAGCACAGTCAAATGCCTAATTTTGTCACAAATATTTTGTGTGTTGACCAAAAAGTGCATGTTTTGCCCTAAAATAAATTGAGAAAAAATGTCTGATGCAGTCCCTGTAAATGGTACATGTAAATTACCGTATTTGCTCGATTATAAGACAAGGTTTTTTTCAGAGCAAATGCTCTGAAAAATACCCCTCGTCTTCTAATCGGGGTCGTCTTCTAATCAGACCTCAAATAGAGGTCTGATTAGGAGACTAAGATCCAGATCCCCCGCACCGCTGCAGGGGACCTGGATCCTCCTGTCCCCCCCCCCCATCATACACACACTTACCGGTGCTTCCTGCTGTGTTGCCGGGGCAGCGGGTTGATGTCTACGCGATCCGCGTAGACAACGTCCGCTGCAGCCGGAAGGAGGTGTGGCTAGCAGCGGGGGTTATCTGCGTCCGTCGCATAGACCTTCCCCGACTGTCAGAGATCAGAACTCTGATCTCTGACAGCCGGGGAAAGCATACGCGACGGACGCATACAAACCCCCGCTGCCAACTCCACCTCTTTCTGGCTGCTGCAGAAGGCGACGTCAACCCGCTGCCCCGGCTGGAAGCACCGGTAAGAGAGGGCTGAGAGGGGTGAGAGAGAGAGTGTGTGTGTGTTAGTTAAATGGGGGTATAGGGTGTGTGTGTGTGTGTTAAATGGGGGCATAGGGCATTTCTGGAGTGGCGTTAAGGGGGCATTTAATAGAGCACTCTGCCTCCTGAAATGCCTTATACCTCCCTATATGGCACTCTGCCCCATAACATGCCTTTTAACCCCCTAAATGCCAGAGTGGCATATAGGGGTATAAGGCATTTCTGGAGGCAGAGTGCTCTATACAATGCCTTTTAACTCCCTTAATGCCACTCTGCCTCCTGAAATGCCTCATACCTCCCTATATGCCACTCTGCCCCATAATATGCATTTTAACCCCCTAAATGCCAGAATGGGATATAGGGGTATAAGGCATTTCTAGAGGCAGAGTGGCACATAGGGAGTCAAAAGGCATACCATGGGGCACAGTGGCATATAGAGGGTTAAAAGGCATATCATGGGCCACAGTGCCATATTGGAGTGGCAAGCCTGGGGGCAGATGTGCGTAACTGGGGGACAGGTTGGAAAATACAAGAAATAAAAACAAAAAAAATATTTTTCTCAATCATAGCTTTTATTAAAAAAAATAGTTTACATGAATTAACATTTACTGGTAAAACTTTTTTCCTTTGGGGGTCGTCTTATATTCAGGCTTTTTCTTTTTTTCCTATGTTAATATTCAGATTTTGGGGGGTCGTCTTATAATCAGGGTCGTCTTATAATCGAGCAAATACGGTATAAAAGAAATAAAAACAAAAAAAAAATATTTTTCTCAATCATAGCTTTTATTAAAAAAAAATAGTTTACATGAATTAACATTTACTGGTAAAACTTTTTTCCTTTAGGGTCGTCTTATATTCAGGCTTTTTCTTTTTTTCCTAAGTTAATATTCAGATTTTGGGGGGTCGTCTTATAATCAGGGTCGTCTTATAATCGAGCAAATACGGTATATGAGGCTGGTCTCCAAATGTTTCCAGGGCTGCTTTTCATTCCCAGTCAGGCCCTGCCTCTGAGCTCTATCTATCTTAGTGTGTGTGTTTGTGCCTGGATATGTATTTAATCTGGGTATGTTAGTGTGTGTCTGGGTATTTTATGTTAGTGTCTGTCTAACAGTGATGGGGAGACCAATAAAAAGAAATAGTAGGAGAGAAGGGGTATTAACATCAAAGAGAAAAGGAAGAAATAATAAGCAAGAGGAAAAAGGGAGAGATAAAAAGAAATAAGAGCTAACAATAAAGAGGGGTACATATAAATAGGAGGAGAGATAGAGATGAATGGGAGAGATGGAAAAAAAAGTAGAACAGGAGACATAGTAAGCAATAGGAGGATCAAAGAGAAGGGGAGAGACTAAGAGATAGCAGAGATATAAAGTGAGTAATAAGAAAGGGGAGAGATGGGTAAAAAGGGCAAAGGTAATGAGTGTGTAAATGCAAGGGTAAGTGTAAGACAGGATGTTTATGTGTAGGGGCAATCGTGAATATGCATGTGTATGTATGTGTTTATGGGCAGGCATTTGGAAGGATAGAGTATTTGTATGTATTTGGATAGTCTATCAATTACTGGAACTGTAATCAATTAAGGGTATAAAAAAGTAAAGGTTGTGCATAAGCCATACGTAGAGGAGATCCGAGATCCAGAGAGAGGCCACTGTGGGTGCATTCTGGGTGCTGGATAAATCCTGTGGATGCAATCTGGGTGCTGTTTGTGCAATCTGGGTGCTAGGGGCAATATGGGTGCAATGTAGGTGCCAGAGCTCGTCTTTGGGGTGTGCGACCTGTGATCTGTCAATGTATGGGAAGGGGAAGGTCGTGTATATAATGTGCTCACACGACTACACCCCCTTGCAGCAGCCCTGTGTGTGCGATGTTTAGTCAAAGTAAGAAAGCGTGTTCCCTATACCTCCTGAATTCAGCTAGCAGCATTGCTTACTTTACCTCTTTTTTTTTAACCCTTGCTTTGTTGTTCTTTATCTCTTCTCACTGCTTCATCTCCCACACACCCTATTTTCTTTCTTAAAATATGATTTCCTTTCACAACCGCAGAGCAGAGGTGTTACAGCCCAAGCCATATAACAAAATTTGTTACAAACCACGTCACAACATATAGTCATGGAATATGGTTATTTGATGCATGCAGAATGAAATCTTACATTTTGACATGACTACTTTAACTGTTTAAATTCGAGTTCATGACTATAAGCTCTAATTATGTTTGTTTTCTCTTTATTACATTTGTTTGTCTGTTTGTCAGCGCAGTTAAACACAAGGTATAGCTAAAAGACTTTTGTCAATATGGAAATTAATTAGGATCAAGACTGTGAGGGCAGACATGGGAGTAGTGGAACGGCGGCCCCAAGATGTGCCCGTGGCCGTTACTACCAAAAGTTGCATTTTATGCTTTACTTGCAAACCCATTTAAAATGGTCTGTGATGCATTCTCAGCCTGATTATATACCTTTTGTAGTGCCATAATCTTTATATTCACTTATGGTTTACATATATTTTGTTAATTTTAGGGTTATATATTAATATATTTCCCTAATCCACATTAAAATGCATAATTGTATAGTAATTAGGGCTGAAAGACAATGTAAGACCATCAAGTTCAAAGGCAAAAATTGTATCTGATGTAGGTTGTAAATTCCACTTTCTACTGTTATGTTTGGACTCTTCTTACTTCAAGTCCTAAAAGATAATCTGGAGGTCCCCAGAGAGTTTTTGAATGGCTTTGGAAGTGTTTGTAACGTTATCATATACACCCTTAGCCACCTAGAACTGAGCTCTACTGTCTTTTCTCATATCTATGTTGTTCAGTTTATCTTATTAAATGTGTGGTTTGTCTGTGTACCTTTTCTAGGTCTATAATTTGCCTTCAATTGCACGGTTGATTCAAAAAGAAGTCTTAATTTTTATCTGACTAATAAACAGGCTTTACCATCGACTTACATTGAATTGCACTCCCTTCCCATAAATTAACATCTGTTACACATTGTATTAATTGTCCTGGCAGTGACTAATTGATTGATTATAGCAGAGTGTATATTCAGGAGTATTTATTTTGCTCACCAATCTCACCTAAGCTTGTTTTGACCCAAAAAACAATATCTAATCATTCAGCGCAAAGTTGTTTATAAAGTAGTTTACAGGTGAGTTAAGGAAAGATGAATAATTTCAATTCACAGAATAATGCACCATTAAGGGGCAAGTCTGGCCAATTTCCCCTGCAAGAAAGGCTAAGCTGTGTAACATGATGCTCGGCTAAACCTGTGAGGTGTGAAATCTCACCAATTTAGTGGTGCATTATAGACAGCTCTAAGCTTTGGGTTAAAAGCTCACTGTGGCTATATCAGTGATTTAAATTTTTCTCCTCTAGAGAAGAAATATGTCCCCCCCCATGCATTTTGTCTGCAAGTACCATCTCAAACATTGCTGGTATATCAAGTCTTCAGTTTGGGCTGCATGCGCATAAACACATCAGCTAATAATATAATTTAGTTTTTTAGTATTATCGCCAAGATAATACGCTGATGCAATTTTCTACTTATCCTTTAAAGGGACGGCCTTTCCCATTTTATACTGTGAATTTAAGAAGAGGTTTTACCATTTGTAAAAAGGCTAGAAATGTGATTCTTCCTGTTAGGTAAATACCCCTTCTTATAGCTAAGCGGACCTTGGAGCACAGAGTGTTCCTTTGAGCAAATTAATTTATCCACCCATCTGTGAGGATACATAGCATATTTACAGTTGTACCTACAGTTGAACACATCTTCCTTTTGAGTCCTTTGGTTATACAACAATATTGGTCCATCTTCCAAGGAAATATATTGTATGCTTTAGCAACTGAAAAACTCTAGATCCCTATTATACATTATCCACAGTCACTTGGGTCACCTAGTCACTAGAAAGACAGACCCCCAAAGCAATGAGGTCAGTAGAGGTGCTGACTAGTGATCTGCATGAATATCAAGTGCAAAATTGTAAGTACTTTTCTTTGTTAGCAAATCACCTACCCTATTAATCCATCATGGAATAGTCATCAGTGTGGTTCATGTTTGTGTAAGAACAATATGTAAAAGCCCTAAACCAAAAACCGTAGCTCTATCTATTGTGTGAAAGCTTTTGGGCTTATGACTACCATTTCATTCTTAGTCTGTGCAGGGAGTTGAGGTAAAGAAATTCCCAGGGCTCAGTGAGCTGGTTTATGCCTATAAATATGAGAAGAATGGGATGGTCACATCGTTACTTTATCCTGCTGGATGGGAAGGAGATGGTAGAACAGGTCATTTTGGTAAGTATAAAAATATCTTTATCTGCATTTTCAGTTATACTCCCTGATGTACAATTGTTATCATTGTTATTGTTGTCTCGTCTACGATACAGTGACACTTGCTTAACAAAAATTGATTCTGGTGCAAACTTTACAAAAATGGTCTTATTGCCATAGCAATCAATGGAACAGTACAATTACCATAAACATTTCATTCATTGCTATGACCGAAAAGAAGCATTCTATGCAGAACCCCTAAAATGTTGCTGTCTTCCAGACTTACAAGGTGGTACATCCCCAGGTTGGAGGGTCATCCCTTGCATGGATCCAGAGCTAGGGTCATCCCATTGTGAGCATACATTCTTTTCACAAAATACGCATGTACAAGAAGACATATTTGCCTCTAAAAAGCAAGATCTTTGGCTATGTTCATTAAATCAAGAAGAGTTGGGGTGCAAAAAGTTGTACAGGTGGGTGAAACTGAACAGCCTAGTTAACCTGGACATTAACTTTATCATTAAGACATTTTTCCTAAGAAATTTCCAATTTATAATTGTTTTCATGGATTTGATGGTTTGTATGCATTGCAGGAAGTACAAATAATACTGCATTTGTAGGAAACATATTCCTACTCTTATATTAGTGGAGTAAAAGTAGTAACTTGAACCTACTAATGAAAAACAAAACAGAAACTACGGCCTAAAGATTAAATTAAGGGAAAACACATACTCAAGACCGTGTGTTTATTATATCCATTTGTGTCGCTTTTGTTTTTTGTGGTCGTGATGATGTTAGCTGACTATAGGATTGAGTATGCTGAGATGCGTTCACATTATATGTCTCTCTGTGTGTACTGTGTTTCTCCTCAGGCAGCTTGAAGTCACGTGGCATAGCCTGAAAACCCTTATGCACGTATTTGGGCATGTGACATCACATCTGCACCCAGACTGTGATCAAGTATGCAACTAAAATATAGGCAACAATGATTACACAATTATAATAATTATGTATTGCATAATAATGTATTTTATCTCTTTTGTATTATAACTATGATATATAATATATCTCAATAATACTTCTAAAGCGTAATAGAATAATTGATCTCTTTAATAGTAAGAAGTAAAAACAATAGAATTTCTAATTTTTTTTATATTTATACTGTATTCAATTTCATACTTGATTACACAATGTTGTAACTATAAGTAACTTATATTTTACATTCAAATGAATTGATGTTAAAGCTCATCTGACATTATTTTAACTTTTGAAGTAAATTATAATTTCTCATTATTGCATGAATACTAATGGTTTCTGACAGTTCTTGCTGCTATAGCTTAGAAGATAAAGTGCATTCATTTTGGAGAGGTGGAAGTCTGAGCTTATTCTTGGCTAAAATGTAATTGTAGAGAGCTATCCCAATTTTACAGCATGCCATACACATCCTGAAATGTCATCTCTGCGGTTTTTGTGTTTTGTTTTTACATACATACAGAAAAGCAATATGTCCATAAAATTACTCGAGCTCAATGCGATGCACACATATTTTTATCTCTTAAACTATAACAACAAAAATGCCAGAAAGAGATGCAGAGAGATTAATATTTATAGAATAAAGAATAGTAGTATTGTTAAATTGTTTCACACACACTAGATTATCAAAGCATTTTACATTACTCGTGTTTAGCACAAGGTAAATGTGATTTTATATGGTACATTGGTTGGGAAAAGCCCAACTTGGAACTTGAAATATAAATTTGTTTATAGCCTCTATGGTTTTACTCTTTTTGGACCAATATTTACTATTTCAAAAAATGTTGATCATGTTTGCTGTAACTTCCTTCTCTCTAAGAATAACTCTGTTTATTCATCTCTTTTGCATCGGTCAGGTTTTGTCACTGGACTCACTTATCCATAACATTTTAGCTGTGCAGGAGATCCTGTGTTTTATTGAGAGGAATGTGAGTGTGCCCACCACAGACATATATTGTATTTACTTTTGTTGATTATCTCTCAATTCACTTCTCCAGTGTCCCTGTATTAAATCCTGCTATTTAAAATCTTTTACAATTAGCATTTTTAAATCTCCTTTATACTATGGCCATAATATTATTGAATTCATTTTTCCTTATCGTCTAACCTTTGAAAACTTAAATATCCTCACTCTCTCTCCAGACACTTCACATATTACGAGAATATATCCTACCGTCTCCCATCTCATATCCCCCTGTATCTCCTGGAATAGTGACCACAAGCCCTAACAAGCCCACCAAAGAGACAGAGTTACCTGGTGTATGTATGAATGTGAGCTGTATCATTTATGAGGCTCACCAATAAAGAACATATACAGTAATGAATAAAAAGTGACTGATTTGTGCTCTCTTTTAATAGATAATATGCAGTGACAGCAGTCAACCTAGAAGGAATGTCCCCAAAAACCTATCTGTGTTTCTTGGCACATGGAATATGGGTAATTCAAAGTCAGAAACACCGGAACTGATGCCCTCTCAACCTGTTAGTGTCATTTGATTAGAATATGTTTATAGAGCACTAGCAGGTTCAGTAGCACTCTTGCAATAGGGAAAAATACAAAATAAAAACTGATGCTAAATAACAATACCACCAACTCAAATGTTAAGGCGTGCTGGTGCAGGAGTAGAAGAGGTCCCAGCTCTTGAAAGCCTACAGTGCAGTAGTACAAGGATGAGAGGAATTGAGACTGAAGGTGAGGGACTGCTTGGGTGAGGATGATTTGATTGTAGTGGCGGTCATGTGGAGAAGTAATTGGCGTGGAGATTCAAAAGTAGTGATCATATGGTTCTATAAGTGGGATTCTAGTTTAAATTAGAATAAAGAGAGTCTAATTAAGTATGTAATGAATCATGAGTAAAAACCTGGAAAAGCAAATTAGCAGAAGCAGCTAATGAACGAAGCAGGTAGTTATATCTGGCATAGTGGAAGGAGGAGAGAGAATAGTGGAGGTAGAAATTGGAAAAATTGGTGGGAATAGGAAGTAGGAATATCTGAAAGTATTTTAGTAATTTCTTGTTTATGAAGAGGATGCATTTCTGAGATTGTTCACAGATAAAGGTGCCAGACTTGGGGTCTCACTAGAGGAAGTAATGAGAACCGCGATTATGAGAACGTTAATTTTACAATCACAGTGCTGAACAAAAAGTGATTAACTTGCATTGGCAGATTAACAAAACTGTGTGAAAAGGTAACATTATCAACAGTGCATGTTAATTGACAACTTGCCTTTTATTATTTTATGATTGCACTTATGCAGCATGAGATTTAGCAGTCTACTGCTTGCATAAACATACATACACATACACACACTCATTTCATGTATGTGACATTTGCTGAAAATTGATGTTTTTTTCTGACAGGTGGATCTCTTCCTCCTTGCTCCATCTCTTCTTGGTTGTCCTCCAGGGGGTCTGGAAAGATCTTTGAGGACACAGGTGCTTGTCTTTCACATGACCTTTACATGATTGGGACACAGGAAAATCCTCAGGGAGACCAAGAGTGGACAGATTTTCTCAAAGCAGCTCTGTTTTCCCAGACTGGAAAACAGTATAAAGTGGTAAGGCACACATAATAATAATAATAATAATAATACCAAATTTATTTTAGTAGTACACATATAATGTTTGTATTTGACACAGCTTTGATATGGAATTCCTAACTAAAAATTATATACCTTTTCTGTTTTGATCCAGTTAGTATGAAGGTACTTTATCTGATGGTAGCATTCTTTTTTTTTTAAATGCACAGATACGTGTTGTGTTTCAATTGCGCAATTTCATCACTAAGACAGGTATATCTCTAATCTTCCCCTTGAGATTTAAAAAGTCAACAGTAATATGTTAAGAAAAGCGAAACTACTGTGTCATAGTGAACATTAATAGATCATTCTGAAGTGCAGTTAAAGTAAGGAACAGGATCTGACTAGGATATAAAGTGGGCCCTGGCACTTTAAGGCCAGTAGCCCATAGATCACAGGCATGTGGCCACCTGGTGGATGCAATGGTCCACATGTTACAGTTTTACATCAGCTTTGATGTAGAGTTATAGTGTGCACCCAGCAGGCAGCTGCCCTCTACCCTATTCCAATATCATTGTAATGTCAATCAGAGCTCTTGGGTTTTGTTGGTAATCTAGGTACTTATATTGATTTAACCATCTTTTTATCTCTCAAGGTGACGGCAAACTCTCTTGGAGGGCTTAAACTTGTACTCTTGGTAAAACAGGAATATGAGAATTTTATCACTCATGTGCAGTTGTCGAATGTGAGGACGGGGATCAGCAATGCTGTGGGTATGAACCTCATTGTGTTATAATAATGCTGTAGTATGTCATGCTAAAACCACAGGGTGTGAAGCCAAGACAAGTGTTGCAAAACCATGATGAGCTTATGCCAAGCCATGCTAGTTGTGAGTTGTATCCTACACCAGCCATGTGAGTAAAGAAATGTTTTGTCACACATACTAACTAAATTGATATGATATATCTACAGGTAATAAAGGAGCTGTCGGTGTGTCTTTTGAATTTACTGGGACATCATTGGGATTTGTAACCTGTCATCTGGTGTCCAGCAGCAAAAGGGTTCAGAAGTACATATAATAGTAACATATAATGTCTTTATACTTTTTAGTTCCATCCAGTATTGTTTTTGTAACAGAAGTATTAACCTTGCAGGAGAAATCAAAGTTTTGGCGATATCCTGCATTCTTTGTCACTCGGAGATGAAGCTTTGAGAAGTTTCCAGCTGCCTCTGAGACTTACGCATCTCTTTTGGACAGGAGATTTAAACTACAGGATAAACATGCCTGTTCAAGTACCAACATTCATTTATGTCCCTTGCAAGCCTCATTTTGTCTCTATACCACTAACCTAAATTAGCTTCATCAATGTTTTTACTATGAATATATAGATTTTTTTGTCACTATATATCATATACACTGATTAGCCATAACATTATGAGCACTGACAGGTGAAGTGAATAACACTGATAACCTTGTTATCATGGCATCTGTCAGTGGGTTGGATATACCGTATTGGCTCGATTATAGGCCGGACCCGATTATAGGCCGCACCCTAAAAGTAAGGTGCTTTTTTAAAGAAAAATTTAGATTCTTGGATTTAAAAAACAGTGGAATAGAAATGCTGCCACTCTACTCCCCAAGATATGCTGCGACTCTGCCCCCCCGAGATATGCTGCCACTCTGTCCCCCCCGAGATATGCTGCCACTCTGCCACCTAGATATGCCCCCCCAGGCCGGCGGACATCCGCGTAGACAACTTCCGGTGCCGCCGTGGGAAGTGCCTGCAAGGGAGATTGTTAAAGCACATCACGCAGACATTCACCGGCTGCAGCGATGCAAGCGAAAACAACCTCCGCTGCCGGCACGTCTGCTCGATGTGCTTTACCAATCTCCCTTGCCGGCACCCCACCGTTGGAAGTGCTGGCAGGGGAGGCTGTCTCAGCGCATCGCGTAGACGTCCATGGCTGCCGGAGAGTAGGATCCAGCTCCCCTGCATCAATGTGGGGGATCTGGATCCTAACTCTGCTGCCTGCCCAGCGCCCGGGAACTTCATGTCCCGGGGTGTCGGGCGATGCGAATTGCGCATTCCTGCGCTAAACCCCGATTATAGGCCGCACCCCCACTTTAAAGACTAATACGGTATTAGGCAGCAAGTGAACATTTCGTCCTCAAAGTTGATGTGTTAGAAGCAGGAAAAATGAGAATCTGAATGATTTTGACAAGGGCCAAATTGTGATAGCTAGACGACCGGGTCAGAGCATCTCCAAAACTGCAGCTGTTGTACAGTGTTCAGTACCTATCAAAAGTGGTCCAAGGAAGGAAAAGTGGTAAACCGGCGACAGTGTCATGGGTGGCGAAGGCTGGCCCATGTGGTCAAATCCAACAGACGAGCTACTGTAGCTTGAAAAGGTTAATGCTGGTTCTGATAGAAACAGTGCATTGCAGTTTGTTGCATATGAGCTGCGTAGCCGCAGACCAGTCAGAGTGCCCATGCTGACCCCTGTCCACTGCCGAAAGCGTCAATAATGGGCATTTGAGCATCAGAACTGGACCATGGAGCATTGGAAGAAGGTGGCCTGGTCTGATTAATTAACATTTTCTTTTACATTAAGTGGATGGCAGGGTGCACGTGCGTCGCTTATCTGGAGAACACATGGCACCAGGATTCATTCATGGAGGCTCCAACTTGCAACTTACAGGACTTAAAGGATCTGCTGCTAACATCTTGGTACCAGATACCACAGCACACCTTTAATGGTCTAGTGGAGTCCATGCTTCGACAGGTCATGACTGTTTTGGCGGCAAAATGGGGACCTACACAATATTAGGCAGGTGGTCATGTTATGGCTGATCAGTGTACATGTTTCATGCTTTAAATCTGTATAACTGCTATATTTTATTTCATTAAATATTTCCAATTAAAATAAGGCTGCATTGTTCATTTGCAGGATGTTCTGCAATGTGTGTACAGTGGACGATACCATGTTCTCCTTCCAGTGGATCAACTAAACCAGGAACGCAAGAGGAAGAAAGTCTTCCTTGGATTCAGTAAGATTCTTATTCTAGGAAATACTGTACATATCAAATATCCTACATACAATACAACCAGAACATTTACATGGCACAGACTTTTGAAGTGTGACTTTCTTTTACGTACAACTACTCTTGTGGCTTTATCAACAGAGGAGGAACCGATCGCATTTCCACCAACATTTCGGTATGAAAGAGGATCTCGCAACTACGACTGGCAAAAAACTAAGGCCACTGGCGTGAGCTCCATTTTTACAAATTGACACCCCTCATATTTTTCTTCAAATATTCTTTTCAGTGTTTATATGTGGGACAAATCTTCTTAGCCCCCCACCAAGAAGGGAAATTACAATCTTCAAGGGTAACTGGTGTCTAGAAGGCCATTCAACCTTCCCCACCAAAACGGAGTCTTCAGGGCCAGGGTGTTAAAAATCTATATCGCATAAAAAAAAAAAAACATGCACAAAATCAACAAAAAGTACAATGCTCTAAATGTGTCTAGAAGAACCATATTGGCTCCAGCCTATGGCTGGGATTATGAAAATGTAATCCATTACCTGGAAGCCATTGGTCAGACTAATGAGGGGGAAAACTAAAACCTGCAATGAAGGGTCCTAATATGTGACTAAAGTGCACTGACATACAAGTCAGTGCACTTTACCAGCACCATCAAAGCTATGTATATTCCTCACTAAAAATTCATCTGTGGTGTGCACTCAGAATGATTGAATCTGGGGGTTCCAAAATAAACCTCAAGCTTCAATGTGTCCTCAGGCTTTGCCCTGCACACAAGATCCCGGTTTGCTCAAGCTACTCTCTACTTGCTACAGGACTGATTTTGAAACCAAAGCTTCACGCCACTCAATTTTGTGTAGGCTTAGACTCACTAAGAACTTAGGTTCATTGACCTCCAAAGCCTCCAATTGCTCCAGTATGTTTGTATTGGCATTGTACCAATGCTCCTGTATATGAAGCTTATTCATAACTGTATGTGCTTCTGTTTACCTCTTCTTCTACATATTTGTATGTCAGTGCACTTTAGCATCAGAGATTATCGAGTGTACTCTCACAGAATATTTATCAACAGACTCGTATATTTGCTCCATCCTGGAGTGATCGTGTGTTGTGGACATCTTACCCAGACACTAAGATCAAATGCACATCATATGGTGAGAATAATATGGATTAACGTGTTTTTGTGTGACTTTTCATATGTGCATATGTATATATACAGTGATGTATTTATGGCGGTTGCTGCCCTAGACCTGACACCAGAGGGTCCGCATTCAGTCCCTTTGTCCCACCACACCCCCTTTTCCTTGCTTCCTGTAGTTCAGGGATAGATCAAATAAACAATACATGTAAACAGCACTTGCATGTGTAGATCAACTGAATAAGAAATACAAACCCTATATTTGCATGTCTACATAAATAATGTATGGAAACATAGCATAGCAGGTATAGATCAGCAGAATAACCCACAAATCTAATTTTGCATCTATAGATCAACTGAAAATAGCATGTGAACTCAGTATTGAAGGTATAGATCTAATAAACAGAATCAGAATTCAAATCCTATATTTGCAGGTATACAATAACAATGTATTTAAACATAGCATAGCAAGTATAGATCAACAGAATACCACATAAACCAAGCTTTGCAGGTATAGATCAACTGGAAGTCTCATGTAAACTCAGTACTAAAGGTATAGATCAAATAAACAACACATGGAAACAGCACCTCAGAGATTAATGAAATTAGACATTCAAACCCTGTATTTGCAGGTATACATAAATAATGTATGGAACGATAGCATAGCAGAAATAGATCAACAGAATAAACACACAAACCCAGATTTGCAGCTATAGATCAATACATATATACATCTATGATACAGTCTATGGATGCACCAAAATGAAAATTCGGGACCGAAACCGATATTTCAGGATTCGCTTGGCCGAAACGGAAACTGAAAATGACCCCAACCTTTAACCCCTTCGCGACCTTTGCCGGTTCAGGACCGTCATAACAAGAAGGTCACTAAATGACCTTTGACGGTCCTGAACCGTCAAAAAATTAAATAAGCTTAGAAAGTGATCAAGGATCACTTTCTTCGCTTAAACGGCCTTGCTGCAATGCCTCGATGTCGAGGCATTCAGCAAGGCCGAGATCGGCATCGGGGGCCATGTCTGGCCCCTCCCCGGGGCGTCAACAGCCGCCATACATTGTATGGCGGCGGACGCCCGTTTTAAAAGCGTTTAGGAGGCGATCAACGATCGCCTCCTAAACTTAAATGGTGTCGCTGGAATGCCTCGATCAGGAGGCATCCAGCGACACCAAACACTTACCTCTGGGTGGGCTGTGACCGCTCCGGAGAGCGGTCACAGCCGCCGCTGCCGGTGATCTTCGCCATCAAGTAAGATGGCGGCGGCCCGGGAACTACAACAATAAAGACGAAAAAGTTCGCTAGAGGGTCTCCAGACCCTCTAGAGAACTGGCTCCACTTGCTGGTTGAATACAGGTACTGCATTCAACCATGCAAGTCAATGGAGCCCAGCTTTCTAATCACTATGTGATTAGTAAAATATTCAAAAAAAAAATAAAAAAAAATAAAAAATGGAAAAAAAAAAATAAAAAAAATGTGGTAACATTTAAAAATAATTATGCAGTGATGTCACTAGATGAACCATCCAGTACCAGCAAAATGTGTAAAACAAAATATAAAAAAAGTATTAAAAAAATAAAATAAAATTAAAAAATAAAGTTTATTATTTTGAGCAAGTGCTAAAATTTCTCAAAAATCTCAACAAAGAGTTAAAATAAAAGCACTTCAAATACCCAAGGGGTGTCTAATATATACAAAAAATGGCTGATGGGGTAAATTGGAGTGGCCTAGCTCAAAGATAAGGCATAGTGTACCTATCCAAAATGACTGACCAAAATGGAGAAAAAAAGCGCACTTCCCAAATGTGGCATTTTAAATCTGAAACAACCCAACAAACCCATGCATGTGGGGTATCGCTGTACTCAGGAGATGTTGCTGAACACATATTGGGGGGTTGTTTGACAGTGACATATACCAGAACCTGTATATCTATAACTAAAGTACAATTTGTGTGAAAAAAAAAAAAAAATAATTACTATGACAAAGTTTGACAAAGTGTAGTTCTATAATTGGTGCATGGAAAGGGTTAAAATAACAGCATTTGGAATACCCTGGGGTGTCTAGTTTTCAAAAATATATGGTTTGAATGGGTTAAATTGAGTTAACCGGCTTCAAAGATATTCCAAAGAGGAGAGGGAGGCACAATGACCAAATGACCACCTGAATTACGCATGCCCCAAAAGTAGCCTTTTACCAGCCAAACAATCTGACAAACCCATGCATGTGGGGTATCGCTGTACTCAGGAGATGCTGCTGAACACATATTGGGGTGTTGTTTGATAGTGACATATACCAGAACCTGTATATCTATAACTAAAGTACAATTTGTGTGGAAAAAAAAATAAAAAAAATTACTATTACAAAGTTTGACAAAGTGTAGTTGTATAATTGGTGCATGGAAAGGGTTAAAATAACAGCATTTGGAATACCCTGGGGTGTCTAGTTTTAAAAAATATATGGTTTGACGGGGTTAAATTGAGTTAACCGGCTTCAAAGATGTTCCAAAGAGGAGATGGAGGCGGACTGACCAGATTTGTTAAAAAAGATTTGGAAATCATAAAACGCTGCTTGTACTTATTGCCCTATAACTTACAAAAAACAACAAAAAAACATAAAAACATTGGGTATTTCTAAACTCAGGACAAGTAGTAGAATCTATTTAGCTAGTTTTTTTGCTTGCTTTTTTAGGTGAGTAAAAGATTTTTCAAATAAAAGTCATAAAATGTGTTTTTTTTCAATTTTTCACCATGTTTTTTTTATTTTTTTTAGAGTAAATAAGATGATACGATCAAAATAATGGTATCTGAAGAAAGCCCATCTTGTCCTGAAAAAAACAATATATAACTTATGTGGGTACACTAAATGGGTGAGGAGAAAATTACAGCTGAACACAAGCACCACAAAAGTGTCAAAACAGCCTCGGTCCCACAGGGTACAAAACGAAAAATGAGCCCGGTCCTTAAGGGGTTAAAAAAAAAAATATATAGCCAGACTTTTATTAAAAGTAAGTAACACACCAAAATTAGACAAAAAAATCAACATATGATTAACAGCAATCACACTCCTATCATGCCCAGGCACACCCAGATTCCAGCATGTACTGGCTGACTTGGCATGATAGGAGTGTGATTGCTTTTAATCATATATATTAATAGTGTTATTGTTTTTTTCTGTCCAATGTTGGTGTGTTACTTACTTTTAATAAAAGTGTGGTTAACACACCATAATTGGACCAAAAAAATCATATTTATAATTGCTAACAGCAATCACACTCCTATCATGCCCAGGCAGCCAGTACATGCTAGAACCTGGCCATGATAACAGTGTGATTACAGGCTCCCTATGCCACACACACTCATTTAAAAACATTCATATGCTCATTCGTTCCCTCAATCACACATACTTGCTCATACACCCTCTCCCACCCCTTAACCTGAACTGCAGATCTCTCACTCACAGACTTCTGCAGTGTCCCGGCTGTACGAGCAACTTCTCTAGCCTCGCCCCCAGGGGAAGAAGGAAGGGGACAGAGTCATGTGCATTCACATGACTCTGCTGAGTTCCTGCTTTTCCTGGCCGGCACAAGAGACGCTGCTCGCACAGTGTGCGAACAACGCACAAGTAAGCAGCCCAGCCCCTGCAGACGATTATTTTCGGCATTTTGCCGATAATGGCCTTTTCAGCCAATATATATTTCAGCCATCCCTATGATACACACAAACACTTATGCAGTCACTCATTCACTCTTTCATTTACATAATCATTATTTACACAAATCATTTACACATATTCATTAATGCATTTTCAAAAAATCATTCAACCAATTCATCCACACATTAATTCTCTCATTCATACACACAATTCATCCACACAGTAATTAATTCATTCTCTCACTCATTCACACAATTAATCCACAAATTAATTCATTAATTATCTAATTCATTCACATAATCATTAATTATCTTACTAATTCACACAAATCACTTACACATATTTATTAATGCATTTTCACGGAGGAAACAGAAGGGCATCAAGCCGTTGCTGAAAACTTTTTCATGGGCGACCGCTCGGCGCCCCGCTCTCTCTCTTCTACTCCCTGCTGCCTCGGCGCAGCCCTGGCCTTGATAACTGCTTGCTCTTGCTTTCTGCACCCAGGGCAGCCTCGCCCCCCTATAGATACGCCACTGGTTGAGAGTAACTAAAAAAGGTAGCTATATCAGGGGTACAAAAGAATGTAATAATTTTGGAAATATGTATTTTATGCCTAGATTGTGTTTCTTAACAAAATTAACTTCCAGGTTATTAGTGACTACTCTGCAATACATTGCGTGTTGTCACTTATACAGGATTTGTCTGCATTCATGTAGAACCACATATCCTGGATACATTTGCTGATTGGGTTTGGGGCTTTAAGAACAAAAAATAGTTTTCCTTATGTTGCTTATTTTGTTTGGCTTATACTGAGAAATAATGGTGAAAATACATTTTTTTTTGCATTTGTACCATTTTACAGGGTAGAGCTGGATACTTCTACCTGGTGGGTAGTTGAAGCCAAGTAGGCCCCTGCCCATCTGTCCTCCCCAGGAATTACTACTATATGCACACTCACTTCAACACACACAACTCACACACACCCATACACAAAAATATAGTCACTCTATCACAATTCACATGCCTCAGTTAAAAAATGACCCCAGCACTCAATAAGTTAGATCACTTTAGTGCCACAGCAATAGAGCTGAGAGCCAGTAACACTGACAAAGGGGAGATCTGTCATTAGAGAGTCTGATCTGCCATTCATCAGCCGGGGGACTGCAGCGCAAATAGTGTAAGAATGTACTACAACATCCTCGATGGCTAAGCAATTATCTGTGAGGACTCACTATAGCATCCCTAGGAGGTTAAAGATCCAAAAAATTATATCTCACAGAGGACCTCAATTTCTATATATTGTATCTATATCAGCAAAAAGTAAAACGTTGACATAGCTTTACAACAATGCCCTTTTTCTCATAGGCTGCACAGATGACATTGTGACCAGTGACCATTCTCCTGTTTTTGCAACATTTGTTATTGGACTCAAAAGTTTGTTGCAGAAAGGTGACAAATTATTTCTGTTTCATGTAAGCTTGCGAGCAGGGCTCTCTCCACCTAATGTTTTGATTTGTCTTAGTCTGTCAATTCTTGTCTTGTCATAATAATAATAATCGTTTTCAATTTCCTTTTTTTAATAGTAGCTTTTGTTGTCTTACCAAATGATTTTAAATCATAGAATTCTTGGACATTTTTAAGCATTTGTGCTTCAGAACCATGGTCTTAACCTGTGCGAAAAACCCTTTGTATGAGTCTTCTTGTCTTTTTAATATCAATAGGTCTCACCTACACAATCAGATTCCAAAACATTGAGGCCATCATCAAAACCCACCACAGATCCCAAGGCTATATTCAGTTTCAATCAAAAAGTTTACAAGGTAGGGCAAGTCTAATTTCATTTTAAATGCAAATCACCACATATTCCCATTTGCTCTGAAAAAAACTCCTTGTCTTATAATCGAGCAAATATGGTATATATATTTGGATTTTTTTTATTTTTAATTGGAACTGGTGGTCCCCCTGATGGTGAGATCAGTGGGAAATTATTTTTACATGTTACCAATTTTTTTATTTATTTATTTTACTAATCACATTGTTATAGACCCTCTTTAAACTCATTAGTGTTTCAGTTGGCTCCGCTATCTTGTGAGTGGCAGCAATGTCACTCACTGATGGTGATCAGGGTAGGGGGGTTGTGTTGCTGAATGTCTCCATCGCCGCCATCTTTGTTATCGGCGGCCATTGTGGTGGAGGGATTTCCTCCAAATATCCACGTGAGCCCGTACATGTATGGGCTTTGTCGTGAAGGGGTTAATGACAGGGTCTGCAAGTAGGGCTCCTCTTGCAGATTTAGATATGAGTGTTCAGGGTGCTATTGTTCCCACCCCTTTTCTAAGGCAAGGGTGCCAGGGGTTGAGAAGCTGCAGGAAAGGGGGGACGCCAGTGGTTTAGAATTCCTTTCAGGGAGACAAGGGAAGGAAAGAATCTTAAATCAGGACCAGCCCATCCGGACATTTTAGCTAAGTTGGTAAGAAGGTTGAGCGGAGGCATGTGACAGGTTCATTCTTAAAGGCTTCCCTTTTGGGAGATGTTCCAAAAACGGCTCAAGGAAAGTTTTATGTTGTCCACCATCTTGCATACCCTAGGGACAGTTCTGTTGTTGTCAATGACAACATACATAAGGAATTATGCAAGGTGTTATATGCATCATTTAATGTGGTGATACATTGGATCAGGCATTATGGCCAGGGGGCATTGATGGTCAAGACGGACATGGAGTCTGCCTTCCGATTGCTCCTGGCCACCCGGAGTATTTTCACTTGCTGGGTTGCTTTTGGGATGGAGGCTTCTACGTGCGATGCTCCATTTCTTGTGCATACTTTTGGGTCCCTTCAGTAATACATTGCCATGATTATTTCTTAAGCATTGATCTAGGGGGTCATCTGGTCTGTGGGATGCTACTGGACAAAGTACAGCATGTTTTAGGAGGCTTGAGGTTCCCGTAGCTCCTGAGCAGACCTAAGGCCCTTGTGTTAGGTTGAAGTTTTTAGGTGTGGAAATGGAGAAATGTTGGGGGAGGATTTTTAGGCAAGCAAAAAAGGGCGACACTGCAGCAGTTACAGTCGCTTTTGGGGAAATTACATTTTGTGTGCCTCATTATCCTCATGGGCCTGATATTTTGTAGAAGACTGGCCATGGCCATAATGAGTGTCAGGGCCCCACATCATTTTATAAGGTTGTCCAGGGACATGAAGGAAGACCTTGCTGGGTGGGATATTTTTCTCAAAGATATTATTGGCAGGTCTGGCTGGATGGACGTAGTTCCTGTCTCCTCGTACCAGTTCAAAATAGTTTAGAAAGGGCCCTTCCAACCTGTACCACACAGCTCCAGGTTGGAAGGGTCCTTCCTAAACTATTTTGAACCGGCATGGGGAGACAGGAGCATATCGGGTCACGGGTCATCGAGTCTGCTTTCAAGTGGCAGGTGTCTCATTTAACGCTGACCTCTCCCTGTTTGTCTAATTACCTTCTTTTGTGAATGCTTTATAAACCAAGACTTTTAGTTTTGATATTTAACATTTGCGAGCACCCAGTAAAGTCAAACATTTAGTTCTGTTAATTATTGTAGTCATGAAAGGCCTGTCTATTTTTGTGGTTATTACAGGTGTCTCCCTGCAAATCTACACACTATGGTATAACAGAAGTCATTTCTAAAGGCAAGGGTACGCCTCCCAAGTGCCAATTATTTTACATTTATCAACATTAAACTGGAGGTGCCACACTCTTGACCACTCTTCTAAGTGGACATTAAACATTATGTGCAGTGCCCAAGTCTCCCCTACCAGCTTTGATTATATTTTTTAACGCAACAGACTCAGCATTCATTCATTCTCTTTAATTCATTTGTATTGTCTGTCACTTTATTTTGTATTCCACAGTTTTTAAGTGTTTATTCATTCTATTTGCGGCTGCAACAGTTTCATCGAGTAAGTCTGGTATAGGGCCTATATTATTGACTTGTGTAATAGTCTTTTTGCAAGTCTGTGCATTAAAATTGTTCAATGGATTTAAATGGACGATGAGGAAGCAAGCCTATGTTTTATGACTAAATACTAGACTAGATACTTTTGAGCATCAAGTGATCATTGGTACATTAGTGTATAATGTATAATGTTGGTTTTATTACTGCACAAGTCTTATATTTGAACCTTAAAAAAGTGTATTGGAGTTTGAAGGAGCAAATTCATATAAACATACGTATAAATCACAAATATTTCAACATAAGGTGTAAAGTAGTAGGGAAGAGGAAAACAAAGAGGTTGGGTGGAACTCCTGTTAAACTAAGCTTGAGTTATGGTCAATCAGTCTGTTGTTATACAAACACTCAATTAATAAATAACGATGTAGCCAACCAACTGAAAGTTTTAAGGTGCACATAGCAATTCAGCCCATGTGGTTTTATGAGTAGAAAACAAAACTGTGTCTATATTAGTGGTAAGGTGATAACAGCAGACGAGCAATAGTACGATAGCAATGGTGGAGTAGCCATGGGATTGAGGTACAAGAAACATATGCTTCAGTTCTTCAAGAGTTCCTGCGTTACCCATACTGAAAAATGTTGGGGACTGAAAAATGTTGCCTGAATGAAGTTCAAATTGTAAATACATGGTTAGGCCCAGAAATGATGGGAAGAATATTTGGGTGTTCATAGCATTTTAATAAAAGCTTGTGTTTCATCAATGAGGCTGTTTAGCCATATACTAATATATTTCTCTATGTGTAGTTAAAATATCCAAGGTGTGTAGTACAATTGCCAACCTCCCTAGTCTTTTCTACTTAACTCTAACTTAAACTATTTTTAATGTCGCTTTTATTTTTATTTGTCAACTCTCTGTGTTGGGTATCAAATATCTTTTCTCATTCTGCCTACACAGGTTCACCACAAAGTACTGTGAATAGTGAACATAGCAATGAGGGTACAGCATTTCTGAAAATGGGTTGGTCAGAGCAAGATTTGCCAGAGGTGAGAAATAAGAAGCACTGATTGTACAACCAAAGTGTTTTCACTTTGTATATTCATCATTTTTACAACCCTCAGCTTACCCTGGTTGGCCAGGATCCAAATCACAACCTGACAGGACACATACTACTTAGTATAAAAGCTACAGACGGAGGAGACTCGTATGGTATGTAGAACGGCCATTGGTGTTCATTTAGTAACAAGTTAAAATGTCTCGAGAAAGAAAACGGAATAATTAACAGAGTTTTGATCTACATGAAGAATCCCTTTCTTCTATTGTGATACTGCTTTGTGGAGATTGATGAAATCCTTCTCTATTTTGCTGCCTGTTTCCTTATATCTTAATTAGGCGAGTGCTGTGTATCAGTGCATGCACTCTGTAGAAGCAGTGACCATCACTTTCAAGCATTCATGTCACAGCGGGGAGAAGAGACAGGGTTTCTTCAGGGACGTGTGAACCTGATCACCCTCACAGAAACCAAATTGGAGAAGACTACTCCGTCCTCCCAAGCACAAGTTGTGAAAAGTAAGGCTTGTACACTGACTCTCGAACTTCAGATCACATATTGAATACTAAATTGCTTCTCGGCCTTTTGGCTAAGATCAAGTGTACTACCCCTATGGGAAGAGGGGGGAAACACTGATCCTCTGGCCTTAGGGCCTGGAAAGCATGGAGCCCGAGGTGGTTAATTGCCCTGGCAGAGATGCCGGAGACACCTAGCGCAGTATTGCACGCCGCTGCGTACGGTGAGCGCGCGTTCTGCACTGGTGGCCTTCCTACACTTTCCTCCAATGCACCATACGGGCTTGGAGTGAATTTTATTTTTGAATCTGGCTAGGCCAGACACGGCCTGCCCCTATTTATTTTTTATTTATACATCACAATGTGTGGATGCACGTGTACCTATGAATTGCCTTTTTGATTTTCACGGTTGCCAAATTACTTTGCGAGACCACGACCACTCTTTGATTTTCGTTTTGGACACTTTGGATCACTGTTTTTTTGGCAGTGAAGCCTAAAGGGGGTTACTCCCTTGCGGGAGTGCCCGAAGGCAAAGGGGTCTCACCTTGAGGGAACCCAGTATCGTATCGAGCAGCACCAATGGAGCACGCACCTCGGGTTCCAAAAAAAAAAAATTGAATACTAAAGTGTCCCATGCATGCTAAAATTCCCTTACTGTATTAGTCTGTACTGCTTCTTCTGCTGTCATTTATGTACCAATCCCTCAGTAATGTAAAACCTTCTCACATTGCATCTAAGCTTCTTTGTCTCTAGATGATTTCTATTCACCTATGCACATTAGCATTTTTTTCTGCTTGTCATCAGTCATAATAGATACACAAAAAACAAGTTTCTTCTTTATTGTTTCTATTCAGTTAAGGAGAATTCTTCCCGTGTCAGCTGTGCAGCGGATTCTGCCTGTGACACCCCAAGCTTACGTTCGTCAAAAATTAAAGAAAGGTGATTAATTCCCCAAAATCCATATTCACATATATCAAGCTTAACATTACCCGGTTCTTATGCTGTATTTATTCCTGTAGGTGTTTTACCTGCATTCCAGTACTGAGATTGTCAATCTTTGTATTGTACCAATGTGTCATGCACATCTCAAATAAATATAGCACAAAACCAAGCCATGAATTCTGATTATAGATTTTTTTCATCTCTTCCTATGAATATATGAATAAATATTGAATATATTGCAGTACTTAATTTTGGTTCTTACCACAGAAGGAGTAGGGCAGAGGAGGGATGGAGCAGATCAGAACCAGTGTGCAGCAGAGGGATAGGGAAGGCAGCAGAGGACACTTGCCTTGTGGGAATTAATGTATATATATATATATATATATATATATATATATATATATATATATATATATATATACATACATACATATTAGCTGCTCAGTCAACAAGATCTGCGAACAGTATAGTCAATTTCATGTAAGTTTACTTTTCACAGAATGTTACCAGATAAATCGTAGCTATTGGTTTTTATGATGCAATTTTGACCTATAAAACAGAGGTACATACATTAGAGGTTAATACAGTGAGAGAATTTATAGATTTGAGGTTTGAGAATTTAGAAAGGAACAATGGGCAGACTGAACAATGAATAGTTCTTATCTGCTGTCAAAATCTGTTTCCATAATATTAACCTAATATTTTAACAAAATATTCAAAATATATTAAAATATATCTCCAATCTTACAGACGACGTCCTGCAAGTATTTGCTGTTCTACTAGCAGCTACAGCAATGCTGAATATTTTCTTCTTGAGGGGACTCAGTTAACCCACACTCCAACCTTCAGCAGGCCCCACTCCACCTTGGTAAATGGAAAACATCAGCAGACTGCTGAGCAATGGAGTGAACTTGGGCAGGCTTCTGTGGTACCTCCAACCAACAAGTCAGAACCATCTCAAGGTCAGTAGAACAAAAATACATCCAATCATTTGGGATTCTTGGGAGCATGGCAGCACATTAACCCCTTAATGACAACTGGCTGCAATTTACTTACCATATTTCTCATGTAGTGCACCCACACACATTATATATTGTTTGTTTCAAGACAAGCAGGGCATTCTTTGGATACCATTATTTTTATCATATCATATAATTTACTATAAAAAATTATAAAATACAGAAGTACTTTTTCTGACTTTTATTTGAAAAATCTTTTACTCATCGGCAAAAGCTAATGAAGAAAACCTGTTAAATAGGTTGTAATATTTGCCCTGAGTTTAGAAATACCGAATGTTTTTTTTGCTTTTTTCCAAATATTTTTTAATATATTTTACTGATCACATAGTGATTTGTGCGTTTGTGGTTGCTCTTGGGAGTGATCATAGGGCGTTCGGGGGGTGGCTTGTGTTGCCGAATGCCTTGATATTGAGGCATTTCTGCAACTAGTAAGCGATTGCTCATTTGCTTCCTAAGCTCTGTTTTAGCCGATGCTAACTTTGTTGATCCATTCGGAGGTGGCAATTTTTAGGGGGCTTTCCTCCCAATATCATCGGCTAGACCCACTTGCGAGGCTTCCGTGGATGCGGCACAGTCACCAATGGCAGTGAAAATGTTGCAATTACAGCAATTTGAAAGCAGTCGATACATATATGTGCTATATATAAAAAAGATAATATTAATAATAATAATAATAATAATGCTTTGCCAGGCCTTTACTGCAGTGGCTGCAGTTGTTTGTTTGTGGATGTTTCTGATGTGTTATGCTTTGGATCATGAGTCGTTCCAAGCCTTCTCCATACCTTTTTCTTTCCATCATTCCGGTACATTTTGATCTTAGTTTAATTTGTCCAAAGAATGCTGTTCCAGAACTGGGCTGGCTTTTTTAGAAGTTTTTTTCACTGGTTAGCTATACGCTTTAGGATTCAAAATCATGGCTCTTCACAGCGCTCCTGTTTTTTTTTTTGCTCATCGGAGGATCTTCGTATGTCCTCTCCTCTGATTTTTACTTTTCATGGACACTTACAAGACTTCTGAAGGGCTATGCTCTGGAATTCCCTTCCCTGGCTTATCCAGATGTCCCTCTGCCTCGAGTTCTTCAAAAAATCCTCAACACTTACTCCTCCAAGGATGCCTTTCAACTGATATAACGCCCTAACTCATAGATTGTAACTTTCTTTACCTTTTTGTTTCTGTAACTCGAAATTGCTGTAATGCACTACTTTTAAGTCCTGTTTACCCATTAGTAGCTCTGTGGAATATGATGGTGCTACATGAATCAATAAAAAATAATTAATAACAAGCCTAAAATATAAATTACAATGTAAAAAATAGCTAACAAAGGCACTGTAAAATATTCTATTATTGTGATAATACAATGTAAGTACATATTACATCGTACAGTTCTGGTTCTATATGTTTTTCATACATGCATGTGAGTATTGTATGTTATGGTAGCTGCACTCTAATTTGTCCCCAAGTCATTGGCCACAAACCTATGATATTAAACAATAGTAAGTGATTAGAAGCTTCGGGTTCTATTTTGTACTTCTGTAGATGTATCTCTTGGCCGCTAGATGGCAGCATTACTACTATTTTGAGATCAGCTGCTGGCTGATTTTGCCACCATCCAAATCTGATGTACAGAATGTTAGGACCATGCCTTCCACAGTATGATGATGGATGTGAAGTTCAGGAGACTACCTGCCAAATAAACTATGTAATGAGACAACTGTTTGGTTAGTTAACTGACCCCTTGTGTGGTAGAACCCCTTAATATGAATTATACTTTGGTTTGCCTGATGACGTGAGATGGAATATACTCTTTAGGTGGGACCGTTTCTTCAGATCACAGTTATTTGGATGATTATATCCATTACATACATTTCATGACACAGAGTTACCATATCCAGATAATTACTTGAATCAACCTGATATATATTTCCACAATTACAAACTTTGCAGAATTTCTTATTAAGGAGAAAAGCTGCTTTAACCCAAATTAGACAGTTCATTGAGTAAGCTTATTGGCCTCTGGAAATAGAGTGGGGCAATGACTGTAGAGCATTTAAGACGATGCCCAAGTAAAGCAGGTCAAATAAACTATTGAAGGGATTGTTAAAAAAAATTAATGGAAGTGACAATGCAGGAAGGGTACACGCAAATAAGAACAGGGAAGAAGTCAAATGGAGCAGAGGCAGTTGAAGTATATAAGTAGATATAAGGGTATATATGAGTAGATAATTAGCCCTGTGTAAAATGCAATGGAAACGAGCAGAGGAGGGAAAGGACTTAGGAGGAGTGGAGAGTGCATTGGAGGAGGAGAAGGGATATAGCATAAAATGGAATATGAAGAGTATGTGAACTATGCTTCAAATGCCGGTTTTAGGAAACTATGCACATCCTTTATAAAGATAATAGTAGGATTTAATAGTGGGATTTTTAAGGAAAAATAACCACAAATACGCCAGATACACACTTGCAGCATTTCATTTGTGTGGATCTGCATGGATAGTTGTGCTAAAAAATGCAGTATTTAATAAATTTATTTTTTTCTTAAGATTTGTAATCATTTTTGCATACAGAGCATATAAGGAAATCAATTTAGCCATTTTCCATAACAAAACATATCACGTTACATCTCAATGTTATCAACATTTCAAATCAACTAATCTGAACAAAAATTATACAATTATCACAAAGATTGCATTTTTTATGCATAGTGGAAATGCAGTAGGAAAGTAATTACTAAGTCGGTGTTCTAGCTATATCCTAAGAGAGGTAGAAAAATGATGCTCCTTATCACAGTTTACACTTTCCTATCATCTATTACCCTGTCACCCTCCCCCTGTTTGCTTCACTTTATACTTCTCCCCACCCTTGGTGACATCAGCCAGGCTGAATGGATGTTTTAGAAGAATGTCCCAGGCAGAAGCACATAGATGTAGAAACTGACCTATAGAGACAGCAAAACAGAACATTACATGTAAGGGAAGCTGCTTGAGAGTCAGTGTTATGTGGCAACAAAACTGTGAGAATACAAGCCAAAAGACACCGACCGGAGAGATAAGTGGTTACTCCGCATCAGGCAACAATTATATTTCTAAACTTTCTTTTGGAAGTCTTGAGATTTTCCTAGAACAGGTAAGATCATTCATATTTATCATATTGCATGACTTCTGCGCCCTGTCTTATCAGAGTGATATAAAAATCACACAGTGGAGTTACTGATAAATATGAAAAAAAGCCACAATATTTTGTACTATTTTCTGCTATATGACATAATGATACCACTAGTTCTCCAATCTTTTTACAATTTTACAATAAAAAACATGCATACAACATTCTGAGTTTAGTTTGCATTCTAAAATCGGTCCACTTTTGGGGCCGGCATTTGTTCAAATACATTGTCACTGGAAAATGCAGCCACATTCAAATTTACTGCAGATTTAGAAATATTTAGAGATATGCAAATGATATTTACGGTGTTTTGCAAATACGTTCTGATGAAATCTTGAGTTGCTTAACTTCAGGGAAATTGAAATCACTAGCAAGTTTTAGGCAAGCTTACCCTAAGCCTGTGAGCCTTTATTCAACTGCTACAAAGTAAGTTTGAGCTGCTTGGGGAATTAGGTATTAGTAAAGAGCTCTATAGAGCAGGAGAGGATCCTGAGCCAGCCGGCTCGCATCATCCCTTTTAGGTGAGATGGCAAGCAAGCTGGAAAAAAAGCCTAATGCTTGCAATCATGCAGGGATCAGTCATTGTGACATCACATGTGACCCCACACTCTAAACCCCCTCAATGTAAACAATACAGTAAATACATATATTTATATAAATATGTTTATGCTTTTAGAATAAAAATAGACTGATGAGTTTGTGTGGCTTGGAATTTGTTTCTTTAGCACAATTATTATAATTATGGAATTTACCCTCCTTGTGCATGCCTACCCAGCGATATGTTGCATACTCTAAACAAAGCAAGAATTCAGTGCAAACCCAGTGGATACCATTCAAAAAACACTTATCTAAGACATAAGTATTGGGCATTCCGTTACACTATATATCCAAATATCCACCGGGTATGTGCTGAATTCTTGCTTTGTTTCGTGTACTTATTGGTCATTATTATGATTATGTGTATGCCTGTTATGCTTTTTAGATTGTGTGCTCCCCTAGTTTATATTTTTCATGATATGTTGTTTTACTATTTGGTTTGGCATTTTGGGGGAAATAATGGGGTTAAATAGTTTTTTTATTATTTCTACCACTATATCATGTTATATGGTGCAAGGTTGTGCAGCAGATCTTGCCCCTTTAATGTGTAGCCACCAGCTGGATACACACAGACAGACGCTGCAAAAGTGTAGCTTGAATTTTATGGAAACACGCTTTAGTTTGAATAAAGATAATATCTATTTTGTGTTTTCAGGAGCTGCGTGACTTTATGTTTGGGCAGAGAGGAGACATCCAAGCTGTGAATCATGACAAGTTCCTCCTTTACTCTTCTGCTGTCCCCACTCCCATCCAATGTAACAGAAGAAGACAATGAAAGCTGCATCTTCAATGAGCAATTTAAGTTCCTGATTCTACCAATTTCCTACAGCGCAGTCTTCATAGTGGGGCTGCCCTTAAACGCAACGGCTATATGGATTTTCATTGCTAAGATCCGGCCTTGGAGCCCAACCACAGTGTATATGTTTAACCTCGCGCTGTCTGACATGTTGTATGTGTTATCACTTCCAACCTTGGTTTACTATTATGCTGACCATAACAACTGGCCTTTTGGGGAAGCCCTGTGTAAAATTGTCCGTTTTCTCTTCTACACCAACCTATACTGCAGCATCCTTTTTCTCACCTGCATCAGTGTGCACCGCTACTTGGGAGTATGCCACCCTCTTCGTTCCCTGCAGAGAGTAAAAGTCAAGCATGCGCGTATAATCTGTGCTAGTGTGTGGTTATCGGTTAGCATCTGTCTGGTACCTAATCTCATTTTTGTCACAGTCAGTCCGAGAGGTAATTCGATAATTTGTCACGACACCACAACGCCTGATCAATTTGAAACTTATGTGGAGTACAGTACAGCTGTTATGAGTCTGCTCTTTGGGGTCCCTTGCCTGGTGATCACATGTTGTTATGGATTCATGGCCAGGGAGCTAACAAAACCACTAGTTAGTGGATCACATACTTTACCATCCTACAAGAAAAGGTCCATCAAGACAATTGTTGTGGTCCTTGTAGTATTTACAATTTGTTTCCTCCCATTCCACATTACACGGACCTTGTACTATTATGCAAGACTTAAGGAAGAATGCCAATTTCTTAAGGTGGTGAATATAATATACAAAATAACACGTCCAATGGCTAGTGCCAACAGCTGTATTGACCCTGTCCTCTATTTTCTTGCCAGTGACAGCTATCAGAGACGGCTGTTGAGGACAGTGACTAGGGTTTCTGGGACATGTAGGCGGCATTTTGCTACACGCCGTTCAGGGCCCTTGTTATGCAGGAGAGGTGGCAGTCTTGCTGTGATTACTACTGAAGAGCCACAGACCACTGGCAGTTTAGGCAGCATTTTGGAAGAAAGGGGTATGAGGAGCAGAGTTGCAGGGAGAAACACAGAGGAAGTTGAGAATGGGCATGGAGAGCAGGAGTGCAATAATCAAAGTCAAAAAAGGAGAGCCTTGGAACAGAAAGAATGTATGCAAAGTGGAAAAGAATCCTGGGGGGAAGTGGTGGGTGCTATGAAAGTCAGAGATACAGGAACTGCATGTATACTGGAAAGACATAAATCACTGGGAGAGAAAAAGAAGGCAAATGGCATTGGAGAAAACCATGGCAGATGGAGTCTACGTATGAGAGATGTTGGAGATGCAAATGAGGAACAAATACATGAAATCCCATGTGAAGCAAAGGGTAGCTCCACATGGAACCTCTTGGAGTCTACAGAATGAACAGTGTTTCCTTGTTATAAGGAAAGAACACAGAAGGAACAAAATTAATGCTGCCAAGCATCCCTGTTATGTAACAAAGGGAAACAATGAGACTATTGTGTTAAAACAAAGTAATTGGAGCATTGTGTGTATGCTGAAATTCTGGGAGAGTGTATATCGCCAACTGTCTAGCAAAATAGGTGTGGACATAAGCATAGTGTATCAACAAAGTACACTATGGGTTTATAGGGGACTGACTTATAAAGCTGAGCACCTAGTTATGATATCACATAACACAGAACTAGGACTGCAATTGAGACACTTGTGGGGAGACTGAAACAAGCACAGACTTCAAGCTCTCGCCAGCAGTATACAATGGTTGTCCCATGCAATATATATTGTGAAAGTATGGACATGGTGGTGCTCTCTCTCTGTTTCTCTCTCTCTCTTTTTCATTCTCGTTTTCTAATCATTCACCAACCTGTGTTTTGTTTTACATTTCTGGGAGATTAATTATGTATGCCATCAAACCTCTTGGTCCCAAAGAAGCAGATTATAGTAAACTTTAGCCAGTCTTGCCCATCAAGAGTGCATGGTAGCGTGAGAAGTCTCACTATGTCACATAAATTGTTATAGCTCAATATTCACTTCACAGCAGTTCCATGTAAAGTGAGTTTATATGTGCAGGACTGGAGAAAATCCTAATCCAGGATATTTTCCAGAGCCCTGTTAAATCTTAAATTGTGACTGAAACTTTGTTCCATCCTACAATGGTCCACGTTTACATAAGGAATCCAATAATTCTTTCTGCTTTTGGACTCTTGTTGGTCTGTAAAGATTTCCATGGAAACGTGAGAAATCTTCAGGACCCTTGTTCTAAAACCAGATAGCCCCTGAAATCCACACCTGGAATGTCCCTTGTTTCTAACTCGGAGCTGCTATCTTTTGTGTTCTCGTTGTGGGGGCTGGGGAGGTAAAGATCCTTGTGTTCTGCTGCACTAGCTTGGATAAATGTTTAGCAAGCACAGTTTCTCCTTTTCATTACATTTACAGGAGCCTCATTGACACAGAAACCAAGGGTTACAAAAAGACAATGAAAACAAGTCAAAGAAAAGAAGACAAAACTGTGGCCATTATAATAGTTTAACCAAACACACAAGCAGTTTAGAGAGGGGGAGTGGGGCTTCAGGGCATGACATTTGGGAAACTGTCAATAGGAGATGGAGCAGTTGAACAACTATATGCTATTTAATTTGCCAGGCATTGCAAATATTCTTTGAAAAATAAAATGTTATGTTATTGTTGGTTTGAGAATCCTTTGCTATTTTTTAAATAATACTTTGGGGTCACTGGTTGTTCTTGGTCAGACTTCTTGTTGTCCCTTACTTTATCCTGTATTGAGGTTCAGTGATTTAACTTTAGCATAAGCCTATAAATTATATTTTTAGAATAACTTTGTTTCCCAAGTAGTTTTAACAGCACTGTCTATTTTGTAAAAAGTTGTAATGTAGAACAATTCTTTAATCTAAAGAATATGTCCACTGGGATGACAGGAGGAAGCATGCAGTCTTCTTTCTAAAGTTATCAATCACGATGTTACCCTGCTGTGCATCTGGGATCAGTGCTAAATGTAAAAAGGAAAGCTGTACATTATGTGTGGTATGATTAAAAAACAAGTTCAGATCATTACCGTTTGCATAAGATATAAAGCAAGCCACATCTAAATAATAATGATTTTAGGCAAAAAGTGAAAAATAGGAATAATGTGTTTTTCATTATAAATGTAATTAACTTCCTCTACATTGATGATACTGACTTTAAGACTTCACAGCTCCATTCTTAAAAGAATGCTCTTCTCTTCTAGGCTTTGGGTTATTCCATGGCATCTTCAAATGTATTTAATGGCACGTGGGTGCATGAGGATGATTTATTCATTAATTGAATGTATGTACAGTATATGCATAAATACTGTATGTGTGCATATATATATATATATGTGTGTGTATACATAACATACTCATGTCCATCTATTCAGATCACATAATTTACATTAATTTTATTTTTATGCACGATTTGACATGAATTTGACATGAATGCACTGTATATCATTGCTTCACTTTTTACTTTCACTTGGATCATTTTCATTTATGTTCCTTTATTATAGTTATTTATACTCACACCTTACACAACACAATACACACACAAAAACTATAGTGTAGGATTTCAAACATGACACCTATTATTATTAGCATTTCTTTTTTCACTACCACTATTATTTATTCATGGGATATCACTGCCAATTAACTTTTATACACCATTAAACTTATTTCATTATATTCCTATGCGTCCCTTGTGCCATCTGAAGTCTACCTATCACCTTATCTGTTGGTACTCATCACTCTCTGGAGGCTGAAATTCAGAGGTCTTACAGGGATGATATCTTTATTGGTCGATTGTATATTAATCATCTCATCTGTTTTGGGGCGTCATGACTATTGATTACATTTCATAATATAAGGAATGTCTTAAAATGTGGCAACCAGCTTATGACTATGGATTTAGATTCAAAATGTATCTCTTGCAGAGGGACCCCAGCATGATGGGTTATGCCAATAGTGCTTATTTGCAGGCGATGCAGTTGCTGTTAGCATTAGTATGAGGTCCGACCGGTACTTCTCAAAAACCAAATCCAGCTAGAAAATGTTTAGTGAATTTTGATCCATCACAAACCATGCACTGTTTTCTCCTTGTCAGCTCTTTGTCAAGCCTGTATAAACTATTAAATATATTCACTAACACCGAGAACACGAAAGAAAACTTGCAATAGATCCAATCTTAGAAGCAAGACTCTCAAAACTTCAGTTACAGTAAATGCTAGTTTTACGTAAGGTAAGTCATATGCATATGATATTCTACACACCCTACCAAGATTAAGCATAACAAACTGGCCTTGCTCCAAAATGTTTTTGAACCAATATCTTGGTTACGTTTCTATCATCACTGCTGACACTAGAAAGAAAAGCCCTGGGATTAAGAATAGATGTATAAGCTGCATGATGATGCATTTTATGTCATAAAATATATGTATCTGGTTATTTAAGGGCTGGAGGTCTTACAGTATAACTTACTAGGAAGGGTTCAGTTGATATCAGTGCATCGTAGGATAATGTAGTGAGCAAGATACGCAGGCTTGTGAGTTTAGAACATGCCTGTAAGCAACATTAAGAGGAGTATCAAGTTCCCAGACTTCAGATCAGTGTGGAGTAGGCAGAATAAATTAGACAGGAAGGAGAGATGCTTGTGATCAGGAGTTTTGGGAGGTTATAAAAGGGATAAATCTGTCACAAGGATTTTGTTTCCCTTCCCACTTCCGTTTTTCTTTGTTTTATGTCAAGATGATCAGTGATTATGGGGGTCCCTAAGGAGTGTGAATTTTGGTGGGACTTGCTTGATTGGGTGGCACAAGCAGTGTGTCAGTGTATGTGAGGGACCTAAACTAAAACCTTTGTTAACAAAATTGATTAGAAAATTGGCAGCTAATTTGCCCGTCCCTTTTCATTATTATAGGGATCCTGGACCTTTTCCTAATGGTTAAATTAAGTTATGAATTTGAAAATCATCCATTTATTTAAGGCTGTAATTTCCATGTATTCAAATATGTTTATACATAATTTCTTAATTATTTTATTAAAAAAAAAACTTGACGTGAAAATGGGCCAAAAATGTTTCGGACAAATTTTTAAATTTTTGGCCCATTCACTTTCTGGCCAACATGGCGGCGCTTGCGGTCACATCCTCTGCCCGATCATCCAATCGGAAATTCCCACTGGAAGATGTAGAAGAAGATAGAAGATAGCAAATTGAAGATAGAAGCAAGAAGATAAAAGAGAATGAACGTTTGATAGAGTGAATGAGAGTGTGAGAGCGTGTGAAAATGGGCCCATGAATTTTGGACAAAAATTCCAAGCTTTTTCCTTTGTTTTCATCCGATTCGTGGGGGGGCTGGCATTGTTTCTGGGGCTTCATTCAAATCATTGAATTTACTGAAATTTTATAAATCTGCAATTCGCACAAAGTCGAATGCATAAGACTATTAAGAACTATCTTCAAGAAGAACAAGTAGTCCTGGAAGTCATCCCTGATCTCTAAAATCATTGAGTCTGTATTGAAGAAGTTGCTGCCCAGACCCACAGAAGAACTGTGGTTAGCTCTCCAAGATTTTAAGAACAACCTACCTGCCGAGTTCCTTAAACTGTGTACAAGTATACCTAGTAGAATGGATGCTGTTTTTAAGGCAAAGAGTGGTCGCCCAAAATATTAATTTGATTTAGATTTTCTTCCGAAGTGCTGCTGGTCCAGATTTGGCTCACTGCTAGGAAATAAGAGAGACAAATGCACATGTATGTAGGAGGTGAGTACCTCATGCTTGTCCATTGCTAAGCAAGATATAGATATGATTAAACAAAGCAAAACAAAGGATCTGGTGGAAGGGAAAGAGACAACAAAAGGGAATTCCCATTAATCCTTCTAGGCATTTAAAAAAAATGCTAGTTATAAGGTAACACTCAGCCATCACATGAATTGAAGTTGATAAGAGTGCAACTTTGTAGCTACCAGGAACACATTTGGATCTTACAAAGAAACATTCACAAATTATACATTTTCACATGATACAAATTACAATTTATTGTGGTGTAAATGTGATTTGTTGAGGTTTTTGCTTCTTTACAGCATGTATAGGGTTAACCCCCCTACTGTAATTAACAAAACAGATGGGAGGTAAACAAAAAAGATTCTAAAATAACATTGTGTCCTGGAATTTGCAAACATGAATGGGTCCTATTCAGCGATCAGTGATTGTTCTAAGATCCCCTTGGATAAAGGTTGTAAGAGGCCCTCTGCAGTGATACTGGGAAATCCAAAAACAAAGCAGACAGAAGGAGAAAAGTACAATGTGATGTCAGAACACAACAAAGTTAGATATGGAATAAAAAGCAGTGCAGAAACTGTATGTATCAACAGGACCTAAAGTACAGCTCTGCTCGTAAACTCCACATAGTCTCATAAACATATAACTCAATGTCTTATATACCAAGACTAGTCATAAAACACCCTAACCGCTCATTCTTATCCTCTGAAGTCGGCCAATATGCTCTAAGCTCCTCATATCCCATTGCCAGACTGTTACAGTACTGTAATATAACACATACTTGTCCCTACTTTTTATGGCAGATAGAGGTGGTTTGTTTTATACACAAGTATGAGATAATATGATCTAGATGTAAAGTTTTCCTGAAAATTCAGTTTTAAGTTAAACGTGTGCTTTGTATGCGTACGGATTTTACAGGAGATTTTATGGTAATACCTTATGATGTCCCCACAATGTCAACCAACACATCTCCATATGTAACTTGCAAACCATTGTGAAAATTGCCCAATACCTCCTCCACACATTCCAAATGGCTTTTCTTTATAGTATGGCTTATTTTACCCACTTGGCTGTATTTAGTCATAGATTTAGCCGACAACCACTTGCTGACACTGTTACCTTTTAACCAATGTTGTAAAACATGCACACCAAGGATATAAATGATAGATAAAAAGAGAACCCGTGATGCTTTGAAAAAAATCACTATGACGCTTTAGTGTTAAAAATGTTCTTTATTGGTAAATGCTCAAAATCCACTAATTAGAGGCAGAGTAGTAAAACAGTGGGTCACTTATGGAGCTCTAGCTGACAACAGGCAGATTACAGCAGTTCTGAGGGTACTCACGGGCGTCCGAGTTTCAGCCACAGCTCTCATTGAATTCACCATTTGAGTGAGCTTTGAGTTTCTTCAAGTTAGTTTCTTGCAGTTTCCTGATTTTATTCTGTATTTGAGGTTTAAGATTTAAACCTACTAATCAAGTAAATCCACAATTGTACATGCTTAATGTATGTTTGAGACATTTACACCGAAAGCAGTGCTTTTATTCATTGATGGCTCACAGCACTTTTAAATTATTTTAAATTTAATACTGTGGGTTACCTATTAAAGTTTTAAATGAATTAAAAAAACCCAGAAAATAGACACAGATTGTTATTAATACTTTAATGCACAACATTGTACTCCTCTTTAGTGTATGGGAGGAAAACGAAAAAGGGATTTTCAGTTTTTGCCAATCTAACCTTCCTTGGCTATTTGAGCTGGGCTTATACTATAAATACATTTTAAAAAAAGGGTTTTGTCCACCAATTTATATTCTCCATTGTAGAGAGAGCAATGGATCCCTAATTACTGACATCAGCAATTTAATGTTTAGCAATGAGTGTAGCAAAACACATCTAAGGAGCATCTGGGTAATTTGAGTAGTTTGAGTGACAATTACAGTTGCTTATTGGGAGCAATTGGTAAATACAGGATGTCATAAATAAAAGTTTCCTTCCCTACAGTTTCTGCGCAGTAACAGAATGCCACATCACAAGGTTTATGAACAACATTTGCCTCAGGCACAAATTTAAAAAGAGAGGACCAAAGAACCATGGTATGCATACTAAAGGTTTCATTTCTGTGTTCACTGTATTAATAAAGTGCAATGTAAGCAAGATTGCTGAATTGGCCTTTTATTTATTTTTTTGAAACACATTTTTATTTTCAGTATACAGTGTAAAATTGTCTTTATCCCCTTGCCTCTTACAGGCATACAGTACAGATTATTAAGCAGCTTTGCGTAGTGGTGATTTAAGAAGAGTTCTAATTTGGACAAACTGGCAGTATTGCCCCCATAGTGTTTCTTGCAAGCTATAGTTACTAAACAATAACTTTTACTCTTCTCAGGTCCTCCAACTTCGCTTCTGACTATAGAAGCTAACATCCGGCTCCGGCCACCCATCTCAGAATGTCATCAGCTGCATGTGTCATCCCAAGCACCCCCCAACCACCACCCTCCTTGCCCGGATCCTTTAGCTGTCAGTTTTCTCCGCTTGGTGAAGTTGTCTGATATTCCACCATTTTGTATATTGAAAACTAATTTGAATGTGGCGTCTTGTGTGTATGTCAAGAGTTCTAATAAAAGGTTCACAGTTGGTGCAATTTAGTTTTACATTTAGGGGGTTCAGGGAGAATCCATTTAGTCAGAATACATTTCATCGCTCTTGGAAAGTCTCTAGATATTGTTTGGCTTCTTCTGGAGTTTCACCTTGTCCTGATACCGAACCCAAAGCCTCGCTGGGAAAAACAGAACAAATTTATTTTTTTCTTTTGGCGTGTTGTGCACAGGAGAGAAGCTCAAGTATTTTACAGTCATTGTTGCTGAGTTAACTTGAAAAAGCAAGAGAGGTTGGTTTTGATAAAGGATACCTTTCTGAATGTGGTAGGCTGCCAGCAACCTCTGCTTGTCTGCATAGTTAAAAAGGTGAAAGATTACCGTCCTGGGTCTGGAGTTGTCTTTCGTTGAAGGTGGGCCCACTCTATGGGCTCTTTCTATCAAGGGCTTTCAGTCAGGGTGGTCTGGGCCTAGTGTTTTGGAGGAACTCCCAAAGTTGTTTTCCTGAGGCCGATTCAGCAGTCGGAGGTTATTCCCGTGGCTTTCGTTATCCAGATCCTCCAACTTTTTCTACAGTGACTCATTCTTCTCCTGGAGTCCAGCAATTGCCTGGCGGAGATGATTTGTGTCCGATTCACAGGTATCTACTTGTGCTTCCACCGCCTCTAAGTGACCAGTTTGGTTCCTGATTTCCTCCAGGATGGAGTCTACTGGGGTAAGAAAGTCCACCACCTTTTGAGCACAAGAGTCCACTTCAGCCCCCTGCACAGTTGGCAGTGAGGAAGGAATGAGACTGTTAAAGTCTTTGTCTTTGCCCAGGGTTTTGTCTTTCTGGTTGAATTTTTCCCTTTGTGATTTTGCAGACATGGTGGTTTCCAAGTTGGGGTAGTATTTTTCCATAGCAAAGGCATATTATGTTATTCGGGGAGGCATCTAAGTCGTGGCACAGATAGGGTCCAGATAGGGTCGTCTTGGCCCAGCAAGTCACAATTACATTTTCGAAAGCACAAAGAGTCTCATGTCAAGTTCAACCAGGGCAGGAAAACCGTCAGGGCTGTGCCTTCTAAATCCACTGTCAGGGAGCTGGTATCTGTAACTGCAATAAGGTAGTATACATGGGCGTAGGAACCGGGGGGACGGGGGGGGGACATCACATCCTGCTTCCTCTGTGCAGTACCAGAGAAAGCAGAGGGAGGCCGCGCTCCCTGCTGAAGTCTGTGAGCGGCATCGAGGAGCTACAGTGCAGGTAGGGGGTGGGGAGGGAGTTTGAATCAGTATGCGTGATTGAGGGAATGAATCTGTGAATGAGTATATGAATAAATGAGTGTGTGTGTGTGATAGTATGGATGTGTAAGTGCTGGAACCTAGGCATGATAGGACTGTGATTGCTGTTAGCAATCACACTCCTATCATGCTAAGTCAGCCAGTACATGCTGAAACCTAGCTAGCTGACCCCCTTGTGTATTGATGCTGCCAGCAGTAATGGGGTCTGCACATCACTTACAGCCACCCTGTACCAGCATGTACTGGCTGACTTGACATGATAGGAGTGTGATTGCTAACAGCAATCACAGTCCCATCATGCCTAGGTTCCAGCATTTACTGGTTGGATGTGTAAGTGCTGGAACGTAGGCATGATGGGACTGTGATTGCTGTTAGCAATCACACTCCTATCATGCCAAGTCAGCCAGTACATGCTGAAACCTAGCTAGCTGCCCCCCTTGTGTATTGATGCTGCCAGCAATATGGGGTCTGCACATCACTTACAGCCACCCTGTACCAGCATGTACTGGCTGACTGGGTATGATAGGAGTGTGATTGCTGTTAGCAATCACACTCCTATCATGCCAAGTCATATTGCTAATTTTTTTTGTCCAATTGTGGTGTGTTACCTACTTATTAAAAATGTGAGTTTTTATTATTATTTTAAAAGCTGGGGGGTGATTTTCGGTTTTGGCTAAGTGAACCATGAATGTTTTGGTCCAGAATTTTCATTTTGGTGCATCCCTAGAATAAATAGAACTATTTCATTTTTAATTATCCTGAGTCCTGAATTTGTAGTCACAAAACTTTCTAGGCCCAGAAATCAGTCAGAGGAAAAGTAAAGGTTTTGTGTCATTTACTTTATTTTAATCTGCATATTTTATTAAAGGCCATATTTTCTCACAGTGAAAAATGAGTGCGGCCTGCGCACGTATACAATTCTGATGAAGTGGCCCACTACAGAAAAAACGTGGACACCCCCGGGGTAGACAGTGAGAAGGGGGGTAGGGAGAGGGTAGCTAGTGAGAAGGGGGGGTAGGGAGAGGGTAGCTGGTGAGAAGGGGTAGGGAGAGTGTAGCTAGTGTGAAGGGGGTGGTAGGGAGAGGGTAGCTAGTGAGAAGGGGGCGATAGGGAGAGGGTAGCTAGTGAGAAGGGAGGGTAGGGAGAGGGTGGCTAGTGAGAAGGGGGGTAGGGAGAGGGTAGCTAGTGAGAAGGGGGGTAGGGAGAGGGTAGATAGTGTGAGAAGGGAGGGTAGGAAGGGGGTAGATAGTAAGAACGTGTGAGAGGGGGAGAGGGGGTAGATAGTGTGAGAGATGGGGAGAAAGTGGGGATCTGATGGGGGAAAATGCTGTCCCCCCCAGATTTTTAGGGGTTCCTACGCCCATGGTAGTATAACTGCGTGCCACACTGCAAGCCCCAGCTCAGCAGACAAGTAGTGAGTTGGAGTGTGGTAATATAGATGTGGTCTTCACAGAGCTAGTCTAGAAACAGCCTCGCTGAAGAGATATTGTAGCAATAGTTGTGTGAAAGTAGAGACTATGGGTCATTGTAGCTCTATGGTATCAGGATAAGTTGGTTGTGTATGTTTGCTGAATATAGTAGTGTGAGGGGGGAACAGGGGGGGCACTTGTATGCCTACATTACAGAGCAGTTACTTCTGGTGTTTGTCTCAGGCATGGCCCCCGTTATCAGCCTTGTGGGGGAGCATGCACACCAGGCGTTGAATGCAGGTGTTGCTACAAGTCAATGGAGCCCAGCTAACTAATCACTATGCGGTCAGTTATATCAAATAAAAAAAAATATAAGAAAATAAAAAAATGCAAACAATGTAGTAACATTTTAAAATAAAAAAGCCCCAGTAATGTCACCATGACATCATAAAGAGAACCATCCAGTTCAAGAATGATGCCCGAAAATTGTAAAAAAAAAATAATAATTTATAAGCAAGTTTTAAAACTACCGCCGCATCTTACCAAAAATCCTGGCATGAAAGGAGTTAAAATACCAGCATTGGAGATATCCTGGGGTGTCTAGTTTTCAAAAATATGTGGATTCAGATGGGGTAAATTTAAATGGGCGATTCCAAATAGGATATGGGCGCAGACTGACCAGATGTCAAAATGAAAAATACATGTGTACCTCCCAACCCACAACCCAGCAAACCTATGTATGGGTGGCATCACTTTACTCAAGAGATGTTGCTGAACACATATTGGGTGTTGTTTGGCAGTGCCATATAACAGGAGCTGTAAATGTACACCTAAATTACATTATGTGTGGAAAAAGAACAGACACAAAATTACTATCACAGCCTCTAGTTTTCAAATATGGTTTGATGGGGTAAATGACAAAACAACCCGACAAACCTATGAATGGGTGGCATCACTGTTCTTAGCAGATGTTGCTGAACACATATTGCAGGGGTGCCCAACATACGGCCCGCGGGCTAAATGCGGCGAGCCACACCTCGAACCCAAAAGAGTCACGTGAATTTATATCACATCACATGACTCTGCTCCATTCCTGCTTCCAGGGCCGGACTGGCCCACCGGGATACCGGGAAATTTCCCGGTGGGCCGGAAGGTCCGGGGGCTGGGCGGCCATGAAGACAGCCGCTGAGCTGCCCCCCAGGCTGCCCGAAATCTAATCAAAGCGGCCGCTGGGTGCTGATGCGGCCGGCCGGCATCAGCACCCAGCAGCCGTGTGCGATGGCCGTCTAGTGATGGGAGCAGTGTGAGGGGTGAAAGCTCCGCCCTCTCGCACTGACCTTTCACCCCTCACGCTGCTCCCATCACTATGCTGCCATCAGATTGCTGGGAATGTAATCTGAACGGCCGATGCGTGCTGATGCCGCCGGCCGCCTCTGCTTTAATACTTTTTTTTTTACTTTATATGGCAAGCCGATCCAGCTTACCATATAAATAATAAAAAAAAAGTGTTAAAGTAGCTCCGGCCGGCGGCATCTGCACGCACCGGCCGTTTAGATTACATTCCTAGCAGCCTGATGGCTGCATAGTGATGGGAGCAGCGTGAGGTGGAGGCTCCGCCCCCTCGCGCTCAGACTGCTGCAGCACCGGATGTCAGGTCAGTGGCATCCTGTCAGCATAGAGGAGAACAGTGTGCAGCTGCCAAGAAGTCAAGAGAAGTAGAAGGTGAGTAAAATAATGTATTTTTTTGTACTGTATGTTTTTTGTATTTGTTAAGAACAAAAAAAATCGGCATGTGTGTGTATGAAAGTGTGTCCCCCTATATGCCACTCTGCCTCAGAAATGCCTTATACCCCCCTATATGCCACTCTGTCCCATGATATGCCTTTTAACCCCCTATATGCCAGAGTTGCATATAGGGGTATAAGGCATTTCTGGATGCAGAGTGACATAGGGGGTCAAAAGGCATATCTGGAGGCAGAGTGGCATAAAGGGGGTTAAAAGGTATATCATGGGGCAGAGGAGCATATAGGAGGGTATAAAGCATATCGGGGAGGCAGAGTGGCATATAGGGGGCATAAGGCTTTTCTGGAGGCAGAGTGCCCCATGATATGCCTTTTAACCCCCTTCATGCCACTCTGCCTCCAGAAATGCCTTATACCCCCTATATGCCACTCTGTCCCATGATATGCCTTTTAACCCCCTATATGGCAGAGTGGCATATAGGGGGTTAGAAGGCATATCATGGGACAGAGTGGCATATATTATTTTTTATTTAATATGGCAAGCTGGATCGGCTTGCCATATAAAGTAAACAAAAATGTCCCATGATATGCCTTTTAACCTCCTATATGGCAGAGTGGCATATAGGGGGTTAGAAGGCATATCATGGGACAGAGTGGCATATAGGAGGGTTGAGGCAGATCAGGGAGGCAGAGTGGCATATAGGGGGGGTATAAGGCTTTTCTGGAGGCAGAGTGCCCCATGATGTGCCTTTTCACCCCCTTTATGCCACTCTGCCTCCAGAAATGCCTTATACCCCCCTATATGCCACTCTGTCCCATGATATGCCTTTTAACCCCCTATATGCCAGAGTGGCATATAGGGGTATAAGGCATTTCTGGATGCAGAGTGACATATAGGGGGTCAACGGCATATCTGGAGGCAGAGTGGCATAAAGGGAGTTAAAAGGGATGTCATGGGGCAGAGGGGCATATATGAGGGTATAAAGCATATTGGGGAGGCAGAGGGGCATATAGGGGGCATAAGGCTTTTCTGTAGGCAGAGTGCCCCATGATATACCTTTTAACCCCCTTTATGCCACTCTGCCTCCAAAATGCCTTATACCCCCCTATATGCCACTCTGTCCCATGATATGCCTTTTAACCCCCTATATGGCAGAGTGGCATATAGGAGGTTAGAAGGCATATCATGGGACAGAGTGGCATATAGGGTATAAGGCATTTCTGGATGCAGAGTGACATATAGGGGGTCAAAAGGCATATCTGGAGGTGGAGTGGCAAAAAGGGGGTTAAAAGGCATATCACGGGGTAGAGGGGCATATAGGAGGGTTGAGGCATATCAGGGAGGCAGAGTGGCATATGGGGGGTATAAGGCATTTCTGGAGGCAGAGTGACATAGGGAGTAAAAGGCATTTCTGGAGGCAGAGTGGCATATAGGGGATTAAAAGGCATATTATGGGGCAGAGTGGCATATAGGAGTGTATAAAGCATATCAGGGAGGCAGAGTGGCATATAGGGGGCATAAGGCTTTTCTGGAGGCAGAGTGCCCCATGATATGCCTTTTAACCCCCTTCATGCCACTCTGCCTCCATGAATGCCTTATACCCACTATATGCCACTCTGTCCCATGATATGCCTTTTAACCCCCTACATGTCTCAATCATAGCTTTTATTAAATATGGAAAAAAATAGTCTACATGAATTAATAAAGAAATAAAAGTTTCTTACCAGAATATCGTGAAGAATAATGTGATCAGTGTTTTGTTCCACTGAATAAAATGGAACTCTTTCATCTAAAAATGTTCGCAGTAGTAAATGTTTTGATCCCATTCTGTGTAATGTATTTCATTTATTGCCCAGGTTCCAGCATTTACTGGTTGCCTGGGCATGATGTGAGTGTGATTGCTGTTAACAATCATATATATATATATATATATATATATATATATCGTTTGGAGAGGTCATTTTCGGCTTCGTGAGCCCTGAATTTTCGGTTTCGGTCCAGAATTTTCATTTCGGTGCATCCCTACAATAAATAGAACTATTTAATTTTTTCTTATCCAGAATACTGAATTTGCAGTCATTTTAGAGTACAAAACTTTCTAGGCCCAGAAATCAGTGAGTGCATAGGTGCAGTATGACCAGATTTGGAAACAAATTTTTTTTGAAATAGTAAAATGGTACTTCTTGCCCTACATATTTCTAAATTAAGGGCAAATATTAAAATAAATTTAGCAGTTTTTTTCTTTAGCTCTTATAGATGAGTAAAGGATTTGTCAAATAGTCAGAAAAAGTGCTTTAATTTTTCACCATATTTTATTATTTTTGTAATAGTAAATTAGATAATATGATCAAAAATTGGTATCTAAAGAAAGCCATTCTTGTCCTGGAAAAAAAATATTTTGTGTTGGTAAACTAAATGAAAGAGAAGAAAATGACAGCTAAACAGCAACACTATCAAAATGTTATAACAGCCATTGTCACAATGGATACAAAGCAAACAAACAAAAAACAAAACAAAAGCACAGTCCTAAATGGGTTAATATACAAGTGTTGTCCTACAGCTCCTCTTACTGGCAGAGAGTCAAAATGCATCAGGATTTTGCAGAAAAATAATGTCACATATGAAACAATGTATGGCATGTAAGATTTGTTTATGTATACAGAGCAATTGTGGAACAAAGTAGTAAATTCAAAAAATCAGCAGGAAGTCTCAATGGTTGCTATGGTGCCTATGGTTATCTTATCAACACAATTGTTTTTTATATATAACCAGAGCTGCGCTGGCGATGATGAGGCAGCCCTGGCACTTTAAGGCTGGCAGCCGCCTGATGACGTAAGTGCAGACGATGGCTTTATATGCCCACATGATGAGCGGCTGGCCATATACAGGCAGTGGCCGCACAATGCAAAACCCGATCTGCCACTGGAGTAGCAGTAAGTATGGATCAGCATGGGGGAATCACACCTCCTATAGGCAGAGTGGTGTATGGGTGAGTGGCATATTGGAAGTTAAAAGGCATATCAGGGGGCGCAGTGGCATATAGGGGGTATAAGGCATATCGATATTAAGCATATGAGGGGGGCATAAGACATATATAGGGGTAAAAGGTATATCAGGGGGCTCAGCTGCATATCACTGGCATATAAGGAGTATAAGGCATATCGGGGGCACAGTGGCATATCAGGGGGCACAGTGGAATCTGGCATATAGGAGGTATAAGGCATATCTGGGGGCACAGTGGCAAGCTGGGGGTCAGGTGTGCATAACTGGGGGCAGTTTGGTAAATAAAAGAAAATATAAACAAGGCTTTTTTCTCAGTTTTTATTAAACATGAAAAATAGTTAACATATGAATTAATATTTACTAATAACTTTGTATTAAAACCTAGTTTGAGAAACACTTTGTTTGGGTTCTTGTAGCTTTTATTATTACGTCAGTAAAATAAGAAGGTGAATAGAGAAATGCCATTGTAATAAAGGAATGAAAGTGTAAATTGTAAGTTTTTTATTACATTATTTTACATTTGCTTTTTTTTTATCCGATTAATCGATTAATCAAAAAAATAATCGGCCAACCAATCGATTATCAAAATAATCGTTAGTTGCAGCCCTAATTGTGTGTATGTGTGAACGTGGATTTGTAATTGTGTGTGTGTGAGCATGGATGTGTGTGTGAACATGGATGTGTATGTGTGTGAGAGCATGGATATGTAAGTGTGTGTGTTAGTGACTATGAGTAAGTGTGTGTAATTTGTGTGTTTACATATGTTTTATGTTGGAAGGAGGGGGGGCAAGGGGCATACACACAGAAACACTCACACCCTCACGCATGCACAGAGATTCTGACACCCTCACTCATACACACAGAGATGCTGATGCAGACACACACAGAGATGCTGACACACTCACTCATACACACAGATATGCTGACACTCACTCGTACACACAGATATGCGCATACACACACAGATTCCGACACACACAGCAGCAGTTCTCATCACTCCTCACAGGCGTTTGACATGGTTACAGCAGCACGGAGGAACAGGAAGCAGGGGAGGGCTGCCTGTCTGTTCTTTGCTGTTTGTGTAACTGTTTGAGTGCAGACTCACTGATAAAAGCATGTTCCAAGCTCCAGGAGCCAGATTCTAGTCGCCATGGCTACCTGGCACCTGATATTTGTCGAGCACTGGATTAACAACTGTGTGAGTGTATGTCCGATCCGATATTACTGAGGGCCTCACAATACCTGTAGCCCAGGGGCCTACAATGTCTTAATCTGGCCTCATGGCCAGCCGCCCACAAGGCATTTTCTCAGTGTGCCAGATGGGCCTGTACATAACTCTAATGTGTCTTTAGTAAAGAATGTGGTACTAGTGTATGGGAAAGAATGGCGTGTATGATGAACGCACAGAACTACATGTGTCTGTAACATACTATGTGATACAAGTTTGTAAAATAAAACAATGAGTGATTATGAGCATGGTTCACAAGGGAAATAGAAGGGGTAGCAGGACATGCCTCAGTCCAAAGACTTAGGGTCAGCTTTGTGTATTGTGGTTCTACATTTGGACAAATTAATAATTTGCATGATCGCATTTAGGCAGTATTTCTACTCTGGAGGTATCATTTCCATACAAAAACATTTTCAGGGCTGTAGACTGGCACGGCCCACCTGCTACACAATGCCTTTTCCTTAATTAAGCACCTTGTTGAATTTTCAAAGGATCCGAAGCTCGGCAGCCTCTCCCAGACCGTACTTGGTCTTGTACTCATGGAACAGTTTTAGGAGAGAGCGCTTATACATTTCATGGTATTGGTCCACTATCTGCGGGCTTGGGTCCTTGATCTGAGGTACAGTGACTGGCTCTCCAACTACAAGAAACCCAGAGGAAAAATAAGATATTGCGGGGATTAAGTGAAATAAACATTTTATAACAATGTTTAGCTTTTGACAAAGTTTCTGCCAAGTAAATCTTGAAAAAAAGTTTGCATAAATACTAATTTTTGATGTTGTATATAGCTCATAAGACATATGTGTTTTGGGTATACGTTTTTAAACATATATAAAATCTATAAACAGTGTTTATTAACATACTAGCAGGGAGCTATTAATCACTGGCCCTCAGCCCCCCACTTTGTGTTCTCCATCTTCCAACTGAGTGCCAGGGTATGACGCCATATCCTGAATTATACACTAGAAGGTTCAGTAACAAAAGAACTGTGCAATTATAAATGTATTATTTACAGCAATGTTGAAGATGGTGTACTTTTGTCTTTTTCAACCTAAATTACTATTACTATTAATATAACAATGTAAATGGAAAGCTATACTTACTAACAGTGGTGACTGGACGAGAGTATGGGATAAAACCCTTGGATTGGCAGGAAGTTAAGCCACGACCGTAGAAGAAACAAGGAGCAAAGCCAAACAGTTTCTGGAACTTGCACTGAGCTGCTCGGAGTATACTGCCCTCTGGGAAATGTACCTGCTGGTATAGATCAGTCTCCCCAAATGAAAACGAGGGAACCAGGTCTGTCCTGCGTGATGAAGTAACAAGAAAATTCACATTTTATTTGGGGAGAATATGCAAAATGTGACATATGCAAATGATATGTAGGCATCAATTGTTTGTGTTAGGATGCAGCAGCTGTAAGTGGACAGGTAAGCCATCACACCCCATACTATTGAGATTTTTAGCAATGTAAAAGATGTACAACATGAGTAGTAGATTGGTATGGACATCAGATATATGTTGGAATATAAATCTTTAGTATAAGGCATGTGATAAGGTTGGAAACGTTACTAAAAGGACACTCTTGCCACCATATGCACTCAAACGCATGTGACAGATGCGTGTATCAGATACACATATAAATTAATGTTTTTTGTCCCCATGCAAATACATGAAGACATTCCCCACCCTCCAGCTCCATAGCTTGCCGGAGATGTGTTTAGCCAAAGGTGTATGCTTAATTTGCTGGGATTTGCGTTTTTCTTTCCTATTTTCTTTCTAGAGTAAAAGTTACTCTACATTTTGTTTTATGGACAATACTGACCCGTTCTCCAGTGCCAGTCTCACAAAGCCTTGTCTCCTGCTCAGAATCAGGGTGGTGACTCCCGGCTGGCAGGATAAGGACTCGGCTGCTCCTCCGACTACAATCACCACTGCATTGCCACGGCCGCTCTTTGACAGCACGTAACCGATAGACTTTCGATTTACTGGACAGAGCCCTGTTTAAAAACCAGGCGAGGAACCAAATAGTTAGAACATGGAGACAGAGGACGGGACAAGCTGAAAGTATCAATAAAAACACAGACTATGTTGCATAATAATTCAGGAAAAAATAAAACAGTTATTGCCACCAGGCCAGGCCGTTTATTACTCTATTCTATCATATTCTACAGGCTATATTCTTATTAATTTCTTGTTTAGACATATTGGTACAAAAGGAGACAAGGGCAATGCTCTTGAAAGCTTACAGTGTAATAGGAGGTGGAATGAGTAGGAACAGGCGAGGATTATTTCATTGTAGTTCATTGATGTGGAGAACCCAGTGACCTGCATATATTGAAGGTGGGGAGGATGGATGGTCCTTCAGGATGCATTTTGAGGTTATTAAAAGGGTAGGCTGTATGGTTCTCTGAGAACGTGTTTTTTATTGAGCATTTACAGTTAAACAATGAGAGAGTCTGACAGAACAGGGTAGGGAATTACAGAGAAAAGGTACAGCATGGGTAATATTTTGGATACATGAGTGAGAAGGTGTGCTATAGTAGAAGACGGAGCTATAGAGAAGCAGTGTTATTAAGGGCTCTGTAATTGTGTAATAACTGATGATCTGTAGGGTGTCAGATTTACTGGGTCTCCATTTCAAAGTTTCAACAGTTCATATATAAGAAAAATTCCCTGATATAAAAACATACTGTGTTCTAGATAATATAATACAATTGGTGTTAGCCAACCTTGAATCTCACCTAGGTGTTTGTTCAGGCTATACTCATGGATTTGAATTAAGGACCCCTTGTTTTCTTATTCAAATAAATTGAATGATAAATTTTTAAATATATCATATTGTCATTGTTTACCTTGGCCATATATGGGCACACTGCAAGATTTATATATTTTTTTGTTTTTGAAAAAAATAATGTAGGTGCTGTGTTAAAACTGAAAATAAACATTCTTTAGTGTAACAGGAATGAGCAGTCCAGTACAGGCACAGAATGTACCTTGAAAGCACCAGTTAAGAGGGTTAGATATTAACAAAAATATTATACATTAAACTCCAGTTTGTGCAACACAGAGAATACATCCATTTAACCTGAGCCTAAAGGAAAATAATGTCTAGAATATCATTTTCACCATCTCTTTTTTAACATTTGACCATAATACACCAAATGAGCTAGAAGAAACTGTCCAATAAACTTAAACCCAAAAAGTCAATGCTAACTAGAATGTCTTCTTTAGGCAAAGTATTCTTATAATGAACTAGCAGGTTTGTTTTAACACACCACTTTTGAATTGTTTTATGCTATAACCCCTGTAGTGAACTTACCTCCACTCATCATGTACTCGCGTAGTACAGGCAATCGAAAGTTTCCTGCCAACGTCGCCAAGTATGGACGGATTCCAGGGAATTTCTGAGAGAAGCCAGTAGACTCTGTGACAAAATTACAGAATGCCCCAATGCACAGGATGCCATGTGGATGCGAGCCAATAATGTAATTACGTCCAGGAGGGAGGTTATGAGTCTTTACCAGCTGAAAGAACATAACAGAATTTGTAAGAGACTTTATGGAAGGAATGTGAAGGAAGAACATGACACATCCATAAAGAAGAAAGAAGTGGAAAGAAGAAAATAAAAAAAGATGGATTAGAAAATAAAGGTCAAATTCATGAATCAATAAGAATGCATTTGAAATAAAGATGAAGAGACATGGCAGGACAGGATCTTGCTACTACTGAATATAAATAGGAAACAATGCCGCTATAAAGAAGTGGTGAAAAAAGTAAATTAACCCTCTGGAATCACCTTGTTTTCTGCATTAATTGTTTCTAAGATATGATCTATATCTAAGTCACAAGTATAGATAAACACAATGTGCTTAAGCCAATTATTATTTGTTATATAGAGCGCCATCATATTCTGTAGCGCTGTACAATGGGTAGACAGGACATAACAGGTAGTATATAACATAAAAATTTGGGCTAGGAGAGCCCTGTTCAAACGAGCTTACAATGTAGAGAAACACACAAAAAATGTTAATTTGTCATGCCTTTATTACCCTTTATTTACTTATTAAACATGCACAGTGATGGGAGAAAAGTAAGTAAACCCTTGGATTTAATAAGTAGTCAAACCTCCTTTGGTAGCAATAACCTCAAACAAGTGCTTCCAGTAACTGCAGATCAGACCTGCGCAACATTCAGGAGGAATTTTAGACCATTCTTGCTTACAGAATTGCTTAAGCTCAGGCATATTCTTAGGGTGTCTGGCATGTATGGCTCTTTTGAGGTCATTCTACGGCATCCCTAATGGCATCACTTACTGGGCCACTTCAAAAGGTGGATTTATTTTTTTTGCCATTTTTAAGTAGATTTACTTCAATCTTTATCTATCCTGCTACATTCGCAACTTCTACTGAGCTGTCGCCCTGATATTATTCTGTATGATACCTTAATAAACTTGGGAATTCATTGTCCCCTCAATGGCAAGCTTTGTAGGCTCAGAGACAGCAAAGCAGCTCTAAGTTCCCACAAAGTTTATCTTTGATGTGATGTTTTTATGTTGGTAAGTGGGGCCCTTTTTACGTCATCTGTAGTACTGCATGTTTTTTTTCCGAACAATTCAACCTTAGTTTCATCAGTCTACACAACACTTCACCAGTAGCATCAAGTTGGTCTTTGCTAAACTTCAGGTGTGCAGCAATCTTGTTTTGGAGAGCAGCAGCTTCACCCATGGTGTCCTGCTATCAGGGCCGGCCCAAGACATAATGCCACCTGGGGCGGGTACTGGCATCTTGGTAAGCGAAAACCACTCGGCGCCCCTCTCCTCTGCGAGCCCTCTAGCTCGATCTCAGTGCCGGCTTGTAATGCTGAACGCCGGAAGTGACGTAAATTTCCGGCGCTCAGCATTACAAGCCGGCACAGTGGCAGAGCTAGAGGGCTCGCAGAGGAGAGAGAGGGGCGCCGAGTGGGTACTGACAACTTGGTAAGCGAAAACCACTTGGTGCCCCTCTCTCTCCTCCGCTTTAAAAAAACAAACAAAAAAAAACTGCTTGGGGCGGCAAAGTGCCGCCTCTTCAAAAGTGCCGCCTGGGGCAATTGCCCCACTCTGCTCCATTGTAGGGCCGGCCCTGCCTGCTATGGACTCCATGTCTGTTCCATGTTTTGTGAATGGTAGGCTCATGAACAGAGATGTTAAACAGTTTCAATGGTTTCAAGACTTTAGCTGTTACTCTAGGGTTCTTTTTTACCTCATTAAGCATTATGTGTTGGGCCCTTGGAGTCATCTTGCCTGGACACCCACTTGTAGATAGAGTTGCCACAGTAATAAATTGTCTCTATTAATAAACAATGTATCCTACTGTGGACTGATGAACATGTAAACTATTTCAGATTACTTTGTGCTTTATGCAAATCAACAGTTCATGATTGTAGGTCTTCTGAGATTTATTTTTAGTGAGGCATGGTTCACATCAAAAGATGCTTCTTGAGAATAGTAAACCCAAAATGTTTGAGTGTTTTTTATGTGAAAGAAGCTCTAAAACACACCTCCAATCCCGTGTCATTGATTGGACTGTTTCATTGATGTTTTCTTACTCCTGACTCCAATTACCTTTTTTTAAGTGATTAGCCTAGGGGTTCACATACTTTTTTCAACCCACACAGTCAATATTTGAATGATATACTGAATATGGACATTTCATTTGTTCATTAATGTAACTTAGATGAGGATCATATAATATTTAAGGCACATTTATACATCAATGCTGGTAATTCCAGGTTCACTAACTTTTTCTTTCCACTGTGTGTGTGTGTGTGTGTGTATATATATATATATATATATATATATATATATATTTACTCTCTTATCTATAAAATACATTTCTGGTTTCTATTAATCTTCAATGGGCCTATAAAACCAAACCAGGATCACATATTGGTATAGGGGAGCTTCTAGAAAGGTTGACTAGAAGTCAGTAAACCGACAGAATGCAAGTTCTAATGGAGCAATGAGTAGCAATGAAAAAGAACAAGAACCTCGATCGTAAGTACAGAAATAGATCATGCATGTGGACATCCTCTGCCTCAGAACACCCGTAGATTTAGCTTATCATGATATAGACATTTTTGACCTGATCAATGTATTCTGTGGTTTGTAACAGGAAAATATTACTTTCATAGATCTTCCAAATAAATCAGCAGACAAGAGTCTGTAATTGTTATCAAATGTACTTGTAACAATGGATCTGAATTGCTCAGAGTCCTTTGTCCACAAAGTATCAGCACAAACTTGCTCCATGCAGTAGATTCTATTCTGGAGTATACTTTATATGAATATTCCCAAAACAGCCTAAAACGAAAATTAGCCTATTTTTCAATTATCATGCAAGCATTATATAATATAAAATACTGTATATATTAATAACGAAGAAGACCTGTATGGGAAAGTAATCTCGAAAATAGTTCCAAACAGACCAATTTCGCACCCACAGACTGCGACGACCCCCTGCAAATTAACAGACAGGATCAGAACAGTGCATAGTATGTGTTATATTGTACAAATTGTGGGCAATTGGGTAAGCACTGGGAGTAGATGCAGAGGATACCACACTCTACACTAGACACCTTTTATTGCTCTAATTTTGCCTGTACTCTGCCTAGTATCTGCAAGTGGCAAAAAATGGAAAAGGTCCAATTTTGTGTGGTAGATTTAATTATATAAAAACCATAGACTTCAAAACATATGTTGCATTCTTTTTTAAAAAATACATTACACTTTAAAAGATAAACCAGGAAATGCAAGAGACCACAAACCCCCCACATTGCAGTAATAGGCAGATGAGGTATGTAATAAGCAAGTGCAGCAAAACCAAAACATTAACATAATTAAGTTAAAATGATCAACAAAATGATGTTAATTCCTCTTTGTAAATAGCAAATTGGGGAAAATGTACTATATACTGAGATAAACCAGGAGTATTGGGCGATTAGGTATACATCTATCTTGTCTACAAGACAGTGGGGAATGTACATCATACATACTCTCTCTGTTTCAGCAGTGGCAGGCTTGCACTGTTAAATTATCAGTAATGTACTATTGCACAGTTTTACTAAGACACGCAGTGTTTCCGTTTTATTGCTCACCTTTCTCAGGTGTTTCCCAGTCTATCAAGAGCCAGCTCATGTACAGGGCAGAGACCAACCACAGTTGTGTAAAGAAAAGATATGTGAAGATAACGAGGAACAGCAGGCCTGGGAAACAAAGAAAACAAATCGATAGTCAGTCTAAATGTATCTATGTATATCCATACCTAAATCAGACAGCATTGAGATCAAGGAACTATGGTTATGGGTCCAACCCTTGTTATATGTAGCATACAACCAGGGCCAGTGCTACCTATAGGCAAAGTAGACGCCCGTCTAGGGCGAACCGCCGGCTGCAGTCATTCATTAGAAGCGCGGCCGCGGCTCGCGGTCACTTGATGGGAGGCAGGCAGCTGTGCAGGCAGTGCAGGCTGCAGCCGAGAGCCGCTGGCCGCGACCATTCTGTAATTAATAGGGGTGTGGTATAAGTGGGTGTGGTAAATGGGAGGGGCTTGTGGGTGGAGCAAGGGGGCGGCAAAATTATGTTTTGCCTAGGGTGGCAAAAATCCTTGCAGCAGCCCTGCATACAACATGCCAAATTGCAGCATAAATGTTAAATATATGATGTGAGAATGGGCATAGATAAAGGGATTCAATAAAACAAAAGACTTGTAAAGACAAGATATTCAGACAGAAGTCAAACTAGAGAGTCAGGGGCTCAGAAGTAATGTAAGGACATTTTACTTCACTAAGAGCGTGACGGTGCTTAGGGTGCTCTGCACTTCATTAATGTGGAATTGGGTGAGGAAAAAGTCTTTCATTGGAAAGTTATCAGCAATGAGACGTGGTGATGCTCTTGAAGTGTAATGAAATTTAGGGAACTATGAAGTATTGAATTGAAAGAATAGACCTTTGAACAGGTGTGATGTGAGGTGTATCTAATGATACATGGTGATAGTATACCAATAAAACAAGATGTGTAAAGAGGCAATTAATGAAAGAAGGAGAAGCCATAAAAATAAGTGTGAATGGGGAATGAAAAGAAATATTAGAGAGACATAAGTAAATATACAGGGGAAAGAATAGAGGGGGAGTTACTTTATATAATATTTTACACAAATCAGTTAAAATCCTACAACCAGCCCTGTAGGCTTATTTTGGTGAAGCATGGTAGAAATATCAGTTAACATATGGTGTGAGACAGCAGAAAAGAGAACTATGAATAAAGATGTGCCTAGCCTTACAGCATAAGCCGAGAATAAGACACATTGTAATTATGCCCTAGGAGCCAAATCCAAGCCTGGCAACGTAGGTTTTAAACTGATAATAAAGAAAATGCTATCCCTGCGACAACAAATTCAATGTATACTATTAAACATGTTGCGGTAAAACCTCTAAAATGAAGCCATTACGAAGCCAAAATGTTTGGGTACATTAAAACCAATAATAATACAAAGCCACACAGGCTAATGAAAAATATTTGCATGAAATGTATTTGTGTTAGAATTTTATTATGTATTATTTCTACTTGTAATGTCTCAGATCATCACAATGTGTGGAAAAGATCATTCACTTACCCATCACTAGAAAGGAAAATATCCATTGCAGAACAGACAGTAGTTGCAAACAAGTACGAAAATGGTGTTGTATGAAGGCAGAAGCAGCAGAAAGAGATTGAAATGAAGACCGCAGAGTCAGCCTGCTGCCTGCAATACACAGACCCATGGTAACGTTCTCTTTTTGGTCTTAGTATCATGGACAGAGTTCTGTTTATATCAGTTCAGCCTATAAAATGCCTACAGAAATGCCCCCAAGCTCACAATATGCAGGGTGGTTAAGAATTTGGTTCACCAAACTGAGCTTTAGTTGAGTTTTGAGTGGTTATCTTTCCCGCATTAACTTGGTATTAGAAGGGACCAGCCATGGCAACTTACTCTACATAAAGGGTTCTTTCTCCATAAGGCATAGACATCGTGCTGAGAAGCTATCGTTCATCTCACCACAACTCAACTATACCTGTAAAGTGAAGACTACCTGTATCTGTAATTTATTGTGATCTTAACAGTTAATATGTATTCAAGTATAAACCTAGGGTATTACTTTGTTTTCTAAGATATGACGGATACATTTGTGTTCTCATGTTGGAGGGGCAGTTAATGTCCCTGTCTCTAAGTATCCCAAAATAGCATCATGAAGGCATATACATAAGAGAAAATATTTTAGGAAATTAACCAAATGCATACAAACTTAATTACACAATCTGAAGACAAACGAAATAGCTCATTAATACTAAAATAAAGTTTTTGAATGTACCGTACCATTAAGAAAATATATTTAGGGCTGCATTTAAATGATTACTGTCCTTCTCTGTGCATCGTTTAAAAGTTCCATAATAACACAACATTTTTGCCTATTTGATTAGTTCCAACAAGATTTCGCTCATAGTTTTGGCAATGTTGTAATAGTATATGTAAGAGAGAGGTTTGGTATATCTATTACATAACCTTTACCTCAAAATGTTATAGTTACAATAATGTAATAGTGTGTGTGTGGTGTGTGTGAAGAAAGTGGCTAGTGTTTTCTTCTATGCAAAGTCCTTATAATATATCACTATGTTACGTGGGTATGACCTCTTTTTTTACAGTTTAGAAATTGCATAAATAGACGACTGCATAGATCGTATGCTAGCCAATATATATGTGGTAGGTCTTTTCAGAATTATTTTGAATTATTGTAAGCCTTGACATACATGTGATAAGTGCGTTCCTGATTTGTATACATCATCGCCATGTGATAAGTGCGCTCCTGATTTGTATACATCATCGCCATGTGATAAGTGCGCTCCTGATTTGTATACATCATCGCCATGTGATAAGTGCGCTCCTGATTTGTATACATCATCGCCATGTGATAAGTGCGCTCCTGATTTGTATACAGCATCGCCATGTGCCCAGTGCTTCTCTGGGTTTAGGACATCATGCAGCAGTTTCTCGGACTTACCTTTCAGGTTTTTGGAGTATGCAGCAATAATGGTTTTCATAGCTTCAGATTCAATGTGTCCCTTTCACTTGTCAGTCCCTAATGATCCTTTAAAGTTCATTGATGGGCGATGCCATCTTTAACCCAAATGGTATAGTTTATTCAGGCCCCAGCTGTATTCTACTTTATACATTTAATTTGAACTGGAGGAGGGGTAAAAGCTAATAAAAGTAGTTGTCTACCTCTTTCCCCACAACAAATGAAACACTAGTGGACTTCAGGCTCTTCATCTAACTAACACCTGTTATATATCCCTAGCAAATTTCGGAGTGGTACATTCCACATTTGAAACTCCACTGCCCTTGGTCCAGGGTTAATGGGAATCGTTCCAAAACAAACTAAAACCCTTATCAGTGTGTGTGTCCCAGAGGATGGTTTAGGAGGGAGTTGTTTCAAAATAACCACTCTCTCTGTTGCTCTCTTTATATTCATTTACAATTGATATATATATGTACAACATTTCGTCTATAGTTCGTTATCTGCCAAAGGGATCACGATCCATGATTGAATGGATGTTAATTGTGTTAACCTTCATAAAGTGAGAAATGCTTAAATACAGCAATATCTCAGATAATATGTAGCATGAACCCCATGTCCAGTAGTGAAATTCAGGATATAGAGAAAGTCAACAGTCATTATTTTTTTGTTTTATAGGCATCTATGTTTTATTACACTGCCACTAAAGCTCTACTTTGTTTTCTTCTGTCCACAGAATATTTTCCCAGAATGAGTGTGGCTTCACTAGGTAGGTTTTGGCTAAGATAAGTTGTCTCTTCATGTTTTCTTTTCAGCACTGGGGTCCGCCTTAGCCTTCGCCAATAAAGACCTTCTTGGCTTACTGGATGTCATATTATATGGGTTGAAACCATGATTCCCAATTGCTCTGGGTTAGCATTAAGCTGTGTGAATGTCTTAAGTGGTGTTCTTTCCACAGTTCACATCAACCTTGAAGACTTTTCTGGTGAATTTTCATCTTACTACAATGTCCTGGGCAGTTCTATCAGCAGCAGACTTCTTAATAGCATTACAAACTCTTTGGAGATGGCCTTGTACCCTTTAGAATTTTTATGTTTGGTAATAAAAGTGTTTTTGATGCTCTCAGATAGTTCTTTTGTCTTCACCATTTTGAAGAAGGAGCAGGGAATAAAAATGGCCCTTTTAAGCATTAAAGCCATCATTGATTGCAGATTTAAGCCATGGGGGCGCTGATAATTGAGTCTAATTTTACAACAAAGACATTCTAGTTCTGCATTTCAAACTGATTTGAATTCTTTAAGAGGGTGCCAATAATTGTGTAATTCCAATGTTTTATACAATTTCTTCCCATGTCCTTTTTTAATTGTTATTGCGTTTTCATGCACTGCTGTGTATCAAACATTAAACTAGCGGATCAGAAGCTTAGTGTAGTAATAAGATATCATGTAAGATAGTTTTACTTTACTGAGAGGATAGTAGAAATTACAGTCTATTATGGTCTATTACAGTGAAATAATTTAAACATGTATGGAAAAAGCATAAAGCTACCTAAGATGAGACCAAGGACTGATTAAGGTCTGAATCTTTACATCAGGAAAAAATGTGCAGACTGGATGAGCTGAATGTGTTTTTATCTGCTCTCAAATTGTATGTTTCTAAAGCCTTGTATAAAATTATAGATTGTAAATGTAACTATAATAACCAACCGTTCCATATGTGCACCTTTTTTTTCTCTTTGATTGTGTTAAAAAGCTACAATATTTTTAACTAACTGTCCTGACTGAAAGAAGTCAGTTAATTTTTAAATGTTGGAGGGGAAAATTCAGAAAATTTGCAAAAATCTAGCAAAAATCTGGCAACAATATTTAATGTAACAACCATTTGAACCTTTTTATATGAATCTGCCTCTCATTCTGCAAAGTATGATTTAAACACATTAACCTGAGAAATATAATACCATATGCCTTTCCAAACCATAGTCATGGTGTCAAACTAGAACAGATGATAGTACTGCCTCTGAGCAAGAAATGGTTAAATCTGTTTGCCACGTTACCCCTCTGACCTATAACCCTACAGTTACATCATTTATCAACAAAGCAAAATCCTGGCACGAGCTGTACATGTTGATTAAAAACATGTTATTTGGACAATATGGCACCCCAAGAAACAACACTTTAAGTCACTTGTTATAAGTGACAGCAAAGACAGTGACCTATGTAACAAATTATATGGTACTAAATATCATTATTTTCCAAGTAAGATAAACTTGGACATTCGCCAGATATCTGCCCTCTTTAACATGTTGTTTAACAGGATTTTAGAAAACTATTAGGTAAACACTGACTGCAATACACAATTCACTCTATAAACAGGTATATGTGCTATGTTAACTCAGTCACAGTGAAGTCATATTCTAAGTACAATAACTGTGTGTACGATGTGTTACAGGAACTCTCTAGAAAAGTACTTATTTACTTATTTGCATAGTGCAAGTGTACACTATACTATATAGCTCTGTGTAAAGCCTAATGTTCTATCACTTCCAAGAATTTGGGGCAAGTGTCCAGACCTGTGACCTACAGCCGCTCCATATAATCTGACATCCTGAATGTAACCAGCATTTCAGTTCCAAAACATGAGTTTGTAAATCAGACAGCGACAGGAAATGCTACAGTTACTTACTTAAGGAAAACAAATAAATTGACTGATTTAAAATTAAAAAACACCTCTGGATTCCCAGGAGTTAAGTACCTAAAGTGATTGCTTAATGAACCGTGCAGCCTCACCAAAAAAGAATGTGTGATAAAATACTTTGTGAATACTTTACTATGCATTACCTAAAATGTTAAAATTCGAGAGAAGCTGCCGCTCCCATCCTTCTCCAGGGTCTAATGTTTCTAGTTACCGATTGGCTGCTTAAAGTAGCCATTCAGTGGCAGGAAATCTCTTCCATTGAAATAAATGTGAGTGCTTTGTCTGCAGTCGCTGAGCCAGAGCCAGAGCTTTCTGGTGGTACCTATACCATGTGTTCAGCCAAACATATCTCCTTCTTGGCAACTAACAGGGGGTGAGGAAAGGGGTAACAGGGTGCTGCCCCAAGGTTCAGACTTGGGGCAGCACCCAAGGTAAAAACCTCTCTGGTGACTTTCCAAATGGGATCTCTAGTTATGGTGCACTGCTGTCTTCTAGAGAGCAATACAAAAAAAAAGATATATTAAAAATATAAAAAAAAAATATTAAAAAAGCCAAAATACAAAAATTTAAAACCGTAATCAGCTGTACTATCCTTTTCCCCTCATCTAAAAAAAATAACTCTGCAAAAAAATACTTGATGCAGTAAGAGAAGGTATGTAGCTGGTTGTTTGAATCCACTTTGCTTGCTATATATCTCCTAACAGCTCTGTTAAAAATAGTGAAATGGTTGAGAGAACATTTTTTGCTTTGATAATTTGGGGTCTATTCTCTAGGTAGGGTTGTCTGGAGAGTTTGCAAGAGAGTTGTGATTTTAACGCTTTGACGTCACTACACTTTTTAAAAGTCAAACCCTTGTGAACTTCTTTTGTAGGAAGAGCTTGGTTGGCCCTGGATAGTGTATAGTTAAACCATTGAAATATATTCAAAGTCTCTTCACCCCTTGAATTATACATTATTCAGAGCCAGCTCAGCCCTTCTTGATATAGAAACTTGTCAGTGTTTGGCCCTTCATAATGAAACACCCGGTAAGAACCACTTGGTCCATCTAGTCTGCCAGTTATTCCTGATGTAAAGGCTAAGAACTTAATCGGTCTTTGGACTTGTTTTTAGATTCTGGATAGATTAAACTTATCCCATGCATGTCTAAATTCCCTCATTGTATTAGCCTCTACCATTTCTGCTGGGAGGCTGTTTCATTTATCTACCAATCTCTCAGAGACTTGTGAACTGAGGTAGTTGAAGCAATAACTCTCCTGCCAACCCCCCCCTTTAGTGAATAGATCCCATTGTTTTTAACTTTAAATTTGTGTCCAACATATAATCCCTTTATAGGTAAACTAGACGAAGTTGGAGAAAGTAGCAATGCTTTAAATTGTGATTATTGACCATCTTTAAATGCAGGTAAATACCTTTGACAAATACAGAATAAATAAGTAATCCAATGTGGTTTAACAGAGAGGTACGAAACACTGTAAAAAAGTATTTTACTGTCTTTAAGAAAGAGGGGATAGTGGAATAATTTCTAAAACACAGAGAAAATATGAGAATTCATTAAAAAAAGAATCAAGTTAGCTAAAATGGAGAGTGAAAAAGATCATTGCAAGGGAAAGCAAACAAAATCCCAAAACAGAAAATGTAGGATAACTGAAACCGGTTACAGAAGACAAGATAAAGGCAGAGGTGCTCAATTCATCTTTCTCTTCAGTTCATTCTTATAAGGAATGTCAAGAATTGCACAAATAAAAGGAGATCATACTGTCACCTACCTCATACTTTTGGCTGAAAGGCCAAAATACAAGAGAGATTAAATACTCTGAAGGTCAATAAAGCTCCTGGACCAGATTGATTCCCCCTCGGGTACTTAGGAAACTTAGCTCAAATATATATTATTTAAGGATTACATTTTGACTGAAAATCTGCTATTGGATTGGAGAATAGCAAAGGTGACGGCTTTGTTCAAGAAGGGGTCCCGTTGTGAGCTGGGAAAATGTTTAAAGGAATGTAAAGAGATGAAATCCAGGACTTTGTTTCAGGTAGCAATGTTAGTGCACACAGTCAACATGGATTTCTGGGTAATAGGTCATGTAAGACTAACTCACTGACTTTCTATGGAATGGTAAATTCCATGTAATCTCTCTGGAAAGGGATTTAGTCAAAATAGGAGAATGGACAGTCCGTTAATAAAGGCTGTCCAAAGGGGGCATCTTTGTGGGGATATGATAAACCTTTACATGTATGTTCAAGGTCAATACAAACATCTCTTTGGAGATCTCTGTATAAATCTTACCTTCCTGACAACACATGGGCATCTATTAAAATTGGAAGAAAGGAATTTTCATCATAAAGGAATAGACTGCCATCAGGAAGTTATTTCGGCCAATCCAATCATTATATCCTAGCTTTGGATATTTTCCTGGATATGAAATGCATACAGAGTTAACACGAGTAAAAATAGATAAGGTAATGTTGATCCAGGGTGAGTCTGACTGCCTTGGAGTCAAGAAGGATTATTATTCCCTTTGAGATGACATTGCCTTTTTTGCTTTCTTCTGGATCTACTAATATGAGTTTGTATAAAATGAATATAATATGCTATATCACGTGTGCGTGAATTAAATGTGTAAAGTGAAAAAGGTAAAAAAAAAGTGATATACTTCCCAGATGACCGCAGCAACCCAAAAAAGCACTCTTCCTTAGGGTGCGAATATACAGATATACGGATGGTTGGGGCGCAGGTACATATAAGGGAAGAAAACAAATATATATAGTGTAAAAAGTATAAACACTAAGAAATGTGTAAAATTATGAATGCACTCACAAACAAACAGAATGCTTCAGGCCTTTCAAGTGATGTTAAAAGTGGAATCTTTAATTGATCTTCATATAAGATCTAAAAAATAAAACTGAACATGGTGCAGTATCTTCAATAAAACAGTATTGATTATTTAGATTGCACTCACAGTTCATCCATGCACGGAGTGCATATAAAAGCGAATAAAGTCCACCGGGAGGGGGAGGGGAGTCCCGTATGGTCTTTCCTCGTGAGTAAAGAGTCCGCCGTGGGGGTTCCGTGTAGTCCTTCTGACGCGTTTCGCCGTATGGCTTCTTCAAGAGAAGGGTTTTCTATCCGGTATTCTTCTGTGTTCGGTGTCGCTGTTCTTTTTATATATGTGTTCCTGTCTTATCCTCTGACGTACGCTCTGACGTTTTTAATGTAGTCGCATTCGGGCGCGTTCGGATTTCTTCGGCTTTCTCCGTCTGTTTATTTTTCGTTGTTGGAGTTCCGTAGCGAAGCCGAACAGAGGATAGCGTACACATCTATCTAAAATTAAACATTTTATCCAATGTGACACTATTAATGTTATATACCTCTTAGAGTGCAAGTGTGGTGCTCAGTATATTGGACGTACTTCAAGGAAATTAAAAACAAGAGCCCTAGAACATTTAAGAGGAATTAAAAACCAAAATCTTAAACATAGTGTCTCTAGACACGGTAACAGTTGCCCATCTTTTTCATTTAACAATTTTAAAGTTATAGGAATAGATACAGTTACTCCCCATTGGCGCGGAGGAGATATAAAACAACAACTAGCTAAGCATGAAACAGAATGGATCTATAGGTTCCAAACTCACAAAAAAGGAGGATTAAACATGGAACTCGATATTTTAGCTTTTATGGATTAATAATTTATTTAATATTGATTAATCAGTATCTTACCAATATTTTTAATAATTTTTATTATTTTTTATTAACATTATGAATATAAATAGTAGATACTCTACACTTTAGATTTTACCGAGTAATATATAAATTAGTATTTTACCAGTATTTTATTAATATTTTAGTATTTTTATCATTCATCTATTTATATTATAAATATCATTTATTAACATTTTTATTTCTTCTGATTAGGTCAAATTTAAAATATATATGTATGCATATCAGTTTCACAAACGTATACAGCTCTTTTATAGGAGTTAATATATAATCTCTTTATTGTCATTATAAGTCATATACCCATCATGTATTTATTTATTAATTAAAAATTAATTTAAAAAAAACATTATTGACTATCACTTTTTACTTAGGATAACTCTTGATAATTCAATTCATGATTATTGTAATCCCATCAGTGTATCCAATATATATATTTTTATTATTATAGCACTATAATCATATTCATTATAACCCAATCATACTCATCATACACTACATACATAATTAGGAGAACTAAACATAATTTATAATCATCACAGCACCAATCACACACTACTCACATACACAATTAGGAGATTCAATCTTATCACTATGTTAGATATTTTAGATAGTGCTATTAAAATGATGTAATGAAGTCCAGCATCTATACGACATTCTTTTACCACCTCCGTATTTCTCCTCGATAAATATATAGGTTCACATCACTTACACACTTACACACAAAGAATACTCATCACGTTAATTGATTCACGATAAACATTTTATTAATTCTTTACTAACATACCTAAACTAGATCAATTGTCTTTGATCCTTTCTATATTACAACAAATTTTATATGGTATAAGACAGCTTTCTTTTTCTTTTCTTGACCTACTCACATTGAGTAAACTATACAATAGATCACTGCAAGTTCACATCCACGATAGATGTGTACGCTATCCTCTGTTCGGCTTCGCTACGGAGAAATCGGAACTCCAACAACGAAAAATAAACAGACGGAGAAAGCCGAAGAAATCCGAACGCGCCCGAATGCAACTACATTAAAAACGTCAGAGCGTACGTCAGAGGATGCGACGGAACACATATATAAAAAGAACAGCGACACCGAACACAGAAGAATACCGGATAGAAAACCCTTCTCTTGAAGAAGCCATACGGCGAAACGCGTCAGAAGGACTACACAGAACCCCCACGGCGGACTCTTTACTCACGAGGAAAGACCATACGGGACTCCCCTCCCCCCCTCCCGGTGGACTTTATTCGCTTTTATATGCACTCCGTGCATGGATGAACTGTGAGTGCAATCTAAATAATCAATACTGTTTTATTGAAGATACTGCACCATGTTCAGTTTTATTTTTTAGATCTTATATGAAGATCAATTAAAGATTCCACTTTTAACATCACTTGAAAGGCCTGAAGCATTCTGTTTGTTTGTGAGTGCATTCATAATTGTACACATTTCTTAGTGTTTATACTTTTTACACTATATATATTTGTTTTTTTCCCTTATATGTACCATCCGTATATCTAATCTGAGTTTGTGTAATTATTGCACTTGATGGACTATATGTCTGTTTTTTCCTCCTAATGTACTATGTAACATGATTTTAATAATATTTTTATTATATTTAATAGGTGACAGATTATTTATTCTTAAATAGCCTAGTTTAAGGGATACAAATGTCTACAGAATATTCCACTACTGAAATATCTAAAACATGCAGCCCCAAGAATACATAAAAGATTGTTAAATATGTGATAGACTTGTCCTCATTGCACATTCCCACCTTGAACTGTAGTGAAACTGTATTCTCCTCTATGACCCAGACAGTCTTATCACTGGGTTACTGAAATGTCATCATTGACCAACAAGCATCGGCTATGCTGTCACACCTACATGAGCCTGCATATGTGCTCTATTGCATGTCAGCAAAAACTTTAGCTTCAGTTGTTGCTTTGATGTATACCGTCTCATTGATAAAAAGTATAATTTTTATGATATGCATTATGGGCGATGTACCAAATGCATGCTACATCTCAGCAGTGCTTCGTTATGTTATAATTAAATTTGTTTAAGGCCTAGAGTAGAGGAAGCTAGAAATAAGCTCAGGTCTAACTCTTATGACCACCATGCTGTATTTGGGATAACCTAAAATGCCATTTGTTTAATTCTTAATTCCTGTTTTACTTTCCTGGTACACCACATTGGTTTTGATTTATTTGTTTTGTATTTGTTTCCCATAGGTATATATTGGGATGTGTAATTTTGCAGTGTGTGCTTAAAGGTATTCCATTTGTCCTCTGTGTTTAGTTCAGAGAATAATCCATTCCAAATAATTTAAGTAAATTATAAGAATGTTCAAGAGTGTGGCAGCTGCAGTTAAGTGTTGATAAAGGTGGGATCTCAAGGACAGGGGACGGGATGACGTAGCACGTCGCACGCACGCACACTTGCAATTATGCTGACTGCTGACATCTGAATGAAAGGCACTAATAGCAGGAACGTTTGAAGAAACGCAGCTACCAAACAATTGGATATGATGAAATAATTTAGGATTTTATTACAGACAGGAGGCTTCATATTATGCATTAAATTCCTTCTTTACTACTTCAGCAGCAAAATAGTTAAATACAAAGTTTGGTGGAACAAACAAAAACATCCAAACTTGAAAGACACAATAGAACACTGAGTAGCCAATCAGCATGCAGTAGAGGATATGTAGGTGTAGATCCCCAACTAATCTCCCTCTTTCTTGCTGCTCAGCTGCACAGATAAGTACCAACTGTTTTTTTTGCTCTCTGAATTGTATTTTTTACCTCAGTTATGTGGTTTAAATTGCTTTCATTTATTTTCTAATATTTGTCACTACCCTCTGGCTGTTTAATTTCATCCTGCCAGTGGGTGCATGCGCACACGTTCACAGGTGTGCGCGCATTCAATTATACAGTGTTGCTGTTTTTACCAAATTGCTTATTTTGGGTGTTTATACTATTCCCCTCACCCCTACCTCTATCATACCCTGTTTGCGCCAATTTCTGCTGCGTTTTCGGGTCCAGCGACTGTTTTCGTTTCTTTGTCAGTTTCATTATTCCACTTTTCTGCTGAAATCGCGTGACGTCATACGTCTCGCGGGATTTTGGCTCTAGCTGGTTCTCAGCTAGATTCCCGCCCCTTTTCACCTCAGCTTACCTCAGGAAAGCTGCACATTGTTTCAACAGCTCCAGAGTGTCTCCTTTTGTTGCTGTTTTACTATGTCTTCAAAGGAACTGAAAAAGGCAGGTGATATGTCCACTCCTGCCTCTATTCCTACACCTGGTTCAATTTCTGAGGCCCATATTAAGGACATCTGGGATAATACAGTCTCAAAGTCTGTCTCCACCGCGGTGGTTTTGGCCATGACTTCAATGCAGGAGTCATTGGTGAAATCTATAGCCTCTGCAATATCCCATTCCAAACCTAAAAAACACTCCAGGGATAGTGACCCTAGAACCCCCTCAGACCAATTTTGGTCACCTGAGGAGTCGGAATCTACTTTAGCCATAGGCATGAGGAGGTCTGGGAAGGCCACCCAGAAAAGGAAACACTGCTTTCCTCTATCTTCAGACTCCCCCAAACGCGCTAAAAGCCGTTTACATGGGAAAGAAACAGACTTATCTTTGCGCTCTGCGCATGTGAAAGACGTGTCTGACACCCAGACCAAATCTAAACCCTCTGCTCGTGAGGAAGGCAAACGAGCTCAGAAGGCCCATTATAGGAGGAAGCCTGATTCCTTCCATACCTCCTCTAGCAGTGATTCGGACTCCGAAATCGTTTCGCTAATAACCGACTCCTCATCCTCATGCGATTTGTATTCAGACTCCCAAGATCATAACGATCAGCCTGGAAAAACTGAAGACTCTATTCTGGATGCTAAGGGGTTCCCCTTTTTCCATCCAGACCAAATAAAACATCCCCGCTCAGCCGAGTGGGTACCAACTGAACAAGTCTCTAAATATATGGAGCTCTGGATGCGACAAGCTCTCGAACAGGGAGCTCGCAACAAGATGCGGGCAGAATGCCCAAGACCAGTCTTACCTCATAAGGTAATTGAGACCCCAGAATTAGACGAGACAGTAATCCACTACCTCGCAAAAACTGGGAAGAACCCCCGAAAGGGCATTGACAGGTCCTTGAAAGCCTGTCAAGACAAGCTCCTGGATGTGTCTGGTCCTCTAGCCAAAGTCCTGGAGCTCATAGAGGATGCCAAGCGCACAGACACTCCTGTCGACATTAACATATTAAGTGGCTGGATGCAAAGGGCAATTTGCTTCCTGGGCAACGCCAATTGCGCTATGTCCGCAGAGCGCAGGCGAAGCATCCTTATTAAAATTGACCCGCAGCTAGCCCATATATCCACTAAAGAACCAGGCTCAGCTGCGGAAGGTTGTTTATTTGGAGAAGCCTTTCTCAAGGACATTAACAAATATGTAAATGTTTTCTCCAATCTGGACAAGGCAAATGCCAGTCTCAAGAAGGTTTTCCACCCAAAAATTTTTGGCAGGGCTGGGAAAAGCAGAGGTCGTTTCCCCAGCCGTCCAAACCCTCCATACCAGACCTCTTCATATAACCCAAGCTACACCTCGTCTTATAAGGGTTGTCAAGGAAACTCCAACCATCTCCCTTTCTTCCCACATCGGGGAAGACCCTGGAAAGCACGGGGCCATCGAGGAACTCCTCGTGGAAGATCATCTTTCAGTAAGTATTACTGCTCCCCTTTCTTCCCCCAACAGGCTGGGGGGGAGATTATTACATTTTTTCCCTATCTGGAGTCGTATCACAAACGACTCTTGGGTTCTAGATACAGTAAGGGGTTACCAAATAGAATTCATGTTTCCCCCCTTTCAGGATCAGCTTCCCCATCCAATTCATTTTACCCAACAAGACACTTTGCTGATCCAAGAAGAAATCTCAGGCTTGTCCCACAAAGGTGCTATTATTCAGGTCCCTCTAGACTCCCCTGGTTTCCTGAGCAATTTGTTCTTGGTAAAGAAAAGGGATTCCGGCCACAGACCGGTTATCAATTTACGCACTCTCAATGCCTTTGTGAAATACAACCATTTCAAAATGGAAGGAATTCACCTCCTTCGAGACCTTCTCATTCACAAAGATTGGCTCATAAAGATAGATTTAAAGGACGCCTATCTTACTGTACCCATTCATCCGTCCCATCAACCATTTCTCCAATTCCTCTGGAAGAATACGAAATGGCAATTTACATGCTTGCCATTTGGGTTGTCTTCTGCACCATGGTGCTTTACCAAATTACTCAAACCCGTAGTATCACTACTACGCAGCAGGGGTGTCAGACTCATTATATATCTAGACGACATCCTTATAATGTCTCAAGACCTAGAGACCATCTCTCTTCACAAATCTTGGACAGTTTCCCTTCTCTCAAACTTAGGTTTTATCATCAACAGGGAGAAATCCATTCTATCTCCAACCCAGGAAATAGAATTTCTGGGATTCCTAGTCAATTCACAGTCCGCTACACTGAGTCTTCCTCCAAGGAAACTCAAAACCATAAGAAAAGAGATTTCCTCTATTCTGAACAAACGCCTGATCTCTATCAGATCCCTAGCTCGAGTAGTAGGCCTTTTGTCAGCCTCTATCCAAGCTATTTTCCCTGCTCCCCTCCATTATCGAGCACTTCAACGTTTGAAGGCTCAACATCTCCGCAATGGTCTGGGATATACAGACGAGATTTCCCTAACCCCAGACACGGAAGAAGAACTACGGTGGTGGCTTCTCCACCTTCGCAGATGGAATGGAAGAGCAATCTTCAGCTCATTCCCAGACATAGTCATAGAGTCCGATGCCAGTCGTTTGGGTTGGGGAGCTCGTTGCGGCTCAATCTCCACCGGAGGGAAGTGGTCCATAACAGAACTCAATCTTCACATCAACTGTTTGGAATTACTGGCAGGGTTTTTCGCAATAAGGAGTTTTGCGAAGGACAAAACTCATTGTTGCGTTCTCCTCAAGATGGACAATATATCTGCGGTTCAGTATGTGAACCGTCTGGGGGGGACCAAGTCCAAACTCCTAGCAGATATTACCAAGACCTTATGGCACTTCTGTCTAGAGCGAGACATCTTTCTCAGAGCAGAATATCTGCCAGGGCTATCCAACACCATAGCGGATTGGAACTCACGTTTTCTCACAGATTCCAGCGATTGGAAACTGAATCCCTCAGTTTTTCTGACCCTTTCAAGCCTTTGGGGCCCATTTGCCATAGATCTGTTTGCCTCGAGACTCAACACTCAACTTTCCCGATTCTTCATCTGGCGACCAGACCCGGAAGCCGAAGGCCAGGATGCTTTCCTTCAGGACTGGTCAGAAGGGATCAACTATGCATTTCCCCCCTTCTCCATGATCTCCAGGGTTCTCCTCCTTACATGCTCCCAGAGAGCAGTCCTGGCCCTAGTTGTTCCATGGTGGCAAACACAACCATGGTTTCCTCTCCTGTTGAGTATCCTAATAGATTTCCCGAGGACCCTTCCTTTCCATCAGGACATCCTCCTCGACCCAGCAGGGAACTTCCACCCTCTGGTCCTCTCCCACCAGTTACCCCTTGTGGCCTGCCTAGTATCAGGGCAGCACAACTTGATCCAGAAATTTCAGACTCGGCTAGATGTATCCTTTCCGAAACCTGGGCTCCGGGTACCAGAACTAATTACGGATCTGCCTGGAAGCTTTGGTTACTTTGGTGCATGGAACGGGAGGTGGATCCCGTACATTCCAATGTAACCAACATTCTAAATTTCCTTTCATCCCAGTTTGACTCTGGTAAAGCTTATCGTACCATCAATGTGTACAGATCGGCTATTTCCTCCAATCACGCTTTCATCGATGGATTTCCTTCAGGTAAGCATCCTTTAGTATGCAAGCTCATGAGGGGTATCCGTTTCAAACGCCCCCCTCTTCCTAAATACCATCATACATGGGATGTGTCTATTGTATTGAACTTATTGAATTCCTGGGGCAATTATGACTCTCTCCCTTTGAAATTATTGTCATTTAAACTAACCACTCTATTATGTCTCATTTCTTTCAAAAGAGTTTCAGATGTCAGGGCTTTAGATATATCTCTTAGACAATATGTACCTAATGGTGTTAGTTTTAAAATCCAGAGACGTACTAAAACTGGTTTACAGTCTGTTTTCTACCCTTCATTTCCACATCATCCGTCTCTTTGTGTTGTTGCTTGTCTCAAAGCCTATGAGCTCAAGACTACATCTCTTCGTAATGTCTCTCTTCCTCAGCTTCTAATTTCCTTTCGTAAACCTTTTCTTCCTGTCTCCTCGGCTACTCTCGCTAGATGGGTCAGAGCCACTATGTCTCTGGCGGGCATAGATATCTCTGTGTTTGGAGCTCATTCCTCCAGAAGTGCTATGTCAACTAAAGCCTTCCTGGCTGGTGGTTCTTTGGCTGAGATACTCAAAGCCGCAGACTGGTCCACTGACTCCACCTTCAAGACCTTTTATTTTAAACCTGATACTCACATCTCGTCTGTGGTGTTGTAATTTTTATATCTAGCTTTAAACATGCATAATATGAAGCCTCCTGTCTGTAATAAAATTGGAGATTTTCCTAACTTGCAGTGCAAGAAAATATAGATTTTATTAACGACAGGAGGCGAATATTATCCCACCTCATTAACCCTCCCTTTATGTCATTTTCTCATTTCAGATTAGTTTATTCTCATCGTTCTTTGTTTTGGAAGTTTATGATTATCGTCCAGTCGGCAGCGCGAAAGAGGGAGATTAGTTGGGGATCTACACCTACATATCCTCTACTGCATGCTGATTGGCTACTCAGTGTTCTATTGTGTCTTTCAAGTTTGGATGTTTTTGTTTGTTCCACCAAACTTTGTATTTAACTATTTTGCTGCTGAAGTAGTAAAGAAGGAATTTAATGCATAATATTCGCCTCCTGTCGTTAATAAAATCTATATTTTCTTGCACTGCAAGTTAGGAAAATCTCCAATTCTGTTTGAGACTCGGTGGCTCAACATCAAGACGGCTGTTTAATTGAACTAATTATCCTTTAAACTGGAAAAATTTTAAACTGATTTAATTAAGGCTACCCTCGGATATAATAATAAGATATCCAAACATTTACAGATCTAATCTCTGGATACCTGTATTGAAGATCTGAATTTAAAGAAATGGATACAAGCAGGCATCGTTTATATAAATTAACTGCTGACTTTGAATAACAAACTCTTTTCTGCAGATTGCCCTTGATTTTCAATTACCAAATTTACATTTTTGCTTAATTTGGAAATAAAAAAAAAATAGTTGATTTACACCTAACAAATGACCAATCATTAAGGGCATCCAAACTTTCTTCAATATTCAACTCTAGAAACATAAATAAAGCGATAGCATAGGGGCTAGAACCTTTAAACCTGGCACAGAAGACAATTTCTTTTATTCAACATTGAGAATTCTATAAAACTACCAAAACTATTCACTTTCTTAACCTTGTTGAGACTCAATATAAGCCAGAGCCGTAGCTAGCTTCTTTTGCACCCGAGGCAAGAATGGAAAATTGTGTCCCCCCCGGTTTTTTACAGAGTTTGTTTTATTTAAACTGCCCTTACACACTGCCTTTACGCGTACCTGCCCATAAACACACATATACGCATACACTTCCCTTACACACGACTGCCAATAAACACACATATACACATACACTGCCCTTACACACACACACCTGCCCATTAATACGCATATACACGACTGCCTTTACACCAGGGCTTGACAAATTTTTTTTGAATCTAGGAGCCAGCTAAAAAAGTTAGGAGCCAGGATTTTTTTTTTAAACTAGCAAAGTTTTATTTTCAACGACAAAAATTAATGATGTCCCAAGGGACCCCCCCCTCCCTTAAATATAGGTCCACTTTCCTCGAACCCCTATTTTTTTTTAATACTTACATTTTGGCTTTTCTCCTCTGACATGACGAACCTCTCCCCTTCACGAAGAACTCTTCTGTGAGCCCCGCCCCCTTGAGCATCACATCTTGAAAGGGGCGAGATGAAGAGCCTCACTGAGGCCCTGCCACTCAGCAACACTGTGTGTGCAAGCCGGCCGCTTTAATTTTATTAGGAGGCCGGCTTGCACACACCGTGCTGTACCGTGAGCAGGGCCAGTCCTCGAAGTCTTGCGTGCCGCACGTTGGACACCTCTGACCTAGACACCAGGACAAAATTCTCAGCCGCCATGGCGACCTGGCGCCAGGGATTTGTCGAGCCCTGGTATAAGGCATATCTGGGGCGGGCAGAGTGGCATATATGGGGGGTATAAGGCATATCTGGGAGGCAGTGTGGCAAGCTTGGGCTCAGATGTGCATAAAAACAAGAAATTCATTTTTCTCAAAGTTTTTTTCATTCTGCTCTTTGCTTTTCACCCAATTTATTCATTAAATTATTTTAAATAAACAAAACAACTTTTTTTTATCCGGTTCACTCCTATCACACCCAAGAATCACGTATCAGGCCCATCATACCCAGCTATTACACCTCACTCCCAGACAGCTTACTTGTTCCTCCTCCTTCTTCTTACCTTGAGCAGAGCTAGAAACTCCAGAAGATGCAAAACGGGGCGGGCCAAGCGAACGGTAGCAGGCCAGGAACGGAAAGGAAGTGGCGTGTCAAGACAAAGACACTTGTCAAGACAAAGGCACTTGACACCTGTTGGTTTGCTGAACACACCCTGGTTAATACAGTAAAGGCATTTAAGCAAGCATGGGATAGGCATAAGGCTAAAGGAAAGTACTCAGAGGTTGGGTAGACTGGATGGGCCTATTGGCTCTTATCAGCCGTCACTTTCTATGTTTCTAAATGTGTAAAATTGGGCCTACCAAACATGTGAGCATGCTGCTGGAATCTGGGTATGCCTGGGCATGATAGGAGTGTGATTGATGTTAGTAATATATTTACTGTTAGTATATATTTAACATAGCAATGAGATACCCATCATGCACAGGCAGCCAATACATGCACATAACCTACAGCCTACCTGTGTCCAGCCCCCCCTACTTACACATCCATTCATCACATTCATATACCCTTCCCTGAACTGCAGATCTTCCGGTGCCGCTCACAGACTTAGGCAGGGGTGCTGTCTCCATCTGCATTGCGCGCAGTCTGTTTGAACTTCTCTTGACCTGCCCAGGGGAACAGGAATGGAGCAGAGTCACATGAGGTGACTCTGCAGGGTTCCTGCGTCCCCTCGACGGAGCAAGAGACGCTGCTGAGCAACACAGCGAAGCAGCAGGGCCCCTACGGATGATTATTTTCGGTGTAAGGTGGGGTCTATCTCAAGGAGTATATAGCATTAGAGATACTGTTCTGTCAGTGACAACAGAAGAAAACAGTCAGGAAAGATGAAGAGATCTTAATGTGTATAGCTATCACTAAGAAAAGGAAATTCATTCTAACTGAAACAGAATTGCTTTTTTATAGATGTGGCTCACAATCTACAGTAGATATTAGGGAAAATGTACAGCTAGGTGACCCCTGCAAGAACTCAGCACTTAGTTCCCTAATTTATGCTGCAAACATATACAAACCAACTTCTTCAGACTCATGTTTACTGTAACTCATACAAAAAATACATACAAGTAGCTTATTGTAAAGGAATACAATTGCACGCTTCCACCACCATCTTGTATCAACCTCAATTACTTTATTTTACCAAAAGCCACCATGTGTAGATTATACAAGTCATCTTTAATTACATCTAAATAAAAATGTCCACAAATAAATACAAGCTTAGTTCAGATGTGGTATGATGCATTTTGCATAAAAAAAAAACATACACTGATCACCATCACTTAAGTAAACCTGTAAATGCAGTACATAAGGAAACCTGATTTACAGAGATAAGGTATCCTTTGACACATTAGGTTACTGTGAATGGAGTAAACGGTCTTGTGCAGTAAACTCTTTAAATGTACAACCACTAACAGAAGCAGAGCTGCAACATTTAGGTGAAGTCAGCCCATGTTCTTGCGATTTCCATAGCCCCGACGATGATCATCTTTCCAGTCATCCCAGTTCCGAGCTTTCTGCAGTGTCTCTGGGTCATCTGTCTCTTCCTTTCTTTCTCGATCAGCTAACTCCTGCTCTTCATCTGCAGGACAAAGGAGAACTCTATAAACATTTACAGTAGTGCAGTAGTCTTTCATAATTGAATAAATAAAAAAAAGAGTCAGGAAGCCGTCTCTGTTTAACACAAACACAGAATCCCCTTAAAAGGTTACCCCTGACCTGTTTGTTCACAATGACTCCACATTGAGATTTACAGAGTAACTTATTCCAGTAAGGCTTATAGGGTCATGGAATTTTAATTGTGCCAGCAATTTCACATTCATTTAAATACTAATGTATGTTAACAAAAGATCCTTGCCTTCCTGCTTCCGTTCATTTTTTTTTTTTTTTTTTTTTTTTTTTTTAAACAACGACATCTGCACTCCTGATCATGCAAGTATACAGTTGTCTGGTGAAATATACCTGTTGGTTTGCTGAACACACCCTGGTCGGGGAGCATGCCCTTTTTTCGATGCTGCTCGTACCAATCATCCACAGTCATTGTGGGAAGACTAGGATAGCCTGCACCAAATACCCTGCAAAAGTCACGTTAAAATTAAAGACATTACTTCAGACACAGCTACCTTTATGAAGCATTATGTCGGATTTCAAGGTTTAAATAAAAGTTAATACATTTGTCAAATGAAATTACATGCAGTGCCAAGAAAAGCATCATATAATTATTTCTATGCACAGTTAAAGTTTATCGTCTCTGACAGCTTCATGCATATTAAAAGTACTTTGTGTTGAGGCGCAGACCACCACGCAAATGCGTGAAAAAAAGACCCCTCTTATAGGATTTGCTTGCCGGCACAGGAGCTAACTGGAGGTAAGTATAAGCTAGGAGATGTGTTCAGCTGGGGTGGGGGAAAAAGGAGCAAATGCGTAATCCCTACCATGCATTTGCAAGGGAACACCACAAAAAGGTTAACGGATGACACAGATAGGCATTTTTTGCGGGGTATGAGCCCCTAAACCAGTTCAGTTAACCAAAATACCACAAAATATATTAAGGTAAGTGTCTTGAATTTGAAAAAACCTGACACAAATAATGTTTTTTATGGTAGCTACAGGCACAAAATGGAAGATCCCCATACCATACCATAAAAAGTGGGTGTGGGTATTTGTGAGTTTTTATCGATTTGTTTGCAGGTAAGGGGTTGCTGGTTGTGCCATAATGTCTGATCCCCTGCACGACAGAATGCATCAGACGGTTTTTATGCGACACTTCCAGAGTGGGGGTCATGAACAGAAGTTCCCTGCACGGGACCACACACTGCTACTTTCTTCATGACGCTCCATGCCATCACGATAGGTTTTTGGGCAACTTTTTTCATGACGGCATAGAACGTCACAAAGGTTTTAAGGGGTTAAATATACAGCTTTTTTGCTTTTTATCTTTTACAAATGTTATGGTCAGAGTTAAGTAGCACACAGGATCAAACTTACACCTGCCACAAATCTGGTATATGCCAAGCATGAAGGATAACAAAGCATTCAATTAAGTTGTGTTATTTAGAAGACAATTTCTCTATAGGTTATTTTGATTTGTAGGTATAAAATGACAAGTCACATAAGATAGATTATATATAAAAAAGCATTTTATCTACTAAAATAACCAGTATCTGGATATTTGTCTAGTTTTCAGAAAACACAATTTGACAAAAATGAAAAAAGGCTGCAAGATAAAATAAATTGAAAAGATTCCATACTTTGCCTGTACAGCATCACGAGTTAGGATAAAGGGTTTCATTGGCGGCCGGGCTACACGTGGTGGAGGATTTACATCAGCTCCCTGTAATACAACAACCGGTGTTAGTTTATATTATGAAGTGTAGTATACTCTGTTATAAATCATAACCTCTTTGCGACCAGAGACGGGATCAGGTATGTCTACAAACACTGGTCCGATACCTGTCAAGTCAAATGATAAAACTATCGCTGCAGCACTGACTGAATCAGGAGTCATGAAAAAAAGTATTGCAGATTCCAAGCTGACAGAGTGAACATAACGGCACCTGGTACGAACAAGAAACCCCTTCTCGCTCTGAACGTACGGTGATGAGGAAATCAGAGCCACAGAGCTTGGCTTCTTAATCACTACATGATCAACAAGCAGATTAAAGTGAAAAACATAATAATAAAAAAAAAATATGTACCAATGCAAAGATTACTAAACTTTTCATAATCTCAATTACCTTCTTCATAGCTTCCCTTGCTCTGACAAGCGGCAGCTCCTGGTCTATGCTCTCAATCTCCTCCAGGGCAGTATGCACCCATTGCCGAAGCTGAAGAAGATAATACTCTCTGACCTGTTCTTCCTCCGCTGTGCCAACCCTCACAGACTCCTGCAGGCTGGCAAGACGGCTCTCCAGCTCCTTCTTCTGGTTGTACCTGGAGGAAGATAGCAGAATAGCTCACTAGTCAGGACAGTCAGCTTGTGTTTCCTTTACCGCGTGAGAGCAGTATACTAGATTATATACCTGAACAACCAACGCTGTTTGGACCAAGCATAGAAGAATAGTAAATTTAAGGCTAGGTTTCCACTTGGGTTTTTGTCCGGCGTTTTTTTCTTGATGAAAAACGCCAGGAAAACTGCCAAGAAAACTGCCGCTGCATTTACCTGCGTTTTGGCGTTTTTTCTGCAGTTTTTTCTGGCGTTTTAGCCTTTCTGTGGAAATTGCTTTTTTTGACCTTAGGCAGTTTTTCCAGCCTTTACAAGTTAGAAGTTTCACCCAGCTAAAAGGGATTAGGATAAATGGCAAGTATCTGCCCTCTCCTGATGTCATTTACTTGGTAGACCCTTTTGTCTCTTTTCTGTGGTTTGTAAGGCATGCTTTATTTCGAATGTCTGCTCCTCTGGGAAGATTGGCCCCAAATGATGGTGCAAATTGTTTGCTGTTGCTTTTGGCACGCAGGATCCGGTCGCGTATGTTTGTTTGTAATGGCATGTTTGTTCCAAATGGTGTAAAATTCAATATGAACCAGTCCAGGACTTTGTTTTGTGTGAAACTGTTTGTTTTCAGCCTATTTCTCGTAGGACACACAGATACTGGGTCCATCCTCTGCATTGTAACTGTGGAAAAAACGCCATAAAAAACGCCAAGGCAATAAACCCACATGGCTTTTTCATGGCGTTTTTTCTCTCCCATAGACTTCTATTGGAGAAAAAAAGCCAAGATTTCTTGCAAAAAACGCCAGAGTGTCAACATGCTGCAGTTTTGAAAAACTGCCACAGAGCCCAAAAAAGCAGAAAAACGCCAAAGAGGACTAAAAAAACGCCAAACAGAAAAACGCCAGGTGGAAATGGCATTTTGCGATTTCCTATTGAATTACAGCTAACATCTGGCTGCGTGCGTTTTTCACAAAAAAACGCCAGGTGGCGCTATTGGCGTTTTTATAGGCGTTTTTAGCTAAAAAAACCCAAGTGGAAACCTAGCCTAAAGGCAACATTTATTAGGCAGAGACAATTTAGCCTCCTTGTAGAAGAGGCTTACCGGAGTTAACTATTCATTACAAATTGTTAAGCTGATAAATGGAACTCAATTTCACAGCTCACCTGTAAATTAATATCTGAATGTTAATAGTGATATCAAATAAGCAGTAAAGGATACTGAATACAGGGGAACAACAGACACTTTTGAAAAGAGATCCTGAGGTTTATTCATTAAACCATTATCTGTAGACAAGCTGAAGCATTTCTTTTAACCAATAATGCATTAATTATGTCCAGTGTCAGCAGTGTCTCTCAAGCTTATTACAAGATAGTACAAAGTCCCTTCAGATCTCCATCATTATTTACCTCAGGTATCCCAGTTATGCTGGAGATGTGGCCTAAATGAGGGTTCTTATCTACACCTGTGGTGGCCGTGTCCTAAAATTCAGCCTTTCTGGGAGATAGTGGTAAGGGTGATCAGGGAGGTCGATGACCCAGATTTTACACCCTCTCTGGAGTCTTTACTACTTCATCTTTCCCACCTTTCATTTGGCAAATATAAAAGAAGCTTGACGATCCACTTGATTAATGCTGCCAAGGCGATATCTAAATTTTGGAAATCAGCTAATCCACCACCCATTGAGGCATGGTTTTCTAAGGTCAACATGATCTCTCAAATGGAGGACCTGGTTGCCACTTCTAAAGGATTAGGTTACAAAATCTGTCTGAAATGGTTATCCTGGGCCTCTTCCCAAACTTTGGGAAAATATGCATCTTATCCTTTTATTTCCTTCCTGTGCTTTTATATGCACTTTTCAGACAGTACCCTGGAGCATTTCATTTTTTTTTGTTTTGCTTTTCTATGTTCCTTTTTTGATGTTATATAATTCCCTTCTCATTTGTGACATTACATTTCTCATTCTCAGTGTTTAGGTCAACAATTTGCAGGGTTTTCATTACAATCATGTTAGCTTATCTCTGGCTACCACCGTGAATAAACCTAAAAATACGTGATACTGTGGTAAAGTGAAATAAAGTGAAATAAATAAAATAATACTTCCCAAAAAGACCGCAGCTGCCCAAACGACACTCTTCCTCAAAGTGTAGAAATATAAACGAACCAAAAATGTATGGGGCGCAGGTACATATAGAGGGGGAAAAAAAATACAGTATAGTGTAGATTGTATGTTCAATATTAACGAAAGGTGGTGTGTTGCACTCACAAGTAAAAAAGGTGATTCTGACCCATCAGCATGGAGTATGATAAATTCTTTAATATTAAGACTTTTTACGAAGAATATTAAAGAATTTATCATACTCCATGCTGATGGGTCAGAATCACCTTTTTTACTTGTGAGTGCAACACACCACCTTTCATTAATATTGAACATACAATCTACACTATACTGTATTATTTTTTTCCCTCTATATGTACCTGCGCCCCATACATTTTTGGTTCGTTTACCTTATCTCTGGCAAATTTTGTTTACAACCACTTATTCTTATATGTAATTTAGATATTACATGGGGCATGCAATTGTATTTATCTTGCGATCTATGTAATCTTGCACATGATCTGTCTACGTTTGTACCCTGTATCATCTTATCAATGCACTGTGCTGTACTATATAATATTGCTTAATAAACAGAGAATTGATTCAGTGTCAGCAGTGTCTCTAGAAAGAGGGACCAGGTTTGCCTTGCAAGATACAACATTCAAGAAATTTCACCTATTTAGTTATGCATGTTCAACTCTGAACTTCCACCAAGAGAGACTTTCAAAGGGTTGGCCCCAGGGCCCTACCAATATCAACTTTAGAACCAAAATTGAGTTTTCAATGAAAGACATCGTATCTGTGCGACTGGTAAACTTGAGATATATATAAGGCAAATCTGCTGTACAGTCTTCCCTTTGTACAGAAAAAGGTCTATTACAAATAAAAATAGAAAATCTAAATACATGAAACAGAGCCTAGAGTCTAAAGCAAAAAAGATAAATATATAGGCAAGTGTGTACCTCTCAATCTTTGCCTGTCTTTGTAAAGCCATGGCCGTTAAGTTTGGATTAACTGCTGGGGACATACTGTGGGTCATCTTCTGTTCTTCTGAGTTGGAATGGCTCTGTTGTTGAGGAAGTTCAAACTTAGAGACCTTGTAGTCGTGACATCTCTGCAAGAAGTCCATAAAGTAAGAGCGTGCAGTTTCCAGATGCTGCAGTCTTTGCGTAAGACCCACTTGTTTCAAGGTCAGGGCTCCCTGAAGAGCTGGTAAGAGAAGGTACCTAATATCCGCAGAGGAAATCTCATCCAACTCCTCATTACGGCTGCAAAAGAGAAAGGAATTTGTTAGCGAAAATGTATGATCTGAAAACAGCTTTATTTCAACCAAGAAGTTAAATATTTATGATTTGTATCGGTAGATACTGTAATAGTAGTCAGGCATTTTTAAAGTGGCCCTATCATACAGAAATGCGTGAATGGCAGATTCTGTTTAAATTCAAACTTAAAAGAGACTGAGCAAGAGTTTACATTGACCAGATTTCATTTTTCTCTCACTGGAATTTTATGTTATTTTCTATAAATTCCAAGGCTCTTTAAAAAATACATGTTTCTATACCAAGAAAAATGTCCCTTGACATGACTGCCAGTTTATCCGACGTGCTTTAACATTAAACAAGAACAGTAGTTTCACCATCTGCCTGTGTCCTGCAGTATGCTTCTGTACAGAGCTGTGAAAAAGCATTCGCCCTGATTTATTCAAATTTTTTAATATATTTCTCACACTTAAATGTTTTAGATCATCAAACTAATCTTAACCACTTAAGGACCAGGCTGTTTTAAAACGTTTGCGGTGCTTGTGTTTAGCTGTAATTTTCTCCTCTCCTATTTAGTGTACCCACACAAGTTATATTTTTTTTTCAGGACAAGAAAGGATTTCTTCAGATACCATTTTGTTATAAAAAAACAAAATAAAAAAATGTTTTAAAAACTTTTTCTCACTTTTATTTGAAAATCTGTTACTCATCTAAAAAAAGCTAATGAAAAAACCTGCTAAATAGATTTTAATATTTTTCCTGAGTTTTGAAATACCCAATTTTTTTTTGCAAGTTACAGGGCAATAAGTAGAGCTTTGCCATTTCAAAACCATTTTTTCCAAATCTGGTCATTCTGCCCCATGTGCTATTTGGAACATCTTTGAAGCTGGCAAATGCAATTTAACCCCAGAAAACCATATATTTTTGAAAACTAGACACCTCAAGGTATTTCAAAAGCTTGTATTTTAACCCATTCCGTGCAGTGCCTGCAGAGTTCTCAGGAGGGTCCGGAAAGACTCTATTGGAAACTTATTTATTCTTTTAAAGGATGCCGCCATCTTGCAAGAGACAAAATTTACCACTGTGCAGCTTGTGACCACTCTCCAGAGAGGTCAGAGCACGTCCTGGGGTGGGATTTCGGTGTTGCTGAATGCCTTGCCATTGAGGCATTTCAGCGACACCAATGAAACATAGGAGGCAATCGTTTAGACATAAAAGACTCATTGCCAGTTACCATAAAAGTTTGATTGCAGTTGTTGCCGCCAAGGGTGGTAAAACCAGTTATTAGGTTAAGGGGGGCACTTTTTCGAATCAGTGATAATAGGTTTTGATTAAGTCTTTTCCCGACATCGTAAACAATGCGGGCGAGGGTTTATTTATTGGAAGCTCTTTCCTGCCGCTAACGGACTGTCAGACCATGGAGGAGGAGGAGGGCAGCTGCAGGAACAATGTTGCAATTTCTAGATCAGATAAGTATTTTATTTGTTCATTTTGAACAATGCATACGAAAGCGCTCACACAGTACTTTACTATGCATTTGTTTAATGGGGGGTGTCAGGGACATTGAACTGTCCCTTTATTTGGCGGCGCTATATACATAAATAGCAATTCACAGATAATATGTCTAGAATTTAGGTCCAGCATTGGCGAGGTTGACTTATAATAAATGATGCATACATTAAATCAGTTACACTGAATTCAAGAAATCTGGCTAATGAACCCGGCACAGCACATTAAGACATTTCGGAGCGTTCTAACGTGATCCTTCACACTTAATCTCGTAGTTAGTGTAGGACTCAAAACCTCGTGATTCTGCCTCATGAGGCCTTACACACAGCAATAGCCCAAGGCTGGTACCTGAACAGATCGAGCTGAGTGACCATCCGAACGGCCTGTTCCAGCAACCCCAAGCCTTTCTTCACCTTGTCCTGTAGTTCACGGGACGCAGACGGCTCACTGCTCCCTTCTACTTCCTTAAGCAGCTGCCATCCGTTCTCTAAAAAGTGAGCCAGCTTCGGGAACTCCGGCTCTGAGGATTCCGCCATCTTCGCGTTACATGTCTACTCCTAGCGGCTTCCGTACTCCAGAGAATACGCGCTGACGCCGCCATATTGTGCGTGGCACGCGATACGCTGACTGCAGAGAAGATAAAAGCATTTTCTGTCGATTGTGTTTTTTTGGGTGACAGTAGAGGGCGCTAAATGATTGCAGACGAGGTGGTGTTTCTGACCGTTCGAAAGGGCAGCGATGCACTATTGAGTGGTTATGGGAAGCGGCATGTATTTGTTGAGTGATTTTGATGCCTTTAAGGGGCACAATTCGGTTTATAAACTATCGAGTATCGTGATATATGTGTTGGCAATATGATGATGCAGGGGCATGATGAAAATGTCCTAATGTTGATATAGTGTTATGAGTGTATTAAAATCATCGGTTATGGTAAAAGTTCTTAATGTTTAGTCATGATAGCAATTACAGAGTTTCCAAAATACCAAAATAGGGCATTTTTGATGAATTTATCCCTCAGAGTCAGGAGGGTGATAGAGCAGCAGTAGTGCAATGAGCAGGTACTGGTAGACAGACAATAAGACATATCCAGACACATGGCATACATGATGGAATTTCCCCCAAAATGGACAGTGTACATGAACTTAAACCATTAGTGTAAGGAGGGAGATAGAGCAGCAGCAGCACTAGAACATCACTCTAGCTGATTAACGTATTTAGTATTTAGGTGCAGAGGTGGCACAGGCGTGTTGCTTAAGGGGCAGAGGTGGGACAGACAGGCAGTTTTTTTAGGGGTAGAGATGGTGCAGACAGACTGTGTCAGGGGAAGAGGGGGCACAGGCAGGCTGTTTACTGGGCAAAGGTGGGGCAGGTAGACTGTTCATGGGCAGAGATGGCACAGGCAGGCTGTTTCCTGGGCAAACGTGGGGCAGGTAGAGTGTTTATGGGCAGAGATGGCACAGACAGTCTGTTTAAGGGACAAAGACGAACTGCTTTTGGGGCAAAGATAGCACAGACATGTTTGGGGGAACAGATGGCACAGGCAAGCTGTCTGGGTGCAAAGGTTGCACTGTGGGACATGTTGCATGCAAAATTGGGGTGTCCCAGGGCCCTGTGGTTTCTAGTTATACACCTGTAGTGACGTGGGCACATGAGCTCAATCACACAATATATGATATTTCCAGGGCTGCTTTCCATTCTCAGTCCAGCCCTGTGTTCTTCCCTCAGCTGCTGTCTTACCTTCATGTTGTGGTGAAAGAGCCCAGCAAGTGCCACGCAAAACAAACCCTCAAAATCCCCGTCTATACCTGCTTTGACTTTGTTTGCCGCCCTGTCCGTCTCCACCCTTCCCATATTAACCTCTGCACTAGCTCGCGGAGCTGCCTCTGTTGGGAATGGAGTATGTGCACAACCCCTGCTTTGGCCTGCCTAACTATTAATTATTACAAATGTATTTTGTGCTTTACAAAAATATGAAGCATTGCAGGTAGTGTAAATGTATTACTGAAACACAACGCAGGAATAGAATTTCCAGAAATAACACACTGCACCTATACGGTCCCCTGCCCTGTCCTACCTGCCTAATTTGTGAACAATATTGTATTGTTTATTGTATGCTCTACAAAAATATGAGGCTTTATTGGTAGTGTGCACTGTCCCCTGTCCTGTCTTATTTGTGAACAATATTTTATTATTTATTCGTGTTCTAGAAAAATATGAGGCTTTACTGGTAATGTAAGTATTATTCAAAAATAACCGTAACCCTTACAATCCACCCTACCCCACTCAATTTTCTGCAATAGCAGTACACTTACACTACTTCAGAGATGAGGTGACAGTGCTATAGCCAGGCTGACACTGAGTCTCGGTCTAACACTGACGGATGTCCACCTCAAAATCAGTAGCAAATCTATAGGGCCATCTCTCCTTGGGCTGGTAATCAGGGCCGTACTGAGGAGGGTGTTAAGTGTGCACTGCACCTAAGCACCATGCGCACTGGTCTGGGTAACAGGCACCCACGGGGCCAATATGTATATGTGTATGGGAAGACGTGTACAGGGGCAGTGTATATGTGTGTGTGTATTAGCTGGCGTGTGTAAAGGCAGTGTATTTGTGTATATGGGTAGTGCATATGTGTGTCTATTTGCGTATAAATACAGTGCATGTGTGTGTGTATAAGGGCAGTATATGTGTGTATATATGGGCAGGTGTGTGTAAGGTAGGGTGACCAGACATCCCCGGTTTCCGGGGACAGTCCCCGGATTGAGGACACTGTCCATGGACAAATTATGTCCCCGGACATGTCCCCGGATAGAGGGCATGTGTGTGTTTGGGCAGCGGTGTGGCAGAGCCTGTCCTCGTGTATGCGTTTGGGCAGCGGTGTGGCAGAGCCTGTCCTGGTGTGTGTGTTTCGTGGTCGGTGTGGCAGAACCTGTCCTGGGGTGTGTGTTTTGGTGTGGCAGAGCCTGTCCTGGTGTGTGTGTGTGTGTGTGTGTGTGTGTGTGTGTGTTTGGGTGTCGGTGTGGCAGAGCCTGTCCTGGTGTGTGTGTATTTGGTTATCTGTTTCCTGGCACTTTACTTACTATAGGAATACATTGAATTATTTAATTTGTATTTATTTAGAGATAAAACGCCCTCCTGAATTTGTTGTCACTTCAAAGGACAAAACTTTCTAGGCCCAGAAATCAGTGGGAGGAAAAGTAAAGGTTTTGTGTTATTTAATCTATTGCAATCTGTATATTTTACTGAAAAGGATTAGTGGCAGTAAATTGTGGCTTCAGGCATCCCATGTATGATGACTTTTTTAGTGTATTGATGAACTCCCAATCCCATCACATAAGATTCTATCCTATATTATCTGCCGTGCTCTTATGTCATCTTTATCCAGCACACATGGATGCTGAGGAGTTAAGACTCTGTCTATTTTAATCCTCAGCACCAGGCCCATGATACTCTCAATCTGCCCAAAAGATTCTAAGAAGTATTTTTTTTTATTTCGTGGATGAAATTTGAGAAATAACATATATATCATGCAATCACTTCATAAACACAAACTGCATATATACTTTGAAGAATTGAATGCTTATAAAAAGGTTTTTTACCCTTTGCCAATTTAAAAAAAAATGTGCCCGGATTTAATTTAAAAAATCTGGTCACCTTAGCGTTAGGCAATGTATGTGTGCAAGGGCAGTATATGTATTTGTATATGTGTATGTATGTGTGTGAGGCTCCACCCTTATAACCAGATGGACGAATCTGTAAATCTACTATGTACTGAGCCTACCACATCAGTGTCTGTCTCAGTACATATTGATAGGAGTTATAACCGTCAATGTCTGGCTCAGTGTAAAGTGATAAGTATTATGCTGTACCACCATCAATGTCTGGCTCAGTGTATACTTATAGGAGTTAGTACAATGATAGCAGTTATGTTGTACCACCGTAAATGCCTGGCTCAGCATGTAATGTTAGCAGTTATGCTGTACCACCGTCAATGTCTGGCTCAGTATATAGTGATAGGTATTATGCTGTACTACCAACCATGTCTGGCTTAGTGTATAGTTATAGGAGTTATACTGTACCACTGTCCATGTCTGGCTCAATATGTAATGGTAGGCGTTATGCTAGTTAATATTTTATTTTCAATTGGCATACAGTTTACAAATTTGTGCAATAAATATTGTTGCCAACGTTAATTTTAAAAGTGGGGGTGCCACATACAGGATCCGCCCCGGATTCCTAATACTCTGTTTGCCCCTGGGATGTACCTGTACATCCTGACTTTGTTGCAGCGGTACACAATAGATCAGGATTTTTTTAATGGCCTGGACTCTCCCCTGTCTGCAGATCGTGTATGACAGCATGCGCGTCGGTACACTATTACAGAAGAAATTCCCGATCACGTGATAGGGCATTCCCTTCCAGTAGGTGTCAGTGTTGACACACATTGGAAGCTCACTTGAGGACAGGAGAGACTCAAGAGGTTCTTTCTAGACCCTGATGGCTATTTGCAAGCCCTGCTCGCTGTCGCAGTGTGATCAGCAAAGACCGGTCAGGAAGAGGAGGAGAAAAAAAGTTTTTCCTCCTTCCCGGAATTGAAAAAAAAATACAAAAGGTAAAAATTAAATAAAATAATTAAATAAATAAAAATGATTTTGATCCCAGTAATGTCACCTTACCACTGGCATCACAAATGTATGAGAGATCCTCAAAGGGAACTCAAGCCATACGGCAGGGAATAAAAAAAACACAAAAAAGCCCTACCACTGTAACTAAAAAATTATTTTAAAAAAACCGTCAGTAGTATTAAAAATGCGTAATATGCCTTATTGAACAAAATATATATATGGTATGATTGCAATCAGGGGATGCTGCTGAACATAAATCGGGTCATTGTTCAGTTGTGGCACTTACAATAAAAGACATCTGATTTTGTTTCCTTAGTATAGTTTATTTATCACTAATTAGGTTTATATTTCTAAAGGCCCTACTTCTAAACTATGTGTAATTTGTGCGGGTTCATCAAATATGGGAAAGGGGGAAATCATGGTTCAACATACATATAGTTAAAAAAAAATAAATTAAATACATAAAACTGATTCTGTTTATGAAGACACACTGGGCCTGAATGGGTTAAGTAGTGAGTTTTTGATAATCTTCCATATTCCACTGAATGAACTCTAGGTCTAAGTCAATATTAGAGAAGGGCCCAAAACAAGGGCTTTCATTAGACAATGCTTATAAACGGATGCCACCAATAACGTCTTTGTCCATTAGCCACTTGAAAACTACAGGCACTTAGACCTTCAGATTCCTGAGCATGTATGTGAGGCTCAGACCCCCCACGAGTGTGCATTTTAAGGTTAGCGGATGGTCATAAATTACAACTAGACGATGGGGGTGTCCAGTTCCATGTGGACTTAGGATGAGCTGGAGTTCACATGTATTTGAGAAATATTCTTGGTAGATTTTTGCCTCCACTGCAGGGGGAAAAAAAGACTGGCTTTTTCCATGGTATTAAAAGTATTTTGGGCAGTTAAAACCTTGGAATTCTGAGGATTACAAGCACCCAAAGTAATACTTTTACAGTAAAGCTCTACTGCTTGATCCTGCAATGCAGCAGCTGCACAGACAGTCCTCCAAGAAGCACCTGCCAATCGCTCCCCTCCCCCATCCAGCTGTCAGACTGTCTGTTCACAGGTGCAGAAAATGCACTGAAAACCAGGGCTCGAATATGCCATGCAATTAAAAGTTGGAGGGCAGAATCCCCATGTACACCACCCAAACCCATAGACTTCCAAAGAGAACAAAATTAACCAGATTAAAAGAAAGGAACAAAAGGTCTGTCATGGCAGAAAAAAAGTTTTATTAAAAAATATATATAAATTACAGACAAAAAAATTTCTTTACAGTAAAACTATGCCATGGTCAACAATACAGTCCTTGCCAATGACCATGTAAATATATATATCTCTGTACATTTTTTTCCACTTGCAATAAACACTTTGACTCAAGTGACCACTAACTCCTTCCGGCAGAGCATTGCTTGACCGTACCACATCACAGCATGGAGGAGAGCTGGCTATCCTCTATTTATTCCATGTACACCTGTTCCGCGTTCTGTGTACTGTACGTGAAGTGTTGTCTTCAAAGGGGGACAGGATCAGACCAGCTGCACTGTAGTGCCCCATGTACACCATCAGTCCCCATAGTCTCAGTCCCCAACTTTTAAAGTTTCTTAGAAAAGTTTTATTTTCGGTGTCTGTTTGGGGATATCGGAGCATAAACTGTGAAACTCCCAATGGCATTACTTGCAGACATAACGTTCTACAGTCCGCTCGCATTTCTTGCAAGTGACATAGCAACACCAGTAGTATTTGCACTGACAGCGCTCCACGATTGTTTCGGTGTAGGCGTTGTACCCGCGGCCACAGCACATCAAGTTACAACTGTCACTGCCCACTGAAGTCTTGTTACACAGCCTAAAAAGGAAAAAAATATATAAAGTGAGCATTCATGACCACACAAAAAGTAAAGACAATCAAATCTCAAATGGCGTTTGGAATGGATGGCAAAGGGCACAATTAGCCAGAAAGTTAGTAGAGCAGAGTCAGCTTCTTGTTGCTCAGCCATTGCCTGCACACATACTAAATTCTCTTTTCATTGAGGCAAAAGTAAACAGGACTGTTAAGGTGAGAATACACTTTAGTTGTTGTGCTATTCTCACACCACCCTGACTATTTTGCGGCTTCCTGCTCATTTACATGTGACAAGACTGTTTTTAGTCTCTTTAAAGAGAACAAAGCAAGAGCTTGTGACTTGTGCCTTTTCCTCATTATCATAAAAATACACATCCATGAAATATTTCACGGACAACACACACACTAAGATTTTATCATCTCCTTACATGGTTCATAGAGATCATGTGATTTCATAATTCAAGATTTTTTTCTCTTACGCTAGCCTATTGCCCTTAGATAATATTAATTAAAGGTTTCTTCCCCCAAGCAGGACTCCTGAGTGAAGGACTCCAGACACATCTGGGAAAGTCAAAAGCTCCTTGTGAATAGTAAATTCCAAGAGTTTTTTTGACCCAAGTAGGAACAGAGTGCACTAGAGAAGCAACCTCATATCCTAAGACTCAAGTTTAGTTGCTGGGTCACATACTTTAGCATCAGTCCTCTGAACCCTTCATCACACGAGGGGTAGGTTTTAGAAAACCAAGCAACCCTCTGAGAGCAGAACTAATCTGCAGGTGTCCACAAATTACATTTCCACATGAACTATTCCAGATCTGTACTTCTAACTCATCAAGAAACTAGCTGTTGCCCTCTACATAGGTAACAGGTTCAAAGAAAGAAACATCACAGCTGCACATACACCATATGTATATTTTCTGAATAATTATATCTTAGGGAGGAGAAATGAACACAAAGGGGGTATTTTGTTGCTAGAAGCACAGATTTAACCACTCTGAATACATTTGCTCACCTGTCCTGTGTTCCATATGACCCCAGCTTAGGGTTTCTAGTGCAGTAGTCAGGGGAGCTGATTAAATACACCAGTTCAGACTCCCTGACAGGCCTGATATCCAACTCTCTAGGAACCAACTGCTTGCGAATTCCCATCTGTCTGTGAATCACTTTGGTTGCAGCCAAATATTTTGATTTAAGTTCGTTAGCTACACTGGATAAATCCTGAAGTCCCTTCCAGCAAGTCTTCACAGAGCAGGATCCAGAAACCCCATGACACTTGCATTTTGTTTCGAGAGATTCCGCAAGCACCTGTAGTGGTAGCAAAAAAAGCCAAGAGTGAGACATTAAGGTTATACGAACCATCAGTCCACCCAAATTTTTTGTTGAGGGGTACAAGCATAAAAATCAGGGATAGGCAAAGTGTCTGTAAAAGGACACTCGCGTCGGTGGCAAGGTTTTTGAAGGTCCACAGAACATCAGTAAATTGTCTACCACAGACCCCAGTAAATGTCCACCATGAGCAATGTTGGTGCCTACCCCTGCAGAAAACATTCCAGATTTGACTTCCCTCTGATCACAAACTATTAAAAAAGGCAGACAATGCCAATGTTTCTGCCATACGAAATATAGTTTGCAGGCCGACTTAAACTCTATAGTACAGGACATACTCTTACCTGTCTTCCAACAGCATTATTGTGAAGGTTCATGAGTTTGGTAGCTTGTGTTCCGGATTTGCTGGATTTCATGGGTGCATCAACAAAGGCAGAGCCCATCTGGAGGCCATAGCGCAAATTGTCTCCACATCCGCCCCAACGAAAGCTCGGTCCAGACACTTCAGCTGGTGTAGAGCCACAGGAACACGTGGGGAGCTCCCCTGAGGCGCAGGCACGAGCAATAGAGTGACTCAAAGCAGCAGATGCCAAAGCATTAACAAAGGCAGACTCTCGGGTTCCTATAATATAGATAATGATTTGAAAACTTTATTACAGGTCCATACATTTCAAGCTTCAATCCTTTATCTGAAGGACACTTCAGTAACATCTACAGTGTTTATGCCAAAAAGGAACAAGATCATTTAAAAAGGCCTACCCACCTCCACCCTAACCATTTCAAAAATTAGCTTTTTAAAAATTTAGAGCGAATACGTTTTGACATAGGACTGCAAAGGCTTCTACCACTGTTGGTTATGCAAGCTCTGCAACCTCACATGGAAATGTTAACTTTGAGCAAACTAAAGCATGTAAAAGGTTCAAAATACCACACATGCCCACCTCCCACCATGAACTTTTTGGGGGGATTACCTTTCGCCAAGTCAGGGGTGAAATATGGAGCGTGTTCTATGGATGAGCAATTCCAACGCATGTCGGAAAAGGTTAACTGGCAAATCAGCTTGGTCTGTTTAGCAGCATTTACAACACTTTGCATTAGTTCCAAGTTCCTTTTGCAGAGATGGGTCTGGTCAGGGACGAGACGCTCCAACACTTTGCAGTGCTCACTCTCATTCCAAGCCACCAAGCTGCCATTTATGGTCAAACCACTGCGAAGGCAAACACAGAAGACATGTTACTCTCCATCAAACCTGGGATTCCTAGTGAACTTTACAAAAGATTCAAACATTAAGAGCAGGTCCGCTCAGTAAAATCTTCTACTGAATAAACATTTCCACCATTATTTCATAAACAAGGTTAAAGGAGGTGAAGCATATTATAACTTATATTATATCATAAACCCCGCACACAGCCATATACTTCTAAGATAAAAGGGTAATATAATGTGAAAATATCTACCGTAAACATATATGAAAAGTTCTGGTCTATGAGAAAGTATTATAGACATTTCCAACAAAAACCTAAAGAGGAGAAATCCTTGTGGCCAGTAACTGGCTGTGGACAGAGGACATTACAAAAAGGTCTTATGTGCCACTAATCATTGATCTTTTTCATTTAACAAAGAGAACCTATAATTACAAAACCAATAGCATGCGATTCAGGAAAAAGTCCACTATTATGACTATTATGACGATTTTTGTAGTTAACGCAGACTGTTATGCCAATAGTTTATATTAAGCTAATAAAAAAAGAGAATCCATGCAATGAAAGGGAAGAGCGCTGGGGTCTGCATTTAGCAACTGAATGCACCAGAACACATATGAAAGCCACCAAAGGGTCACAACAAATTGCGAAGTAGTCGTGACGTGATCCGTCTGGGGGAGAGGGACAAGGTGGGTCCGGAGATAAAAGCCGGCTGCTGATAAAAGCCGCAGGAGGGGGTGCCAGGGCAAAACACAGAGCTGCTAGGGGTATCAAACCCCACGAATTGTTTCTAAGGTGAACTGATCCTTACAACTACATAGAGTTCTATATTCATATAGACATTAATATAGACATTGACACGAGCCTTCGGGCACGTCCATTACCAGGTGCCCATGACTAGTTAACGGATTAGGGTAGTAAAAGTACTTACAGCCACTGGATCGCACGGCACGAACTGGAGCAACACAGAAGGAGGAGGGCAATCCAAACCCGGACTGGAGACATTCCCGGAGCTGGAGAAGGTCCCGGTGCGAGGAAGCGGGTCAGGTGGGGACTCCCGTGAAGTGATCCGGCGTCTCTAGTGAGGGTTGTGACAATTTTTGTTTTCAAAAAGTGAAAAGTTCTAGTAGTAAGTGGCTGGTGCTCGCTAAAGAGTGACTGTGAGGCTCTGTGTTATCACCCTACTCTCCAAGGGTCTCTACTGCCGAAGAGCAGACTCCCTCCAGAATTTAAATGCCTTCTGACATCACTTGCCCCCAACCCCCCCCCCTGAGACGGATATGCGCAGTTCAGGTGCTTTGGTGTGAAAGTGGCTGCTGTCAGAGGTTGGCTAGAATGCAGGTCCCCCAATACACTAACAGGTAGTCCTTTTATACATTGAAACCATACAACGGGTTCCTCCCTAATTAGCCCTTAATACTCAGGTGTCAGGAGATTTTGGGGGGGATCCAGGGAAGAGACTCATTAAAAACCGAAACTGGGATTTCAGAATCTAACATAATCTGATTATAGCACAAATTGTGAAACTAGTTGTGAAGATAATGAGATATTAGTTAATTGCCAAAGAGTGGATTTGACACCTTCATTAGATATTAGTTCTTAAAACTTTGACAGCTTTAGCCAAGTCAGTAAACAATAACTGAGATATTCTATAAAGTATTGTGATGCTTCATATACACATAGTGAAAGTATCTTTTTTACATAGCAGTTATTTAGCTCCACATGGTGTATTCTTTAAGAAGTAAGTTATTTTGATGATGAGTTGTAATTATTATTAGTGTTTCATATAGTGCCATCATATTCCATAGCGCTGTACAATGGGATGCTTTACAAAGCATTAGATGTGCAACGGTCGTTTATAAACGTATTGGAATTCTCAGACTTGTGCGGCGAGATACTTATTCTCCCAAACCTATCCTTTCCTAATGCTGATAAATTCACAATTAAGGAGAACATGCACAAGGAGCGTGTGAAAGGGTGCACTCTTTGCCAATGTGGATGATTAACAGACTAGTGTTTCTCATTCATATATATATATATATATATATATATATATTAAATAAAATATAAATAAAAATAATGACCTCATCCCTAGGTTAAACGTAAAAAAAATCCTGACCTAAACTTTCTGGAATGAAAGCGACAGGTTACTTTTAATGGGATTCCCAAATTGTCGCCAGAAGTGGACGGATAATTTGGGTACTTTTTTTTTTCTGAAACTTGCTGTGCATATAGATGTCCGTGCGTTTTTTGTTGCTATGACACTGCCTTCTACAATTTTGGGAGCCGGAGCCGGAATGGTGTATCTACTAAATACTGTTACTGCGTTTTGTACTGAAGTCTAGTAAGCGACTCTTCACTTCCTCCTAAAATATGAAACTGCATTGTAAATACTGCAGGTGTTTGTAACACTTGGAAGTAAAAAAGATGTATGGGGTGATACGTAGCATTTTGTCGTACAAAATCCCATGGACGTCAATGCATTAAGAAAGCATACTTTATGCAAGGATATTGTGTGTTTTAGTTAATATCTCCTCCTACTCTTGATACCCACATGTTCCATTTCCAAGTGACGTATTCTTAATGGGAATCTATTGTCCGTTGATATTGACACCCCATTCTTCAACATCACATGAGGTGTTAAATCTGCCCTGCTCCATTTCCCCCAGTGCTTTGATATGTGAATTCAGATACCCAAGGGTTTTTAAATGCAAATATGTTATGCATTTCATCAAACAACCCCTATAACAGTCCAGACATGTCAGAGTCAGTAAATGTTCCATATCGTTTTAACGAATTATTGGGGTGAGTCTCTTAGATGACAGGAACGTTTTGCCCCAAGTTTTTATGTGGGATGAGACAGACATACAATATAGAGAACCCGTATTTCCCATTACAGGTGGCTAGTGGGGAGCCTCTATTATGTGCACAGTAGATATATATATTTTTTTTTTACTTGTTTCCCTTCATTACCGTGTAAAGATGCACCTGTTGCTGATTAATTAAATTATTTTTCTTGGACTCCATCATGAGATCAACAAGTGTAGTGAGCAGGTACGTTTACAGCTGTTCTTGAACTAAAAGTCCCATCGTCCTTAGCAAGTTTGTCATGAATTAGTGGAAATTATGACTCAGCACCAAATATTCCAGCTGAATAATTATAGAGCTAATACAGCTCAGCTGATTCACCTCCATAATAAAGAATTATAAATATTTTTTTCAAATAGTGAAATAATTTGTTTAATAGTAGGAATGTGCCATTTTAATGTGTATGTATATATATATATATATATATATAAAAACACAGTACTTTTATATCGCTAATTTATTAGCTGTAACATTGAAAATCTCACCAAAGCCACCAGAACGGTTGAGGTTCAGAATCTTAAAATGACAACAGCAAACTACTAATTGCATAATACTAATTGAGCATCTTTGCTTAATTCAACTTAACGGTGAATGTTGAGGGTCTTTGTAGATCTACAAATCTACTCTGTCCAGATGGAACCTGGACATGGCCGCCGAAGTATACTTTAGTTCAACGTGTATCCTTTGCTTGTGGATATGGGGGAATGGAAGTGGCCCAAGACATTTAATGGGGAACCCCTGCCAAACTGTAATAAATAGAGCTCCCTCCTGTGAACACCCTTTTCCAGATGGCAGGAGGCCTCATCTGTATTTAGGGTCAAGTAGAAGAAGCAGAGGGCTGTGCCTCGGTCATTTGTCTTTTTTTTTTTAAATTGCAATTTCCTTTTTCTACTAATAAACACTGATTCAGAGCATTTTTCCTGTTTCAGATATTTTGAAGACCCGCAGATGCTGAAAATAACTCTTCCTACTGAATGCTAAAAATTTACAATCAGTCAAACTTTTGTAATATCTGATGGATGAAACGTTAACACAAATCAAATAATATGCAGCAAATTCATGTTTTGTCTTTTGTCATATTTATATTTTGTAGCAAAATGTTAAAATATGTTTACATATTCAACCATGTCATTGAAAACAACAGCAGGAATGGCGTCACCTTTTCAATAAGAAAACATGACACCAAATCAATAGTATAAGAGCCAGCACACTTAGATCAGAACGTTCTATTATTGCTACTGTATTCAGGAGAGTTGGAGATCTGTTATGTCTGGTCCCAATACACAGGCCTTTTGTCCCTTAAAATTTGGTGACAACTTCCACTGTATACACTACCATGAGTTGGTCATTTGCATAGTGTTTGAGCCCAAGGCCCCAGGGTGTTTGCATTTTAACTGATGTATTGAGCTTGAACATCAGTCAGGAAGCCGATGTATTTGCAAACACTTTAATTTGTTTGTACAGGTACTTTGACCAATTCCTTTAACTTTCCCCTCTTCATGGAGGTAATCTGACCTCGGATTCTATCCTGATGTACATATGTAGGTACGTACTTTTATTACTGATGTACTATTGCTATTATCATCTTTTATGTCAATTTCTAATTTATAGTATATATATATATATATCTATATATCTATATATATATATATAGATATATATATATATATATATATATATATATATATATATAGATATATAGATATATACATATTGTTTAGAAGATACATCTGTTTTAGTGCTGCTTCTTCCCACATCATGGAGATCTGGATATCTTGCTTTAATACCTTGTCCATTCTGATACTCATATTCAACAAAATGCAGAGATGAACTCCCAGATTGTATAAAGTGTTTCTATTTTATAATTCCATTTTCTATCTAATCTCTCTATATATGTATAGCTTTTTGTAATTGTTTATACTTTTTCCATACAGGTGAAAATGATGCATACTAAACTAATATGAATACTTTATTGTTGGTGAGGTTGTAGGGGACAGTGATCTGCCCCTTCAACAGATTTTAATAACCTTAAATATTTGTCTCATTTTCAGTTTTTTTTAATGATAACATGCACCCCCCCCCAAAAAAAACTTGTGAAATTGATTTGCTTTGGTTATCCGCTAGTGATGGCTGTTTGTGTACATTAACACTATTAAGAGCAGCCACCAATGGGCTAATTACAGCTTTGCAGCTATATAACCGTAATGTAATAAGTGAGTGCTAACCGGCACTGCAGTGAGATTGAATGTCTATGTATAACAGGGAAAGTGGAGTGGCTGCCCCTGAACATAGTTTTGCCCCTGAACATAGTTTTGCCCCTGAACATAGCATTTTGTGTTACGCCACAGGGCTTAGTGACCACCTTCATAGTTTGTACATCAGGCAGCTTCATCCCCAGACTGGCCCTGTCGTACATCCTCTTTAAAATGTCTATTTCTAGAATGTTTAAATGCACAAGGGTCAGATTGGACAAGAAATGAAACAAAAGGTTTTTGAGAGGATTTGGAGACTAGGATAGTTTTATATGTAGAACAAAATGTTGGGCTTCTGTGGATGGTTTTCTGCTGCTTGCCTAATGTTTAGGCAGCAAAATGGGTGTATTTTACAGTGATAAATAACACAAGTGATTTGATTAAAGCTCATCTGAGTTACCTTATGTTCCTTTGTCAGTAGAGCTGCCCGAGCCCAGTTATAACTTCACGTCTCTTGTTCAAAGTTTTTTTTTTAATTGTCTTTCTTTCTACTGTACAAATATGGACATTTATTACTAATATAAGACCCCAAGCATATGTATAGATCAAGGGGAAGGTAGCTTTAAATGTATACCGTTATTATTATTAAGCAGCGCATAATACAATACATAAATTCAATGGATATGACAAGACTAGAATTGACAGACTAAGACAAACTGATGCATTAGGTGGAGAGAGCCCGGCTCCAATGTTGCATAGTTGTGAAGCTATGAACATTACTAATTCTAGATTTTTTTTCAAGTATATTTGCACACAAGCATGTAAAGAAGAAAAGAAGCCTACGGTTTATTTTTCTAGTTTTGTACTAAAGCTCATTTGATAAGGGCCCTCCTTACCTCTCATTTCTGTAAATCAGATTGGTATATTATGTACTATTTGCTTACCTATTGTACAGCGCTGCGGTATATGATGATTGTATATAAAACAATAATAAAAGATACTAACATACAGCAGTTAGTGGCAACGTGATGTTTTGTATACAAAAATAACATCATCATGTTGTATTCCAAGAATAATTAAATTTATGGAAAATAAATATTTTTTTCTAGATATATATATATAAATATATATGGTAAAATCATTTGAAGCATATCATTTTCTTAATAACCTTATGTGACCAATTTTCCATTCTTTGCAAAAATAAAATGTATCCACTAACAAACAGAATACAAACAGATCATTGATAATTATAATAATATTATTTTAGTAAATTTCACCAGCACATTTTAATTTGTTTTTGTTTTTAATTTACACTCTTTTCACATGGTTTAATAGTGATGTATGGTAAATGTAATATGTGTGATTTTTCCAGGTTTTAATTCCTTTATCCATGTAATCTATCCTATGCATGGCTTTCTGTAATTGTTTATAGTCCATATTTGTTATTGGGGTAGGTGTTAAAAGCTCCCCTGTTGTGTAGACCTGTTCTTTACAAATTACTGTGTTAAATGGAAAATGACTATTTTGACAAAAACATTTTTTTTTAAATAGTACTAATCATTGGCATGGGAACCGCCTGTATGGTTTTCTTTTAAGGAGTATGAAATAGAGATCCAAAATAATAATAATTTGTTTTTTTAACATGCTCGCTGCATATATGTTAACCTGCATACAAAGGGCTTTAAAGGTTCATTTCCACTTAGACAACAAATTATTTGCATCTCTATAATGTTAAACAACTTTATCTTTGTAGATTAATTTTATTCTTTGTTCTGAAGACTTACTCATGTAAAAACACTAGCTGTTTGTCTAATGCAACAGACTATCAATCGCTATCTTGGAGTCATTCAACAGCACTATAAATTCAATTTCTAATTCAGTATTTGACTACAAAGGTCTTAAATTCAGATGGTCAAATTGCACTTTTAATGTTGAGCGCTTTAGAGAAAAAGAACACAATTTAAAATTGGGTTAAAAAAATAAAGTTATTTGTGAAAGCATTGTCTTATGGAAAGTTGCTAACCAGGGGTGTGGACAAACAAGAAAATGGAATTCTAAAGATGAAAACATTTGCTTTTCCAATATGAATGATTTCAGAGATTTTGTTAAAGAAAACAACCAATAGTTTTTTTTGAAGGTGACAATTATATATACAATTAACCATTTTAAGTATGTTATTAAAAGTAATTAAAGTAATAACAGGGAAAAAATGACAGGCTTTTTCCAACTAGAGAACTGTATAATTCAACAGTGTATTGGTTGGCCCCATAATATATAAATCCAGTAAAAAAAAAAGAAAACAAAGAATCAAGAGAGAAAAACATGTGATAGACAACTGTATAAATCTACTTAATACAATACAGCTTTTATTTAATCCATGTACAATGCACAAAATTAAAGAGAATAGAAATACATATAACAATCAGGCAGTGTCCTGAATTAACTTTGATCTAATTTGGTGTTGTTAGATTTGTATAATCCCTCTATATGACGTTAATGTGAGCTTGAATGTAAAATCTCACTTTTGCTCTTTATATCTTTAATCTGTTTTTATGTTGGTTAATGAGCAAACATTGATAGGTAAAGACCTGAGTGCTGGCTAGGCATGTAGGATTAATTGAAATCTCGCATACTCAAGTGATATGCTTTATAGCGTCAGATTTAAAGTTAAGTTAAACACATAGATGTTTTGGGTTCTGCATCGGAATATTGCCCTTACAAAGATCTAGCATAGCATCAAAGTATATATTGTATGTAATTCTCGTATTGACAAAGAGCATGTTCAATATCTATTTTTCCTAATAGTCTTTTAGCTTTTATTTATTTGATTGTTATTTGGCATAATTTACTAATAATTATCTTCTCTTACTCAGAACACTCCCATGGTGTCACTGATACAGTATGTTTATATACAATGGACCAGACAACATTACCTTTTATCACTATATACAGAATCTTATCAAACAGAAGAAAGGAAACACTGATTTTACTCAATAGGATATTGTAAACACAATGCCCTCCAGATTAACACTCCTTACTGCCTTTTGTGCCTCAGACATCATTTAAGGGAATTTAATTTTTAAATTAAAACAATATATATTACATATATTTTCATTATTTTTTCATGTCTGGAAATATTAGCAGTACTAGTGTACATAGTACTAGTGTTAGATTTCTAGAGACAGAGGAACATCGTAGACTGTATTTGAATGAAAGAACCTATTATTTATTGATGGCTGTTAGAAGACTAATTGTATGACTTGTCTCTAGTTATTAATGTTTAGTATAGAGTTTTAAGCATACTTTCTAGGAAAGGATGAATCCGAAGTGTCCTGAAAGCTTGCATGTACTATGCTGTGTGTTGATTAAAGGTATGATTTTTACTCAACTTTCATGATTTATTTAGTAGAAAAATATCTTGATTCGGGCACATTCCAAGTATTTATTCCACAAACTTTTTTAGTATCCATGTTTTTTAGGTTTTTTGGATAGTTATGCCTAAGAACACCGTAGAGACATTCTCTGAGACATTAGCAGAACACACCTCAATACGCTTTCTAATCGGCTTTTGTGCTGTTGGGACAGGAGCAAATTCATGTTACCCACTGGCTGGCTGAGCTATGTTTCTTAGTAAACTGCTGAATTACAACAAAACAGTTGGGCAAGGTTGATTCTCAAGGACTGTTTGTTTCCTGTAGAGTATTTTAAAAAATGGCTCACTAAATGTACTTCGTGATGGTGTCCCTATTTGCGGTTAAGTGATGCTTTCACCAGATGAACATAAATATCATCAGACTGCTGTAAATAGTTTTGTTATGTGTGTGGTATACATGTCCTGACTGAAAGCTATCCTGCCTATTCCTTCATCAATAAAAACAGAAAAAGGTCCAGATATCCTGGACTTTTTAAAGTGTGATGAGCTACCTAAAAGATTTATTGGGTTTTATCTGCCAAATTGTCACTCTGGTGGCATTCTATCCAGTTCTTCACAAGCTGGCATAAATATTCTCTTCCCTCTTTCATAATCCGTAGTTTGGATTAATCAGTGGTTTAGAGCCCTAGGGTATGATGTCATATGTAAGCACACTGCTATTGCTGATAAATGAATAGGAAAGCATGATCAGGGCCAGTCTTAGTGCTAGGCATCCTAGGCAACTCGTGGGGGTGCCAGTCAGGGGTATATTTTCTATAGGGAGACAGGTGGCAGCAGTTCCTGAATCGCTTTATTGGGGACAGATATTGGCCTATTGGAACTAAAATCCTTGTGCTCTTCTTTCCTCACTTTTTGTTCCTTAAAGAGCTCAGAATGTTTGTTGGATATGACGTTTTTCACATTGTTCTGTAGCCCTTAATATCACAATATTGTTTAGATGAAAAAAACAAGGTAGAAAATGTGTTTTGGAATTAAGTTGTATAAAAATCACAATAATGGCTGCTGACAGGTTGTGCTGCTGGACTCTTCTATGTGTGTGCTAGGTTTCAGAATTAAAACTTGCCAGTGTCCCAGCTTTTAAAAAAACCATCAGAAATGTTCAGGCCCAATGAAGATGTAGGATCCAAGCCTTCATGTACCAGCTCATCTCTCAGATTTCCTATTTTAAAGAAGCCAACTGTCTTTCTCCATAGCGTCATTTTTTAAAAAGTCACTTATCTTCCACCAAGGCCTGTTGTTAAAAACAATCCCAACTTTACCAAGGCTACCTTAAAAAATAGCTACCCATCCCTTTCCCTGGGTTCACCCATGTTAAAGTCCAATCCTGGCCCCATGGTACAAGTCCCTACATTGAAGGTAGTGATGTGGAGGAATGGGACTGTAGGTGCCCACTGACCCTCAGAAGGCTGGGCACCATACAGCTGTACTGGATGAACCCACCTGCAAAGGGGCCAACTGTAATAAGTAAAATGGAACTGTCATGTAAATAAGTTCTGAGTGCAGCTATTGTACATCAATGTCCATTCTTCACACGCAGACTATATCTTGACACTTACTGTTTTGCAAAACACTATGGTGTCAACTCCAGTATTTACAATAGACCTCCTTTTGTTTTACTGCATTGAAAGTAAAGCAGCCAGCATCATCCTTCCTCACCTCAGGTAGTTTTTTCAAATAGTTTCCTTACCTGGGTAAAAATCTCACCTACTTCTCACCTATTTCCTTAGGTGTTTTGGTGCTAGCAGGAGGGATTTTTATGTACTCTTGCATATTTTTTTATACCTGCCCCTGGTTAAAGTATTCATACTCCTCCTACTTTAATCAGTTTGAAATGCCAGATATTATTATTTGTGGGTGAAGCAAGAGGAATGCGAGATTGAGGTGCTGGTTAAAAATTATTTAACCCTTTCATTTACTGGTTTAGAAAATGTGATGGCCATCAGGGCACTACGTTTCAGTGTCACAGCAGCTGGTGTCAGTATGTTTTTCAATACAAGCCGTAATTTGTCAGTAGCTAGCCATTATCAATCATCATCGGTTGTCTTGATCTATCAATACTGGTCGACTCTAGTGATTTCCAGCTGCTGGTCTTGAAGACAGTAACAGTAATGGGGGCTTTTATGGAAAGCTAAAGAGCTGTCCTTTTTAACATCATAATGTACATTTTTAATGGCATTTATTCATTTGCTTTATGTGTATTTTTTTTCTCCTAATTCCTGATTTAGGAGATTTTGTGAGCATCTGGGCTTCCTGGAAAGTAGCTCTTCAGTGTTTTACAAAACAATTTCATTAAAAGGCAAACACCAGTGCCTTTAGTACATTAAATACAACGCGGCTCTTACAGTAGAGTTTTCCTTTTTAACTCTGGTAATAGAGTTTCAAAAGGCAGCTGTTTTTTCTCATTTAAAATAATGGTTTTGTTATGTGATACCCAAGAAGCTTTAAAACATAAAATAAAGCCAGGACTTTGAGCTTTAATTTTCTGTGCGAGGCAGAGACTGCTGCAAAACAGGTATGTGTTTGAGGAATATGGTGCTGATAGCAAAGTAACTGTGTTAGTATTTATTATATAAGCACAAGAATATTTAACCCATTTATAGCATCCATTTAACCTTGTATTAAAGGCCATTGAAGAGAGGCTACAGTCTAGTTTTAGTTGTGCCTATTCATCTCTCAGCAGATGGAGTTTGGCTTCCTCTCGGGTGTCATGGAAACGAACAAGTTAACTTTACAGAAAGGGATGACAGGATGACTCGACACCTTCCATAAATCTTTTTTTGTTTTATGCAATCCATTCTGTTATACATTTACAAGCTTTAAACTCGCACACAATATACCGGTATTTTGTGGTTAGATAAATTTCAGATCAACAAAGAACATTTTTTATTGTACTTTAGGACCATCACTTTCTATCATATTTCTATTGATATCACCTATACTTTTCAGTTAGGATATTGGGGGAAGCGTGTTAAAATCCTAAATAATCAAGGCTCTAGGATCACAAACAATCAGACTAAATGTATGTGTGTTTAGAACGTTAAACTTGTTAAGGATATGGGAGTCATTTTAGATATAATTAGTTTTCATTTATAGGTGGTCCTGGTTCCATAGGGACAAACCTCAGGTGCCAGATTGCCGTGAGGCTAGGAATTGCTTCCTGGCATGGTTTGACCTGCTGGACACCCTAAATGGTTCTATACAGAGCTGGTTCATGTGCCCAGCACCTGGCTCTGTACAGAGTTTTCGTTTTTTCCTATATGTTTCACAGAGACAGGAGTTTTGGTACAAGACATGCAGAAGAAGTGCGGCAGCTTCTGCATTTTGTGGCCGGCTTCCATACTATAAACCAGGCTATAAAAGAAAGCAATAAAGAAAATAACTACTCTCCTTATAAAACAAAACTCCAACGACATAGATTTATCAACCGACACAGAGATTGCGATCTTCTGCTCCCGGGATCTCCGCAGGAATTGGAATGAATAGATAGAAGGAAGAATGAACGATAGCACAGCACTGTACAGTATAAAAGTATAAATAAAGAATGTATTACAAATGCACTCACAATTAAAAGCTCAAGTGCAGAAACAGCTTATAAAGTATGCAGGTTACCGGTACAGTGTCATTTTAACAGAAGGCATCGATGTTTCTCTCGCATAGAAGCCACACAAACCGCCAAACATGCTGGATCAGTGCCCAAACAAAAATTATAGAATCAATGCCCTACGCGTTTCATCAGTAATTACGGATTTCCTCGGGGGCTCACAATTACAACACATACACAGGCTGGGCAATAGGGGGTGTACGCACCTTAAAAATGTTTTTTTTTTTTCTCTCCTAAAAGTTGTATATTGCTTGCATATTTCAAATGTGATCTACATCATACATATGTTCTGTACAGTTTGCAGGATAAAACATGATCTAGTTGAAGAAATCAGGAGGACTGGATTAAAAATACTCAGTCATTTACTTTCCTGCTTCCTTAATAAAACCATTAATGTCTTCTTCACGTCAGATTGTAGGGCGACGGTGGAAACTAATGAAAAAATGTGTCAGGTAAAGGAGGAAACAGGCAGGGGTCATAAGACTGATGGATCGAGTGGGTAGTGAAAGACAGATGGATGGGGGAGTTGAGAGCAGAGGTCTGGGGGAGAAAGGGAAGGGTAATGTAGTAGTCAGTAGGGAAAAATGGGAACACTAAAGAGGAGTGAATCTAAATAAGCTTGTTAGGGGGACTTTACAAAATGTATACTCAGCAGCAGTTGGGCATTATCCTAGCAAATATAACCCTGTTAGTGTTTTATACATGATTGATGCAAGGCAGGAAAGGAACACACAAAATCTTTACTACCAATAGCTTGCCAAATGCCTCCAGTGACGTTTATTAACCACATCTAGGCTCGGAGCTAATATGGGCAAAGAGCAATGTGGGGATAAAGGCAATTTTTACATTTCATTTACTCTCTGCCTTGATAGCACACTATTGAAGAACTTAAGCTATAAATGGAAATGTCACTTACAGATTAAATAAAAGACATTCCAGGCTCACTTCTCCTGCTGAGAACCTTCAGGCTAAATGGGTGGAATTGTGGCCCGCAGCAGATTCTCACAATAATCTTTCATTACTTGCTCAGCATCACCATTTCATAATTACAGAGGTGCAAACAAAATCTAGTTAGGATTAACAAGGCAACAAAAACAAAAGTGCAGCCAATTCATTGTCCACACAGTTTCCACCCTTTTCTATACTGATGCAACAAAACAATTATTCCTGCAATGCTCTCTGGATTACTATCGCTTTGTGCTTGTAATAAGCTTACTTCACTGCGGTTTTTCTTTTGGGTAATTGGATTGGGAAAGGAGGTAGTAACAGAAATACAGACTCATGTGGAATTTGCAGTGGAAAATACTCATTGCTTTTCTTTCTTTGAGTGGTTTAAGAATTGCAGAAGGAGGTATCCCAGCTGTCAGACTGTCTGTTCACAGGTGCAGAAAATGCACTGAAAACCAAGGCTCGAATACGCCATGCAATTAAAAGTTGGGGGGCAGAATCCCCATGTGTGCACCATCCCAAACCCATAGACTTCCAAAGAGATTAACCAGATTAAAAGAAAGGAACAAGAGGTCCGCCATGGCAAAAAACAGTTTTATTAAAAAAATATATATAAATTAGACACAAAAATGTCTTTACAGTAAAACTATGCCATGGTCAACAATACAGTCCTTGCCAATGACCATGTAAATATATATATATATATATCTCTATGTACATTTTTTAACATATCATGCAAAAAACAGTTTTTTTTCCCAATTGAAATAAACTCTTTGACTCAAGTGACCACTAACTCCTTCCGGCAGAGCATTGCTTGACCACATCACAGCATGGAGGAGAGCCGGCTATCCTCTATTTATTCCATGTACACCTGTTCCGCGTTCTGTGTACTGTACGTGAAGTGTTGTCTTCAAAGGGGGCAGGATCAGACCAGCTGCACTGTGGTGCCCCATGTACACCATCAAGGGAACATTTTAGTCTCAGTCCCCAACTTTTAAAGTTTCTTAGAAAAGTTTTATTTTCGGTGTCTGTTTGGGGATATCGGAGCATAAACTGTGAAACTCCCAATGGCATTACTTGCAGACATAACGTTCTACAGTCCGCTCGCATTTCTTGCAAGTGACATAGCAACACCAGTAGTATTTGCACTGGCATCGCTCCACGATTGTTACGGTGTAGGCGTTGTACCCGCGGCCACAGCACATCAAGTTACAACTGTCACTGCCCACTGAAGTCTTGTTACACAGCCTAAAAAGGAAAAAAATATATAAAGTGAGCATTGACGACCACACAAAAAGTAAAAACAATCACATCTCAAATGGCGTATGGAATGGATCGCAAAGGGCACAATTAGCCAGAAAGTTAGTAGAGCAGAGTCAGCTTCTTGTTGCTCAGCCATTGCCTGCACACATACTAAATTCTCTTTTCATTGAGGCAAAAGTAAACAGGACAGTTAAGGTGAGAATAAACTTTAGTTGTTGTGCTATTCTCACACCACCCTGACTATTTTGCGGCTTCCTGCTCATTTACATGTGACAAGACTGTTTTTAGTCTCTTTAAAGAGAACAAAGCAAGAGCTTGTGACTTGTGCCTTTTCCTCATTATCATAAAAATAAACATCCATGAAATATTTCACTGACAACACACACACCAAGATTTGATATTCTCCTTACAAGGTTCATAGAGATCATGTGATTTCATAATTCAAGATCTTTTTCTCTTACACTAGCCTATTGCCCTTAGATAATATTAATTAAAGGTTTCTTCCCCCAAGCAGGAGTCGAGACATCTGGGAAAGTCAAAAGCTCCTTGTGAACAGTAAATTCCAAGAGTTTTTTGACCCAAGCAGGAACAGAGAGCAATAGAGACACAACCTCATATCCTAAGACTTAAGTTTAGCTCCTGGGTCACATACTTTCACATCAGTCCTCTGAACCCTTCATCACACATGAGGGGTAGGTTTCAGAAAACCAAGCGACCCCCTGAGAGCAGAACTAATCTGCAGGTGTCCACAAATTACATTTCCACATGAACTATTCCAGATCTGTACTTCTAATTCACCAAGAAACTAGCGGTTGCCCTCTACATAGGTAACAGGTTCAAAGAAAGAAACATCACAGCTGCACATACACCATATGTATATTTTCTGAATAATTATATCTTAGGGAGGAGAAACGAACACAAAGGGGGTATTTTGTTGCTAGAAGCACAGATTTAACCACTCTGAATACATTTGCTCACCTGTCCTGTGTTCCATATGACCCCAGCTTAGGGTTTCTAGTGCAATAGTCAGGGGAGCTGATTAAATACACCAGTTCAGACTCCCTGACGGGCCTGATATCCAACTCTCTAGGAACCAACTGCTTGCGAATTCCCATCTGTCTGTGAATCACTTTGGTTGCAGCCAAATATTTTGATTTAAGTTCGTTAGCTACACTGGATAAATCCTGAAGTCCCTTCCAGCAAGTCTTCACAGAGCAGGATCCAGAAACCCCATGACACTTGCATTTTGTTTCGAGAGATTCCGCAAGCACCTGTAGTGGTAGCAAAAAAAGCCAAGAGTGAGACATTAAGGTTATACGAACCATCAGTCCACCCAAAGTTTTTGTTGAGGGGTACAAGCATGAAAACCAGAGATCGGCAAGGTGTCCATACAAGGACACCCGTGTCCAAGACAGACCCCAATAAATGTCTACCATGAGCGATGTTGGTGCCTACCCCTGCAGAAAACATTCCAGATTTGACTTCTCTATGATCACAAACTATTAAAAAAGGCAGAAAATGCCAATGTTTCTGCCATACTAAATATAGTTTGCAGGCCAACTTAAACTCTATAGTACAGAACATACTCTTACCTGTCTTCCAACTGCATTATTGTGAAGGTTCATGAGTTTGGTAGCTTGTGTTCCGGATTTGCTGGATTTCATGGGTGCATCAACAAAGGCAGAGCCCATCTGGAGGCCATAGCGCAAATTGTCTCCACATCCGCCCCAACGAAAGCTTGGTCCAGACACTTCAGCTGGTATAGAGCCACAGGAGCACGTTGGGAGCTCCCCTGAGGCGCAGGCACGAGCAATAGAGTGACTCAAAGCAGCAGATGCCAAAGCATTAACAAAGGCAGACTCTCGGGTTCCTATAATATAGATATTGATTTGAAAACTTTATTACAGGTCCATACATTTCAAGCTTCAATCCTTTATCTGAAGGACACTTCAGTAACATCTACAGTGTTTATGCCAAAAAGGAACAAGATGATTTAAAAAGGCCTACCCACCTCCATCCTCACCATTTCAAAAACGTACAATATGTTGTACGCTTGCGTTGTAAACATTTAGAGCGAATAAGTTTAGGACTGCAAAGGCTTGTACCACTGTTGGTTATGCAAGCTCTGCAACCTCACATGGAAATGTTAACTTTGAGCAAACTAAAGCATGTAAAAGGTTCAAAATACCACACATGCCCCCCTCCCCACCATGAACTTTTTGGGGGGGGATTACCTTTCGACAAGTCAGGGGTGAAATATGGAGCGTGTTCTATGGATGAACAATTCCAACGCATGTCGGAAAAGGTTAACTGGCAAATCAGCTTGGTCTGTTTAGCAGCATTTACAACACTTTGCATTAGCTCCAAGTTCCTTTTGCAGAGATGGGTCTGGTCAGGGACGAGACGCTCCAACACTTTGCAGTGCTCACTCTCATTCCAAGCCACCGAGCTGCCATTTATGGTCAAACCACTGCGAAGGCAAACACAGAAGACATGTTACTCTCCATCAAACCTGGGATTCCTAGTGAACTTTCAAACATTAAGAGCAGGTCCGCTCAGTAAAATCTTCTACTGATTAAACATTTCCATAAACCCCGCACACAGCCATATACTTCTAGGATAAGAGGGTAATATAATGTGAAAATATCTACCGTAAACATATATGAAAAGTTATGGTCTATGAGAAAGTATTATAGACATTTCCAACAAAAACCTGAAGAGGACAAATCCTTTTGGCCAGTAAACGGCTGTGGACAGAGGACATTACAAAAAGGACTTATGTGGCCAGTGGCCTTCTCTAATCATTGATCTTTTTCATTTAACAAAGAGAACCTATAATTACAAAACCAATAGCATGCGATTCAGGAAAAAAAGTCCACTATTAGGACAATTAAGATTTTTGTGTTATGCCAATAGTTTATATTAAGTTAATAAAAAAAGAGAATCCACGCAATGAAAGGGAACAGCGCTGGGGTCTGCATTTAGCAACTGAATGCACCAGAACACATATGAAAGCCACCAAAGGGTCACAACAAATTGCAAAGTAGTCATGACGTGATCCGTCTGGGGGAGAGGGATAAGGTGGGTCCAGAGATAAAAGCTCCTGCTGCGAAAAAGCCGCAGGAGGGGGTGCCAGGGCAAAACAGAGCCGCTAGGGGTATCAAACCCCACGACGAATCGTTTTTACGGTGAACTGATCCTTACAACTAAATAGAGTTCAATATTAACATAGACATTAATATAGACATTGACACGAGCCTTCGGGCACGTCCATCACCCGGTGCCCATGACTAGTTATGGATTAGGGTAGTAAAAGTACTTACAGCCACTGGATCGCATGACATGAACTGCAGCAACACACAAGGAGGAGGGCAATCCAAACCCGTTCTGGAGACATTCCTGGAGCTGGAGAAGGTCCCGGTGCGAGGAAGCGGGTCAGGTGGGGACTCCCGTGAAGTGATCCGGCGTCTCTAGTGAGGGTTGTGACAGTTCTCCGTCTAAAATGAAGAGTGAGAGTTTTCTAAAATCGTGAAAATTTCTAATAGTGGCTGGTGCTCGCTAAAGAGTGACTGTGAGGCTCTGTGTTATCACCCTACTCTCCAAGGGTCTCTACTGCTTAAGAGCAGACTCCCTCTAGAATTTAAATGCCTTCAGACATCACTTGCCCCCCACCCCCCCTGAGCCGGATATGCGCAGTTCAGGTGTTTTGGTGTGAAAGTGGCTGCTGTCAGAGGTTGGCTAGAATGCGGGACCCATAAACCGACAGGTCCCCCCAATACAGTAACAGGTAGTCCATTAACACATCGAAACCATACAGCGGGTTCCCATAGCGCCATCATATTCCGTAGCGCTGTACAATGGGATGCTTTACAATGCATTAGATGTGCAGCAGTAATTTTAGCGAACGTTAGTTTATAAACGTATTGGAGTTCTCAGACTTGTGCCGCAAAATACTTATTCTCTCAAACCCATCCTTTCCTAATGCTGATGATGTAGACAAGGTGCTGATAAATTCACAATTAAGGAGAGTATGCGCAAGGAGCGTGTGAAAGGGTGCACTCTCTGCCAAAGTGGATGATTAACAGGCTAGTGTTTCTCATTTATATAATATAAAATATAAATAAAAATAACGACCTCATCCCCAGGTTAAACATAAAAAAAAAAAAAGAAATCCTGACCTGAACTTTCTGGAATGAAAGCGACAGATTAGTTTTAAAGGGATTCCTAAATTGTCACCAGAAGCGGACGGATAATTTGGGGTTCTGAAACTTGCTGTGCATAAAGATGTCCGTGAGTTATTTGTTGCTATGACAGTTTAATATAAAATACATTACAATCCCACTGCCATTCTACAATTTTGGGAGCCGGAGCCAGAATGGTGTATCTATCTATACTGTTACTGCCTTTCATTTTTGATGTTTTGTACTGAAGTCTAGTAAGCGACTCTTCACTTGCTCCTAAAATATGAAACTGCATTGTAAATACTGCAGGTGTTTGTAACACTTGGAAGTAAAAAAGATGTATGGGGTGATACGTAGCATTTTGTTGTACATGGACGTCAATGCATTAAGAAAGCATACTTGATGCAAGGATATTGTGTGTTTTAGTTAATATCTCCTCCTACTCTTGATACCCACATGTTCCATTTCCAAGTGACGTATTCTTAATGGGAATCTATTGTCTGTTGATATTGACACCCCATTCTTCAACATCACATGAGGTGTGAAATCTGCCCTGCTCCATTTCCCCCAGTGCTTTGATATGTGAATTCAGATACCCAAGGGTTTTTAAATGCAAATATGTTATGCATTTCATCAAACAACCCCTATAACAGTCCAGACATGTCAGAGTCAGTAAATGTTCCATATCGTTTTAAGGAATTATTGAGGTGAGTCTCTTAGATGACAGGAACGTTTTGCCAAGTTTTTATGTGGGATGAGACAGACATACAATATAGAGAACCCGTGTTTCCCATTACAAGTGGTTAGTGGGGAGCATCTATTATGTGCACTGCAGATATATATATAAACATATATATGTAAACAAGTGTAGAGAAATTACTAAAGGAAACCCGCAGGGGGTGAGGAGTAGGGGGTTAGCGGCTGAAAGATCACTCCGAAACTGGCCACAAAACCTCCAAATGAAAAAACCGAGGAATGTGTATTTGGAAACAAATACTGCAGAATCAGGAGCGATAGTATTAAAAAAAATATATTTTTTTGAGGGGGGGTGAAAATAGAAATGGGGTTCAGACAGAAGAAAACCAAATTCAAATTACTGGCAATGTCAGCAGGCAGAAGCAGTCAAACAGTGCACATAGAGAATAGAAATGATAGGAGGTAACCACAAAACCTTCAAAACGAAAAAAAAAAACTGAGTAATATGTATTTGGAAACAAATACTGCAGAACTAGGAACGATAGTATAAAAAAAAAAATTTGCGGACAAAATAAAATAAAAAAAGGAGTTTAGACAGCAGTAATCAAACTCTCTTCAAAAAAAAGTAAAAAATGAAAACATAATACAATAACCTTCTACATGAATTATTGCACAGCTATAGTGAAGAAAACCAGAAAACCAAATTCAAATTACTGACAATGACAACAGGCAGAAGCAATCAAACAGCGCTTTAATATAGTCAAATATAAAGAGCCATGGATATAAATAGTCGTGCAAGTAACATCAAATGTTACACTGTGTGCAGAGCCGTTTCAGGACACAATAAACAATGTTATACAACAATATAGTTTATGGCAAAGTAATTGTGTATACAAATGCTATACAATATTGCCTGCTGATATAGAACTGACTCTTAGTAAAAAGAGAAAGTCCAAGAAATTCAGACCAGAGGTGTCACTAGAAAAAACCCTAGACTAATATTAATTGCTATCAAGAAGCAGGAGGTAACCTGGAATCAAAAACAAAAGTGCATAGCGCTCTCCATAAAATACTATTTATTAGTTAAAACAAGTATAAAAACACTCACAAATTAGCAGAGAAACAGGCGCCTTATCAAGGAACAAGTCCCCACACAGTAGTCTCTGGATCCGCTTAAGCTCATGCAGAGTGCCGGCTCATCCGGGAGTTATAGCAGGATTCCAAGTGTTTCTTCAGCCTCTCTGTGGGGAGCTGGCCGCTGACTCCGCAGTGCCTGTCTGTTTCTGCTCTTACGCGTTTGGTAGAGGAAACTCTACTTCATCAGAGGCGTGTACTGGTACTCCCACTACAAGGGATTTAAATAACCTTCCTTACAGTTCAAGTGGGCGGGGCCAAACTGACGGAAGCACTATGTGACCAAAAGTAATTAAAGTGCAAAATCGAAGCTTCTATTGTATGAAAGGAGACACACTAGAGTTAAGATGTAGCAGCAGGTATATTAGAGATAAGGCTAATCGCGAGGACATGTAAATTATTTCAGATATATAGAAAACCTTCATTTATCGTTGAATACCGTTTTCATTTGGAGAAACTGAGAATTGAAAAAGTGAATAAAGAATATATACATAAATATGAATATAAGACATACACATATATATAAACAACAGGAGATAAATTCAAATATAAAGTTTAAGGTGCAAAATGAATTTAGAAATCCCAATCAGAGATTATTAAATAAAACCTATTATAAAATTTGTTAAGAGCTGAGGTAGATTTTAATCCTTATAACAATGCGTTTTAAAATAGGAAGCTCAACAGGGGGTCTGTCAGGGGGATTAAAATGTCCCATCTTAAAATCCATGTTTAAAAAAAAAAAACTGAAATGGGTCACGTTAAAAATAAAAAAATTATTTAAAAATACACTATTATTGCACTATTCATAAAAATATTGTTAACATTATTATAAAAATGCATTGAGCTCAAAATCAGTATTTAGTCCACATGGCTCAAAGCAATTTCATTTAAAAATCCATTATGCTTCAATTTTATCAAGATCTTTTTCTATGTTGCCCCCTCTCCATTGTGTCTGCACTGCCTCTATAGCCATGAATTTAAAACCATCTGGATTAGCCGAATGGCATTCTTTAAAGTATCTGGAGAGATTGTGACTCTCAAATTCCTTTTTAATATTTCTAATATGATCAGCAATTCTGAAGTTTTCTTTTGATTCTTCCTATATAAAGGCATTCACATGGACATTCAATAGATAAATGACACCTGAGGAGTTGCAGTTTAAAAAAGATTTATCTGGAAGACTTCTTTTGTATTCTTATCCCTGAATTCTTTGCAACTTTTATTTTGAGTTTTACTGTAAATACACCCCTGGCATTTCCCACATTTAAAAATTCCTATATCTAAGGTATTATGTCTATGTTTCTTGTTTTGTTTTATGGGTAAATCAAACTTTATTGAATTTTCAAAAAATTGTTGGGGAGGGAGACAAAAAGGAAAAAGGAAGGAAGGAGGAGGATAAGGTACATTGCAATAAAATACAGCACAAGACAATACAGCATTCAACACAATAGCGAGCCTGGGAGGACCCGGGTAGTAACAACAAGCCCCGGAGCACCGCACAAATTAGCAGTGACAAAAAACACCGGCAGTCATGGAGAACCCACAGCGTGAGAAGGCGCCCACCGACAGAAAAGGTGGCGCTCACAGAGAGTCTATGACGGGGCTGCCAACACTGGAAGCAGAGGTGGCAGTGCGCCGCCGTGAGGGAGTAGGTGTATGAGAGAAGAAAAAAGAAGGAGGGTGCCGAGTAAAGGCGAGACGAACCCCAGACCCAGTCGTGGGTTAAGTGGGGATAAGGGGGGGGAGGGTAGAAGGGAAGAAAGAAAAGAAGAAGAGACAGAAAAGCAGCGGAGAGGACAAGAGAGAAGAAACAAAGGAATCAGGTAAGTAGAGAACGAGCCAAGGGACCAGACACAAAGTCCAACCAATAGAACCATGTCTTTTGGTACCTCGCAGTCGCCCCAGTCGCAGAAAGGTGGAGCTCCTCAAAAACCCGGGTCCGTTCCACCCGGAGAATCCATTCCTTAAGAGTAGGCGGGTCAGGGCTACCCCAGTGCAAGGGAATCAGCGCCTTAGCCGCAGTGAGGAGATGGCGGAGGACCGACTTCCGGAACCAAGACGCGGAGTACTGCATGTGGAAAAGAAGAAAAAATTCGGGAGTGAACGGAATGACCCTATCCGTAAAGTGATGCAGCTGAAGGTGGATGGAGTTCCAAAAGGGGACGATACGCGGGCAGAGCCACCACAGATGGAGGAGAGAGCCCGGGACCGCAGCACATCTCCAGCAGGCGTTCGGAACATCCGGGCGATAAGCGGAAAGGACCGAAGGAGGCCGATACCAAAGGGCCAGCAATTTATAAGACATTTCTTGGTCAGCGTTACTCCTGGAGCAACGATGGGTAAGAACACAGACCTTCTCCCACTGCTCGGAGGATAAGACAACCTGAAGGTCAGACTCCCAACGCCCCATAAAGGGGGGAGAGCCAGAGCTGAAGGCCTCAAGAAGTAGGCCATAGAGACGGGATATGCCATGGGGTGGAAGGGAGGGTGCCACACAAAGGTCCTCAAACCTAGTCAAGTCCCGCAACACGTTATGTTTTTGAACCAAGGACCGATAGAAACTCCGTAACTGAGCGTGATGGAGCACATCAGTAAGGGAAGGAGGAGAGCGCGTAGCAAGCTGAGTCAGCGGCTTGACACCCGCAGCAGTCAGGTAAGAGCGGATGTCGGACCTCCCCGAAGGGGAGGAGGAAGGAAAGAGGGGGGCGCACATCCCAGGAGGGAAATCAGGGTTACTGCGAATGGACGTCAGGGGAGAGGGAATGGTGGATAACCTAGTCTGTCGCACAATGGAAAGCCACGTATCCAATGTAGCGCGGATGAAAGGATGAGGTAACGCAGCACCCCGGGACGTCTGGGGCGAAAGCCAGGGCAACACAGCAACAGAAAGACCCAATAAGGCGGACTCAATCCCCACCCATTGCTTATGAGTAGGGTGATGAGACCATTCTAAAATTCGAAGTAAATGACAGGCCCTATAATAAGAGCGGGGGCAAGGTAAAGCTAATCCACCCCGAGATTTAGGGAGGATCAAAGTAGAAAAACGGATCCGAGGGGTCCGCGAGTTCCACACAAAACGCAGGAGGGTCGACTTAAGAGTGGCAAAGAAGACAGGGGGAACAACGATAGGGAGGGTCTGGAACAGATATAGCAAACGGGGCATGACGTTCATTTTAACAATATTAATCTTACCAACCCAGGAGACCGCCAACCGCCTCCAAGACCGAAGATCAGCGGTAACGGCCGCGAGAAGAGGCAAAAAATTATAGGCATAGAGTTGGGAGAAGTCAGGGGAGAGCCAAACCCCTAAGTATTTAAGTTTCGCGCCGCACCAAGCAAACGGAAAGGAGGACCGCAGGGGGGACGAGACATCCTGGGGCAGAGTGACATTAAGAATCTCCGACTTGGAGTTGTTAATTTTAAAATTGGCGAGCGCACCATAGGCCGAAAATTCCCGGACAATGTTAGGGAGGGAGACTGAGGGACAGGTGACTACAAATAAAAGATCGTCGGCATAGCTTAATACTTTATGGTGAGCACCCCCAATGCGCAGACCGCTAACGTCAGGATTCAGCCTGATAGCTTGGAGGAGCGGTTCCAGGGCAAGCACAAAGAGAAGGGGAGAAAGTGGACAACCCTGACGGGTCCCGTTACGAATACAGAAAGGGTCGGAAAGGGTGCCATTAACGCGAACACGAGCCGTGGGGATAGTATACAGGGAGTTCACCCAGGCAAGTAGCCCAGGACCAAAGCCCATATGAGCGAGGGTGGACATCAAAAAGCCCCAGTCCACCCTGTCGAATGCCTTTTCCGCATCAGTAGACAACAGGAGGGCTGGGGTGGAGGTGTGCTTCGCATAATGCATGAGAGATAAGGCCCTGATAGTGCTATCTCTAGCCTCCCTGCCCGGAATGAATCCGGTTTGATCGGGATGAACCAGCAATGGCATAAGGGGCTTCATCCTGTTGGCCAGGATCTTGGCAAAGAGTTTCAAGTCGGCATTCAGCAAAGAGATAGGGCGATAACTACAGCATAATGCGGGATCCTTACCGTCTTTAGGAATCACAGCAATCGTGGCCGCCAAGGTATGTTCGTGGATACGGCCCCCGTCCAAAATGGAGTTGAAGGCCCTCACAAAGTGCGGACCCAAAAGCTCCTGGAACACGGCATAATACCGCAAAGGGAATCCATCGGGGCCAGGGCATTTACCAGATTGAGAGGAGCGGAGTGCTAGCGTAAATTCCGACAAGGTAATCGGGGAGTCCAGAGGAGAAGATTCCTCCGACGTCAACTGCCGACCAACCGTCCTCTCCAGATAGGAGCGGACCGAGGGGACAGCAGTAGGAGAGCGCGGAGCGCCGGCGTCCGGATGAAGGTTGTACAAGCCCTCATAATAGTCCCTAAAGCACTTGGCAATGTCCGCAGGGAGAGACCTAGCAACGCCATCAGGAGAGCGGACCTTGGAAACATAGGTAGATTTCCGACTAGCACGGAGTGCCCTAGCCAAATATTTACCCGGCTTGTTGCCATGCTCGTAAAACAAGGCCCTGGTTTTGAGAAAGGAACGTTGCATATTATAATTAAGAAAAGAGGCCAATTCACCCCGCAGGGCCAGGAGGCGCTGGAGGTCTTCACCCGACAATGAGGATTTGTGGGCTTGCTCAGCCACCGCTATTTGCTCATAAAGCTCCTCAATCCTCTTCGCCTCACGGCGGCGACGATGGGAACAGGCGCTGATAAGGTGACCCCGAACCACACATTTGTGCGCCTCCCACACGGTCAGCAAGGGGGTCTCCGGAACCAAATTGTCGGCAAAGTAGCCCTTAAGGACGCGAGAAGTCTCCTCACAAAACGAGACGTCCGTGAGAACAGACTCATGAAGACGCCAGGACCGCCCTGAAGGACGGGCCAGAGAAGAGGAAAGAGAGAGGGGCATGATCGGACCACGTAGTGACCCCGATCGCGGAGCCACAGAGAAGCGGGGCAAACTGACACGGAACGAAAAAATAGTCAATCCTAGAGTAAGTGCAATGCGCCGTAGAAAAGAAAGTGTAGTCCTTAACAGCCGGATGAAGAGCCCTCCAGCAATCAATTAGTTTGCGGTCCGTGAGAAGAGAGAGAATCTTGCGCAAGACATGACGAGGAGTGCGTGTGGATCCCGTAGAGGTGTCAAACGCAGGGTGCAAAGCCACATTAAAGTCCCCCCCCAAAACCAGTAAGCCCTCTTGGAAAAGGTCAAGTTCGCGCAGGACCGCACGGAGAGCAACATGCTGCCCCCGATTAGGGAGATAAACGTTCGCAAAAGTGTACACCTGCTGCAAAATCGTTCCCTTCACCAACAGGAATCGCCCCTCAGGATCAACAAGAGTGCCCGTCACCGTAAAGGGGACACGGCTGGAGAAGAGCACCGCCACTCCTTTAGATTTAGCCAGGGGATTGTTACTCACGAAAACGGTGGGATAGAGTCGGTGATAGAGCCGGGGGGCCTTAGGCCCAAAAAAGTGAGTCTCCTGCACAAAGGCGACATCAACTCTGTTCTTTTTCAGGTCCCGGAAAAGGGAGGAACGTTTCTCAGGGGTATTGAGCCCCCGGGCATTGAGAGATAAGAGGGCGAGCTTGGCACAGGCCGGAGGAACCATAGTACAGAAAAAAGGGGGGAAAACAGAGAGAAGAAGATGAGAAAGAGAGGGAGAAGCAAAAACGGAAAAGAGAAGAACGAGAGAGGAGAGAGAGAGAGAAAAAGAGGGAGAGGAAAAGGAAGAAAAAAAAAAAAAAAAAAAAAAAAGAAAGGGGGGGGCAAAGGTGGGGAGGGAAAGAAACGGGGAGACAAAAACACGACTAGAGAACAAGGAAAGAGGGGGAGGGGGAAGAAGAGGACGGAAGGGAAAGAGAAAAGGGGGAAACAAAACAGACACAAACTACGCCTGCCGGGGACACTACCCGGCAACGGATGGCGTCACTGTGTAGGGGGGAAGACCCACCACAAAGGCAGAGCCGCAAACGAGAGAAAAGAAAAAAGAACTGTAAAACAACAAAGAAACCAACGCGAGCCGCCGCTCGCAACGCAAGTAATGCAGAAAAAAAGAGTCAAAGACAGATGAACAGGGCACAGAGGAAACCAAGAAGAGGGGAGGGAACACCCGCTGCGCAGGTAACGTACAGCACAGGAGGAGACGCTCCCAAATAGGCAACGGGAGCCGCGGCATATACACATGTACCGGAGGGGGGGGGGACAAAAAAGAGTGAAAAGAAAGGGAGAGCAAAAGGACAGATGTGTAGAGGTGTAAGGGTGCAGAGGCCAGTAAACTCCGTCATCAGAGCGGATCCCCGCCGAAACGGAGGAACCGCCCCGGCGGAATACAGAACAAAGGCAATCACACATAATGACCACATCCCATTAAAATATACAATATCGCATAGAACACAGGTCACACATGCAGTCGATGTTGACCTGCAACATGTCAAGGCAAAAAAAAAAAAAAAAAAAAATGGATAATGGCAGTCACTTGGTAGCAGGAAGTCATACAAAACATTTAAAAATTACTAAAAATTACTTGTAGGCTCCCAACTCAAACAGCAATTTGACAATGATGTCTAAATAAATTAAATGGGTGGGAAAAAACAAAAGCCTAACTAAGTGATGTAGTAGAACTCTTAGAAATCTAAATATTGGAGAACACATTTACTCCTCCCGCATAAGGAAGTCAAGACGGGTAGCATAACGCTAGGACCAGGGGCGGCAGCTGCACTGGCAGAGCCAAATATGGGAAGAACATGGTGTAAAGGTATGATAAACGGTGTGCAAACACAAAATAGAAACAAAAGCAATATATCGCATAATGTTACATGACGTGAGCCATACCATTATTCGTGGGTGCAACACTCAATCACTTTTGGAGTTAGTGGTAATTTCAAAGTCTATATTAGGTGCTGGTACTTGTAACAGAAAATTATGAGAATTTTAGTTCACTTTAGTTTTTGGTAGGAGTGGCCCAACGATCATTGTCTAGAGTTCTTATCGATGTTTATGAGCTTACAACATCTTTAGAAAATGATAGTTTTGAGACACCGTATAGAAGTGCAGGTGCTGCACACGCCATGTAAAGCATCATTGTGTTTACTCAAACTCAATAAGTAGATTAAGCCTAACATAATGTTTGTTGTACATGAAGTAAATTAATTAACCAAAATGAAAAACAAAAGATAAAATGGAAATAACTCGTAGGCACGACCTTGCAGAGGAGAGCCTGAACATGAAAGTGCTGTCACAAGGCAACGAAAAGTTGTAGCCCACTGAAGCTCATATACCACCCACCTCAAACACGGCATCGTGTCACAGCAAAGGGATGCATGCACGAGTGGATAAAAAAAAAAAAAAACCCCAGCAAAGAAAATAAACCCCCATCCCCCCCAAAAACGAGCAGCAGCAGTGACATCGATAATAAAAAGAACAAAACAGAAAGGCGACGGAGAACATAAACAAATGAACCGGCACGGTAACGACAATGAGCGGCAGTCCAACGAAGTCTGGCAGCGCAGGGAGCGGGAGCCACATCACGGAGTAGAGGGGGAGTAGCGCAATCATGGCGTACAGGTAAGAGCACCCCTTAGAGCGAAACGAAAATACTCACTACCCTCATTCCTCAATGGCACCCAGGCGGCGAGAAACAGGGGTACGGGCGGACAACCCCCGAGGAGGGCTCCGACGAACAGGGTCGGAGCGAGGGGGACGCCTCGACCGCGGCAACGGGTTCGAGGGCATGCCAGATATTGCGTCCATGTCGGCCCAGTCGAGAATTCGCAGATCAGGTAAATCCAAAAGTTGGAGGACTGGCAAAACGTCGTGATGATGTCTGATGTTGAGGGATCTGTTGTCATGGCGGATCACAAGGGCAAAAGGATGGCCCCAGCGATATGGGATCTGCAGACGTCGAAGTTCCGAGGTTAGCGGGCGAAGAGCCCGTCGAGCTTGTAAAGTGAGGTCAGACAAATCGTGAAAAAAGGAGATCTGGTGTCCCAGCAGTGGCCAGGTACCGAGTTCACGCGCTTTGGCCATGATCTCCTCCTTCAGGCGAAAATCCGATAGGTGACATATAATATCCCTCGGGGGGGATCCCGGACCACCTCTAGGACGGAGAGCCCGATGAGCCCTGTCTATCGGAATAGGCGAGTCAGGGGACCGGTTCAGGATACCATTGAACATCTCGGTGAGTAGAGAAAAGATATCCTCAGAAGCATCGGATTCCGGCACCCCTCGGACCCGTATATTGTGGCGGCGGCCCCTGTTGTCGATGTCTTCGATCCGACGACGAAGATCCCGCAGGTAAGTTGCGTGGCGGTCGCCAAGTTGCTGAACCTGCGTCACAGTGCGCTGATGGCGGGAAGAGGAGTCCTCCAAGGCCTGCACACGTTGCTCCAGGGAGGACAAATCCAAGCGAAGAGCAGAGACCTCATCACGGACCACTTGTTTAAGCTCCGTGATCAGCGTGGAAAAGTCTGACTTCCAGGGAGCAGACGAGAAAAGCTGCAACACTTCTGGAGGGTGAGACGCAGAAGGTAAGCGGCTCGCTGAAGAAGAATCCTCCACGGATGAGGAACTAGCCGGAGACGGGACCTCGTGGTCTTCAGCGGCCTGCGAGGCCAGGTCCGCGGGGGTACGGAAATACTCCCGCAACGAAGCCGAGGACGGCCGTGATCGGTCTCCCGGAGCAGGGGAATCCGTAGCAGCCTTTTTGGAACGGCCCATGATGATATAGAACACGCTGACAATGAAAACTGTGCGAGCGGCGGCAGAGCAGTCAGATCATGCGGCCATCTTCCTCGGCGGTCGGGCACGCCCCCCCTCTTGTTTTGTTTTAATGTTGGTGCGAGGATGGTTTTCAAAGTAGGAGGTTTAGAATAAATTATGCATGGTGGGTCTTTAAGAAGTTCGCCAAGGATGGGATCTCTTTGTAGGACATGCCAATTCTTTTTAATTAGACGTTTGATCGTATGAGACTGGCGGTCAAATCGCATTATGAAAGAAGGTATTTCTGGGAAGCTTTTTTTTATTATTGATTAAAAAGGGTTTGACTTCTAGGGATGACTAGTGCTTTAGCTAAATCTTTCTCTAGATAACCCTTTTCTAAAAACAGTTTTTTCTGTTCTATCTGAAGCTCACATTCTTTGAATTCAGAACACTTGCGCCTAATTCTCCTAAACCGACCAAATGGGACATTATTTAACCATGATTTAAAGTAGTCACTTGTCGCAGGAATAAAACTGTTGCAATCAACATTTTTTTCTAAAAGTCCTTGTCTCAATTTTATTATTTTTTATATAAATTTCAAGATGAGTGAGATTAAAGTGCAAATTGTATGGCTTAAAATTTAAAAACTGCTTAAAATTTTCAAACTCAACTTTTGTTCCTCTCCAAATAAAAACGCAACCATCAATGTATTTACGTCATAGGACCAGATTCGCACCAAAGGGACAGTTATTCCATATGAACTCTCTCTCTTTTCCCATAAATAAGTTTGCGTAACTTGACACGAATCTGGTTCCCATGGCGCTACCCTCAATTTGCAGATAAAAATGCCCTTCGGACAGAAAAAAGTTGTGGCTTAAAATAAATGCAACACAGTCAACCAAAAAGTTTATTTGGTCATTCTGCAATTCTGAGGCTAAAATATATTGGATGGCCTCACATCCCTGGTGGTGCTGTATGACCGTATATATAGGGAGGTGACGTCTGCAGTCACTAAGATAAAATATTCTTGCCAGTCTATACGTATGTTCAATATTTGTGTAGTGTCACATAAGTGGGACTTCTGTTGAATAACCATTGGTTGTAGAAAGCTGTCCACATACTCTCAGAGGTTAGAGGTCAATGAACCGATACCTGAGATTATAGGCCTTTGTAAATTGTTTGTAAATTTTGGAGAGGTGATAAAAGATTGGGATGTTGGGATATTTACAATTAAGGTAATCAAACTCATTTTTATTTAATATATATTTAGCAAGGCCAATTTCCAAAAGATCCAGTAGGTTCTTTGTAAATTACTTTGATGGATATTTATCCGAAGGTAAGTATGTTTCTTGATTATTAAGGAGTCTAAGACTCTCCTGATTGTAATCCTTGCTATTCATAACCATTTTATTAATTTACATTTTTTAGGGACTTTCTTTCTTTTTTAAGTTATCTTTAATTTTGTTACCTGTTTTATTATTCCTTATTTCTTTTTCCATTAGTACCTGCTGCTACATCTTAACTCTATTGTGTTTCCTTTCATTAAATTTTGTAATTTAATTACTTTTGGTCACATAGTGCGCTAAAGCGCTGTTTGATTGCTTCTGCTTCTGTGAAATAATTCGCGTAGAAGGTTATTATATCATTATGTTTTCATTTTTCACTTTTTTGAAGTGAGTTTGATTATTTCTGTCTGAATCCCATTTCTATTTTCACCCCCCCCAAAAAAAATGTTCTTTATTTTTTTGATACTACTCCTGGTTCTGCAGTATTTGTTTCCAAATACCCATACGTATATATGTTTCCCTTTATTACCATGTAAAGATGCACCTGTTTCTAATTAATGAAATTATTTTTCTTGGACTCCATCATGAGATCAACAAGTGTAGTGAGCAGGTACATTTACAGCTGTTCTTGAACTAAAAGTCTCATCATCCTTAGCAAGTTTGTCATGAATTAGTGGAAACTAAATATTACCAAATATTCCAGCTGAATAAAATTCCGTGAATCATTATAGAGCTAATCATCTGATTCACCTCCATAATAAAGAATTATAAATATTTTATCCAAATAGTGAAATAATTTGTTTAAAAGCAGGGATGTGTCATTTTTAATGTGTATGTATGTATATATGTATATATATATATATATATATATATATATATATATAAACACAGTACTTTGATATCCTTAATTTATTAGCTGTAACACTGAAAATCTCACCAAAGCCACCATATCTATATCACCATATATCAATAAAGAGGTTGAGAACCGTTGAGGTTGAGAATCTTAAAATGACAACAGCTAACCATTTGCATAAAACTAATTGAGAATCTTTCTTTAATTCAACGTAACTGTTAACTGTGAATCTTGAGGGTCATTGTTTTTCTTGTATAGAAAGGGACCAAGCAACAGTGAGGTCTGTGCTGTGGACATAGATTTCCCATTTTAACGCCTCTCCCTAGCTGTTCTTGGGTTGGTATGAGGACTTGCTATAACTATGGAACAAGTACATGCCTTATAGTTTACAGATTGTGCTTTCTGTGCTGTTTTACAAGGTTTGTGGGTGCTTGCCTTATGTACATTGACATTAACTGTAATATCTTGGCATTCTCAATCCTGAAAACAGGTAAAAGACCAGGTGAAATACAAAATCTACTCAGTCCAGATGGAACCTGGACATGGCCGCCACAGTATACTTTAGTTCACCATGTATCCTTTACTTGTGGATATGGGGGAAGGGAAGTGGTCCAAGACATTTAATGGGGAACCCCTGCCAAACTGTAACAAATGGAGCTCCCTCCTGTGAACACCCTTTTTCAGATGGCAGGAGGCCTCATCTGTATTTAGGGTCAAGTAGAAGAAGCAAATGGCTGTGCCTTGGTCAGTTGTCATGAAATATGTTTTTTAAATCTCAATTTCCTTTTTCTACTAATAAATACTGATTCAGAGCATTTTTCCTGTTTCAGATATTTCCCTCCCCTACAGTTATAGCCCCAAATATTTATTTCATTATCTAGTTGTTCCATAATCCACAAATTATTTTGAAGACCCACAGATGCTGAAAATAACTCTTCCTACTGAATGCTAAAAATTTACAATCAGTCAAACTTTTGTAATATCTGAAGGATTAAATGTTAACACAAATCAAATAATATGCAGCAAATTCATGTTTTGTCTTTTGTCATATTTATATTTTGTAACGAAATGTTGAAATATGTTTACATATGCAACCATGTCATTGAAAACAACAGCAGGAATGGCGTCACCTTTTCAATAAGAAAACATGACACCAAATCAATAGTATAAGAGCCAGCACACTTAGATCAGAACGTTCTATTATTGCTACTGTATTCAGGAGAGTTGGAGATCTGTTATGTCTGCTCCCAATACACAGGCCTTTTGTCCCTTAAAATCTGGTGACAACTTCCACTGTATACACTACCATGAGTTGGTCATTTGCATAGTGTTTGAGCCCAAGGCCCCAGGGTGTTTGCATTTTAACTGATGTATTGAGCTTGAACATCAGTCAGGAAGCCAATGTATTTGCAAACACTTTAATTTGTTTGTACAGGTACTTTGACCAATTCCTTTAACTTTCCCCTCTTCATGGAGGTAATCTGACCTCAGATTCTACCCTGATGTACATATGTAGGTACGTACTTTTATTACTGATGTAATATTGTTATTATTTTTATGTGAATAGAGAAGTGGACACAGATTAACAAATAACCAAATGCATCTCTTATATATATACAGTATTGGCCCGAATATAGGCCCCACTTTCCCCCCCACTTTAGGTCTTTAAAGTGGGGATGCGGCCTATATTCAGGATTTAGCGCAGGGATGCGCAGTTCATATCGCCCGACGCCCGGAACATGCAGTTCCGGGCACCAGGAGGGTGTGTTTTTTTCCGGGAAAGCAGCAGGGTTATGATCCAGATCCCCCCCGCGCTACAGGGGACCTGGATCCTCGCCTGCAGCAGCCATGGACGTCTGCGTGATGCGCGTAGACAACCTCCGCTTGCTACACTTCCGCCAGGGCTTCTATGGTGGAGCACCGGTGTGACATAACCTTCCAAGGGTTATAAAGCATATCTGGGGGGCAGAGTGGCATATCAGGGGTTATAAAGCATATCTGGGGGGACAGAGTGGCATATCTGGGGGCAGAGGGGCATATCTATAAGTAATTATGCATTATGAATTAATGGGGGGGCTTAAAATGGCTATTGGGTTTCTGTTTGTATATAAAATATGCTGAAAAACTGTATAATAGATACCAAAAATGTTAAAATACATGTATCCCTGTTCATTAGATAAAATACTGTTTTACTATTCCGCTAATGTGTATTTTTTCCTTAAAAATATGTTTTTCTTTAAAATAGCACCAAACTTTTAGGGTGCGGCCTATATTCTAACTATATTCTAACTATATGCTAACGGCACCTCCTTCCGGCTGCAGCGGAAGTTGCCTACGTGAATCGCAGAGACGTCTACCCGCTGCCCCGACTACACACCAGGGAGTCAGAAGCACCAGTAAGTTTGGGGCAGGGGAGTGTTAGATGGGGGGCATAAGGCATTTCTGTAGGCAGAGTGCTCTATGATATGCCATTTAACCCCTTAATGCCACTCTGCCTCCAGATATGCGTTTTAACCCCTTGTATACCACTCTGCCTCCAGAAATGCCCTTTAACCCTCTATACGCCACTCTGCCTCCTGAAATGGCTTATACCTCCCTATATGCCACTCTGTCCCATAATATGCATTTTAACCCCCTAAATGCCAGAGTGGTCAAAAGGCATATCACGGCGCATAGTGGCATATAGAGGGTTAAAAGGCATAATATGGTGCACAGTGACATATAGGGGTTATAAGGCATTTCTGGGGCAGAGTGACAAGCCTGGGGGCAGATGTGCATAACCGGGGGGCAGGTTGGAAAATAAAAAGAATTAAAAACAAAAAAATATTTTTCTCAATCATAGCTTTTATTAAAAAAGAAATAGTTTACATGAATTAACATTTACTAGTAAAACTTTTTTCCTATAGGATCATCTTTTTTCCATAAATTAATATTCAGATTTTGGGGGTTTGTCTTATAATTGTAATTTGTAATTGTTTATACTTTTACCATATGGGTGAAAATGATGCATTCTAAACTAATATGAGTACTTTATTGTTGGTGAGGTTGTAGGGGACAGTGATCTGCCCCTTCATTTTCTGTTTTTTGTATGATAAGATGCACCCCCCCCCCGAAACAAAAAACTTGTGAAATTGATTTGCTTTGGTTATCCGCTAGTGATGGCTGTTTGTGTACATTAACACTATTAAGAGCAGCCACCAATGGGCTAATTACAGCTTTGCAGCTATATAACCGTAATGTAATAAGTGAGTGCTAACCGGCACTGCAGTGAGATTAAATGTGTATGTATTACAGGGAAAGTGGAGTGGCTGCCCCTGAACATAGTTTGGCCGCTGAACATAGTTTTGCCCCTGAACATAGCATTTTGTGTTACGCCACAGGGCTTAGTGACCACCTTCATAGTTTGTACATCAGGCAGCTTCATCCCCAGACTGGCCCTGTCGTACATCCTCTTTAAAATGTCTATTTCTAGAATGTTTAAATGCACAAGAGTGAGGTTAGACAAGAAATGAAACATTGGGTTTTTGAGAGGATTTGGAGACTAGGATAGTTTTATATGTAGAACAAAATGTTGGGCTCCTGTGGATGGTTTTTGCTACCTAATGTTTAGGCAGCAAAATGGGTGTATTTTACAGTGATAAATAACACAAGTGATTTGATTAAAGCTCATCTGAGTTACCTTATGTTCCTTTGTCAGTAGAGCTGCCCGAGCCAAGTTATAACTTCACGTATCTTGTTCAAAGGGTTTTTTTTATTGTCTTTCTTTCTACTGTACAAATATGGACATTTATTACTAATATGAGACGGCGCACAGTGAATGAAATACCGTATTGGCTCGAATATAGGCCGCACTTCCCCCCCCCCACTTTAAGTCTTTAAAGCAGGGGTGCGGCCTATATTCGGGGTGTAGCGCCCGACGCCCGGGACATGCAGTTCCGGGCGCCGGGCAGGCAGCAGGGTTAGAATACAGATCCCCCGCAGCGGTGCAGGGGACCTGCATCCTACTCTCTGATACGCTCAGACAGCCTTCCCTGCCAGCACTTTCAATGGGGGGAGTGCTGGCACGGGAGATTGTCTAAGCGCATCGCGCAGATGTTCACCGGCAGCAGCGATGTGCGTAAACAGCCCCCGCTGCCGGCACATCTGCACGATGTGCTTTAACAATCTCCCTTGCCGGGAATTCCTACGGCGGAAGTTCCAGCACTGGAAGTTAAATACGCGTACTGCGTAGCTGTGCCCCGCCGGCCCTGCAAGACTCCGGGGAGTCTGCACTGGTAAGTCTAGGGGGGGACCTCTTGGGGGCAGAGTGGCAGCATATCTCAGGGGGGGGCAGTGTGGCAGCATATCTCAGGGGGGGGCAGTGTGGCAGCATATCTCACGGGGGCAGAGTGGCAGCATATCTGTTCCACTAAGTGTTTTTTTACTAAAAAAAAATTTCTTTATAAAAGCACCTAACTTTTAGGGTGCGGCCTATATTCGGGTGCGGCCTATATCCGAGCCAGTACGGTACATACGGAGGTAGAAGGTAGAAAGGGGAAGGTAGCTTTAAATGTATACTGTTATTATTATCTTTTATTCATATAGCCAATACTTTACAAGGCGCTTAATACAATACATACATTTAAGGGGTATGACAGGACTAGAATTGACAGACTAATACAAACCGATGCATTAGGTGGAGAGAGCCCGGCTCCAATGTTGCATAGTTGTGAAGCTATGAACATTATTAATTGTAGATTTTTTTTCAAGTATATTTGCACACAAGGATGTAAAGAAGAAAAGAAGCCTGCAGTTTCTTTTTCTAGTGTTGTTGTATTGTACTAAAGCTCATTTGAGAAGGGCCCTCCTTACCTCTTGTTTCTGTAAATCGTATATGACCAATTTTACATTATTTGCAAAAATAAAATGTATCCATTAACAAACAGAATACAAATAATATAATAATTATATAATAATATAATTATAATAATTAATTATAATAATATTACTTTAGTAAATTTCACCAGCACATTTTAATTTGTTTTTGTTTTTAATTTACACTGTTTTCACATGGTTTAATAGTGATGGCAAATGTAATATATGTGATTTTTCCAGATTTTAATTCCTTTATCCATGTAATCTATCCTATGCATGGCTTTCTGTAATTATTTATAGTCCATATTTGTTATTGGGGTAGGTGTTAAAAGCTCCCCTGTTGTGTAGACCTGTTCTTTACAAATTAGTGTGTTAAATGGAAAATGACTAATTATTGGCATGGGAACCTCCTGTATAGGTTTTTTTAGGAGTATGAAAAAGAGATCCGCAATACTAATAATAATTTGTTTTTGTTTTTTAATATTACAACACTAGGGACTACATTTATTTGATTTTATTTTTTTACTTTTGCTCGCTGCATATATGTTAACCTGCATACAAAGGGCTTTAAAGGGGTTTAAAGACAACAAATAATTTCATCTCTATAATGTTAAGCAACTTTATCTTTGTAGATTAATTTTATTCTTTCTTCTGAAGACTTACTCATGTAAAAACACTAGCTGTTTGTCTAATGCAACAGACTATCAATCGCTATCTTGGAGTCATTCAACAGCACTATAAATTACATTTCTAATTCAGTATTTGACTACAAAAGTAACACAATTTAAAATTGGGTTAAAAAAAAATAAAGTTATTTGTGAAAGCATTGTCTTATGGAAAGTAGCTAACCAGGGGTGTGGACAAATAAGAAAGTGGAATTCTAAAGATGAAAACTTTTGCTTTTCCAATATGAATGATTTCAGAGATTTTTTAAAGAAAACAACCAATAGTTTTTTTTTTAAGGTAACAATTATATATACATTTTACAATTTTAAGGCTGTTATTAAAAGTAATTAAAGTAATAACAGGGAAAAATGACAGCCTTTTTCCAACTAGAGAACTGTATAATTCAACAGTGTATTGGTCGGCCCCATAGTATAAATCCAGTAAAAAAAATAAAGAAAAAAGAAAACAAAGAAAGAATCAAAAGAGAAAAGAATGTGATAGAGAACTGTATAAATCTACTTAACACAATACAGCTTTTATTTACTCCATGTACAATGCACAAAATTAAAGAAAATAGAAATACATATAACAATCAGGCAGTGTCCTGAATTAACTTTGATCTAATTTGGTGTTGTTAGGTTTGTATAATCCCTCTATATGACCTTAATGTGAGCTTTAATGTAAAATCTCACTTTTGCTCTTTATATCTTTAATCTGTTTTTATGTTGGTTAATGAGCAAACATTTATAGGTAAAGAGCTAAGTGCTGGCTAGGCATGTAGGAATAATTGAAATCTCGCATACTCAAATGATAATCTTGATAGCATCAGATTTAAAGTTACTTTAAACACATAGATGTTTTGGGTTCTGCATCAGAATATATATATATGATTCTCGTATTGACAAAGAGCATGTTCAATATCTATTTTTCCTAATAGTCTTTTAGCTTTTATTTATATGATTGTTATTTGGCATAATTTACTAATAATTATCTTCTCTTACTCAGAACACTCCCATGGTGTCACTGATACAGTATGTTTATATACAATGGACCAGACAACATTACCTTTTATCACTATATACAGAATCTTATCAAACAGAAGAAAGGAAACACTGATTTTACTCAATAGGATATTGTAAACACAATGCCCTCCAGATTAACACTCCTTACTGCCTTTTGTGCCATTTAAGGGAATTTAATTTTTAAATGAAAACAATATATATGGCATAGTAATACATTTTTTGTTTTCATTATTTTTTCATGTCTGGAAATATTAGCAGTATTAGTGTACGTAGTACTAGTGTTAGATTTCTAGAGACAGGGCAACATTATAGACTGTATTTAAATGAAAGAACCTATTATTTATTGATGGCTGTTACTCAACTTTTATGATTTACTGAGTGGAAAAATATCTTGATTCAAGCACATTCCAAGTATTCATTTCGCAAACTTTGGATAACTTGGATAGTTATGCCTAAGAGGACGGAAGAGACATTCTCTGAGACATTAGCAGAACACACCTCAATAATCTTTCTAATCGGCTTTTGTGCTGTTGGGACAGGAGCAAATTCATGTTACCCACTGGCTGGCTGAGCTATGTTTCTTCGTAAACTGCTGAATTACAGAAATATAGGGACAACAAAACAGTTTGGGCAAGGTTGATTCTCAAGGACTGTTTGTTTCCTGTAGAGTATTTTAAAAAATGGATCACTAAATGTACTTCGTGATGGTGTCCCTATTTGTGGTTAAGTGATGCTTTCACCAGATGAACATAAATATCATGAGACTGCTGTAAATAGTTTTGTTATGTGTGGTATACATGTCCTGACTGAAAGCTATCCTGCCTATTCCTTCATCAATAAAAACGGAAAAAGGTCCAGATATCCTGGACTTTTTAAAGTGTAATGAGCTACCTAAAAGAGTTATTGGGTTTTAGCTGCCAAATTGTCACTCTGGTGGCATTCTATCCAGTTATTTACAAGCTGGCATAAATATTCTCTTCCCTCTTTCATAATACGTAGTTTGGATTAATCAGTGGTTTAGAGCCCTAGGGTATGATGTCAGATGTAAGCACACTGCCATTGCTGATAAATAAGTAGGAAAGCATGATCAGGGCCAGTCTTAGCACTAGGCATCCTAGGCAACTCGTTGGTGTGCCAGTCAGGGTATATTTTCTATAGGGAGACAGGTCTGAAGTGGCTGCAGTTCCTGAATCGATTTTTTAGGGACAGATATTGGCCTATTACTAAAATCCTTGTGCTCTCCTTTCCTCACTTTATGATCCTCAAATAGCTCAGAATGTTTGTTGGATATGATGTTTTTTACATTGCTCTGTAGCCCTAAATATCACAATATTGTTTAGATGTGTTTTGGAATTAAGTTGTATTAAGTTATTTTTAAAAAGCCAACTGTCTTTCTCCATAGCTTCACTCATCTTTCACCAAGGCCTGTTGTTAAAAAAAATCCCAACTTTACCAAGGCTACCTTTTTTCTTTTTTTTTTCCATTTAATCATATTTATTGTTTTTCACAGTACATAAAATATAAAGTCAACATAACCATACATAATAAGACATGACATCCAAGAAGAGAGAAAAAAAATAAAATAAAAAATAAACTTTGCTCTCAAAGTTAATAGATCTAAACAGTTTGTAACTTTTTCTTATTTTCTGACTTTCTCTTATATGATGTACTAACTCAACTTAGGCCTTTTTCCATTTGTAATTGAAATACTATTTGCTTTACTAATTGTGTCTTGGGTATTGGTTTACAGTCTTTACCAAGGCTACCTTAAAAAATAGCTACCCATCCCTTTCCCTGGGTTCACTCATGTTAAAGTCCAATCCTGGCCCCATGGTACAAGTCCCTATGTTACATAGTTCATAAGGTTGAAAAAAGACCTAAGTCCATGAAGTTCAACCCTTCAACCTACCCTTCTTATTCTTGATCCAAAAGAAGGCAAAAACCCCTAATTAAGCCACAACTATGTTGAAGGTATCAATGTCCATTCTTCACACGCAGACTATATCTTGACACTTACTGTTTTGCAAAACACTATAGTGTCAACTCCAGTATTTACAATAGACTGCCTTTTGTTTTACTGCATTGAAAGTAAAGCAGCCAGCATCATCCTTCCTCACCTCAGGTAGTTTTTTTCAAATAGTTTCCTTACCTGGGTAAAAAATCTCACCTACTTCTCACCTATTTCCTTAGGTGTTTTGGTGCTAGCAGGAGGGATTTTTATGTACTCTTGCATATTTTTTTATACCTGCCCCTGGTTAAAGTATTCATACTCCTCCTACTTTAATCAGTTTGAAATGCCAGATATTATTATTTGTGGGTGAAGCAAGAGAAATGCGAGATTGAGGTGCTGGTTAAAAATTATTTAACCCTTTCATTTACTGGTTTAGAAAATGTGACGGCCATCAGGGCACTAAGTTTCAGTGTCACAGCAGCTGGTGTCAGTATGTTTTTCAATACAAGCCGTAATTTGTCAGTAGCTAGCCATTATCAATCATCATCGGTTGTCTTGATCTATCAATACTGGTCGACTCTACTGATTTCCAGCTGCTGGTCTTGAAGACAGTAACAGTAATGGGGGCTTTTATGGAAAGTTAAAGAGCTGTCCTTTTTAACATCATAATGTACATTTTTAATGGCATTTATTCATTTGTTTTATGTGTAATTTTTTTTCCAATTCCTGATTTAGGAAATTTTGTGAGCATCTGGGCTTCCTGGAAAGTAGCTCTTCAGTGTTTTACAAAACTATTTCATTAAAAGGCAAACACCAGTGCCTTTAGTACATTAAATACAACGCGGCTCTTACAGTAGAGTTTTCCTTTTTAACTCTGGTAATAGAGTTTCAAAAGGCAGCTGTTTTCTCTCATATAAAATAATGGTTTTGTTATGTGATACCCAAGAAGCTTTAAAACATAAAATAAAGCCAGGACTTTGAGCTTTAATTTTCTTTGCGAGGCAGAGACTGCTGCAATACAGATATGTGTTTGAGGAATATGGTGCTGATAGCAAAGTAAGTTTGCAATTATCGCACACATATCTTGTGATGTTTGTTAGTATTTATTATATAATATTCTGAGCAAAGCACACAAATATTTAACCTATTTGTAGCATCCCTTTAACCTTGTATTATGTAGCACTGGCCATTGAAGGGAGGCTACAATCAGTCTAGTTTTAGTTGTGCCTATTCATCTCTCAGCAGATGGAGTTTGGCTTCCTCTCGGGTGTCATGGAAACGAACAAGTTAACTTTACAGAAAGGGATGACAGGATGACTCGACACCTTCCATAAATCTTTTTTTTTTTGTTTTATGCAATCCATTCTGTTATACATTTACAAGCTTTAAACTCGCACACAATATACCGGTATTTTGTAGTTAGATAAATTTCAGATCAACAAAGAACTCCTAAAAAATCTAGGATGGCACAAACAATCAGACTAAATGTATGTGTGTTTAGAATGTTAAACTTGTTAAGGATATGGGAGGTAAAGTAAGTAATTTTAGATATAATTAGTTTCATTTATAAGAATAGGTGCTCCTGGCTCCATAGGGACAAACTTCAGGTACCGGATTGCCGTGAGGCTAGGAATTGCTTCCTGGCATGGTTTGACCTGCTGGACACCCTAAGTGGTTCTATGCAAAGCTGGTTCCTGTGCCCAGTCACTGGGGTTCGAAGACCTGTGTGAATGCAGATTCGTGCCTACATATCCACCATGGACGGATACTACCCCTTCCATGTTGATAGACATCTGTTATTACAACAGTTACAAAAAATAAGCTATATCTTTTAAATCATATAGCATTGCAAAATAATGATAATAAGAATGTTTTGTAGTTTTTTAGCCTTTTTTAATTCTGACCAACTGTTTAAAAAATGTATGACAGCCAGTCCCAACTGTGAGAGTCATTTACTTTCCTGCTTCCTTAATAAAACCATTAATGTCTTCACGTCGGATTGTTGGGTGACGGTGGAAACTAATGAAAAAATGTGTCAGGTAAAGGAGGAAACAAGCAGGGGTCATAAGACGGATGGATCGAGTGGGTAGTGAAAGACAGATGGATGGGGGGTTGAGAGCAGAGGTTTGGGGGAGAAAGGGAAGAGCAATGTAGTAGTCAGTGGGAAAATGGGAACACTAAAGAGGAGTGAATCTAAACAAGCTTTTTAGGGGGACTTTACAAAATGTATACCCAGCAGCAGTTGGGCATTATCCTAGTAAATATAACCCTGTTAGTGTTTTATACATGATTGATGCAAGACAGGAAAGGAACACACAAAATCTTTACTACCAATAGCTTGCCATATGCCTCTAGTGGGCTTGATTAACCCAAATCTATGCTTGGAGCTAATATAGGCAAACAGCAATGTGGGGATAAAGGCAATTTTTACATTTCATTTACTCTCTGCCCTGATAGTTTTTAATCAAATACATTATATACCGTTTGGTGCACAAGCCCTTATTGTGTCAGATTTTGCCTATATTTTTTCATGGGATGCATAATTATTATGTGACACAAAAGATGGCTATGATAGGTTTTTGCATTAAAAGCCTCTTAAAAAGTTTCTATGTTAAGCCGTTACAAGACCTTGGATATCTGCTAAGGTTTGTTAGCTTAACAAACTAGAGGGTGCAATTAATGATTTAAGCGGAACAGCATCTGGAAAATACCTAAAAATAGATAACAATAGATATTGAATAGTCGCCTACTGAAATGAACAGGCTAAGCTGAACATTGAGCATTTAATGCTTTCACTACTAAGCTAATAAGAACATGGATGTCTTCCACTATTGAAGGAGTTAAGCTATAAATGGAAATGTCACTTACAAATTAAATAAGACATTCCAGGCTCACTTCTCCTGCTGAGAACCTTCAGGCTAAATGGGTGGAATTGTGGCCCGCAGCAGATTCTCACAATAATCTTTCATTACTTGCTCAGCATCCGCATTTCATAATTACAGAGGTGCAAACAAAATCCAGTTAAGATTTACAAGGCAACAAAAACAAAAGTGCAGCCAATTGATTGTCCACACAGTATCCTCCTTTTTCCATACCGATGCAGCAAAACAATTATTCCTGCAATGCTCTCTGATTACTATTGCTTTGTGCTAGTTATAAACTTACTTACTTCACTGCGTGTTTTTTTTTTTTTTGGGGGGGGGTAATTGGATTGGGAAAGGAGGTAATAACAGAAATAGAGTTGTGTGGAATTCATAGTGGGAAATGCTCATTGCTTTTCTTTCTTTGAGTGGTTTAAGAATTGCAGAAGGAGGTATTTGAACTGAGCAGCTGGAAGAGGTACAGTCAGGTCACCCTGACTAATAGGGGTCTGTGACCCTACATAGTGCAGGGGACCCCTCTAATTGTGTTGATTATAGGTCCAGTGGGCGAGAAGTTGTAGCCTTGTGTTCCCATGCATTGTGAGACTAATAATCCTGTGCAGAATACTTTCAGAACGATATTCATTCACCATAAACTTTTAAGCCCAAGATTGGACTAAGCAGTTGAAATTGCATTATGGACCATGTGTCTCGATTTAAGAGTTATGTGCTGGACAAAACGAAAAAAAATAAAATGTCTAACTATAGTGAAGACGCAGGTTTTTCCATAACATTTACAAACCTTTTAGAAATGGTTTGATTTGAGAAAATGATGTCCTTCATTGTATCATGTGCTGATTGAGGTTTAGTGAAGACCATGTCCGGCCTGTAGTACCCCTTTCTCCCATTGTCTCATTTAAAACCACATTGTTTGGCCATATAGTAGACACGGGAATGACTATTTAAGGCCAATATCAGTCTCTGTACCATGGCAAACATTTGTGTTTGGGGGCTTTGTAATGTTATCTAGCAGCACAATGTGGTCTGCTAATTTGGCATTACACAGCAAGGAGCATGTTATAGCTAGTCTAATTAAGATGTGTACAGAATGGGACCTTATTGATTTTGACAAAAATGCAAAGAATTATGGTTCACGTGAAGCAAATACTTTCTAGCTGGAGTCATACTTCTCTATGCTCATTAACTAATTTCTAAGGGGCTTGGGTCCATTTTAATATGCAACACCTTTCCGTGGATCTACATATTTATAGATTAAGATGTTTATTAACATAAACTTTCAAGATCCCCATGATTTCACATTAATAAATAATTATATACAGCAATAATTTCATGCTACATAGTTTGTGATATGTGAAGCTGTTAGAACACTGATCCATTTTGATTTTCTGGGAGCACAATTTCTTAATTTATGACCTCGGGGTTCCTCAGGTTACATAAATGACGAGATTAAAGATCCTGAGAATCCCATGTAACAAATGATTGTTTCAGTGGGGTGTAATTGTAAATGATTCCCTAATTGAACTGTGCACAGATGAGGCAATCTTTAGCAAAGCTACTGTTCAGTGAGAAGATGACCATGGTAGCCAGAAGGGAAGGTTTGGTGGTTTCCACCCAAAGTAAATAGATAGCAGACCTACTCTTTATTTATGATTCCTCTTCCCCACCCCCAGGACAGTCAGCAAAACTAAAAGGAGATAAAGAACTGACAACCCAACAGCCACGGGTGTCAGGGTAACATTGCAGCTTGGTATTGTGAGTTTTTAATGAGTAACTAAAGTGACAGCTTACGCAAAGCAGTCACATTCCTATACGCCCCCCTGCCACTAAGCCTATTGCCCATTCACAGTGTCAGACACCCTTGTCTGTCAAGCTCCCTCAGAGACTGTGTGCCAAGGAACATGTGTCTCAAACATGTTTAGACTTCTGTTGTAGATCCCATTGGGTATTTTACCTCCTACACACAGGGAAGCAGTTGACTGCAGAGCAGAAATCTCTGCACACCGGCCTTTGCAGTGTGAGGCAAAGGACTGTTATTAAATATGTAGAACCACATAAATAAAGGAGAATAAAGTAAATTCTTGTTGGATATGATTCTCATTTTTGACAGTAATTCTCCATTGCAGTAGTTTATTTGCATATATTTTGCTTGTGGCGATGTCATAAATATGGGACAATGCAACCTAAGGGAAAAAAACACAATTTTCCTCATCATGATTGTGTGCATGGGCTCTACACTAAAAGGCACTATTAAATTTGTGTAACCAGCAGTAACCAGGAATGGAGCTACATCTGGTATGCATTTCACTAGTATACAGCGGCAAAGGAGGTTGTAAACATTAACTGGAAGAGAGTGCACAAGACATTAGCAGCCACCCATATAAGAAATATGTGACCTACAGTCTTTAAAAAGCCTTTTATATTTGTACTCCTCTATGGGATTTTTGCTAGTGCTGTGTTGGGGAGGAGAGATCTGGGCCGTATATTTTGACTTAGGTTTTGGGTCGGTTGGTATGAAATCTGTGGCTTGGGGGTGAGAAACTCCCACATTAAACTCATCCCCACTAATGTTTTTCTCTTGGAGACTTTCCCCAATTATTAATTTGTGTTCCCCAATCTCAGATTGGGCCATCTTCTTCTATTCCCCTATTTTCTTAAATATCATCTCCTCTATTGTATACGATACATTAAGCCTTTTGTTGTACAAAGGCTGAGACATTTATCAGTGCATTTGTTTGATTACATGCCCCCCACGGTTAAAGCGTATATACAGAAGTAGATAGAAGCACAGACTTGGCTACTACAAGACTGCACAAGATGCTCCTTGCACGTCTTCATCTGATAACAGGAGAAGATTTGAAATTTCACATTGTCCCTTATTGGTTCCCTAGTTTGGGTTGTAAACACTATGCAACAGACCCCTTCAAACGTTGGTTTTCTCGGCTATATTTACATCCCTATTATGGAAGTCTGTTACCTTTGTATAAATCCAAAATAATAATACAAAAAAATTCTCCCCAACATTTCAGGGCCCTTAATCTTCAAAGATCCGTGTGAAGTATCACTTGTAGTTCTGTTACTATATCACTACATCCGTCTTTAATTTAAAAAGTCTATTTTTATTACAGTTGATCTGTATATTTTTTCCTAGGGCTTTCTCATTTAGGCCTGTGGCCAACCCCAGAGGTATATATGTTACTGATGTACCCCGCGCCTGTATATCCTATAAGTATATTATAAAAAGTTTCTCAAACTTGTGCTAAACATACTTTCTGGGTAATTATTCCAGAATCAGTAGGACATAGCAAGTGATTTTGTAGAAAAAGGTCGCTTATAGTTGTGCCGGATAAAATCCAACCGGTAATAGCACAAGTGAATGTGAAGAGAAAAATCAAGAAAAAACATTTTGAGCCATCCCTTTGTGAAACCACAGAAAGTGCCATAAACAAATATAAATTATAATCTGTTGTATTAAATTACAAATTACACATGGTTACTATGCTGAATATGGTCATTTTCTTTCTACAGGTTTGTATGACCCCTGTTTACAGAGGCAGAAGTGGATGAATTGTGGGGCAAAGTGACAAATCTGGAGTTCTCTTCTAAAAAGGTTCCCCCCCCCCAGAAAAAATGGCTGTTAATTTAGGGAAAATATCATGTCTGTATATGAGATATTGTTTAGATATAACTAGCTTGAACAATTTATATCTTGGTACCTGCAACAGCATTTTTTAGTCTTCTTTGTGTTTTGCTGGCTTTCTTATTTTTATTTCTGTTAGTGATCAGTTCCAGCTGACATGCTGTACTGCTCTTCATGAAAAACAATTAAGTACTTACACTATAGTTTGTTATTAATTGAATCAAGAAATGTTTGGAGAAAAAAAATCAACAACAAATTACTGAAAAAGCATTTTTATTAATAAAAAAACACTTGTTGGTACCATAATATTGCTGATATTGTGACTTAGCTTATTGAACTCATATGAAAAAAAATGCAGTAACTGAGAAAAAAAACATGCATGTATTACCATCCCATTTCCACATACATGGTAGTCTTAAAGCAGACCATGTGAACCAGAAATATGAACTGTGAACTCAACACAGATTGGCATTATTCAGCTTGTGGAACAAAAATATAGTTGCTGCAACATATCCACCATTATATACTTCTGGTTTGTAAAATTATACCACTATATATTATGGACTTCAATATAAATTTGCATCACTAATATTTGTATAAAAGAAAATAGCGCTACCAAAAAATACTTCTAAAAATAATTAACATGGGAACCAGTAACACGGGAACCAGTAACACGGGAACCAGTAACACATACATATGGTCTGTCACAGTTTCTAAGTAAGAACAGCTTATGGAAATCTGTTGGGTTGGCTAGACAAGTTTATCCACCAAATCGATACTAATTGTGTAGGCCTTTCTATATATATCATGGACTTCAATATAAATGTGTATCCCTAATATTTGTATAAAAGAACATAGTGCTACCCAAAAAATGCATACTTCTAAAAATAATTAACGTGGGAACTAGTAACACGGGAACCAGTAACACGGGAACCAGTAACACAAACATATGGTCTGTCACAGTTTCTAAGTAAGAACAGCTTATGGAAATCTGTTGGGATGTCTAGACAAGTTTTATCCACCAAATCGATACTAATTGTGTAGTTCTTAAACCCTTTTTCATATAAAGTTAAAGTCTTGTTTTGAGATCACATTTTCAGAGACTTTTCACATATCGCTTTCACCCTTTTGTAAAGCTCAATTTAACTTTGGCACCTGCACCTGTTGGTCATCACTGGCCAAAGTGAGTTTTACATCCCTTTGATTAGCAAAGATCTAATGGTCTGGGCAGCCTCTCGGCTTTCAAGCCCTGAAATTAGGGTTAGTGAGTTCTGTAGGGGGCCAGCAGGTCTGGGATCAAGTGACTCTGCCAGCACGGCCAGGGGTCTTGCGAGTTTCACCACAAGGTGACAAACACAAACATATGTTACATGTCAGACAAATCTACAGTAATATAGAACTGCTAAAGAGATGCTGTTCTGTAGTATCAATTAGGCTAGAAAGCCTTTAATGTACTTACATTAATAACAGCTATGCCTCATCTTTGAACCACCTCTTTGGAGACAAGAGCAAAGACTAATTGCAGGGTGTTCTTGCAAGACCTTCTGATCTCCATTTGATCTCTGTATTTGTGGGGTGCCATACCTTTTCCCAGTAGAAGCATTTGCTACTCAGTTCTTTGCTCATTTTTATAGATTTAAGCGTTTGTACACTTGTCTTGAAAACAGTCACTTCCCTCACTGTTTTTGCCCCTAACACTTCTGCTGGGATGCTGCTCCACTTATCTACTACCTTCCTTTTAGCTCTGTCTTTATTCCCCACATTTATTTTTTTATTTTCAAGGTGTTTATCTACCTTTTTCTTTGTATATTTGTAGCTGCTCTTAAAATGTGAATTTATTACAGCTCTTACACCCTAAGACATCCTGTTAATTTGTAGTAAACAAGTCTTCATAAATCGGGGCACAATTATATGAAAAAAAAGAAACACATAATCATAGTGTAATACAGTAAGAAAAAAATATATTGAATGGGATGTTTCCCTATGCACACAGAAGCTCATCAAAACCAATCCTTTTATTCCTCTGTTAGCGTATATTGCACAATCCCTTGTGCAAACAGCGCAAAACTGCAGTAGATGACAGTTCCTCAACACTTTTCCTTGGGTTCTACCCAGTTTCTTTAAGAGGCAAAGAGTGCTGTGCAAAAATATCCAGTTCCTGGTATCTGTATGTCTCTCATTTTGTACAAGCACTTTTGCTCGTTGGAATTATTTGATTATTTACCTCCTGAAGAAGCTGGGTACAACCCAGGGAAGCGTGTTGAGGAACCTCAGATGGTTGTCATCTTCTCCAGTTTATCTGTTTGCTGCTAGTTTTGCACTATTTGCACATGGGATTGTGCAATACACACACGCTGAAAGTGCCTCTTCACTGCAAAGCATATGTTATGATACTGTACCATTGGGATTTTTATATTTGTTTTTAGAACCGAGGAATAAATGGATTGGTTTTGATGATCTTCCGTGATCTTGACAATTTGTGAGTGCATAGAGAAACATTCCATTCTCTTTTTTTTCTTACAGCATTAGACTATGATTATGTGTTTATGTTTCATTTTCATATAATTGCACCCCGATAATTGTTTCTGATAAAAGTATTAGAGGAATACCTAAGAGGGAGCTGCATCTACCTGTTAAGGAAAGGGTATTAACACTTTGTGAATCACATGGGGTGTGGTGTCGCTAACATTTTGTCAGTTATAAGTTATAGTAAAGGCCACAAAGATATATATTGTGGTATATACCTACAGCACTCCAGTACATGATGACTTTTTTGTCTTTTGTAGAAGGGAATATTTCAATGTATTTAATGTCCTTGTCTTTTAGAGATCAGATGACCATTTAGTGCCTTCTTCTTCATACACAAGAGGAGGCCATCTCCAGGGTACTGAAAAAAATTCCACTTATAGCCAACAATTAGTTTTCCCTATTTTTGGAAACACGGAGAAGGGCTATGCATTATATATTGTACACAATTGCATTTCTGCCATATAGAGATTTATTTCAAATTTAGTTTTACGTTAAGTGTGTATAATAGTAGATAGTAATTGTGGATATTGTGCAAAAGATTGTATATTTAGTTTCATAATCATAAGGTTAAATTTTTTATCACTTCCTTTAAGTTAATAAAATTAGAACTAATTAATATGATCGAGGCTATATTTCATTTTATTAACAGCTTTTCTGTGTCTTTTAGTTTACGACTTACATTGTGCATTATTTAATTAACACATTGAGGGTTATGTACAAAAATTGATCATGCTGCAAAGTTTGAAAAGTGCTTTTATTACCATAGAATGCTCTAGTCAGCAGGCGATTGGCCGAAGGCTACTAAGTGAATCATAAGCTTTTAGGCTTTATTCTTGTTTTAACATAATTCCTCATTTAAAATAGCTAACATAAGGACTACAGTAACACATTTAACTGACCTAAATAGTGATATTGAGGGGGTCCTTTGTCTGTTTCTATGGCAGTTTCTATGGAATGTGGAGAAAATTCTCATATACTGCTGAGTTTTGTTCCACAGAAAGCCCCGTATGTAGAATGATTCCCGTACTTAAATAGTTAACTGTTATATTTGCAGACTTGAGCTAAATGATTCAGGTGGTAAGCATGAATTTGCAAGGCTAACTGTTTCGTAATGTAGGTGATATTAAATTGTTTGCAGAGAACCTGTTACGGCATCGCACCGCAACCAGACAAGTAAGACAATGCACCAGAGGAAATGTCAGCAAAGTGCCAAGCTTTGTAAACAGGGAGCGTCATGTCAGGTGCAGGAGAGGAGAAGAAAAAAAAAACAGGTGATTGGGACAGGTTATTTCCTCCCCTGACACAGATCAAACGTGCGAGTTTCCCTCATGGCTTTGTTACTGGTAAAGCTTAATTACTCTGCTCCCTGGCAATAGCAATGCAGATTAAGTGATGTAGCCTTTTAGATCCTTTGTATGAATTGTTTGGAATGTCACGAAAACACTCTGAATTTGTGCAATAAATTGAAAAAAGGCCCCTCTGTACAGTAGGGAGTTGATAGGTCAGAGTTAAGGACCTAGAAATAAACTTCAGTTTCTATTTCACTTTGGGATTGTTAACTTTTGCCCATGGAAGCATCTGCACTGGTTTAAAAGTAGATCTTCTGTTTTAGCAAATTAAAAAGGCGCAATTTTTTTTATAGCCATGTACCTGTGTTTATCTAAGCTGGCAAATAATTTTTATGTATTTTTTTTTTGTTGAAATTCAGTGTTTCCAATCATATGTTACTTTTTTATTTTAGTTGATTTATTTTAAGCAAATAAGTCATCCTTATTTAATGTGTGTTGTGGAGACATCTCCAATGCTCTATGTGGTTTCTTCCTTATTGCCTTTTACCCTCTTTGTTTCTCTGCATCTCCAGTCACTGAAACAAGGAAGAGTACATGACGGCAACCCTTACCAAAAGCCTATGATTTTGTATACGGTGGCTAACCGATTATTCTGAACGGGGCAGTGGGGTATAAAGACGTCCAGTGACAGAAATTGTCTATTTAATGTAGCTTACTGAATGTTGTGGTTCCAGAACTCTATTGATGGTCTTTTAGAATTTAACAATATCCAACTCCTTTGCCACTTACTATAAATCTTTATATAATCTTGCCCAGTCACCTTGCCCAGCAACCCTGGAAATAGATCAATCTTTACAAAAATTAAATCTCCCCAAGATCTCAACCGCCCAAAGAGAATTCCTAAATCAACCTCTCTCATTAATAGAAAAAAATAAATAAAATAATTAAAACGGGAAAGTGCCCCAGTCCAGATGGTTTTTCATCTTTTACCTCCACCGGAGTTACTTCAGGCCCCGATCATCCGAAGTTTGAAGGATATCTCTCTATGTGGATGACGTCCTCCTGTCTTTGACAAACCCACTCTTTTCCATTTTGGCAGTTTTTAAATTGATCAATCCATTTGGTTTATTTTCTAATTATAAAATTAATCTTAGGAAGACACAGGTAATTATGACCTTTATTAGACAAGTTGAGTTAAATGAGCTTGGATCCTTGTGTAGACTGGAGTGGTTGAGCCATTGATTACCTAGGAATTAAAATTATACCTCGCTCATTGATTGTAATTCTGGAAATCTTTTGAGAAAAATAGAAACACAGTTAAGTGGTTGGAAAAAGCTTGAAATTGTATGGTTGGGCTGCATAAACGTTATTAATGTTTATCTTCTACCTCAGATCTTATATCTCTTTAGAACAATCTAATCAAGAGTTCATCCCCATATTTTTAAACAGTTTCAACAATTAATTGCTCAATTTGGCAGCAAAAAAAACGAGAATAGCTCAAAACATACTACCGTATTTTATCGGCGTATAACACGCACTTTTTTTAAACTAAAATATGAAGTTGAAACCCTACCTGCGTGTTATACGCCGATAAATCCTAGAGCTGCACAATCTTCCCCTGCACAGCTCTCTCGCGCGCCCTCTCTGATGCCGAGAGCCGGGTGATGATGTCACTCCGGCCCCGGCATCAGCACAAAAAGTAAAATGCTGGAAGATAAAGAGGACCCATACCAGATCTCCCAAACGGTAGGGAGTAATATATAAATTTAATGTGTGTGTGTGTCTGAGTGTGTGTGTGTCTGAGTGTGTTTGTGTGTCTCTGAGTGTGTGTGTCTCTGAGTGTGTTTCTGGTGTGTCTGGCTGCATGTATGTCTGAGTGTGTGTGTCTTCGTGTGTGTGTGTGGCTTAGTGTGTGTGTCTGAGTGTGTGTGTCTCAGTGTGTGTGTGTGTCTGAGTGTGTGTGTGTCTGAGTGTGTTTGTGTGTCTCTGAGTGTGTGTGTCTCTGAGTGTGTTTCTGGTGTGTCTGGCTGCATGTATGTCTGAGTGTGTGTGTCTTCGTGTGTGTGTGTGGCTTAGTGTGTGTGTGTGTGTGTGTCTGAGTGTGTGTCTCAGTGTGTGTGTGTGTGTGTGTCTGAGTGTGTCTTACTGTGTGTGTGTCTGAGTGTGTGTGGTTTCCCAGATAGCAGTGATTCTCATGAAGTTTTTTTTTGTGCTTTTTCTTTATTCTTTATTTCTTTTATTACATTATAATAAATGTTATAATGTTATAAACATTATTCCAACATTAAGTTCATAGCTTCCAAGTTTAAATTTATTTTTTCTTACTCAAATTTCCTTGTTAAAATGGGGGTGCGTGTTATACACCAGTGCGTGTTATACGCCGATAAATATGGTAATTAAAAAAATCTAATAAAGGGGGTATTTCTTTCCCAAACATTTATAATTTCCATAAAGCAGCAATGCTAACACATTTTTTAGCATGGGACAAACTATCTAACAATTTCCCGATCTCTACTCTTTATTTTGAGTTAATCTTCATCCGATAAAATAGATAATTAATCTGAATCGCATATTTTATGATACTGCTAGGACTATAGATAAACCTCAAAGGAAATTTAAGATGAATAAATCCCTTTTAGCCTCTATTCCTATTGATGCTATACAATATGCCATTAGATACATGGATTTAACTAAGTGGCAAGATCATGGTATATTACGCCTTGAAAATATTTTAGTTCATGATAATCTTATGTCCTTTCACCAGATTAGAGTTTTTCTTTACCAATCTCTGAAACATTTACTTACTTATTGATTAAGAACTATATCAACCTGAAAAAACAGGGATAAACCTAGATATAGAAGATTTTCTTAATTTACATAAAAAACAAAAACAAATCTCGAGATCTACCAAATTGTTACAAGCTACTATCAGAGATGAGAAAGATCTGCCGTTACTAAAGTGGGAAAGGAACCTGGGCATAGAATATTTGTTGGAGGATTGGCGTCAGGCTCTTCTCCTGACTAAAAAAACATGTACACTGAGTAAATTTAATGGAATTGTATCTTAAGATCATCTATCGCTGGTACTTAGTACCAAGCAGACTTCATAGAATTATGTTCCGCTTCTATTGGAACATTTGCCCACATCTGGTGGGAGTGTCCTCATCTAGATAATTTAAAAACCAACACTTTACAATTGCACAGTTTGCTTTTCCATTATCAGGGCCAACTCCATACGCAGACGTTTTAGTTCCATCTGGGCTTAAAGGGGTCTCAGATATCCTAGAAGAGCCTAATTGTTCACATCTTTCTTGCCGCAAAGATTTGTATAGCTAGGCACTGGAGGAAGATAGGCTGAGTTAGCTGGAGGGAAGTTACTGATCAAATACAATTTCAATGTCTAATGGAAAGAGGAGTATACCTTAAAAACGAGAATCTTGATAAATGTAATAAAATCTGGCAACCTTGGCAACTATATTTAATGAGGCTAATTGGGAAAATGATAACGATGATTGAGCCTAAACTATAGGAATGATTTATTCCCCTTTTAAGAAGGTGGAGTTTAAGATCTGTGCATCACAATAAGCCATAAGTAGTCTTAGCCAGCCTCAACGAGATTTCCTAATTCCTCCGCCAGAGGATTGTATGATGATTGGATGGAGTATGAGAGTTGAACATCTATAGATAATAATATTGAATGATAAGATTTCAATAAATTTGTACAAGCTTCTGTTTGTATATTTAATTTGCGCTAAATTAGGTGATCTTGGGAAGAATGTATTTTCAGTTTACATATTACAAGTGTAATTTCAAATTACATACTTAAAATTATAAAAATCATAAGGAATTGATTTGTTTGTAAAAATATTTTGAATTAATTAATGAAAAAGACAACAAAAAACAAGCTCCCCCCCCCCAAGAACAGACAAAGCTGATCATCTGAAAACACAATAGGGTTTTATTGGCTAAATAGAGAGTTGAGGACATAATTATACTTCCCTGCAGAGCCACCAGTCAACTCCTACGGACATGATCTCATATCCTCTGTTTTGCACTGGCCAGGAGCTGGCTCCTCGCTGGTAGAAACAATAAAAGAGCACTCAAACTGAGTGTTTGTTATGTTGGAAAGGAATCAGCAGTTCTGGCATTCAGCGCTGACACCACAGGAGAGGTCACTCAATATGGGAGAGTCCCTGCTGGGGTAACTGATTATGTCTTTGCTGCTGGTCATACATACTGTGATCAGCTAAGCAGAGCTCTATTTCCTCATCACAGTGTGAACAGCAGAATGAGAAGAGGGGGAACAAAGTCATTCCCCATTAATTTGGCTTACCCCCCTAGTCACAAGAAAAATCTTTGGTCATGTCGCAATACACTCTGAAAGAGCAGTGCAAAAAAAATAGAAAAATTAAAGACCCTGTATCCTGAGCAGAGAAAAGTATTTGTGTGTAAGGGAGCATTTGGTCATATTACTGTACTTGCAAAATGTTGCTGAATATAAATTCAACTCCTCTTCTGCAGTTATACCTATGGATTGGTCGAATTTGTTTTTTTCCATATAAAGTTAAAGCCTTGTTTTGAGATCACATTTTCAGAGACTTTTCACATATTGATTTCACCCTTTTGTAAAGCTCAATTTAACTTTGGCACCTGCACCTGTTGGTCATCACTGGCCAAAGTGAGTTCTACATCCCTTTGATTAGCAAAGACCTAATGGTCTGGCCAGCCTCTTGGCTTTCAAGCCTTGGTATTAGGGTTAGTGAGTTCTGTAGGGGGCCAGCAGGTCTGGGATCAAGTGACTCTGCCAGCACGGCCAGGGGTCTTGAGAGTTTCACCACAAGGTGACAAACACAAACATATGTTACATGTCAGACAAATCTACAGTAATATAGAACTGCTAAAGAGATGCCGTTCTGTAGTATCAATTAGGCTAGAAAGCCTTTAATGTACTTACATTAATAACAGCTATGCCTCATCTTTGGCCTGTCATGCTGGGGGACTCTGAACCACCTCTTTGGAGACAAGAGCAAAGACTAATTGCAGGGTGTTCTTGCATGACCTTCCGATCTCCATTTGAACTCTGTATTTGTGGGGTGCCCTACCTTTTCCCAGTAGAAGCATTTGCTACACAGTTTTTTGTTCATTTTTATAGATTTAAGTGTTTGTAAACTTGTCTTTAAAACACTTTCCTCACTGTTTTTGCCTCTAATACTTCTGCTGGAATGCTGTTCCATTTATCTTCCACCTTCTTTTTAACTCTGTCTTTATTCCCCACATATTGTTTTATTTTTTTTAGTTTGAAGGTGTTTATCTACAAAATGCCAACATTTTCTTGTATTTGTATCTGCTCTTAAAATCTCGCAGCTGTGAAGTTATTACCGCTCTTACATCCTAAGACAATTCTGCTTATTTGTAGTAAACACCTCTTAATAAATCAGGGCACAATTAAATGAAAACAAAACAAACATATAATCATAGTGTAATACAGTAAGAACAGATTACAGTGAATGGAATGTTTCTCTATGCACTCACAGATCGTCAAGATCACAGAAGCTCATCAAAACCAACCCTTTTATTCCTCTGTTAGCGTATATTGCACAATCCCATGTGCAAACAGCGCAAAACTGGAGTAGATGACAGTTCCTCAACACGTTTCCCTGGGTTCTACCCAGCTTCTTTAGGAGGCAAAGAGTGCTGTGCAAAAATATCCAGTTCCTGGTATCTGTATGTCTCTCATTTTGTACAAGCACTTTTGATCTTTGGAATTACTTGAATATTTACCACCTGAAGAAGTTGGGTACAACCCAGGGAAACATGTTGAGGAACTTCAGATGGTTGTCATCTTCTCCAGTTTATCTGTTGGCTGCTAGTTTTGCACTATTTGCACATGGGATTGTGCAATACACACACGCTGTAAGTGCCTCTTCACTGTTTGCAAAGCATACGTTATGATACTGTGCCATCTGGATTTTTTTATTTGTTTTTAGAACCGAGGAATAAATGGATTGGTTTTTATGAGCTTCTGTGATCTTGACAATTTGTGAGTGCATAGAGAAACATTCCATTCTCTTTTTTTTCGTAGAGTATTACACTATGATTATGTGTTTATGTTTTAACACTATTTGAGTCACTTGGGTTGTGGTGTCGCTAACGTTTTGTCAGTTATAATTTATAGTAAAGGCTACAAAGATATGTATTGTAGTATATACCTACAGCACTGCAGAACATAATGCTGTTATATGAATCAATAAATAATGCGTTGGTGATGCTATTATAAATCATGAACATTTGGCCAGAATTAGAGATGGTAGAAAGTACAGTTGTTATGAATTTTTTTTTATTATTTAAATAAATTTTAGTTGTTTTGTTTTATTTCCATTTTATTTAGTTCTTTTAACTTTTTTGTCTTTTGTAGAAGCGACTATTTAAATGTATTTGATGTCCTTGTCTTTCAGAGATCAGATGACCATTTAGTGCCTTCTTCTTGATACACAAGAGGAGGCCATCTCCAGGGTACTGAAAAAATCCCACTTATAGCCAACAGTTTTTCCCTATTTTTGGAAACACAGAGAAGGGCTATGCAATATATATAGTACAAAATTGCATTTCTGCCATATAGAGATTTATTTCAAATTTAGTTTTAAATTAAGCATGTGTATCATAGTGGATAGTACCATATTTTCTTGATTATTAGACGACCCCCCAAATTTTGAATATTAATTTAGGAAATAAAGAAAAGGCTTGATTATAAGACTACCCTATAAGAAAAAAGTTTTACTAGTAAATATTAATTCACATGTAAACTATCTTTTCATAGTTAATAAAAACTATGATTGAGAAAAATGCATTTTTTGTTTTTATTTCCTTTTATTTGCAAACCTGCCCCCATTTATGCCTTATACCCCCTTATATGCCACTCTGCCCACCCAGATATGCCTAATACCCCCTATATGCCACTCTGCCTCCCAGATATGCCTTATACTCCAATATGCCACTCTGCCTCCCTGATATTCCGCTTAACCCACTATATGCCACTCTGCCTTCCTGTTATTCCTTTTAACCCCCTGTATGCCACTCTGCCCCTTGCTAATCCTTTAACCCTCTATATGCCAGTCTGCCTTGATGATATTCCTTTTAACCCCCTTTATGCCACTCTGCCTCCCTGATATTCCTTTGAACCCCCTATATGCAACTCTGCCTGATACTCGTTTTAATCCTCTACATGCCACTCTGCCTCCCTGATATTCTTTTTAACCCCTATATGCACCCCTGTGCTTTAGATCCTTTGGTGTGTATTGGTGGCAGCCAGTGAAGGTCTGCGCGATGTGCGCAGACAACCTCTGCTGCTGCTGCCGGCACTTCCGCCGGGGCTTCTATGAATGAGCACCGTAAGGTCATGTGACGCCGGCGCTCTGCCATAGAAGCCCCGGCAGCAGCAGAGGTTGTCTGCGCGCATCGCACAGATCTCCACCAGCTGCCAGAGAGGAGGATCGGGGTCCCCTGCAGCGCTGTGGGGGATCTTAGTCTTGTAGTCAGGCCTCTATTTGATTATAAGACAATGGTTATTTTTCAGAGCTCTGAAAAAAACTTGTCTTATAATCGAGCAAATATGGTAATAGTGGATATTGTGCAAAGCATTGTAAATTTAGTTTCATAATCATAAGGTTAAAATTGTTATCGCTTCCTTTAAGTTAATCAAATTAGAACTAATTAATATGATCAAGGCTATATTTCATTTTATTAACAGAATTTCAGTGTCTTTTAGTTTACTTCTTCCATTGTGCATTGTTTAATTTAAACACATTTAGGGTTATGTACAAAAACTGATTATGCTGCAAAGTCTGATTAGAGCTTTTATCACCATGGAATGCTGTAGTCAGCAGACATATTCCATTGACTAAGTAAATCTTGTTTTAACATAGTTCTTCATTTACAATAGCTAACATAAGGTATACAGTAATTGAGTATTGAGGGGGTCCCGTGTCTGTTTATATGACAGTTTCTATGGAATGTGGAGAAAATTCTAATACACTGAAGCTGAGTTTTGTTCCACAGAAAGCTCCGCTATAAATGTTACCTGACAGCTGGCATACATGGGCGAGCTGGTGCTAAAGCAAAGTGGAAAAGCAGTCAAGCAAGCACCAGGTCTGATTACTTTGGATAGTAAACAATGATTTTTGATGCAATATTAGCCAATTGTGGGCTGAATTCACCTTTTGTGTCTGATGTAACCTATGCAGGAAGGCACTTTTTGGAAAGGTTTAGGAGGGATTCCTTAAGAAAGAGGAAGCACTGGGCTGTAAGGAATTTACTGTAAATGCCACTTGGTCACATGTGACATTGTTGCTTTGAAGCAGTGTGTTGTTGAGCCAAACTGTAGGAACCATTAAAATGACTTTTGTGAGGAGTTTATAGACACCCTTATAGAATTTATATACTTAAATAGTTAACCGTTATATTTGCAGACTTTGAGCTAAATGATTCAGGTGGTAAGCATGAATTTGCAAGGCTAACTGTTTTGTAATGTAGGTGATATTAAATTGTTTGCAGAGAACCTGTTACGGCATCGCACCGCAACCAGACAAGTAAGACAATGCACCAGAGGAAATGTCAGCAAAGTGCCAAGCTTTGTAAACAGGGAGCGTCATGTCAGGTGCAGGAGAGGAGAAGAAAAAAAAACAGGTGATTGGGACAGGTTATTTCCTCCCCTGACACAGATCAAACGTGCGAGTTTCCCTCATGGCTTTGTTACTGGTAAAGCTTAATTACTCTGCTCCCTGACAATAGCAATGCAGATTAAGTGATGTAGCCTTTTAGATCCTTTGTATGAATTGTTTGGAATGTCACGAAAACACTCTGAATTTGTGCAATAAATGAAAAAAGGCCCCTCTGTAAAGTAGGGCCTCTGTAAAGTAGGGAGTTGATAGGTCAGAGTTAAGGACATTTTGCCCGCAGAAGCATTTGCACTGGTTTAAAAGTTGATCTTCTGTTTTAGCAAGGAAATTAAAAAGGTGCAATTCTTTTTTAAAGCCATGTACCTGTTTTTATCTAAGCTGGCAAATAATTATACATATTTTTTAAAAATTGAAATTCAGTGTTTGCAACCATATGTTACTTTTTTATTTTAGTTGATTTATTGTAAGCAAATAAGTCATCCTTATTTAATGTGTGTTGTGGAGACATCTCCAATGCTCTATGTGGTTTCTTCCTTATTGCCTTTTACCCTCTTTGTTTACTGAATGTTGTGGTTCTAGAACTCTATTGAGTTCTAGAACTCTATTGATGGTCTTTTAGAATTTAGATTTATTGAAAAATGGTAGAATTTTTTTTAAAACAAGCTTTTTTCTCACCCCGAAAGTAATATCCAAATCCTTCGCCACTTACTATAAATCTTTACATAATGTTGCCCAGTCACCTTATGCAACTCTGGAAATAGATAAATCTTTACAAAAATTAAATCTCCCCAAGATCTCAACCGCCCAAAAGGAAATCATAAACTCCTCTCATTAATAGAAATAAATAAAACTATCAAATAATTAAAACCGGGAAAGTGCTCCAGTCCAGATGGTTTTTCATCTTTTTTTTTCTTCATGTCTCCTTTAGATCATCTCCCCGGTACTATTGAGATTATTTTCTTTGATACCATCAATGGAACGGCTTCCACCGGAGTTACTTCAGGCCGGGATCATCCGGATTTTGAAGGATGGCAAGGACCCAAGCTCAACGCTTAATTAAAGACCTATATCTCTCAGAAATCTGGATATGAAAATATACTCGAAAATATTTGCACAAATATTAAAATAGGTTATTCCATACATTATACATAGGGATCAGACCGGGTTGGTTGAGGGCAGGAGCCAGAGGCGTATATAGGGTATGGCAGCCATGGCACGTGCCATGGGCGCCATCTCAAGGGGGCGCCGGTGAGGGGCTTTTTTTTTTATGTGGAGGAGAATGCCCCTCATTCTCCTCCACGAGCCCTCTACCCCCGTCCCCGTGCCGGCATTTCATGCAGAGCATATTGCGGCGCTCTGCATGAAATTCACGCCGCAATATGCCGGCATATTGCGGTGCTCTGCATGAAATGCCGGCACCAGCGAGCGGCTTTTAAACACTGATGTGGAGGAGAGAGAGGGGCGCCTAGCAACCGCTCGGCGCCCCTCGTTCTCCCCCGCATCAAAAAAAAGAAGACAGCGTTTAAAAGCCGCACGCTGGTGCCCGCTGCTTCACTGCTGGGCGCCGAAATATGACGTCATATTACAGCGCTCAGCAGTGAAGCAGCGGGCACCAGCGAGCGGTGCAGGAAGACAGCAGCCTCGTGCTTCCGTCGCTGGACTTCAAGGTGAGAGAGGGGGGGATATATAGTGGGTAGGGAGAGGGGTTAGAAAGTGATAAGGGAGGGGGTTAAAAATTGATAAGGGAGGGAGGGAGGGGTTAAAAATTGATAAGGGAGGGAGGGAGGGGGTTAAAAATTGATAAGGGAGGGAGGGAGGGGGTTAAAAATTGATAAGGGAGGGAGGGAGGGGGTTAAAAAGTGATGAGGGAGGGAGGGGGTTAAAAAGTGATAAGGGAGGGGGTTAAAAAGTGATAGGGGAGGGAGAGGGGGGTAGAAAGTGATAGGGGAGGGAGAGGGGGTAGTAAAGAGTGTGCATTAATGTGTGGATGCATTGAGTGAATGAGAGAGAGCATGAGTTAATATGTGAATGTATTATCTGAATAAGGGAGAGCATGAGTTTATGTGTGGATGAGTTGTCTGAATGAGGGAGAGCATGAGTTAATGTGTGGATGAGTTGTCTGAATGAGGGAGAGCATGAGTTAATATGTGAATGTATTGTCTGAATGAGGGAGAGCATGAGTTAATGTGTGGATGAATTGTCTGAATGAGGGAGAGCATGAGTTAATGTGTGGATGCATTGAGTGAATGAGGGAGTGCATGAGTTAATGTGTGGATGCATTGAGTGAATGAGGGAGTGCATGAGTTAATGTGTGGATGAGTTGTCTGAATTAAAGTGTGAATTAGTGAGTGACTGTAAAAGTGTTTGTGTATCATAGATGTATAATTGTGGAAGGGCAAAGATGGCACTAGCAGGAGGTTTGAGCCTTGGGGACCAAGATGGCACAGGCAGGGTGTATATGGGACAAAGATGGCACTGGCCGGACTGTTTGGGGACAAAGTTGACTTGTGCTGGGCTATTTGGGGACAAAGATTGCAAATCTTATGTGTGTAATCTGGGTGCTGGCCAGGTTCTATGTGGGCAGTGTGGACTCCAGGGCTGGCTTTGAGGTGTGCAACCTGTGATCTATGCCTGTAATTTAGGGGGTTTTAAATATACCTTTTAATGCCGTGTTTTTATGTGAATTCCAATTGATCTTTATCTGCAAAGCTGGGTTTTTGTGTCATTCTGTAGATCCATATCTGCTATGCTATGTTTCCATACATTATTTATGTGTACCTGCAAATACAGGGTTAATATGTCTTATTCAGTTGATCTATACCTGCAATGCTACGTTTCATATATTATGATTGTATACCTGCAAATACAGGATTTGTATGTCTGATTCTGTTTATTTGATATATACCTTCAGTGCTGAGATCACAAGTGAATTTCAATTGATCTGGGTTTGTGTGTTGATCTATACCTGCTATCGGCAGCAGGGTCTAATCAAGAGTGCATCTCCATATTTTAAAGCAGTTTCAACAATAAATTGCTCAATTTGTTTGGCAAAAAAAACAAGAATAGCTCAAAACATACTGATTAAAAAACCTCATAAAGGGGGTATTTCTTACCAAAATATTTATAATTTCCATGAAGCAGCAATGCTAACACATTTTTTAGCATGGGACACACTATCTAACAATCTCCCGATCTCTACACTTTATTTTTGGTTAATCTTCATTCAATAAAGTAAACTAATCTGAATCGCATATTTTATGATACTGCCAGGACTATAGAAAAACTGCTTTGTGTGCCCACTATGTAGGAGGTGAGAGTAGGTTCTCACCCTATTGAGAGTGTGCCTTGACGTGGCGGGTGAGCTTAATTATGCTTTGGCCAATTCATATAACCAAAATCTCTCATTTATATTATGTTTATATATTTGTTGCCAACTTTATTAGGGTAAGAAGCGCAGACAGTTTTTGTTTCTTGTATACATTGTACAGCCAATACACTGTTTCTTGCAGCATGCTTACACCTGTTTGGTAGGCCTCGTATTACATATTTGTATTATTTGAGCCTGTGACTAGCTTAGCGCACCGACATTTTTTCTTTTCCCTATAGATAAACCTCAAAGGAAATTTAGGATTAATAAATCCCTTTTAGCCTCTACTCCTATTGATGCTATACAATATGCCATTAGATACATGGATTTAACTAAGTGGCAAGATCATGGTATATTACGCCATGAAAATATTTTAGTTCATGATAATCTTATGTCCTTTCACCAGATTAGAGAGTTTTCTTTACCAATCTCTGAAACATTTACTTACTTAAGGATTAAGAACTATATCAACCTGAAAAAACAGGGATAAACCTAGATATAGAAGATTTTCTTAATCTACATAAAAGACAAAAACAAATCTCGAGATCTACCAGATTGTTACAAGCTACTATCAAAGAAGAGAAAGATCTGCCGAAAGGAACGTGGGCATAGAATATGTGTTGGAGGATTGGCGTCAGGCTCTTCTCCTGACTAAAAAACATGTACACTGAGTAAATTTAATGGTATTATACCTTAAGATCATCTATCGCTGGTACTTAGTACCAAGCAGACTTCATAGAATTAGTCGCTCAAATTCGGACAGATGTTGGCGTTGTTCTGCTTCTGTTGGAACAGTTGCCCACATCTGGTGGGAGTGTCCTCAAGTAGACAATTTAAGGTGGTCTCATCAACAGTTGTGGCTGTGACCGATGGGTCCGACAACCTGTGGGAGTTTTTCCTTAATTTTTTTTACTCTGGCCAATCAGCATTAAGGACAAGCATTAGGTATATTGGTGTGCTGACACCATTTTAACTTGTCAGGAGCAGCAGTTACAGACTGATGAGAATTGGAGTGTGAGACAGTGACAGCTTAGCAGAGGCTGAGATTGATGCTCATTGAGCATATACAATAGTGCAAGTTTATTAATAAAGTAAAAGTTAATTTTAGTGCAGAAGATTTTCTGTTGTGGGATGGATTGGCGAAGCTATAGTCTACTACTGTAGGGTATGTATATAATTTATATACATACATCTTCATTAATAAATATTGGTGGCAGGACTAGGCATTCCAGTGGCCTTGTGCACAGTGTGACTGTCTTTTAGTTGTTTCAAATTTGAAACCTGTTCCTGAGTAGGTTAACAGTTGTCCAATTACGCTACCAGCTAAACCTCTAATTTGTGGGCAAGTTGATTTCTTAATTTATTTTCATCATATTGTATATTATGAGTCATTATAATATGTATAATATATATTGGGGAAATTCAGTATTGCTCCAAGGGGCTTAATGTGCCTATTATCTGCCAGTGCCTGTTTGCTCAGACCCAGTGCCCTACTGCGGCTCCTCTCTCACCTTTCTTACTCTGGGGAATCAATTCTTATTTTTTCTAATATGGGGTGGCGGGTCAGTCTTGTGTCTGATTGCCAGTGGCTGGCCTGTGCCTTAATGCCCTTCCTTACTTTGGTGGATCAATTCTTGTTCTTGCTTCTAATATGAATTGGGAGAATTCAGTCTGTCTGCCAGTGCCTTCAATGTGCCCTGTCCTGCTCTGCTCTGCTTCCACAACTCAATTTCTTTCCTTACTCTAAAGGATGAATATTTTTCTAATTTTGGGGGAAATTCAGTGTCCTGTATGGTGTGGCTGAATATGTCCCAGTATCAACCTACTACCAGTGCCTTGTTAGTACTACTGCCGCCATATCACCTTCCTTATTATGAGGGATCAATTAATCAAACTGGTGCAATTGTGTTCTCTAGGTCAGCGACGCACACGCACCCGTGCCATCCACTTGATAAAAAAAAACCTGATTCATCAGACCAGGCCACTTTCTTCCATTGGTTCGTGGTCCAGTTCTTATGCTCACGTGCCCCTTGTAGGTGCTTTCAGCACTAGATGGGTCAGCATGGGCACCCTGACTGGTCTGCCCCATATGCAAGAAACTGCCATGCACAGTGTGTTATGAAACCTTTCTATTAGAACCATCATTACCTTTTTCAGCAATTTGAGCTACAGTAGCTTGTTTGTTGTATTGGTCCACTTTTGTGGACATCCCACAAGAGCTGCAGTTTTGGAGATACACTGACCCAGTTGTCTAGCCAACAAGCCATTGTCAAAGTTGCTCAGATCCTTATGCTTACCCATTTTTCCTGCTTTGAAGACAAAAAGGTTCAATTGCTGCCTAATATATCCTACCCACTCACAGGTGCCATAACAACAACAAGTATTATTCACTTCACCTGTCAGTGGTAAAACTGTTATGGCTGATCGGTGTATATATACACACACAGTAGTGTGAAAAAGAAAGTACATCCCTCTTTGAATTCTTTGGTTTTACATATCAGGACATAACAAAACTAAAAATTAGATAAAGACGTCAGATGAAAAACAACATATAACACTGTCATGATTTTTTCAACAAAAATAAAGTCAAAATGCAGAAGCGATGTGTGAAAAACTAAGTAAATATTTACTTGCTTCCGCAGGAATTAAGATGCTAAGTAGCAGACAGGTGCTGCCAATCAAACACCCTTAACATTGATCATCAGCAAGTATGACCACCTCTATAAACGTTTTAGCAGTTTGCTGGTCTGCAGCATTCAGGTGTGTGTTAACATAATGCCATGGAGAAAAGACATCAGCAATCGTTGCTGCCTATCAATCTAGGAAGGGTTATAAGGCCACTTCCAAACAATTTAAAGTCCATCATTCATCATTGAGAATGATTATTCAAAAGTAGAAAACATTCAAGACAGTTGCCAATCTTCCCAGGAGTGGATGTCCCAGCAAATTCACCCCAAGGTCAGAATGTGAAATGCTCAGAGAAATTACAAAAACGTCAAGACTTCCGAAACAATATCCTTTGGACAGAAGAGTCCAAAGTGGAGATATGTGGCCATAATGCACAGCGCCACGTTTGGCGAAAACCAAACACAGCATATCAGCACAAAACCCTATTACCAACTGTCAAGCATGATGATTTGGGCAAGTTTTGCAGCTACAGGACCTAGGAACCTTGCAGTCATGAGCTTCTCCTGTTTATCTGTCATGTTCTACCCAGGCTATGGAGCTGCATATCTCTGTCTTGCTATAGTTTCTCTGTTTTGCTTCAATCCATTCCTGGATTTCCTTATGCTCTGTTCTGACCTTCCATTCCTTGCTTCTAGTTCTGCTCTTTGCTTCTGCTCTGTTTCCTTCATAGGTGTGCCCCACCCGTTATGTTTGTCTCAGTCTGCAGTCTAAAGGTATGGCTCATTGCTATGTGTTTGGATTTCATGTTTGGTTTGTTTAGTACCTCTGTAAGCAGGGTTTAGTGTTAGGACCCACCGTCTTTGGAGTACTTTGGCGTAGTGGTGGGCTAAGCATACTATGGCCATAAGATGTGACGGAATCTCCAATAGTTATCATATAGTCCTAGGCTAGTTCCTGTATTTATGTGTGTCAGTCTGTGATGTAACCTGTGGTGTGTCCTATCCTGTCTTGTATCCCCGGTAGAGAGGTGTCCTGTCTTGTATCACCGGTAGAGAGGTGTCCTGTCTTGTATCACCGGTAGAGAGGTATCCGGTCTTGTATCCTGTCTTGTTCATGTCGGTTATTGAGTATTCCTTGTCTTGTTCCCTGTTGTGCCCTGTATTATGTATATCTTGTCTGGTTATGTTTCTTGCCTGGTCTCCCTGTCCCTTGCTCGCTATGATTCAGCTATTACTCTGCTTAGCTTCCACACTCCCAGCCTGCAGCATCCCGCACAGTATAGTGCTATGTCTCATGCCTGCCCCAGGGTGTCTGCAGGATATATCTTTGCTTCGTTCTGGACTACATTCGCTGCTCTATCAGGGCGCTGGTATGTGGCTGCACAACCCTAGATGCTCACCACCCAGGTGAGTGCAGTCGCCCTGCACCAGGCCCTGTCCTGTGACTCCGCTACTGCATACTGAACTCCTGAACTCCATCTTTGAGCACCCTGGGTCATTACAGTCATCTGTATGGACCCAGTTCCTGACAATACCAAACTATTCTACAATCAAGCATGAGGCCATCTGTCTGACAGATAATGCTTGGCCGAAATTGGGTCATGGATCAGGACAATGATTCCAAGCACACCAGCAAATATACATCAGAATGGCTGAAAAAGAAAATAATAATTGGTGTTGCAATGACCAAGTCAATGTCCAGACCTCAACCCCGATTGAAATGCTGTGGCTGTACCTTAAAAGAGCTGTGCATAAACAACTGAAGCAACATTATAAAGAAGAGTGGGCCAAAATTCCTCCACAACGATGTGAGAGTCAGAGAAAACGATTACTTCAAGTTATTGCTGCTAAAGGTGCTATTGAATCATAAGGTGTACTTAGTTCTTGCTTGCTTCTCCATTTTGCCTTTATTTTGTTTTTAATCATGGCACATTGTAATATATCATGTGTTCATTTGAAGTTTTATTTACCTAATTTTAGACCTGCTAAGGAACAGATGATTGTTATTATTTCCATAGAATTCAAAGAGTGTGTACTTTCTTTTTCACAGGTCTGTGTGTATCTATCTATATATCTCTATATATATATCGTTGTGATCAAAAGTTTGCATACCCTTGGAGAATTGGTAATCAATGAACCATTTTAAAGAGTGAGCAGGCAAAACACATTTCTTTTATATCTTATGGGATTCATATTCAACTGTAGATTATAACAGAACAGCAACAAAGAAAATAAATGAAATGACCCCTGTTCAAAAGTCTGTATACCCTTAGTTCTTAATACTGTGTATTGCTCCCCTTTAGCATCAATGAGAGTGTGCAGTCTTGTTAGGCTAGGTTTCCACTTGGGTTTTTGTCCGGCGTTTTTTTCTTGATGAAAAACGCCAGGAAAACTGCCAAGAAAACTGCCACTGCATTTACCTGCGTTTTGGCGTTTTTTCTGCAGTTTTTTCTGGCGTTTTAGCCTTTCTGTGGAAATTGCTTTTTTTGACCTTAGGCAGTTTTTCCAGCCTTTACAAGTTAGAAGTTTCACCCAGCTAAAAGGGATTAGGATAAATGGCAAGTATCTGCCCTCTCCTGATGTCATTTACTTGGTAGACCCTTTTGTCTCTTTTCTGTGGTTTGTAAGGCATGCTTTATTTCGAATGTCTGCTCCTCTGGGAAGATTGGCCCCAAATGATGGTGCAAATTGTTTGCTGTTGCTTTTGGCACGCAGGATCCGGTCGCGTATGTTTGTTTGTAATGGCATGTTTGTTCCAAATGGTGTAAAATTCAATATGAACCAGTCCAGGACTTTGTTTTGTGTGAAACTGTTTGTTTTCAGCCTATTTCTCGTAGGACACACAGATACTGGGTCCATCCTCTGCATTGTAACTGTGGAAAAAACGCCATAAAAAACGCCAAGGCAATAAACCCACATGGCTTTTTCATGGCGTTTTTTCTCTCCCGTAGACTTCTATTGGAGAAAAAAAGCCAAGATTTCTTGCAAAAAACGCCAGAGTGTCAACATGCTGCAGTTTTGAAAAACTGCCACAGAGCCCAAAAAGGCAGAAAAACGCCAAAGAGGACTGAAAAAACGCCAAACAGAAAAACGCCAAGTGGAAATTGCATTTTGCGATTTCCTATTGAAGAACAGCTAACATCTGGCTGCAGCCGTTTTTCACAAAAAAACGCCAGGTGGCGCTATTGGCGTTTTTATAGGCGTTTTTAGCAAAAAAAAACCCAAATGGAAACCAAGCCTTATAGTTGTCTATGGGCCCCAAATTCTTGCAGGTGGTATAGCTGCCCATTCATCATAGCAAAATGCCTCCAGGCCATGCAAAGTCTTAGGAGACTGATGCAACTCCAGAACCTTCACCTTTTTCTGCTGTAACCACTTGAGGGTCAACTTGGCCTTGTGGTTAGGGTCATTGTAGTGCTGGAAAGTCCAAGATTGTCCCATGTGCAGCTTTCGTGCAGAAGAATTCAAATTGTCTGCCAACATTTTCCGATAGCATTCTGCATTCATATTGCCATAAATTTTCACAATATTCCCTGGCCTTTAGAGCTCACCCCACCCCCCAAAAAAACAGTGAGCCACCACTATGCTTCACAGTGGGGATGGTATTCTTTTTGCTATAGACCTTGTTGACCCCTCTTCAAACATAGCGCTTGTACTTGTGACCATAAAGCTCTATTTTGGTCTTGTCACTCCAAATAACAGTGTGTCAGAAGCTGTGAGGCATGTCAAGGTGTTGTTTAACTGAATATGCTAACTGCAGATAATACTATTCAATAAGCTTTTTTTTTCTTCCAATAAATTAAATAGATTTTATTTAAAAAAAAATAAAAATACACAATATGCAAACAAAAGTAGAAAGAGTGACAGAAGTAGAGTTTATTACAGAAATATCATAAGACTGTATGGGCGAAATAACTATTTTTGCCTTTGGGTTCTATTGTTCTATCCCTAATTAAAAATACTTCTATCCAAATGGAATCAATTCAACCCTTAATCTGGTTCTTTTTGATATCTTAAATTTCGCAGATGGAAGCAGTTAAAGAGATTTCACTAACAACTCCAGAAAAGTCTGTCGAGGAATCGCCCTGGTTTCCTTTCCATGACATTCCTTTCAGTAACACTTATTCATGTGGATGAATAGGGAGAATACAGATTTATTTTGATCCTTAGATAAGGTAATTGATAAAGTTTGGGATTTTAAGATCAGGGGCTGGGATTGACTATTGAATATCTGTAGAAAATAGCCGATTCAAGTGTTTAAAGTGAATAGAAACTGTATTTAAGAATCAATATGCAAGGCTGAATGATACTTCATAGGGAGTATTTCATAAAATAACCTATGAATCCATTTTATGTTTTAGCAACTCCACTAATTATAAAAAGTAGACAATCCATAGAAAAGACAGAAAACTAGAAAATACCAAAATTATGAATGTATTCATAAACTGATTGGAAAGTCTAGGAAAGAACGCATAACTGAAAGATGGAAAATAAATTTGATATCAAACAGTTTAAACTGAAGAAATTTAAAATATCAAAATATTTAAATAAACCTATACATTTTGGAAAATTAAAATCCCCAAATCCAACAAAGGAAGATGTATATGGTGAAAAAAGAAAATGTAGTAAATGTGTGCACAAATAAACACTTGGCTAAAAATAAGAGAAAAAATACTTGTGTTCTGGGGTTTGTAATTAGTCAGATCCTTTCTAGCTTCATGCTTAAAGTGAACAGAGAGTAAAATAGCATGTTATATTTCTACATAACTTATAAACAATAAATGCTGAAAGAAAAAGCATATAGACGTACACCGATACAGAAGATGAACAAGTTTAAACTGAATAAATGTAAGAAAGAAAAATTTTGCAGGAGAATTAAAATACATTTGGAAACAAAATGAACTGTTTCACCACTTTCAAAGTAAAAAAATGATTTTTTTATATAGACCATTAAATTTGTAGCATACTTATTGATGAATGTATTAGTAATCTCATTGACATATTAACATTTTCAGTCATATAATTATTAGAAAGTTTATTTTGAACATACTTCAGTGAGTGAAATCACTTTAACTTTGATTTGTTATTGAGGGTTACCCTTTTGTTCTTATTGAGTGCAATGAGTGCGCAAATTAATCCGTGGATGAAAATTAGAAGTTACTTTACTTTTGCCAGACCTGGATGGACAGGCAACTCTTTTTCAGGTGTAATTCATGAAATGGGCTCTTCAGATATTTCCACCTATTCGACATGCAATACATGCTAGTGGCAACCTCATCAGCAGGTATTCAGCTTTAGATATTTAGGTGCTTTTTTAAATAAATATTTTGCAAGGATTGCAAGTTGTCATTCAACAGTCACACTCCTACTAAAGCAAAATATATATATATACATACATATAAACGAGCCATAGACAGCTACAAATTGGCAGTTTGTCAATAAACACAGATGATTTACAAGCAATTGAGCTGTCTACTTAACATTTTGCTTACAATAATATTTAGAAGAAAATCATAGGGGAACTCTCTTACTGCTGCATAAGATGCTAAATGCCATCTACTGGTAAAGTTCAGAAAAACGTATTCCTTACAAAACTAAATAAAACAATTTAAAACATTTGCTTGCTTAATAACAGAGGGTGGTAGTGCCATCCGACAGTTAAAACTGCTCCACATTTCCTACAAAATTTTACCCTAATATTATGATGCCATCTAGTGGTGAAATAAAGATACAATACAGCGCAATATAGGATTGCATTAAGTAGGTTATCATTAGACTTGGGCACCGGCAAAGTTTTTGCGTTTGTCTTCGTGGGGAAAAAAATCTTCGTATTCTACGAACATTCGCCCGTTCCTGTGTTCGGTTCGGGCGTATATTCGTATAAGTTCTTCGTGTTCATTTTCATCTTCGTTTTCATCAGTTTCCTAGCAGGAGTTAATTTACAGGGTTAACAAACACATTGCCACAGCAGATTTGGCGCCAGGATTTAAAGGTCCGTGTGTGCGACTCTATTGGTCACCAGCAGGGGGCATGTCTGGCATCAACTAATCAAGATGCCAGGCGAGCCCCCTGCCAGCGATCAATAGAGTCACACACACGGACCTTTTAATCCTGGCGTGATCCGAGGTGCTCCAAAATGTACCTTGTCCTAAAATGAAATCCCTGTTCCTCCCAGGCCAAGTTGCTCAGAGCAGTTGTCTGAGACTTAGACAAATGCTCTGAACAACTTGGGCTGGGAGGAACGTGAATTATCATATAACATCAATAGAAGTTGAATAAAAGAATAATAGGGGATTTTAGACCAATTTTACAAACCGTATTTGCTCGATTATAAGACGACCCTGATTATAAGACGACCCCCCAAATCTTAATATTAATTTAGGAAAAAAAGAAAAAGCCTGAATATAAGACGACCCTATAGGAAAAAAGTTTTACCAGTAAATGTTAATTCATTTAAACTATTTTTTTTAATAAAAGCTATGATTGAGAAAAATATTTTGGTTTTATTTCCTTCTATTTTCAGACCTGCCCCCCAGTTATGCACATCTGCCCCAGAAATGCCTTATACCCCCTTATATGCCACTGTGCCCCATGATATGCCTTTTAACCCTCTAAATGCCACTGTGCCCCATGATATGCCTTTTAACCCTATATGCCACTGTGCCCCGTGATATGCCTTTTAACCCTATATGCCACTCTGGCACTTAGAGGGTTAAAAGGGATATTATGGGGAAGAGTGGCATATAGAGAGGTTTAAGGCATTTCAGGAGGCAGAGTGGCGTATAGAGGGTTAAAAAGGCATTTCTGGAGACAGAGTGGCATTAAGGGGGTTAAAAGGCATTTCACAGAGCACCCTGCCTCCAGAAATGCCTTATGCCCCCATTTAACACCCCCCCCCCGCCCCACTTACTGGTACTTCTGAGTTCCGGTGCGGGGAACTCTGATCTTTGACAGCCGGGGAATGTCTGCGCGATGCACGCAGACAACCCCCGTTGCTAGCCACGCCTCCTTCCGGCTGCAGCGTGAGTCTACACGCTGCCCCAGCTACATGACAGCTGCACACCGGGGACTCTGAAGTACCGGTAAGTGGGGCGGGGGGGTTGAGACAGGAGGATCCACATCCCCTGCAGGTGCGGGGGATCTGGATCTTAGTCGTCTCATAGTCAGACTTTGAGGTCTGATTATAAGACGACCCCGATTATAAGACGAGGGGTATTTTTCAGAGCATTTGCTCTGAAAAAAACCTCGTCTTATAATCGAGCAAATACGGTACCTGGCTATAATTTGCAACTTATCTACAATGGCATACTTTCCAACAGCCCGAATATGACAGGACAGGACTGGAAAAAAAACAGTACTGTCCTGGAAAAATAGGGGCTGCTAGGTATGTGGATGGAAGAATGTGGGACAAAAAATCAAAATAAGCGTAGACTTATAGGGTTAATGTAAGGTTAAGAATAGTAGTAGCGCACTGGTTTTGTTAAAGATCTATTATTAATATCTAATTTTAAATTTAATGGGTATTAAAAATAAGGGGGTTAATTTCTTATATTTATTTTATTATATTATAAAAGTTGTTTTATTATATTTATTTGCATACTTACCCACAAGGGCATACTTACTTATCGAAGTTGACAGGATGCAAACAAGTGTACTTTTGGAAAATACGGAACGTTGGAAGGTATTTGATAGAAGAAAGGGGGACAAAAAAACTCCAAATATTATCTTAGAGTTATAGCGTTAATTGTAAACTAGTGAGTGTAGAAGTAACGGGCAGGGCAAATAACAGGAAAGATCCTTGTGAATTGTTTATATGTGTGTTATGTTTGGTTGATTGTGAATCAGATGGAAAAAAATGAAACGAAAGGAAAGAAAAAGGAAGATTTGCAAAGAAAAAGTAGATGATTGAAAAATGGAAAAGGTGAATGAGTGGGTAATTGACCCGCTCACCTGTTTCACCACCAGGGCAAAGCAACCAAACACTGTTAGTCCTTGACGTTTGGGAGCGGACTCAGCCAGGGGGGAGAAACTACCTTTACCATTTGGGACATTTTAGGCATGACTTTAGCCAAGAAGCGAACTGGCTGGCAAGATACACTGGCACCACCACCAGCAGAAGCAGCATTGGAAACGGAAAGGGTGAATCAGTGAGCAATTGATGAACCGCTCACCTGTTTACCCCAGGGCAAAGCATCCAAACACTGTTAGTCCTTGACATTTGGGAGCGGACTTCCAGAGCTCAAACACCAGGCCCAAGCGTAAATTGGCTACACCGGCAGTGGTAGCAGGTGTTGCCACACTGCAAAGAGATGCAGCCGGGGGGGCTACCTTTACCATTTGGGAAAATTAACTTTCCAAGCTAAGAGCTGGGTACCCCAACTTGGGCAGATTGAATTTAAGAAAGGCAATCTGCTCCATCGGATGAAGTGCCATGCGTGAGTGCTGTGGAATGTATATTTCCAGTCATAGAAAACACACGCTCACTTTGAATAGTGGTTGGCGGACATGATAGCAGTAGCAGCACAACCCATGATAGTGCGGGCCACACACTCTTCTTTCCATCCGAGTAGCTAAGAGGATCAACATTAGGCGCAGAAGGAACATCACAGAGGTAAAGTTTGACCATTTCAGTAGCACTCCTCTCCTTTCTACTGCTAGTTCTGTCAGTGGGTCCAACTATACTCCCAAGTGCCTCTTCCCAAAACGCAGCTGCTCCATGACTTTAGCCACAGGCAGCTGTGTTGTGCTGCTTGCGGCACTGCTGCTAATGCTGCTGCTAGGAGTAGCAGACATCATCACTTCTTCCTCCTGCACCTCTCCCTCCTCGGAGAGCATTCACCTTTTACGCTGCCAGTCACACACCTTTTGAATCAATTTTCCCCGGTAGCTACTAAGAACATTCAATTTGATTTCTAGCTTTCCCTTAAACCTTGGATCGCAAAGGCATGCTAGCATCATTTCAGGACTTTCTTCTATTCGTTTGCGAAGGCGTACTTTTAGGATGTAGAGTGCCACCTTGAACAGCCTCACAGTTTTCAAGGAACACATCCATCTTGCTGCCTAGATGGGAGATCACTGGGATTACCTGGCCCAGACTGGCAGTGTTTGAGTTTAAATTTTCAGTGGCATCCCTGAATGGTTTAAGGCAGGGCTCGACAAATCCCAGGCGCCAGGTCGCCATGGCGACAGTGCAGCGTTAACCCCTTCAATTCCACAATTGTGTATAACACACTTGTGGCATTGCAGGGGTTATCAGTCGATGCTGTGCTCCAATGGAACATCAGCATTGAAAGCATTAAAAAAAAATATCAAAAAATAAAAATAAAAAAAACAACAAAAACCAGCACTGACCTGAAAGTCCAGGGTGCTTCCAGGTCAAATGCTGTGAGTTTAGTAAGTGGGCTGATGATGATCAGACCACTCCTAACCAACTGTTAGTTTAAAAAAAAAGCCTGGCTCCTTTTTTAGCTGGCGCCTAGATTCACAACAAATTTGTCAAACCCTGGTTTAAGGACTGCCACTAGCTGACCCATCACTGTCAATCCTCCCTATTCAATGGAGATGTAATCCCAATATTGTGCTCTGATGTAAGATTATGGATTGCTCTCTGCTGCTCCAAAATCCTCTTCAGCATATCTAACGTGGAGTTCCACCGCGTACTCACATCTTGTCTTAGACAGTGTACAGGAAGACCTGCCCTCTCTTGCTCTTGCCTCAAATGTTGGCAAGCCTTAACACTGTGGTGGAAGTGGCGATCTTCCTGCAGCGGGACAGAACTACTGCTGCTACATTACTTCCTTCTGACATTGCTGACTTGACTATAAGATGGATGATGTGGGCTGCACAGTGCACACCAACAATATGACCATCTTGCAGCGCTTTCACCATGTTTGCACCTCCGTCAGTTACCACAAACCCAACTTCAACATTGGTGCCCGCCTCTGCTCCCGCCCACAGGCTGTAACAATCCGACGAGAGACGGGTCCCGTTTGCAGAATGGTGAGCTATCAGGACGAGTAGTTGTAGGAGGAATAGTGGGCCAACAGCAGGAAAGTTCAAACAGCATAAACAGGTTACAGTCCAAGGTCGAGGCAGACAGCAAAGAGGCAAAGTCCAAAATCAATCCGAAGTCAATCCAGGCGGCGATCAGAGAGTAGTCGGGAACAAAGCAGGAGTCAGAAAACCAGTAAATCAGAATATAACACACAGACAGTGATAACGTATGTACCACACAAGGGCTCAGATTAGAGTGAGCAGGGGGTTTAAATTTGGTGCCAAACAGCTGCAGCAAATAATTAGCCAATCAGATAAATAGCGGGAGGACCCGCCACCCTAGCGTGACATACACTGTTGTCGGGTATAGGATTCCCGGCCGCCATGACGACGTGCACGTGTGCGCACTTCCAGCACACCGAGGACGGGAGAAGATCCTCTCCAGGACCCCTGCCGCAGACCCCCGGCAGGAGAGACGGACGCCACGACGGCCGAGGACGCCGAAGAGGGTGGTCCCCGGCAGAGACCAGCACTGGAGGACCCGACGGCGGACACCATAGAAGACGTCCCCACCCGAGGGAGCGGGACGCTCCCCAATAACACAGCGTTGTGTTGAGTGCTGAGGTGAGGCTTCTTGGCAGCACTGGTGAAATGTCCGGATACTCTCCCTTTGCATTTTTGCTTCCCACAATGTTTGCACTTTCCAAAGCGCCCTTCTTCTACAATTTCATAGTGCTCCCAAATTGGGACGCGGAGAGCCTTGGACTGTGCACTTTTGGGTGCTGCTTCTACTGCTCTGGGTGGATTTGCAGGACTGGTTCTGCAAACACTGGGAGATGGCACATTAATCTCATTCTCCGTCTCTAGGCTCTCCACACTGCTACTAACAGTGGTTGTTCTTTTTGGCACAGTTACAGTACTGGTGGTGGCACTGGTAACTGTGCCAGTGCAAACAGGTGTACTGACCATAGAAATGCTAGCGGGATTGCTAATTTCTTTAATTCTACCAGATTTGGTAGGTTTTGCTGTTGGTGGTGATGATGATAGTAGTATCTCCTATTCTCTCCTCTACTTCCTCTGGCTCAGTCAAGTTCTTCATTAGCCAGATAAAATGGAATTCCTGCTGGGCTGGAGCTAAGACTGATATCATGACTAGTTTGACTACTAATACTAGTAGTACTAACAGGAAGAACAGAGAATAGGATAGTGATTGCTGTTAATCATATATACCATATTTGCTCGATTATAAGACAAGGTTTTTTTCAGAGCAAATGCCCTCGTCTTATAATCGGGGTCGTCTTATAATCAGACCTCAAATAGGTCTGACTATGAGACTAGGATCCAGATCCCCCGCAGCGCTGCAGGGGACCTAGATCATCCTGTCTTATGCCCCCTATTTAACCCCCCCAAACTTACCGGTGCTTCTGACTCCCCAGTCATGTAGCCGGGGCAGCGGGTAGACGTCTACGCGATTCGCATAGACAACCTCCGCTGCAACCGGAAGGAGGTGCGGCTGTCAGAGATCAGAGTTCCCCGCGAATCGCGTAGACGTCTACCCGCTGCCCGGACAACACGCACGGGGGAGTCAGAAGCAACGGTAAGTTTTGGGGGGGGTTAAATGGGGGCATAAGGCATTTCTGTAGGCAGAGTGCTCTATGAAATGCCTTTTAACCCCCTTAATGCCACTCTGCCTCCAGAAGTGCCTTTTAACCCTCTATACGCCACTCTGCCTCCTGAAATGCCTTATACCCCCTATATGCCACTCTGCCCCATAATATGCCTTTTAACCCCCTAAATGCCAGAGTGGCATATAGGGGTATAAGGCAGTTCTGGAGGCAGAGTGGCACATAGGGGGTCAAAAGGCATATCATGGGGCTCAGTGGCATATAGAGGGTTAAAAGGCATATCATGGGGCACAGTGGCATTTAGAGGGTTAAAAGGCATATCATGAGGCACAGTGGCCTATAGGGGGTATAAGGCATTTCTGGGGCAGATGTGCATAACTGGGGGGCAGGTTGGAAAATAAAAGGAAATACAAACAAAATATTTTTCTCAATCATAACTTTTATTAAAGAAATAGTTTACATGAATTAACATTTACTGGTAAAACATTTTTCCTAAAGGGTCGTCTTATATTCAGGTTTTTTCTTTTTTCCTAAATTAATATTCAGATTTTGGGGGGTCGTCCTATAATCAGGGTCGTCTTATAATCGAGCAAATATGGTATATACCGTATTGGCTCGGATATAGGCCGCACACGAATATAGGACGCACCCTTAAAGGAAAAATTTTTCTTAGTTAAAAAAAACGTAGAATAGATATGCTGCCACTCTGCACCCCCGAGATATGCTGCCACTCTGCCCTCCACCCGTTATATACTGCCACTCTGCCCCCCCGAGATACGCTGTCACTCTGCCCCCAAGATGTGCTCCCCCCCCACGACTTACCAAAGCAGACTCCCGTGTGTCTTGCGGGGCCGGCAGCACTTCCGCCGGCACGGGAGATTGTCTAAGCGCATCGTGCAGACGTTCACCGGCTGCGGCGATGCGCGTAAACGACCTCCGCTGCCGGCATGTCTGCACGATGTGCTTTAACAATCTCCCTTACCGGGACTCCCCTCGTGGGAATTCCCGGCAAGGGAGAATGTTAAAGCACATCGTGCAGATGTGCTGGCAGCGAAGCTCGTTCACGCTCATCGCCGCTGCCAGTGAACGTCTGCACGATGCGCCTAGACAAGCCGGCAGGGGAGGCTGTCTGAGCGTATCGGAGATTAGGATGCAGGTCCCCTGCACCGCTGCGAGGGATCTGTATCCTAACCCTGCTGCCTGCCCGGCGTGTTGGGTGCTAGACCCCGAATATAGGCCACACCCCCACTTAAAAAACTTAAAGTGGGGGAAAAAAGTTCGGCCTATATTCCAATACGGTATATTTTTATATATATATATATATATATATATATATATTTTGCTATTGCATTTTTTGTCCAATTTTGGTGTGTTACTTACTTTAAATAAAAATTGTTTAACACACCAAAAAACATTAAATAACAATATTATATATATATATATGATGTCGAACAGCATTCACACTCCTATCATGTCCAGGCAGCCAGCACATGCTGGAACCTGGGCATGATAGGAGTGTGATTACAGGCTCTCTATGCCATGCCATCCCACACACACACTCATATACTCATTCATTTACAGATACTCATTCATTACCTTAATCACACATACTTGCTCATACACCCTCCCCCACCCCCTTACCTGAATTGCAGATCTTTCTCAGACTACTGCTGGGGCCCTGCTGCTTCCTCTTGAACAACTTCTCTGGCCACGCCCCCAGGAAAGGAGTGCATTCACGTGACTACGCGAAAACAAAGACGAAGAAACGAAAATTATTTGTTTTGTGCGTCTTTGTCTATGGTTTGCCGCTGCCATGTTCGTTTCTTCATTATTCAGTTTGAGAAACAAAAACGCACTATTCATGTTCGTTTTCATGTCCGCCCAAATACGAATGCACAAGTCTAGTTACCATGTACCTATAGCAAACGTTTTCAATTTCTAAAACACCAGAAGAGCTTATGTGAAGTACTGCAAGAGAAGTGGAATAACAAAAGTCTGTGGTGTAACAAAAAACTCCATTGAAACCAATATAGAATAATGAAATATTATTTCCATGAGCAGAATGATGCTGTAAATCATTTTTAACCTTACCTTTAACTAGATAATACTTGAAATCATGTATGTAAAGGAAATTATTAAAGCTCAAGGAGTGGAGATGGACATATGGAAAAACAGAAAGAATAGATGAGCTGAAAGTCCTTATCTGCCACCAGAATGCTGTGTTTCTGTGTTTAAAATGAATAAACCTGATCTAAATTAAAGAAATGAAGACAAATTTGAATTGCCACGTAGAGGTGCTATTCTATTTAATCTATACATCCATTTTACAGTATGAATGGCACAATTATTGGCACCCCTTTAGTGAACTTTTTGTGTATATTTCAAACAATAAAGACAATTATTCAAAAGCCTTCTTTGCTCATATTTACCAAGGGTGGCAATATTAGTGGAGGGCATTGTAGTTGCAGTTTCAAAAGAAACTGAAAAACAAATCTATAAATCTATTTGTGTAATTAAATTAAATGAAGGTAATTATGATTGAACACAAGATAGGAAAATAGCAAAAACTCAATAATCTGGGGAGGTGTCCATGTAGTTTTGGTCCTATAGTACACATTGAAGAGTTAAAGGAACAGCCATGTAATTACTTTTTTACATGACTGTTTCTTTATATTACCCCCCCTCCCCAATCTTCTCTTTGCTCTGCAGAGAAGTTAAGAGCCACCACTTTTGGCACAATGCATAACAATCTAGCAATCTATTGAACACTGCCACAGAAGATACCATCTAGATCTGCCTCACCCCCAATTTAGCAGCAGCTGGGAAATCCAAATAAAAATATAATTACCTTTCAGTCTATTACAATATACCAAAAGAAGTTTAGATAATGCTTTAATTTATGACGGTCACAGGTGTGTAACTAGGGTAACATTTTTGCAGTTTGGACTTTGCGAGATTTCTTTAAAAAAAACTAATCCTGTTATAAATTTTATGGAAGTGTAACCTAGTATGTGAATAAACTTGGCATGCTTAAAGATCAAAGACATTCAAAGAAAAAACCGTGTAAACCCTGAGGGAACACTTAAATTAGATGTGAATATTATCTGGCAATTACAGCACATATGTCCTAAAGCATGTTATACATACACATACGTCCACAATGTAAGCTGGAGTACTTTGGAACAGACTCTGAGAACGTGACACAATTTCCCAGCCCGAAGCAAGGAATCCATGCAATCTGTGCGATCCCTCTGTAAACAGAAACCTTGCATTAATATGTTGGACACTGGACTTTCATCTTTTTAATTCCATAAGTGGCATCATTTCAACTAATTCTATTAACATTTTATCTGTATTTCTAATGTCCTTTCTCATTACACTGCCTTTCAATGTCCTTCCAAAAAGCCCCTTTAACCCATTAAGGACAGAGCTATTTTTTTTTATTGTTTGTAATCTTCATGACAATGGCGGTTTTAGCATTTCTGTGGTGCTCATGTTTAGCTGTAATTTTCTTTTCTCTCATTTAATATACCCACACAAATTATTTATTGTTTTTTTAGGACAAGAAGGGCTTTCTTTAGATACCATTATTGTGATCATATTTATTTTACTATAGAAGACATATAAAATGATGACAAATAGATTATAATATTTGTTCTGAGTTTAGAAACATCCAAGTTATAGGGCAATAAGTAGAAGTAGCATATTGCTATGTCAAACCTTTAAAAAAAAAATCTAGACATTCTGCCTCCATGCCCTACTTGGGACACCTTTGAAGCTGGTATGTTCAATTTCCACTACTAATCCTACCACCAGCCTTTGTCAAAAATTTTCTGTGTTTCCGCCACACTCATTGTATGTATTTACAGCTCCTGATATATGCCACATATATGGAGTGTATCCACTTGATCCTGGTAGGGTACTCGTACAACACTTTCCCTGCTGCTGTGTACTATACGTCCCATAATTCTCAGCCAGTATCATGGGGGACATTTACCTGGCTGAGCATCAGGGGGACATTAGGTTTTGCATTTTTTTTACCATCCTTTGTTGCTATTAAATTTACTTATGTTAAACCACATTTGAATCATATTTGCATTTTTATAATCAATATGCGTTAGAAAATCAGGAAAAGATGGGCTGATTCGGTGGCACAATGGGCCACTTTACCTGACTTGCCCCCCCAGGCCTCAGGCTGCCAGCCCTCCCCCTGCTTGATAGAGAGGCATTTCAACAACACCATTTGATTGCCTCCTAACTTTTTTAAAGCAGGCTTCTTGCACCATATTTAATATGGCGCACGTTGACATGCCACAATGGTTTGATACAATAGTATACTTTAAGAAACACTTGGACACACAGCATGTGCACCAGTCCCTGCTTTGGCTTGCCTATTAATTATTAACAACACAAATGTATTTTAATTTCCACAAAAATATGAGGCTTCACTCCTAATGTATTACTGAAACACTAAGGAAAATTATTTCAAGAAATGACACACTGCACGTGCACAGCCCCCCCCTTCCTGGCCCGGCTATTTTTTTTTTTAAAGCTTGCAATAGTGAAGTTGACTCTGCTGAACACAAGTACATCTGGAGGACCATTTGAACACACAGCGCATTCGCAAGATCTTTGCTTTGGCTTGCATATTAATAATTATTAAAAACAAACTTATTTTTACAAAAACATTAGGCTATTCTGGCAGTGTAAGTGTATTATTGAAACACAAGCCAGGATCAGTATTTCAAGAAATGACATACTGCGTGTGCACAGTCCCATGCCCTGGCCTGCCTCATTTGTTAACAAAATTATGTTGTTGTTTTTAAAAAAATAGGTTTTGCTAGTAGTGTATTACTGAAACACAACTTACGAACAGAATTCCAAGAAATGGCTTTTAGTTTTAAAATTAAACAGAGTCAAAATAATTATCTAACATAAAATGAAAAAAAAAAGCCTTCGGCTGCATTTCCAGTAGGACAATTTAATGAACTAGTAGTAGGTGTACAGCTTCTAAAATGTACCTCAGTTAATCTGCATTAATACACTGCCTGTAGAATGTGAGATAAGCTTCAGTCTTAGCTAAGTCCAGCACTCTCTGACACTTCTAACTCATCTGTTTCTAGCTGCTACGGAGTTAAAATGGCTTCTGCAAGCTTATATGTCTATGCTTGGCCATTTCCCCTTATTAAATATACTGTTGGATTTAACATTTCTATAAGAAGACAGATTTCGGTAACAAAGCAAATAATGCAAGGTAGAGGCAAAGAAAGGGGGTGGCTATATGTTTTCAAACGGAAATACTGATGGACTTTTTGGAGGAATTAGTAGTAGTGAATGTTTCCTGCATTCTGTTTCACGATTAAAATTACTTGAGCATGGCATGTTTAACTGCTGGGAAACCATTCCAACTATTTTCAACCACCATGTGTAGGCCTGTCAAGAAACCCCTCAAACAAAATATCACAAATTAATTGGCAAATCACAGGATAAATAAGATTTAACAGCGTTTATTAATGCCAGGTTATTCTCACAAATGTACTGAGAGTAATTCTGGTGAGCCACACTACCAATAGCAATTTTTGCATTTAGAGAACATCATCTTTGTACAAAGCTGATGTTCTTATACCAGGGCTCAATGAATCCCAGACGCCAGGTCGACTTAGAATTTTCTCCCGGCGCCTAGGTCAGGGGGGTCCAACGTGCGGCCCTGCTCACAGTGCAGCACGGTGCGTACACCGTGCTTTTGTGACGGGGAACCGTCAGCCAGCACCAATAGAGAGACAGGGGAGGGTTTATCTTGCCATCTACCATCTCTCTCATTCTCCCAGCCACTCCTCCGAGTGTCTCTGTCTTGACATGCCCCTTCCTTGCCATTCCTGGCCTGCTTCCGCTTGTCTGGCCCACCCTGTTTTGCATCTTCTGGAGTTTCTAGCTCTGCTCAAGGTAAGAAGAAGGAGGAGGAAGAAAGAAGCTGTCTGGGAGTGATGGGAATGAGGTGTAACAGCTGGGTACGATGGGCATGATACGTGATGCCTGGGTGTGATAGGAGTGAGTTGGGATGTGTGGCGGCAGGGTGTGATAGGAGTGGGTTGGCATGTGTGGTGGCTGGGTATGATAGGAGCGAGTTGTGATGTGTGGTGGCTGGGTTTAATGGCCATTAGATGTGCTGGCTGTGGGTCGTAGGAGTGGTGTGTGATTGGAATGAGGTATGATTAGAGTGAGGTGTGATAGGAGTAATGAGGTTCGGCAGGTCAATGTACCAGAGAGAACTTTATTAGGGCTGCAACTAACGATTATTTTCATAATTGATTCGTTTTTTTGTTTATTTAAAATAATTTAAATGAATAAATTGGGTGAAAAACAAAGAGCCGAATAAAAAAAAAAAAAAAAACTTTGAGAAAAATTAAATTTCTTGTTTTTATGCACATCTAAGCCCAAGCTTGCAACACTGCCTCCCTGATATGCCTTATTCCCCCCATATATGCCACTCTGCCCTCCAGATATGCCTTATACCAGGGCTCAACAAATCCCAGGTGCCAGGTCGCCCTAGGTCAGGGATGTCCAACGTGCGACCCGCCGGACTTCAGTGTGCGGCCCGCGTGAGCAAGGCCAGACTGGCCCTGCTCACGGTGCACCACGGCGTGTGGCAGCCAGCCGCCTAATAAAATTAAAGTGGTCGGCATGTACACATGGCGGTGTTACCACCTCACCCCGCGGCCGTACCATGTGAACGTTGGTCTGCAGACCCTGTGCCTCAGTGAGGCTCTTCGTCCCGGCGGGGAGAGGGTCATCACGTCGGAGGAGAGCAGGAAAAAAAAGAAAAGCGAAAATGTATTTTAAAAAAAAATAAGGGTTTGAGGTAAGTGGACCTATATTTAAGGGAGAGGGAGAGTACTCCTTGGAGACATCATTAATTTTTGTCTTTGAAAATAAAACTTTGTTAGTTAAAAAAAATCCTGGCTCCTAACTTTTTAGCTGGCTCCTAGATTCAAAACAAATTTGTCAAGCCCTGTCTTATACGTTTATCCATAATGTTCACCTACTAGGAAGTTATCTCTAATCTTGTAATCCATACTGTCCATTGCCCCAGATCTGCAGTGCAGCCAGGCATCACATGGAGTTCAGAAAGTCCACTGTTATCCCAAAGGTCCAAACGCTTGGTATCAACATAGCAAACATCAGAAAGAACAGTATTTACATTTACGTTAAAAATTTACGTAAAGTAAAAATGAACATCTTACGTGTTTATAGAGCATCATCTTTTCAAGATCTGGCTTCCCTAAAATGCATCCAAGACATGTCAGTTTGGCGTATACATTTCAGCATAAAATCACCCTGTCTTGCACAGCTTTTTTAATTTGCATTCTCTTGAGGTTCAATTGTGGCTAAGTTATTGGTATAAAACAGCGTGTGAAGCAGTAATTGATACTACTGGTCCTATACGCACAGAGCAAGGATGGAGACACAAATCTCTGGCTCTGCATTTGCAAGATGACAACTTGGTTATAGAAATCACAGGACAAAAAAGCAAGATGCCAGGGTGATGACTTATTTTGCATTGTAAACTTCTTTCAGAGCTATGCATCAAGGACAACTTGTCCGTAATAACAGGTGTATCAAAATGCTTTTACACCAATCTACACCAATCCCCCCCCAAAATAATCTGGCAGGCTTTTGGTAACGTTGCGTTAATAATATAATAATCAATGAAAGGTATGTGGACACAGACTGACCTTAGAACGTAGTTTGGAATGTTGATGAAAATGAAAGCTTTATTTGCAAGTCAAACACACTCAATTTACATAAACTTACATCCTAGTTTATATACACTATATATATATATTTACAGATGGGTGTCATAATGCTGATTTACAAAACAGCATTACTATAGCTTGTTCAGCCCACGAAAAACACAACACTGGAATATTTCACCTTTGTGGAAAATCACTACAGCCAGGATGAAAATCAAAGTGTAGTATCGTGCATAAAAATACTATAACACTATAACCCTTTATCAGCATGTCTACACAGTGGTACATTACAAGGCAAAGTTATATTGATATTAATATTGATTATACGTTATAATCAGAATTTTGAACTCATGTTGGTTTTGTGTTTTTACCTCTCCAAGTAAATATCAGTCTATTTCAGATGTTTAACTGCCTGTATGGTATCTTACCTGATGCATGGATGTTTTAAACCATATACATAATGTTTAAGGTCAGAAATATGCTTTCCTTGGCCTTGGAAATCATCTTGTAAATTTGTAAAGCTCTCTCAGATCATACATGTAGCAACAATACATTATTTATGTTCAGTCATCATCAACTTATAATAGAAAACATTAGTATTTTTTTGACCATCAATTTGTTTTACAAATTTTACAATTTCTTGTACAATTTAACAATTCAAAATACATTTTAAATGTTTTTTTTGTCATTTAATATGCAAGATGAGAAATACAGAACTGGTATGTAATTTTATCAATGTACTTTGTACAGAATGAGCCAATCAGTCCTTGTTTTGACTTCCCTTATAACAATGCTCTTTTATCACAGTAAAAGCACAATACAACAAACGTCTTTTCTTCAACAGAAATTTCAAGTTTCTAGGACTAAAAGGACACTGTCTTCATTCTTTGTTGCACCCAAAAACTATGTTTATTTTTAATGCAGAGGTTTGGTCCCCTTCAGTTAAAAATCTCTGCTATTACTAGCATTAAGAGCAAAATCAAACTATACGGCAGGATAAACTGTTTAACACTTAGTTCACCTACATTTCTTTATAATATTGTTACTACCACAGTTTGATAGAGACACACGCTTTACTATAGTTCACAGAAAAACCTTGTTTTAACATGCTTGTTAATTTTTAAATTATAATAATTGAAGGGTTAATCATTGGACATTTCAACTTACAGACTTAATTAAGCCCTGTATGATGCAGTCGCTCAAGTATCATTCTGACTTTATGATTTATAGGGGGGCAGGTCAGACCTTACAAGACATGCTGCACTACATTAACACCCACATTTCTTCCTCATCCTTTCACAAAAGGGGTGAAGAGGGGATCCTAACAAACGGAAAACAACCGTTGTCCATATCCAAAATGTGAATATATCTTGCTTTAATCCGCTAAAACATGACGCCTTTCACAAGGACAAAAGGCAGCTCTATCAAATATGTGGGGTTGAATAGCAAAACTTCAGTATTTCAATATACTAATATACAAGTGTAGTCTAGTGCACACACACTTTATTTCTGCTTACTCTTGAGAAGATATTTTAGGTTTCACATTCTAAACCAACCACATTTCATGTTTGTGGAAACACAAAATTGGTTTTCCCATCAAAATGTGTCCCTTTCTGACAGGGAAGAAAACAAAGCGAGATGCAAGACAGAGAGAGAACTGTAGAGGATAATTTAAAGTACCGTATTTGCTCGATTATAAGACTTATAATATATAATAATATAAAGACTTAAGTTTTTTATAAGTCCCCCCCCCCTCGTCTTATAATTTAGGCCGTCTTCTAATCAGACCTCAAATGAGGTCTGACTATGAGACTAAGATCCAGATCCCCCGCAGCACTGCAGGGGACCCGTATCAGGGAGGCAGAGTGGCATATAGGAGGGTATAAGGCATTTCTGGGGGCATATGTGCATAACTGGGAGGGCAGGTTGGCAAATAAAAGGAAATAAAAACAAAAAAATATATTTTTCTCAATCATAGCTTTTATTAAATAAGAAAACATTGTTTACATGAATGAATATTTACTAGTAAAAATATGTTCCAATAGGGTCATCTTATATTCAGGGTTTTCCTTTTTTTTCTAAATTAATATTCAGATTGGGGGGGTCGTCTTATAATCGAACAAATACGGTATATTTTAACAAATTCTATGTAGGTTTAAGTGGAACATCTTTAGTACACAATATGTTCTTTCATGTTCCAGGAAAAGACATTTTTCCTTAAACAAAAGGTCATGTATTTTTCTTACAGTGACGAATGCCATGCTTTTTGGTATGTGCTTTTAAGAGATATAACTGAATGATGCACAATTTATGTTTGATACATATGCCTCCGGGATTGCTAGGCATTTCCATATGACACACCTATATAAACAGGACACAAAATCACTATGTAATCCCTATACATTATTTTTTTTTAATGTTTATCTGATTGTTTATAGAGAAACACCAACGTAAAAACCAAGGGGTTCCATTTATGGTAGTATCTGTGGATAAATATATTTTTAGAAAAGAATAAACATTATTGGACCATTAATAATGGTTGGATGAATGATGTCCACTATACAAAGTATATTCGAATTAAGCACCATAAGAAATATTCTGGTATCGCAGAAAAATTGATTAAAATCAACAAAACCTAGTTATTACTCCAAAGAACATGCATGACCTTTTAAATCTCCTTGTGGAAGGATTTATGCCAAGAACATCTAATACTGCCATTTAATTGTTATTTTATGAGATTGTAACATCACGTGCACATATGTACCCAAGCATCGCTGTTTGGCTTCTTACCAGGCAAGTTTATTCATGTTGGTCCAAATTAAGTTGTTAAAAAAATAAATTAAAAAAAAAGCTGGCAGTCACAAACAAACCTGTCACTAGGAAAAAAATGCTTCTCTGATGGCATCTGAAATAATAATAAAAATAGGATATTTTGAGTTTTGTTAACATCATAGTTAAATGTGGTTCTTAACCCATCTCATAAATGGCAGCAGAAATAATTACAAAAATGTGTGATTACAATTGATAGAGCCTAATTTGATGAGGAGAAAAAAAATAAGACGTTAGGCCCCGTAGTTTATGTTGGGTACTGCCTTAGACTGGGACCTACCACTGCTTTTTACTGAGCACCATTAGACGCAGTGCTCTTCTAAGAAGGTTGAGATAGCGTAAAAGAGGCTGTGTTGGCTAAACAGAGACCTCCATAGTATAAATAGGCCAGTTGGTCGATTGGAGATTTTACCTGTAATTGTCAGTAGCACATCAATACAGTTGATGGCCATGATAGGTCCTGGTTTGGAGGAAGGTCTGCTGTCCTAGACTAGAATGTGCCACTCATTATTCCCCAACACATATAGTGTAAATTCTCATTTCTGTAGTGTATATATTAAGCACTTCAACTAAACATAAATTTAGCTTTTTCCATCTCTTTTTTTTCTTAATAATCACCAGCTTTCATATTCTCTTTGCTGTTGGTGACAGCCAACAAGTGCAAAAACATCCTAGTATGTCTTTCACTAAACAGCCCTGTGTCCACAGGAATAGTTCTGACCCACTGCTTTGAATGATTTCACTGTCATAGTTCAGTTGGAACACTGTAAAATAACCACAACTATCAAGTGTTCCTCTCTGTATCTTTGGCAGGAGTATCTGTATCTTCATATTCATCAACACATCGCACGGCTGTAAGAAGTCGACTGGCATTTCTCCTGCTGCATTTTAGCAAGCTCCAAAAACAACCAATGTGTTTCTAGCAACACAGTGCAGGTCGTAATCGGTATTATGCTTATGAGCCAGGTGCTTCTCCTAAACGGATGACTCCAAAGAATGTTGCATGTTTGTTCATGTTGATGGAGATGTCTGCGTGGACCATCTTCACTGCAATCTTCTGCTTGGCTTTTAAGAGGCAAACCCCGGCTGTGTAGCATGTATTGAAGTTGGTCTTTCCAGGTTCTATGCTTCGTGTGCACTGCAGGAAGGGCTTTTCATCCACAACCACCTCATAGCTGGCAAAATCTGTGAAGTTGATATAGTAAACCTATAAAGGAAAACAAAAAAAAGGCACCATTGAACATGCGTACTCTTGCAAGGCTTAAATGATCCCAGTTAGTATGTGGTATGACATTCATTAGGAAAGATGGTTTCAGATACTGAAGGCTAACATTTGCTAACAGATGAAAAGCCATGCTTGAAATAGAACAATGCTATTCTGTTCTGTTATGACGTGCCTTCACACCTTTATGTAAACTGGGTTGGAAATAAGAAGAAAGGTATCCTGGGTCAATCGTGTCAACTTTTTGATCTTCAGCACTGTGGATGTTCATAGACTCACGTGCCACATAACAAACATTATGAGTCTTTGTGCATATTAAACACAATGTTTAAGTGGATTAAAGAAAAAGGTTTGGAGCAAATGGTGGAACAAACAATATCTGCTACATTCATTGTTGAGGGGAGAAAAAAAACAGTCCAGTTTATCAACACTTTTTTTGTTCTGTGGAGTTACCTCCATGCTTGTAGACCCACAACAGTACAGTAACACCACAGAGCTCACAATACTGTCTTGTTTTTCATCACTTTGTGATGAAATTATGGTATTTGATAGATGTCACTACACAGAGCTATTGTTGTATATTTAAACTTAGACATCTGGTATGCCCTGCTCTTTTCCATTAGGTGGTGCTAAACTTCATGATGTAAATACACCTAAGCAAAGGTGCATTACCAGTCGAAACGTGTGTTTAGAAGCACTTCAAATTAATAATAATACTACTGATAAAAAAGACAAAAGCTTTACTGAACAGATTACCTGACTCTGGATACCATCAACTGAAGAACAAACAGGGGAAACAAAACAGATTTTCTTGATCAGAACTCTGCCTTGAGCTACTCAAAACTGCATCACTGTCACCAATAAAAAGACATGGTAAAAGTGTTCTCATTCACACAAAACAACTTTTCTCACTTTCTCCAAAACATGCTTTATGTATGTGTATCAAAGATGTATCAACTGTGCTGCTTGCGAGACTGACTCTCTAACATAGAGAAACAATGATGTACAACAAGTATGTTGACGTTTCAATTAATACTCTTTGGGCAACCTTTTAGCTGTAGAATGGCTACACTAGAAGTTTTCTTAACCATTACTCTATATTCTCATATTTAATGGTAGCAGAAATAGTTTAACCTGCAGTAAAACATCCATACAGGGAAAGACACACAGGGTTCTCCCAGGATCAGTTATGTGTTCAATAACTACATACAAATAGATCACTAAATGAACAAAAATCTTTAACATAGTTATCTACTAAATCCTACAGCCAAAGCTTCATTACGCATCATCAGAATACTTTTGAAACAGCATTCTTCATTTTATGCATTTATTTGTGTACCACTTGAAAAATCTGCACGGATCAAATAAAAATTGAGAATTTAGGGTATTTAACTGTGTTTAATTTTAATCAAATAAAAACAATGGTAAGGTCTTTCTTTGAACTTCGATTCTCAATGAAACCTTTGCTGTAGTAACCTCTGATTTGGTCTACGCACAATTGATGCAGATGAGGCTCTAAATTAGGGGCGTCCAACGTGCCAACCGGCTGCTTACCTGTGGGAGGGTCTTTTGTACTGCACAGAGGAAACGGAACCCAGCAGAGTTCACGTGTCATCACATGACTCTGCTCCAGTCCTGCTTCCTCTGTGCAGTACAAGAGAACGAAGAGGGAGGCCATGCCCCCTGCTGAAGTCTGTGAGCGGCATTGAGAGAGCTGCAGTGCAGGTAAGGGGGTGGGGGAGGGTGTTTGAATGAGTATGCGTGATTGAGGGAATGAATCAGTGAATGAATGAATTAGTGCGTGTGTGATGTGATAGCATGGATGTGCTATCACATCCATGCTGTTAGCAATCACACTCCTATCATGCCAAGTCAGCCAGTACATGCTGAAACCTGGCTAGCTGCCCCCCTTGTGTATTGATGCTGCCAGCAGTATGGGGTCTGCACATCAGTTACAGCCACCCTGTACCAGCATCTACGGGCTGACTTGGCATGATAGGAGTGTGATTGCTAACAGCAATCACAGTCCCATCATGCCTAGGTTCCAGCATTTACTGGTTGCCTGGGTATAAAAGGAGTGTGATTGTTAACAACCATCACACTCCTATCATGCCAAGTCATATTGTTGAATTTTTTGACCAATTTTGGTGTGTTACTTACTTTTAATAAAAGTGTGGTTAACACACCAAAATTGGACAAAAAATACAATAACAATATTATTTATATATGATTGTTGACAGCAATCACACTCCTATCATGCCCAGCCAACCAGTACATGCTGGAATCTGGGTATGCCTGAGATTGCTGTTAACAATCATAATATATATATATATTAACATTGTTATTAAATTTAAAGGTGGTGGTGGGGGGTCATTTTCAGTTTCGGCTAAGTGAACCCTGAATTTTCGGTTTTGGTCCAGAATTTTCATTTCAGTGTATCCCTAGGATAAATAGAACTATTTAATTTTTACTTATCCAGAATCCTGAATTTGTAGTCACAAAACTTTCTAGGCCCAGACATCAGTGAGAGGAAAAGTAAAGGTTTTGTGTCATTTATTTTACTTTATTTTAATCTGCATATTTTATTAAAGGCCATATTTTCTCACACAGAAAAATGAGTGCAGCCCTCGCACGTATAGAATTCTGATGAAGTGGCCCTGCTCTAAATGGTTTCATGCATTTTCAACTGTCTTTGGTAATAGGTAGATGACATATAATGTAACTTGTTAGAAATCCCAAAAGAGGAAACATTTGCAGCAGCTAAATAATGACACATTAGGTTCACATTTGGTTTAAAATTGTTAATTCAGCTCTCATTTCAAAAATGGTTGATATTAAAATCCTGAGGGGAAACATGCATGTTCTATCGGCCTGCTAAGTAATAATAATGTGATACAAAATTGCAGTATTTTCTGATTATCTTAACCTCCTTCATGACTAAGACTATCTTATATCCTAATGACCAGAGTCTTTTGGCATTTTTACAATGTTTGATTAACCATGAATCTCTCTTTTCATGGTTAAGTGCACCCACAGAACAGGGCAAAAAAGACTCTCCTTCGGTAATACATACATACATACATATATATATATATATACATATATATACATATATATATATATATATATATATATATATATATATATATATATATATATATATATATATATATATATATATATATATATATAACGATATTTAAAGCTGAAGTATACAAGTGGGATAATATAGCACATTTTAAAATTTTGCTCAGAATCTCCACAGTACGGTAATAACTCTCATGCATTTTTTTTAAACGTCCTTACTTTTTGATTGATGGAAGGGTATTTTTTGAAGTTTTTTTTATTATTATTGTATATTTTTGTCTAGATGGGTTATACAATTTTTGTGGAGGGTCTTTTATGCTTAATTTAAACAAGTAAATACAAATTATTATTTTTGAAAGAGATCAGTGCCACATGACTTGAGGTCCCAGGGATCCCTCTGTAAGCAGAGGATGTCATCACTGGGGCTTGTGCAACTACCTTACTCTGGATGCAACAGAACATCACAAGAGTGGGATAGCGTTAATCATGACAACCTTTTGAAAATGCCCTGAAGACATTACTTCAACACCAGGAACAACTAACAAAGATACTACAGTTACGATGGTTAAACAGAGATTTGTAATCAGACAGTGGCCATGTCCAACCAGCAACCAGACATTTGATGTAGGAGTGTGGTCCATTGCTTACATTTTAGAGAGGTTAAGGAATCTATGCAACACACAATCTTTCAACAAGACTGGATCCATGAAGCCTATTTACATGCAGAGAGATTTTGATGACTTTTTAAAAACTTGCTGAACAAATCGAACTAGAAGCAATCTTTAGAGAATATGTTCATATACATCAACAATAGAAAATATATTTTACAATAATTTAAACTAATAGCATAACAAATTAATGACATCAAGGAATCAAAACAAATGGCATAGAGCTGATCACATTTGGAAAATAGGAGCTGGGCCCAAGACCGTACTCACTTCTACCTGACTATAGATGAGGTAGGTACCATCCACTAGCACCTCCAGTTCACCACTGCGTGTATGCAGCTTAAACACCCTGTGATTCATGGCAATCCGGGACCAGTCATGTAGGATTCCACCTGAAAGATCTCAGTGTGAGAGAATGGCAGTCACTCAGTACGTTATCTATAACAGCTGTGATATCATTGCAAATAGGACATCGATGGCAGCACAAATGAGTATACAATTTGTACATGCAACATTAACATTAATGGGTTTTTTGTTGAATATTTGTTTGGCATGTTTGGCATACCTAGGGTGGTGCAGAGTGTGTCTTGAACAAACCCCCTCCCCATCTGACTCTACAGAATACCTACAGTTGTTAAGATGCTTTAATTTTTGACTGGACTGGACCTTTTATGTATACACACAGTCTCCCAAGGGAACACGATTAAAACCCTCATCAAGGCATTACATTAGATATAGTTACAGACACATACACGCAGTACTGTGCAAACGTTTGAAGCAGGTATGAAAGAAATGCTGTAAAGTAACAATGTGTTCAAAATAGACACGTTAATAGTGTCTATTGTAGTGTCTAATGTAATGAGTGAACAGAAAAAAAAAACTAAATCAAAGGAATACTTGATCTGACCATCCTCTGCCTTCAAAACAGCATTAATTCTTCTAGGTACACTTGCACAAAGTCAGGGATTATGTAGGCATTTAGTTTGTATGTATGGTTAAACAACTATACCAAACAGGTGATAATGATCATCAATTTAATATGTCAGTTGAAACATGATGTGTAGGAGGAATAAAACTGGTTGGGGAGCAGCCAAACTCACCAACAAGGTGAGGTTGCTGAAAAATGTCAAAAGTCATACACCATGGCAAGGCTGAGCACAACAACAATACACATACTGCAAGGTCTCTCTCAGACAGAAATTTGAAGGCAGACAGGGTTTCCAGATGTTCTGTCAAGGCTCTTTTAAAGCACAACGGGCAACGGTCAGCCAAGGAAACTTATTGCAATGGATAAAAGACACATCATGCTTACTCTTCGCAATCTGAAGATGTCCAGTAGTGCCATCAACTCAGCATTGGCAGAAAACAGTGGGATCATGGCACACTCATTTACTCTCCGAAGAAGTCTGGTCAGAAGTGGTCTTCATGGAGACTTACGGCCAAAAGGCCATACCTCCAACACAGAAACGAGAGCAAGCGACTTAACTATTCACAAAAACACATGAACTAAGGTGCAGAAAATGGCAGCAAGTGCCCTACACTAAAATTTTAAATAATTGGTTGTAGTAGGAGGCAGTTGGTTCGCCAAAGGGCTGGAGAGCAGTACAAGAATGAGTGTTTGTAGGCAACAGTGAAGCATGATGGAGGTTCCTTGCAAGTTCTGGGCTACATTTCTGCAAATGGAGTTGGGGATTTGGTCAGAATTAATGGATCTCCTCAATGCCGAGAAGTACAGGCAGATACTTATCCCTCATGCAGTACCATCAGGGAGGCATTTGATTGGCTCCAAATTTATTCTGCAGCATGATGACCCCAAACATAAAAAGTCATTAGGAACTATCTTATAAAGATAAAGAAGAACAAGGAGTCCTAGAAGTGTTGGTATGACCCCCACAGAGCCCTGATTTCAAAAATCAAGTCTATCTGGGATAGAGAGAGAAGCAACTGAGGCTGTCTAAATCAACAGAACTGTAGATGTCTGGTACAAGTTACCTGCCGAGTTACTTAATAAAGAATAAGAATTGATGCTATTTTGAGGGTGGTCACACCAAATATTGATTTGATTTAGATTTTTCTTCTGTTCACTCACTTTGCATTTTGTTAAATGATAAAAAAATAAACTATTAATATGTCTATTTGTGAAAGTATTCTTACTTTACGGCATTTTTTTCAAACCTACACAGTATACATATATAGTTTACACAGTTTATATATACTATATATAAATTGTAAGTATATAGAGAATATAGAAATCAAATTGCTTTTTGATTCTTACCATTTTTTACTTGGATTGCAGATCCTTGCCCCTGAAGGTGCACCACAGCAGGCTAAGTGAAACGAAACAAACAAAAAAGCGGAATAAGGTACATACTTTGTAAAGTTTAGCATATATATAGAAACAAAATAAAGTAGTGCATACTCATAAGGGAGCTTTCTATTACAGCACATTATGGATTAGTCCTCAACAATGCTGTTTGTATTAGATTGTTATATATACACACACATATATATTACATTGCCAAAACTATGTAGATGCCTGCTCAAACAGCTCAGTGTAATGTCATGGTCAACAATATGGATTTGTTATTCCTTTGCTGCTTTAACACAGTCCTCTATCCTGGGAAGAATCTCCACTAGATGTTAGATCACTGCTGCAGGGATTTCATTCAGCAACAAGAGCATTAGTGATGTTGGGCAGTTAGGTCTGCTGCACAGAAAACAGCGATGGGTGTGGAAATGGGTAAGTAATTATGGGGATATCATGGTAACTTAAGGGACCTCTCAGCTATCATATGCATTACAGTACATATGATAGGTGAAATTTCCCTTTAAGAGGGGTAGGGTTCACATATTGTGGAGTTCACTTACTGCTCATACACTCTTTATACGAAATCTATATTTTGCATAAAGTTGAATTAGGTATTGATCATGGGTTTGTTTTCTATTCACTATATGAAGATAAAGGAAACTAACCTGAGTTTCTCTGGGACCTGTCTTCTCTGTTGCACCTGAGGGGACAAATAAACTTTAATAAAGTCATAAGTAAGAATTTAACTGCTTGTTTGGTGGTTTTAAGACACGTACCTGTAGGTCCCTGAAGGCCTGGTGGGCCTTGAGGACCTGGCGGTCCAGGAGGACCTGGAGGCCCCATCACAGTTGTTCCTGGTATTCCTGGGATACCTGGAATTCCTGGAGGTCCTGGTGGTCCAGGAGGTCCTGGTGGTCCCGGTGGTCCCAGAGGCCCAGGAGGTCCAACTTTCTTGCCTGAAAAACAAAGGCATCTGTTCTGTGTTGGATACAATTTAAGAAATGAACACAGAAATAGGTTATGACTGAAGGGTGCAATCTAAACATAAAATGCAGTTTAAACCACATACGTTCTAGGGCACAGTTTACAAATTATGAACACATCAATATATCAAAACTTTGTTTTACTCTTTAATCACCAAAACAACATTAACAACTTAAATATTTTAAATATATATAGCATAGTGCTCATAACAACATTTCATTTATGGGACTATACAATCTTTAGCTTATAAAATGGGATTTCCTTCCTATCTACAGTTCCAAAATCTCAAATAGAAAGAAAAGAAAAAAAGGTTTAATAATCATCCTTGGAAAGCTCTAAAATGAGAAGAATTACCTGTACTCACAACTCAAACTGCAACATTTACTTACCTTCATCTCTGATGATATATGGGGATATCTCAATCCCACATTTGGGATTTGGCCTTTTATGCCTCATACCTGAGGCTTGTTTTAATTTTAATGGACACACTATGGTCTGATCATTCTCCAATAACATTAGCTGTTCAGGAACAATACCATACTACCATTACTATTTATTGTTTTATACAGTGCCATCATATTCTGCAGAGCTGTACAATACTAAGGGAAGAGGCCTATGGAAGCTCAATGAAAGCCTATTAACCAATCCTTCTATGAAGTTCTCTATTGAAAACCACCTTATTAATAATTTTAAATAGGAAGTCCCAAAACTTTTTTTTTTGACCTTGAGCATAAAACACTGTGTTGTATATAGGAATGTAGCTTAGCACCTACAAAAACTTGGCTTTTTCTCATTTTGCTTTGACCTGGAGGTTGTCAGAGCAAAATGGATTATCCTCAGTAGTGACATTTTAGGAGCCCTTACCTTTATGTCATTAGTAATGGAGTCCTGTCTGTACAATGAAATTATTTCTTCCATAGACTTTCATAAGTCTGAATGTCAGGATGGGTAAATTAACATTCAGCCATTCTATTTTTTACCACAAGCAATATGGTAAGGAATCCAGATTTAGAAATTCTTTCAGAGCATTAAAGCATTAAAGCCCTAAACCCTATTGAGCATCTGTGGGGCATCCTCAAATGGAAGGTGGGGGAGCGCAAGGTCTCTAACATTCACCAGCTCCGTGATGTCGTCATTGAGTGGAATAGGACTCCAGTTGCAACCTGTGAAGCTCTGGTGAACTCCATGCCCAAGAGGGTTAATGGTGGCCACACAAAATAGACACTTTGGGCCTAATTTGGACATTTCCACTTTAGGGGTGTACTCACTTTTGTTGCCAGGGTTTAGACATTAATGGCTGTGTGTTGAGTTATTTTGAGGGGACAGCAAATTTACACTGTTATACAGGCTGTACACTCACTACTTTACATCGTAGCAGAGTGTCATTTCTTCAGTGTTGTCTAGGGCTGCAACTAACGATTATTTTCATAATCGATTAGTTGGCCGATTATTTTTTCGATTAATCGGAAAAAAAAATGTAAATTTTTAACTTATTTAAAAAAATTTAATAAAGTAACGCAGGATGTTAAAAACAAATGGCAGAATAAAAAAAACTGATAAAAATGCATTTATGCAAATTTGAGCCCAGGCTTGCCACACTGCCCTCCCAGACATGCCACACTGCCCTCCCCACATATGCCTTATATACCACAGTATGTCTTATACCCCCTGATATGTCACTCCATCCTCCCCAGGTAAGCCGTATACCCCCCTGATATGCCATAGTGCACTCAAATATTTGCAGACTCGTTCACAGACACAATACTTTAATAAATAAATACAGGGTTAATCTTCACTACCTCCAGGATTTAGATCCCCCTTAGTTTGTCCTCCTTTACCTCTAACTGCACCTTAAGTTAACCTTATTAAATTAATTAAATTAACCCTCAGTCCTCAGCATTAAAATAATCCTGAAGAGAAGACCCCATCAACCACAACTGCCCCTTAAATTAACCCTGGAGACCCCATCAACCACAACTACCCCTAAATTAACCCATTAACTATAACTGCCCCTAAATTAACCCTGATGCTGTGAGTCACAAACTGATTATAAAACGAGGGGTGCTTTTGTGAAATACTCTATATCGAGTATGTTGGATGAAATTGTGGACACTGTTGGTCCCGAAAATGCGGGCAATGGTTTTTTTTTTTTTTAAAGACTTTATCTCTTTAAGACCAAGGCAATTGTAATATATTGGTGTCGTAGTAAATCACCTTATCCAAGTTGAGATGATATGAATAGAAATAAAAACTGTGTTGTGATGTATAAATAGTTCCGATATTTAAAATAGATCATGTAAAACAATAGATGGTCATGTGCCTTTCCTTTACATTCAACCCCCCCATACTCCGCAAAGCTTGCCTGCATAAAATACTAGGCAGAACAACAGGGTTCCCTCTCTATTGGCTTGATGACACATTGGTCAGATTAGCAGGCTATGGTAACAATGCACTGGGAGTCTATGAATGTGCAGGCAGTGATGGTGCATTGAAATTAGCCAGTACACATTTGTCATTTAAATAATGTTTAGATTCACTTATGAATCCCCAAAAATAAAACCCTTTCAGAGAAAGAAATATTTCTTTGAAGTTTTTTCTTAGCTGTTATTTTCACCTCTGTCTCGCTTGTTTTAATATAGATGTTTACAACTGCAATGCTCAGTAACTCAAGTAACAGCAGTTATATTGCCAACATCCCACCAAAAAGCAGTGTTTTGTTTTATGCAGTTATTTTGACTGTGATGGGGTCTGTGATACATTTCAGTTGCAAGTTAAACTGTAGGGCACCTCCTAGCAAACACTTTCTAATATTTCGCTTTTGGCATGAAATTAAATAAAAACCCATCAACCACAGACACGGACGATTCCACAATTATGACTACTTTTGAACACATGTTTTCTGCAGATTGTTATTTCTGAAAAGAAATATTGAATCTGACAAGTTCCAGTTGGGTTGCATCATTGACAATGCAGATGGGAAACATACTGATAATATCTAAACAACAGAATCATTTCCATTCAAAGAGGACTCTATCAGTGCAATTATATAGGGGAAGGGGACAGCAGGTCCACCTACAGCTTCAGGGATTTCAGCCTAAAAGAGTTTTAACCTAAGTATGCAGAAGCACAGTACGAGGCTTAAGATTTGAGTTTAATGAGTGCCAAAGTGTTTACAGGTAGACTCATCAGAGGAGGAATTTCACAACATCTGGAGGGCTGTTACGCTGGCCTGCCTGGAATTTGGACCACCTCCAGATTTTAATGTTCGCAAATACATGGCATTCTTGGCAATAATTAATTCATAACAAGGCAAGTATCACAGCAAACTAAGGCTGCAACTATTCATTAAAATATAAAGAAAAGTATAGTTAACTATACTTTTCTCATGTTTTCTCAACGGCTAACACGGTACCCTTTTATTAATTTTAAAATATAAAAAAAAATCAAAGCTGTTTAACCCCTTCAAATCCCCTATGGACGTACCAGTGCGTCCAAAAAACGCATTCCAAGAATCCCCTATGGACGCACCGGTACGTCCGGCCCTTCATGCAGCGTCAGGGACACATCCCTGCCGCTGCACAGGAGATCAGGCTGTCCTTTGACAGCCTGGACTCCCCCCTGACAGCAGAAGCCGGCATCGCCGGCTTTCTGCTGTCTGATCTGATGTAAGAGCTTCCGGCATGAAAGCCGGAAAGCTGTTACATAGTTATATAGGCTGAAAAAAGACATGCGTCCATCAAGTTCAGCCTTTCCTATATCTGTTAATTTGTTGCTGTTGATCCAAAAGAAGGCAAAAAACCCCAGTTTGGCTCTTTCCAATTTTGCACTAACCAGGGAAAAAATTCCTTCTTGACCCCAAAATGGCAGTCAGATTTCTCCTTGGATCAATAAGCCGTTTCCTCATAATTAAAGATTATATCCCTGAATATTATGTTTTTCTAAGTATCCATCCAGTTGCAGTTTAAACGTCTGTACAGACTCAGATAAAACTACCTCTGCAGGCAGAGAATTCCACATCCTTATTGTCGTAACTGTAAAAAATCCTTTCCTCTGCCTTAGACTAAATCTCCTTTCTTCCAGTCTGAACGCATGACCACGTGTCCTATGCATAGTCCCGTTTATGAACAGATTTCCACACGATGGTTTGTATTGGCCCCGAATATATTTATATAATGCTATCATATCCCCTCTGAGGCGCCGTTTTTCTAAACTAAACATATTTAAATTTGTTAACCTTTCTTCATAATTATAATGATCCATTCCTTTTATTAATTTTGTAGCCCAAATGTAGTTACACTTCAAACTGCCCGAGCGCGAGATTAGGCATTCCCTGCAGGGGATATCCTGTCCTCTGATGAGGCACAGACGCTGCGATCTCTATGCACGGCTTCTCATAGAGGACCTGCATAGAGATCACAGTGTGATCGGTGCAGGGGGATCACGGGGAGGGGAGTGAGAAACCATGTCTCTCACCCCCCCTCCCGTCCTGAAGGAGAAAAAAAAACGTTATTTATTTAAAAAAATAAAAAAATCATTAAAATAATAATAATATAAATAATAAAAAAAAATGATAATGTGAGCTAAGTGATGTCATTGTGACATCACTGGCATGTTCAGGCCAGGGGCGTAACTAGAAACCTCAGGGCCCCGGTGCGAGAATCTGTTAATTTGTTTAAACATTATCTCCCTTTCACTTGTTTATTACTATTTTATATTGCACCACCATATTCTGTAGCACTGTACAATGGGTAGACAAGACATAGAAATTTGACTTACAAAAATAAGTGAGGAGGGCCCTGCTCAAACAAGTTTAAAATCTGGGATTAGACTTCCCACATTTACATTTTTTTTTTTAAAGAAATCATACTTTTTGATTTTGTTCCATTTTTTCCTCACTATAATTTGGAAGCCAGAGACTCCAGTGGGGTCTTTCTTTTACTGACTGACTTTTTTTATGTCAGCTTTCATTTAAGTGCTGTCAACGTAAGGGCACTTGGGATGTCCAGCCTCAGCTTGTGGATGTCATCTTCAGGTCATGTTATTTGTATTATATTTAAAATAATTCCTTTCATGTGTATTTGAATATTTACATTAGTCTTTTGTTTAACATTTGTCATTTTACAATTAATTTTAAGAATATAAAGGCATAGCTAAAACTTACCTTTCTTTTTATTTCTGCTAGAACTTGGACCTGCAAAAACGAAAAAAGAAATGAAATTAGAAAATGTCATTAAGCTAGCTCACCCGCTATCAAATTTGCGAAGGCATCATTTAGGATTGAGGCATGCTATACATCTAAGTGAAAATTTCAATGAAATACTAATGTAAAGAGTTAATTTGGCTTGTTAAAAAATAAAAAATGTAACCACTAAGCCATTCGACCAATAAATCTAACAAAATTAAACAATTGCAGTAACTGTTCTTTGTTGCATACAAACAAAATTATATCAGTTAAACATTACATTATAATGGTCCATGTTTTGGGTTTACTACTTCATGACAATTTCATAACCCAAAAATCAAAGCTTTCATGATGTTTTTTTGTTTGTTTGCGGTGTGTTTGTTCAATTATATTTTCCTCCATCTGCTGTACTATATCCACACAAAACAAGGAGGGGTATTTTGATGCTACATTGCTATATGTATGTAACCTATAATTTAGTTTAAATAAAACAAAGTATACATTAAAGATTGGTAAACTGGCACTGTTACACAAATGGTGGTCTCAAAACTAAACATATTTTTCATAGCAACAACACCTCAGTACACCAATGCCCCACATGCACCACCTCTGACGTTTTAGGGAAGGTATGGGCTCTAGGTTGCAACCTACCAACCTAGACAGCAGATCAGTTGGGGGGCACCTCCTCTGTGGTGGACTACCGGCTGCTGGAGGAACAGGGCCAGTTGGGGATATCATGGATCTTCCTCTAACGAGTGGTCCACCTAACCACACTGCGGAGCACTGGGATAGAACATATGTCAGCACTCAGTGTTAATCACAGGCAGCTTTACTCCCTCGCGATGCTGCCAGAGATTAATGCTAAGCACTAGGATATGATATCATAACCAGACGCTCAGCAGTGAGGTCCGGCGCACCACGATGGAGCCTGCAAGAAATAGACATCCTCCAACCACAAGAAATTTTAATTTTTGCCCATTCCTCCAGTAGAGCATTTCTGAGGTTGGGCACTGATATTGGAGGAGAAGGCCTGGCTCCCAATCTCTGTTATTATTATCTTTTATTTATATAGCGCCAACAATTTACGCAGCGCTTAATACAATACATATATTCAAGGGGTATGTCAGACTACGACAAACCGATACATTAGGTGGAGAGGGCCCTGCTCAGAAGCTTACAGTCTTGAGGGATTGGGGTGACAAACATAAGGCCCAGAGAAAGGGTGAGAGGTAGCGTGGGGTTTTATCAGAGATACAACTTAAATATTGGGAGGAAGGGTGAATGCTGAAGGTTCGGTGGAAGTAGATTCTAGAGATACGCGGCAACCCAGAGTGAAATCTTGTAGACGGGAAGAGGAAGAGGAGAGCCTTAGCCCATGAGAAGAACATAAGGATCGAGTAGGAGAGTATTTGCTTTTGAGGGCAGAAATGTATGGAACAGCAGTATTATGAAGGGCCTTATATGTCAGTACCAGGATTTTAAATTTAATTCTAAAGGTAATAGGGAGCCAGTGGAGGGTTTCACAGAGTAGGGAAGCAGAAGAGGAGCGGCATGCAAGGAAGATCAGCCTAGCAGCAGCATTTAGGACAGACTGCAGAGGAGGAGAAGAGAGTCGAGCCAGTGGAATGCCAACCACACGAGTGTCGCAGTAGTCAAGATGGGAAATAAGTGAATGAACCAGAGTTTTTGTGGATTCTTGGGTGAGGAATTCCAGCATACAAGACATTTTGGACAATGTTATGCTTCCAACTTTGTGGGAACAGTTTCTATTCCAGCATGACTATAAAGCAAGGTCCATAAAGCCAAGGTTAGATGAACTTGAATGGCCTGCACAGAGTGCTGACCTCAAACTCATCGAACACCTTTGGGGTGAACTGAAATGGAGATTGCGAGCCAGGCCTTCTTGTCCAACATTTTGCCCACTCCAAAATCTTGTGGAAAGTCTTCCCAGAAGAGTGGAAGCTATTAAAGCTGCAAAGGGGGGGCCGAGTTCCTTAATGTCTATGTATTTAGAATGCAATGTCATAAAAGTCTGTGTTAGTGTAATGTTCAAGCGCCCCAATACTTTTGTCCATATATTGTTAGTGTTTATAGGCAGTGTGTTTATGGGCAAGCATTTATAAGGGTTGTATATAGTTGTTTAATCTGGACAGTCTATCCATTATTGTTACTCTTTTGGGCCTAAAGGGTATAGAATGAATAAAGGGTGCGCCTGAGGCAGACAGAGGAGACGTGAGCTTTGGCTATTCTTGTAAAACATTATGCAACCAAATACTTATTTTTATTTGTATAAACTAGCATTTAAAGGCTATGTAAAGCATTTTGAAACTGGAAGTGATTATAACGATATAGCAAATTATTTTTTTATGCTTAGAGCAAATCCACAAACACAGTTTTAGAGGTGCAAGAGGCCCTTTTTTAGTTGGAATCACAGATGCCACACCTAAAGAACACAAACTGTAAAATACAATGTTCAGAATTCTTGGTGCCCGATGATTGCTTTATCACCCTCAAGAGTACTATTCTGAAGTCACTTATTGAGGAAACAACATGCTTGTATAGTTTTTAAATCACAAAATATAACATTTTCATCAACAAAAATGTGTTTTTGTTTGAAATTCCAGCATATTTTCCTTTTTATGACTGGATTTAATTTATGGGAAAATTCTCTAGATAATACTAAGCTTCCAATAAAGTAACTAAAAAGCAGAATAAATTATACAATAATTCTTAAAATCCAAAGAATTTTTCCAAATAAATAATTTCGGGAAAACAGCAATCTAAACCATTTAGAAATAATTTAGTAGAAATTGTAAGTAGAAAATCTCAACCGTTTTTACTGGCCTGAAAAGATCTGTGCATGGTTGGGGGGGGGGGCTGAAAAATATTATGCTTAGCTGGGAAGAAAATGTCATACAGCTAGAAAAAGACTAGGTCATACATATAGACCAAACATTCTTACTACTTGCATGCAGCACTGTCTGCATAATATATATATCGGGACATTAGATCAGCAAACACTGCACAGAAATAATAACTTTCCGAAGCAAACATGTGTGAAATGGATGGAACCAATTAGCTTCAAAGACCAAACAATTAGGATGAAAAACAAATGACAAGTCACTGTTTATTGGTAACAATTCAGCTGTTGTGTGCTATGGGGGCAAGAAACAGTAAAAATAAATATAAGCATTGAAAGCAGAATGAATGTGAGTAATAGATGTGCTGTTTGGTTAAAATAACATTTGGCATAGAAAGTCAGCATTTTGGTCTTGATGCTCAAACCTTTATGTCTTTGGAAATGCAGCAGGCTTTACAACTACATGTTCACGTTATATGTTGCACGTTAATTATTTGATTTAGACTCCCTTTAATCAATATAGGATAGGGGCAGATTTTTATGACAATACTGAAGTAACAGACACAAAGAAAATTAAGATCTATGCCCCAAGTAAAGTATAGTATAGGAAGGGATCAGAGGCCCCATCAGCTTCCCTGAGAAGGTTCTTGTAATGCAATTTTGGCTGTGTGTGTTCTTCAGAAAATTAACTTCCCGCTGGGGAAGGTGGGCTGATTTTCAAAAGACATGCGCATATTATTTAAAAAGGCCCACAACTCTGTTGGTCACAGGATTGGACTTGGTGGACACACAAGTTGCCCTCCTCCATCAACATACAGTACTATGAAAAAGTATTTGCCCTTTCCCAATTTCTTCTACTTTTGCATGTTTTTCCACACTTACATTTTTCAGATCAAACTAATTTTATTATTATACCAAGAAACCCCAAGTAAACACAAAATGGAACTTGGATTTCATGTACAGAATAAAAAAAAAAACAGTAAAACCGACTATCTAGAAATGGAGAAAACTTGGAACAGTGGTGAACATTCCCAAAAGTGGCTGGGCTACCAAAAGTCCTCCAAGAGTGCATCAACAACTAATTCAGGAGGTCGCAAAATAACCCAGACTAACATGTTAAGAACTTCAGGCCTCAGTTGCCTCAGTTAAGGTCAGTATGATCCAACAATAAGAAAGACTTTACAAAAATTATATCTATGGGAGAATTGCAAGATGAAAACCACTGCTGACCAAAAACACAATGCCTCGTCTCACTTTACATGTGTCGTAAAGCTAACACAGTTTTCCTAAAGAACAACATCATACCAACAGTCAGACACGGTGATGGTAGAGTGATGGTCTTGGGCTGCTTTGCTGATTCGGGACCTGGGTAACTTGTCAAAATTGATTGATTGAGTGAAGAGTTCCCAAATACCCCTGATTCGATAGTCTGGGTTGTCTGCTTTACAGAAATATACACGTTTGTTTTTTTTTGGTTTATTTGTGTAAAATTAGAGTCCCATCACCTAATGTAAAAATTCTACGGCTTTGTAAAGAATAATGAACACCTTATAGTATGTTCCCTATAAGTGCTGGGAAAGTATAGAAATTCTATATAAATTAGGTATTTCAGGACACCTAAATTGATAAACCTGGAGGGAATTTTCCATCACTTTACCTAATCTTGTGAGGATTCAGAGGGGAAAACATATAAAAAAAATTAGTTCTCTTTCCTACTTTTCGCTAGTTTTTACTAAATTTCTCATCCTAAATCTTCAGCTGATTATCTAACGATGGTATCAAAAGAAAGCCATTTATCTCCTTGAAAAAAAAACAATATATAGCTTACATGGGTACACTATTCGCAGGAAAGGGGAATAATTGCTGAACCGACATACCACAGAAATGGCAAAATTGCTCCGGGACATGAGGTACCAAAAACCCCTGGGACTGAAGGGGTTAAAATAAGTTAGCTTATGTGAAACATTTAAATGTAACAAGGAAAAACAGTAAGGGGGAAATACTTTTCCACAGCATTGTGCAAGACTGAAGTGGATCAGAGGCCCCATGACAAGGTCCCAAAGTGTGATCTTGTAATCCAATATTGGTTTGTGTGTTCTCCAGGATCCAATGCTGAGCTCAGTCAAAGCATTCACTTCTTGCTGCAGTAATCATGTGCAGACCATTCACCAGAAAAGAGGTCTGGAAAGTGGGCTTAGCTGATTTTTCTAAAGACCTGTACATATTTAAAAGACCCACAACTCTGGTGGCCACAGTATTCAACTCCAGCACATTATTAGTTTAAAGGCATGTCTGCTGGAATTAAGGAGGAACTACCTTAAAGAGGACTCAAGAGAACTTCATTGCCCAGGTCAGATTGCCAGTCTCCTTGTACAGCAATTTCATTAGGGACTTTACAAAAAATTAACCACCTACACGCCAGCTGCCCTCTGTGACGGGACGCCCTATAATGCGACTGGTACTCCCACCAAACGTTGCTTCCTTCTGCTGGGACACCAGCGTTTAACCCCTTCAGCACCAGACAGAACCAGCGTTGTAGAGAGAAGGGGTGATGTAGTTGTATCAGAGCTGCATTAGCACTGTGGCTAGCCGAAGCTTAGCTACACAATGTCACTATTGTCCTAAAAAAGTACCATAAAGTGCCATAGCTGTCCAACCCAAGCATTAGACAACAAATTAGACTCATGTTGACGTGAAAACAGGACTTTATTAGGATTAGGGGTTTAATCCCATCAAGAGCCTGGCGCCTCCATACAGTTCTATGGCCAGCAATGTCCACCCGACAATGAGTCACTATTTTGGGGTGATCCCGAGTGAGCAGCGTCAATCCCGGCTTACCAATGAGAGCTCAGGGTCCAAGGATGTTCTGATCCAAAACCGACTTGAAATGTCCCCGGGAATAGTCCGCTCGGTAACCGGGCCAGAGTTCCATAGCCGTGGCTGGGTAAACCCTGGTCCTAAAGATTGGTAATAAAACCAGGGTTCCCAAATGAGCTCCCTCTCTGTAACCACCGAGTGTTGCCCACCACAAGCATAGTGTCACACCACGTCGCTCTTTTGTAGTTACAACAGGTGTCTGTAGCGACACGGTTCTAATTGTCGGTGGAAATCAGGCGTATGGAGCGTTTCCGGCCATGTAGAGCCTTCATAGCCGGCTAGCTCATGAAAGTCTGGTTATGGCAGACCAGATGAGGTTTCCCGTTTCTCCCCAATGAGCACCAAAGAGAATGCTAAGCGGGCAGGCAGGCGAGTCTCTGGAGAAATCCATCAGTATCCACCTCCCAAACTCAAATCTACCCCCATGTGTCCTCAGCCTCAGGGGGTAACCGTGACAAACTCCACACTAGCAAGTTGTGTATGACCTATGCCCCCCCAACAGGCACCTTCTACAATGCTGCCAGAATCATAGGGCTCTTCAACCCTTACATTTTTCACAAGGCCTGCATGTGAGTGAGTAACAAATAACCACATGCACATTAGAAGCTTGAAATAAAGGTCACAAACTTGTGGTTGAAAAACTAGGCTGGAGAATGTAACTATAAATTACATGAGTAGGCAAATTATTTGGTCCAGTAGGATGAAAGTCTTTTCCTACTCATGTCATCAAAAATCAACAGCCAATAATCTTGATTCTTCCTTGGCAAATAGGCTGCTTCCTAAAACTGTTAGTACCGCTCCTGATTCACTTAGAAATGTTGAGGGTTGAGTTATAATGTAACTAGTGGAAATTCACTCTGTGAATGTAACTAGTGGAAAGTCTTCGCCTTTTTTTTTTATATATATACACTATATAATAATAGCCATTTGTGTTTCCAGAAAATCAAGCTCTTGGCAGAAGACTGGAATTCTTGTCTTCACAGTTGCTTCCTACATTGCTTTGTGATCAAACTTTTCCTGATGAGCACGGGAATAACATATCTATGTTAAAAATGTGGGGAAACAAAAAATATCTGTCAGATGGTACCTAGACAGTGTGGAGCATCAATTTTGAATTTGTCAGAGCCCTTAAAACACTGAAAGTGTACAGGTGTGTGTGAACAACGGGAGTAGTTCACACACACACTACTCTTCAACCATGTCATGTATAGAGGGTCTCTTAATTGCTAACAATCTTGAACCCATGGAAACCTCCTTCTGCTAAACAGGGCATTTAGAGGATATTAAGATCCTTCCTAATCAAAAGTTTGCACTTTTTCATTAAGTACAATATAAGCCCTTACAAACCTAGCCAATTCACTGCCCACCCGACAGGAGAACTCCAATGCACTTAACATTTGTAGTGTTCATAGAGGGGATGAGCTACTCATGGTCACTTTCTCATCTATATGAATAGTAAATTCTCTATGACTTGAGCATTAAACACCTAAAGCAGGGAATAAGAGTTTGCTATTTTACATTGCTGATTGATGCAAACCACCAAAGCTCAAAAAAGCAACTAGATCAAAACATTTCCTGATGAGCACGGGAATAACATCTCTATGTTAACAATTTGGAGAAACAAAAAATATCTGTCAGATGGTACCTAGACAGTGTGGAGCATCAATAAATATGCGTTACACATGGTGGGCTTGTCCTAAGTTGCAGCCGATGTAGCATATGGAATCTGCTAATATGTTGGATCTTGTCCAAACAAGACCAATCCCAGAAATAGTTCTGCTATATATGTTCCCGGATACTTTACTACCAGCAACTTTGCCTGCTTAGATAATAAGTACCAGAACCCTTATAAATTTACTCACAGTGAAATATACAATCCCATCAATGACAAAGGTGGATGGAACATGTGTTTCATGTACTAAATAGCCTGAAGAACTGCAACGTTCTTTCCTTCTGTTACTTACAAATCATTATGACATCTTCTAAACCAAATAAAGTAAAAATCACTTCCTGGGGCCTGGGAGATACGCCTGGTACAGTGGGCAAATTACCCCCCGACAGATGACGATACACTGTGTAGGGATAAAGAGGTAGAGTCCCGACACCTGAACTTACCTCTATCTCCTTAATTTCAAAGAATTGTTGGGGTTGAGCTGGGGTCACGTAGCATCACTGTGGGAGTAGCTAAGGCCTTGCAGGGTGAGTTAGTTTCATGTGTGTGGGCATGTAAATGTTATTAATGTGCCTCGGTGTATTAGTGTGTGTGGGTATGTCTGGGTATGCGTATGGGAACATGCGTATTCAGGTATGTTAGAGTATGTCTAAGTATGTTAGGGAAAGTGTGTGTGGGCATGTCAGTGTGTGAACTTTGGCCAGGCTAGCATGTGTAATTTAGTGAAAGTGTGTGCCAGTGTTAGTGTGACTGCCTGGTATGTTAGTGTGAACATATCTTTGGGTATGTTCATGAGCGTGTGAACATGTGTCTTTGGTTATGTTAGCCACACACGTTCACACACACTGTGTATGATGGTGTCTGGTTGTGTTAGTGTTGAATGTCTAGTTGTTTTAGTGTCAGTGCGAGTATCTGGATATGTATTGGTGTGAGTACCCCCTTCCTGAGATCAGACTCTGGTGTATCAGGCTCATCTGGGCTCCCCTGCTTGGCTATAGGGGGATGCTGAAGCAAGTGCAGTGACCGTACAGCACCTGGGTGAATAACGCGACCTCCAGAGGCGGCTGTCGATTAGCTTGCACGCAGACAAGACTACTGTCCAGTTTCCCTTCTCCTCTTGGCATCCAAAATGCTGGAACTATTTCCTTATAGTCAACTAAGTTTCTCCCACCAATTCCTGAAAACCAATTCCTAAAACATCTCCCAAACTTGGCCATTCCTCTCACAAACAGCCAAAATACTAATCCACTCCCGTGTGATATCTCGTCTGGATTATTGCAACTCCATACTAATTGGTCTCCCCTTCCCCTGCCTTTCACTAATTCAATCCATCCTCAACAATGCAGCTAGATGAATCTCTCCGTCACTGTTCCTCATTTGCTGCTCCACTGTGCCAATCGCTCATTTGGTTCCCCATACCTTCCAGAATCAAATACAACTTTTGATCCTGACCCAGACAGCCCTTAACAACTTCGCACCTCGCTATATCTCTACCCTCCTATGCCACCCTATTCGTTCCACAAACGACCTGTGTCTTCTACCATTATTACCTCTTCCCACTTACGCATTCAGGATTTTACCCGTGTTGTACCTCCTTCTCTGGAATTCACTTCTGGAATACTCCTTCTGTCAGCCTTTTTCCCTCGTATACCACTCAAAAGCTCTCTGAAAACTCACTTTTTTTCAAGAAGCGTACAACAACAAGCCATCTCAACAACCAACAACCTCTACAGATCATCCTGACTTCACCAACTCATCCCCATCCAAGCAGTCCTCAAGTAGATTGGAACCTCCTAAGAGCAGGGCCCTCTTCTCCTTTTGTACCAGTTTGTTATTGTGTGTGTGATTTTAAAATATTCTACTGACTCTGTAACATCTACTGACTCTGTAACCACATAAAATGTGGTGTTTATGTGTACGAGTATGATGTTGTGTGTGTTATTATGTATATAGTGTTAGAGTGTGTATTAGTATATGGTATTAACACACGTGTGCATTATTGTCTGTTACTGTATGGTAATATATGGTAAGGCATTATTTATTACTGGTCTGATATAAGCCATTATTTATATTGTTTCCTTAAATTTCCATGTTGCTATGAGCTCACAACTAGACTACTTCATGGTATAATATATAAGGTTGAGAAAAGTGACTCATATTATAGAAATTACAAAGATGCACACCTCCCAAATGTGGCCTTTAAGCCCCCAAATAACCAGACAAACCAATGCATGGGTGGTATCACCGTTCTCAGGAGATGTTGACATATGTGATGCGACATATACCAGGAGCTGTAAATTTATACCCGAAGTACAATTAGTGTGAAAATAATAAACTACTACCACAAAGTTTGACAAAGCCTTGTAGTAGAATTAGTGCATGGAAAGTGTTGGGGTGTCTAGTTTCCAAAAACATATATGGCAAAACACTACTTATTGCCCTATGATTTGCAAAAAAAACACATTAGGTATTTCTAAACTCAGGACAAACAGAATCTATTTAGCAGGATTTTCTATTGGCTTTTGTTGATGAGAAAAGGTACTTTAAAAAAAAATAAAAAATTATGAGATATGACCAGAAAATTGTATCTAAAGAAATCTTGTCTTGTTCTGAAAAAATATATATATTGCGTATATACACTAAATGAGAGAGAAGAAAATCAGACACATCATTAGCCTTTTATACTTCTCCAAAGCAGAAGTAACCAGACCCTCATCAACTCCTAATATTTTAAAAACAGTATGAGACAAGGATGCCCATTGGCAGAAAAAATAAAATCAAGAAAATAAAGTTACTCTATAAGCTGATGGTGTGCTAACAATTATACTGGGATTTGGTTGTTTTTTCAAATTATAGTAAAATAGTAAAATTAAGTAAAATATTGCTAAAACCCAGGTGATTTTTTTTTTATTTAACCCCTAAACAATATGACCTACTTTAAACCGATTACCAATTTGACTGGTCAAAACCAAAAAATGATGGAGTACTTAGGCATAAGAATTATGTTTGATAGGCAGTATAAATATAACTAGGGCCTACCTTATCCCTAAAACTTTATATTTGTTTAGAGTATTATCTCCTATTCCAAGTCTCTCGGGGAATATTAAATAACTAGAACTTATGGGCATCAAAGAAGCCAAGACTAGCAAGAAATAGCATTCGAAACCTACTAAGCAAGTTAGTTGGTTTAGGTCTTGCTGATTTGGATTTGTTACATGAGGTGGTAATGTTTTCTCACGTATTAGCTTGGGATGTTTAATATAAAATATAAACCAACCTGTTTTAGAGTTTCTACGAATTTCAACAAAGTAAAAATCTACACCTTTTTCTTCTTACTTTGGGTCAACCCTATCAGGATTAGATCTTTAGATATTACAAGCCTGATTACATGAGACCGTTTACATTTAGTTATATTACAGTTGGCACTCCATTAGAAGCCCTCCAGATACATATTAAAGATTCAAATGTAAGTACTTGGTCCGTATATAGGATTAGTATTATTGTAGACCTTACTAAGGATTGCTCGATCTTATCCTTTAGAGAAACCAGCGAGAAAACGTGCCCTCCCAGTTCAACAGGTATATTCATATATTAGAATTAGAAATGTCTTTAATGCTTAGCCAGATATTGGAAATCCCACAAAACTCCATGTTGGGTAGAAATGTATTATCACTTCTCTTATCAGACACAAATGGATTTTTTTTTAAATCAATTATTTTAATTTATGGCTCCATTTCTAGATGGAATCCCTGGTTAACAAATGAGAACCTAATATTCCCCCCTTAATGGGATGTCTCATTCTCTCCAATTATATATTAAATCACTTTGTAGACTGTAAGTTGCTTATTTATTATATATGGGGTTTTTTTTGTCGTACGATATGAGTGTGATACTCTTATATAGATAGATAGATAGATCCTTTAATGTTTGATGATTAAGTAATTGTAATCTAACTTGTATATCAGTATACTGGAAATTAATGCCCTTTCCTGGAATTTTGTCTGTTTTCCTTTTATAAATATTGATCTCAATTATTAAATAAAATACATTAAAAAAGGAAGGGGCAGACCAGTCCTTAACAGGTTAATATTTATGTTTTAATATAGCTGTATGGTTTTTTCTGGTCTTCATCTATATCAAACTTTTTTTTTGTTGCTATAATGACATATTACTGCCTCTGATTTGTGCTTACCTTGTGATATGTCACAATTCGATTGCTCCCACAAAAACAAACATTTATTATAAACATTCCCGCGAGTCTCTAGGTGAAGTCCTGTTTCTTTGGGTCAGTTTCCTTTTTCCCTGACAACTCCATGCTTACCCACCACACTATAAAGGCTGTCTGGGGCTAGTCAATGCCCTATGCAACACTTTTATAGCCTTTATAGTACTAATATTGTATTTTGTGTAGGGATATGGTTTCAAAAGAAGGCCATAAAGTAGGCTAAATATGGAATAGGGGAATGATTGTTTAAAACATGGTAAAAGCTGTGGCATTTGGGATATGGAAAATCCTTGGTGACTGAGGGGTTAACTATACTAGTACATTAAGCAACATTTAAGGTGCATTTTCAGGTTCTACGGCAACCTATCAGTGCCTTATTTGGCGTCACATGAGAATCGTTCCTTGCGAAATAATGAATCTGGGGAATTACCATGTCCATGTGTTTACTTCAGCAGAATAGGTAGAATTTAACATTTAAAATTTAACACTACAAAATATAAATATTTGGAATGCATGCACACAGACGTACTATTCAAATGAATCAGAACATATTTTGGAGCTGTTTTATATCTAAATTCGCATAAAATTTGTTTTTTTTCTTAAAAATGTACCCTTTAGCAGTTACTCAGTTTGGCATCAACCGAACAAAAAATAAACTCATGTGAGTCTGTAAGCAAGTGCTGCACAGCTTTTATTACATCTGTGCTTGCATCAATCCATGTAGACAGACCTTCAAAGAGGTCACTTGTGAAAGAACATCTTTATCATATAAAGTCAAGAAATGGACTTGCTTTAGCTTAAAATAGTATTACTGTTTACATTTTAATTTAAACAGAATGTGCAAGTTCTTTTGTTTCTGGAAAATAAAAAATAAAACAACATAAAGTAATGGTATTTTGGCCTGATCTGATAGAATACAAGGTCCAGCTGATGCTTTTAAAATCACCAGTGCTGTGCTGAAACGCTCCCACCAATGAACCAGGAACTAGAGGACTGCACTGGGAGGCAGTACCCGCCAAAAAACTTGCGGGCGCGGGCAGGCTTGCTGGGGCTGCGGGAGGGAGGGGGCGGTCAGGCACTGTACCTGCGGGTCCCGGTAATCCCGCGCAGTCTCGCAAGGCTGCCTTCTTGCCGCTCCCTTACAGCGTCTCCTAGCTTGCTCCGCCCCGGAAAAAAACGGAGTCACGTGATGCGACGTCACTTCCTGTGACTCCGCCTTGTTCCTGGGCGGAGCAAGAGAGGAGACGCCGTAAGGGAACAACTCGAGGGCAGCCGCGCGTGACTGCGCGGGAAATCAGGTAAGGAGGCGGGCATGATTGGCCACAAATGTGGCGGGAGCGGGCAGGAGCGGAACACCCACATTGCGGGAGCGGGCGGGAGCGGGATTAAAAAAGTAGTCCCGCGCAGGGCTCTACACATCGGCTAATTAACTACCAATACAGGTTACAACTGTAATAAAACATCACTAGAGTCAAGCCAAAGAAAACTAGCCATGATATTGTATCGCTGGCTCTTTCCTCTGCAGCCGTATTGGTTGTCTATGTTGTAGCCATTTTTCCCGAAATATCTCATTTTTACATGTTGTCCACCATGTAAAATTTCCGTATCTGAATTACGTGGGATGTAGACACTTGATTGTGATTGTGATTGTTTTCCCTCTGTGAGTTTATATATTCCACAGGCAAGGACGCGATCATTGTGTGTCCTGAACTTATTGTCAATATAACAAACCCATAATAGAGATTTTTTTTGTTACATGCAGTTATTACTTCTTTTTCACACAGATGCTGCTGATCAGTATGTAGAATGCACAAACTGGCAGAAGGAAACCAGTTACTAGGTGGCATTTTACATGAGCTGGTCAGCAGAATTTGAAATTAACCCCTTAATGACAAAGCCCGTACATGTACGGGCTCAAAATGCATTGTTTTCAATGGGTTTAGGGACCGCCCATTGTCCTTAAGGGGTTAATGCGAGTCCTGTAAACATGGCTGATGTTGTCACTTTATAGCAGTAAGATCAAAGGCTTTATCAAAGGTGATACTATTTATTGGCCCAACAAAGATGATTGGAAGGTTTCAGAGCCTTAGAGGTCTCTACTTCAGATGAAAGCTCAACCAGAAGAAAAGACCCATGAGGTCAACATGCAATAAAAATAGTTTTATTTTATTTGTAGCTAGCTAACGCTGTAAAATACAATAAAAAATGATCAACCAAGAGCCTGCACATTTAAATTCTATTTACACTTGTGATTAACAGGCACAAAACGTATCCCAAATTGCCTGGGAAGTAGAGATATGCAACATATAACATTACATCTGTTCTTCCCTTTGTTCTGAAAATAGAAATATTTGATATAAAACTTTTTGGGAAATTGTGGAGCAAAATCAGATGCATTGATGGAACGGAATTCCTGTTTAACGTAATAAATCAAAGCAAGATGCTAGTATTTCATCTTTTACTGACTAATTTATAAGTATTTTATTTCAGAGATGTAATGCTATTCGCTATTTTTGGATATTAGACGTTGGAAGGATCATAGCACATTCAAACACCTCATCTCCTTTAAAAAGCGCAGTTTGTACCGGTATTATGGTTAATACAGTCCAATAAATAATGAATTCGTTTGCATACAATAGTGCCAATGGTTCTCTCATTCTTTATTCTGGTGACAGCATTAGAACGCAAGCAGTAAGAATCTCTGTAACAGCAACAAATGTAACCATTATTCCAGTTTCTATTTTGCTCACACAGAAAATGCTAAATGTCTCAAGAAAATTACCCTGAAAGGTCTTGGTTGGGTTATAGCTATCACCACCATAACGCCTCAGCCATCACACTAGATACATTTTGACAAATTTTAGGGTAATAGTATTAAGCTATATAGTATTTAGGAGAAGTGTTAGGACACTTTACTGTATGTTGTAAACAACTTGCAATAAATGGCACACAAAAATGAAGTGGACCTTTCCATAACATGCTTTAGGTGTAGCTGAGCATAGTGACAAACGCTGGAGAAATTTCACAACACAGAGGAATTGTCCCCAGCTATTTGCCATGAAAGATCTCCCCGCACGTGATATACCTACCGCCAGTCATCTCCAGTGCTACTGTACCTTTGCGAACGCTTTCAATGGGAGGACACTGCCACTGATTGGCTGCTCCAAGCCAAATCCATTTTAAATACCTTTGCCAAACTCATCTTTTCCCATCACCCTTCTACAGCCCCACTGGGAAAGCCCTTCCTTTAGCAGATCATCCCCATTAAGATAAAATCTAACACCTATAGTAACTTCTAAAAGTGGTCATGATAAAAGAAAGCCATGTGGCAGAAATGCAAAACTAAAAACTTACACAGCAGCAAGTGGAAGAGGTCAGCTATATTTCTCATTAGTCATAAGCATGCTGGAAATTACGTTTTTTTAGTGGTAAATACTAAGTTAGGTAAGTTATAAGGGTCTGGCAAAAAAACCTCAGGATCTCAACAAACCTTAAAGAGGGTGGCTCAACTTAAAGGGACACTGTGTGGCCCCATTGAATCGTATGGTGTCCCCTTTACAAATGCATTTGTTCCTTCCCCCATCCGTCAGCTAGTTGCAGTGGAGGAGCTACAGCGCCGGCCCGGTGAACACTCTAGGCAGGGGTCTATTCTTCAGGGGATGCTGAAGCAGCCAGTCAGTGGCAAAAATCTTCTGCCACTTATTGCCTGCATTCTCCAAAATGTGTGAAAGAGGCAAAAATGTACATACCCACCTGAACTTGTATGAAGCATTGGTTTGATGTTAACCATTTCAGAAGTATTTGGTCTGGCTAAATCGAACAATGGGAAAATGAATTAAATTCAAGTAAACTTTATATTGCAGCAAAGCAAAAGATGACTGATATTATATCTTGGTTAGAACCAGATACATCATTCGCTTTCACGGACACGGGTTCACAGATTCAAACATCATGTTTGCAATTAAATGAACAAATGGATAATGCACATTTGATGGACACTGCACCAGTTAGGAGTAATCATTTCCAGAAAGTTTGAGTTGATTTAGTCTTTTGGATTTACTGATCTTAGAATTAAATATGTAATAAAACTAATTTGGACTAATTTCTGGAGAAAGATTATAGCCACATGTTTGCTTGCATATATCATTCCTATGTAAATGTTTGTCTGGTAAAAAGCCAACTATAATTGCAATGGATACGCCAGATAACCATTTTTCAAAATGAGTAATGTCAGTCTTTAACTGATTGCAATATAAGTGCAGTCTGGTGGATTCAGAGCATTCTTCAAATTCTATCATCAATTTAACATTTTATCATGTGATAAAAAACAATGACATTACTAGTTAAGATACTTAAAAGTATATCATTGTAATGCTGTTCCACTGATTACCACATCATTCCCGTTAAGCAGGATGAAAATGAAGATATTTGCAATGTATTAAAATCCCTAAGTAATAAGGATCAAAGTTCAAATAGAACAAATAAGCACAGAGTTGTATTTTCTTTGCAGAGCCTAGCGTATCAGGAAACCAGGGCTAGAGCCGCTGGCTTTAAGCCAGGCAGAGCTATCTCAGAAATATCATAATGAAACAATTAGCTTTAATTAAATACACCTCACAATATGATCAATGGGTCCATGACCTAGACCATGGGTCTTCCCATCATATTGCCGCAGCCAGATGCTTGCCACCCATTTCAGTTACAAATACAAATATCGCACATCTGTTCCTAGACCTGGATTTTTTCCAAGGTCCAGGTTTTTATTGGCAATGATCTGTTGCAGCCATTAGCAGCTTAGACTGACCTAATTAATCACACCCATAAGTCAGGGCTAGTGGAGGATCCCTTTTGGCTTCAGAGCTAAAAGAGCTCTTTAGGTTTAGGTTAAAACCAGAAGGTTTCACTTAGACAAAACATTAATTGGACCCTCTAAAAGATTAAGCAAATAAACCCTTAAGAGATCTGTTATTTTATTCTCTCCTGTTAAAGTTTTATCACATAAAAACACAAGCCTGTAAAAGCTAATTCATTTTTATGGCAACAATTTAGGGACTCTCCAGCCATTTACATGTACTTTAAAGCATATGATAGGTGCGTGATCCCTTAAAATATTCATATGTTTTATTTCGCAAATGCATTGGGGAATTCTGCAGAATCCCACCAAATGCATATGCCCTTCCCCCCCCATCAAAATGCCCTGCAAAGATTCATTTGGTGGAATGAGTCTCCCCGCACGTGATGCACTCACCTCCAGGGCTAGCTCTGCCGACCACTGGGCACAGGGCCTGTTTATGCCCCGGCACGCATGCGTAAAGTCTTTCCGCTGATTTAAGTGCGAGCACCTCACTGCCACTGATTGGCTGCTTAAGCTGTCAATCAATGACTGGCCATACTCCCATCGATGTCATTGAAAATACTTTATTGCTACTGACTGAGAGCTTAACCCCTTAAGGACCAGGCTGTGTTTTACCTTTTGTACCATTGGGACCGAGGCTGTTTTAACACTTTTGCGGTGTTCGTGTTTAGATGTAATTTTCTCTTCACTCATTTAGTGAACCCACACAAATTATATGTTGTTTTTTCAGGACAAGAAGGGCTTTCTTCAGATACCATTGTTTTAATCATATTATCTAATTTCCCATAAAAAAATAATAAAATATGATGAAAAATGTAAAAAAAACCCCACATTTTCTAACTTTTACCCCAAAAATATTTTACTCATCCAAAAAAGCTAATGAAAAAACCTACTAAATATATTCTACTATTTGTCCTGAGTTTAGAAATACCCAATGTTTTTCTGTTTTTTTTGCTTTTTTTCTGCACGTTATGGAGCATTAAGTACAAGTAGCGTTTTGCTATTTCAAAATCATTTTTTACAAATCTGGTAATTCTTCCCCCCATGTGCCATTTCGGGTATCTTTGAAGCCGGCCAATGCAATTTACCCCATCAAATCATATATTTTTGAAAACTAGACAACCCAAGGTATTTCAAATGCTAGAATTTTAACTCTTTCCATGCACTAATTCTACCACCAGTCTTTGTCAAACTTTGTGGTAGTAATTTATTTTGTGTTTTTTATCGCTAAAATTACTCTTCAGGTATGGATTTACAGCTCCTGGTATACATCACTTTCAAACAACACCCCAATATGTGTTCAGCAACATCTCCCGAGTACAGTCATACCCCCCATGCATGGGTTTGTCTGGTTGTTTGGGAGGTAAAACGCCACATTTAGGAAGTGCACATTTTTTAACTTGGAACTTTTACATCTGGTCATTCTGCCCCCATGTCCTAATAGGACCATCTTTGAAGCCAGCTAATTCAATTTACCCCATCAAACCATATATTTTTGAAAACTAGACACCCCAAGGTATTTCAAATGCTAGTATTTTAACCCTTTCCATGCATGAGATTCTACCACCTTTGCCACACTTTGTGTTAGTATTTTTTTGGTATTTTTTTTTTTTTACACAAATTGTACTTTGGGTATACATTTATAGCTCCAGGTATACGTCACTATCAAACAACACCCTAATATGTGTTCAACAACATCTCTCGAGTACAGTGATACCACCCATGCATGGGTTTGACTGCTGTTTGGGGTTAAAATGCCACATTTTGGAAGTGCGCTTTTTTTTCCCCATTTCGGTCAGTCTGTGCCTATGCCCTATCTTTGAGCCTGGCCACTCCAATTTACCCCATCAAACCATTCATTTTTTTAAATTAGACACCCCTTGGGTATTTGAAATGCTTTTATTTAAATTTTTCCATGTCAGGATTTTTGGGAAGATACAGCGCTAATTTTAGCACTTGCTCATAATAATAAACTTTATTTTTTTATTTTATTTATTTTACTTTTGGACTTTTTTTTTACATTTTGCTTGAACTGGATAGTTCCTATAAAGCATAATAATTTTTAAATGTTACCATGTTTTTTTTAAGCTTTTTCTTTTTTTTTTTTAAATTTTTTTTTTATTTAATATTTTACTAATCACAAAGTGATTAGAAAGCTGGGCTCCATTGACTTGTATGGTTGAATGCAGTACCTGTATTCAACCTGCAAGTGGAGCCAGAGTTCTAGAGGGTCTGGAGACCGTCTAGCAAACTTTTTCAACTTTATTATTTTTTTTCCCGGGCCGCCGCCATCTTGCGGATGGCGAAGACTGCGTGTAGCTGCGGCTGTGACCGCTCTCCGGAGCGGTGACCGCTGTCCGGAGCGGTCACAGCCCGCCCTGGGGTAAGTATTTGGTGTCGCTGGATGCCTCCTGATCGAGGCATTCCAGCGACACCATTGAAGTTTAGGAGGTGATCGTTGATCGCCTCCTAAACGCTTTTAAAACGGGCGTCCGCCGCCATACACTGTATGGCGGATGTTGACGCCCCGGGGAGGGGCCAGAAATGGCCCATCATGCCGATCTCGGTGTTGCTGAATGCCTCGACATCGAGGCATTACAGCAACACCGTTTAAGCTTAGAAAGTGATCGTTGATCACTTTCTAAGCTTGTTTAAGTCTCATGACGTGTCAGGCACGTCATAGGTCGTTAAGTGACCGTTTTGCATGACGTGCCTGACCCGGCAATGGACGTTAAGGGGTTAAGCAACCAAGCAGCGGCAAGAAATCTTGGATGATGGAGCAATAAAGTAGTTTCTGCAGCAAGGCTATATGTATTTTTTGCCCCATTTTGGAAGAATGTCTATTAAAGTACTCACAGATAATTTAGCATTATTATTTTGACGGGAGTCAGGGTTGCAAAAATCTTACTTCCAGGGTCCCAGAGATGTGCTCCTGGGATTAGTCCATTCAGACTTCACTCTACCGCAAACCAACAGATAGACCAACCTATCTGAAACACAACAGCTTCCATCCCAGACATACCAAAAACTCAATCATATACAGTCAAGCTATTCGATATAACCGCATCTGTTTGGATCCTACGGACAGAGATAAACACCTCCAGAAACTCAGGGAGGAATTTAACAACCATGGGTACAGTATAAAAATCACAGACTCCCAAATACAGAAAGCTATCAATATAGCTGTCAGTACTGATGGGATCGTTCCACACCAAGAGAGAGAGAAAAATATAGGAGATCAAACTAATATACCGTTTTAATACCCTACTTACTGGCCTTAACAGAGACAGATAATTCATCTCCCATTATAACATTACAAACCATTAATCCTCTCACAATTCGGAATTAACTACAAACAACTTACTCCTGGGAACATTTGACACCTTCATGGATCTGGCATCTGTCAAATGGTTTTATGGCCTCTCTAACCAGGGAGTGAACTGACCAAGGATGCTTTGATTGAACCATATCTGTCCATTGGATCTCTGCTAGTCCAACTAATTTACTGCTGAACAAATTCCCCAATACCTCTGTGTTTATCCAAAGTCTTTGTTAATGTGTGAATTGTGCTTTTGTATTTAGAAAAGTCTGTTTTAGCTTCATTAATGCCTGAGGAAGAGAACTTGGTCTCGAAAGCTCTCTATTAAACTCTCAGTTAGCCAATAAATGGTATCATTTTAACCCCTTAATCACAAAGCCCGTACATGTACGAGCTCAAAATGCATTGTTTTCAATGGGTTTAGGGACCGCCCATTGTCCTTAAGGGGTTAACTATACTTTTCTCCTGTTATCCCAGACAAACTCTTTATTAGGGGAAAAGCCCAGCTTATTATCTGGTAGAGATCAAATGAGGCCCAGAAAACAGACACCTATTTCAAATGTGTTATTATTATTATTATTATTAAGAGAGAAGCATCATCAACCATATTTGCTTGGGACCGACAGAGGCAGGACGGCTTAACCGTTTTTTATCACAATCCAAGGGACACCATCACTACAACACTCACTGCACCCCAATTACATCACCTTGCCACATTTTTACCAACAACAAATGAAATACATTGTAATTATTCTAGTTATTGCATAATATATTGTTTTCAGGTAGCTTCTTTGGAGATGTATAATTCCCAGAAAGTCACAGGGGGGGGGGTCTCGGGGAGGAATCCCCCAAAAAATTTAGATGGAGCAGCACCTGTGTCAGATCAGAATCACTGTAATCTTCTTCAAAGATAAGCACATTTTGTCCTCTTTTAAAAAGAATTCATGACTGGAGCTCACAACAGTGTAGCATTTGAATGGTGGTGGAATATTTGAGCTGAATACCAGAAAAGTTGATCGAAACAATCTATGTAACCGTTGATTACTCACATATTTGAATCTGATACAAAAATATTTGGTGGGAAAGGTAACGAAAAACAACAGTCTACCGTATCACATCAATCATAGTATTCCGATAAGCATTTTAAAAGTACCCAAAACAGACAAATTCACACAATAAACATAATTTTAGGATCATACAGCATGAAACATAAACAACCCGAACAGGGAACCCCATTTGACATCACAGATTTAAAATTAGGAACGAGATCAATGTGCTGGTCAAAAATGTCATCTCATATTCATAATTTCAAATACCGCAAATGTTTAACAAGGTTCTACATGCATAAACTCAACATTTTGTTAATGCTGCCAACTTGGGCAGAAGCTTGTGCGCTAAAAGTAGACCGCATTCTAGCAAAACTATGTCTATGGGTACATTTAAACGGCATTAGCCAGCTGTGGCTCTCTAGCCTCCATATGGTGTTATAAACGCCCTCTTATTGTTAAGCTAATAACTTGTAGTGAACCTCATAGTTTGAATTCCTGATCACATAGTACAAGAAAAAGAACACAATACGTTACCACACTTTCTGTAATGCATATTCCTCGCGCTCAACTTCAAAACAAAGAAGCCATATGCTTTGAATCTAAAATTACAATCTTTTAAGTAAAAGCAGCATTATCAGAAGTAATGCCAATATTTGTCCCTTAAAACCCTCTCAAAATCTCAAATCTCAAAATGGAAAACAAAAATATGCATCCTTTATATTATCTCTATTAGTGATTAAAAAAAAACAACTTTAGTGGAGCCGTTAAAAACATTCATAGAACTATATAGGGCCAGAACAGCTTGTTGATCTTGACATTCGCCAAGGAGAATGTGTAGCTTTACAGTTTTAATTTTCAGGATAGCTTCATTGTTTTTAGTAGCAGGAACAAGACCACCTAAATATTTTGACTAGTCCCTGTCATAAGCTGCTTAGTAATAAAGGTTCCGGCAGGCCAAAACACTGCCTATCATGTACAGCCATCATGGAAATAAAATTTTTATATCTTTGGTCAATTATTTACTCTATATATAATTTATATCGATGCAACACAATGCAAGGTTTAGTCTCCTTTTGCATCTATGCATTATCTCTTGCCTGATATTATCCATATTTATAAACTCTCATTGAGAGGACTTTCCAGTGGTTCATTATAGATTCTTTTGGTGCGGTGCCTCTGCCCCTTGCCTCTATAACAAGCTGCATGCCCAGTGTCTCCCTCGTTGAGACCATCCCTACCTTCCAAGATAACCATACAGGAATAATGTGTTTAGTTATTCATGAACACCAAATAATTTTCCCCAGTGGAAGATGTTAAATATAAAGTTGGTCATTATAGGTTTTCATCAGCAGGCTCCTTCCCTTTCTCATTTTATCACGAATGCAGCATGGAAATAATGAAACTGTGTTTGTAAACCAAAACAGCTGTCGCTAGTAAATAATTTAAGATCCCTGTATAATTTGAGATGAATCATTAATCTTGGGCTCAATAAATAGGCTCAATGCATGAATGAAAGTTCTAAATTCTACATTTTAGAAACTCAGTACAGAATCTGAAGACAAAAAGGCAAATTATCTGCCAGCCAGCTGAAATATAACCATATACCTTTTTATTGATCTCATCAAAGCCACAACACAAAAAGAAAGGCAAAATGAGAATGTTTTCCTTGCTGCATACATTCTGAGCAGGGCTCCTAACTGACTACATAGGTTGACTATTATCTTTTAACATGAACGATAAGAAGGAAGTGACTCCATCTTACCTAAAGCGTGATGTATCTTTAGAAATCACCCTTAACCATTCCCCGTCTTCTTTTAAAATTATTGAGCTAAAACATTCCATGTTCATCCCTATCAAATTATGTTCGGGTCATGACAGCATGAAAGCCCCGGAGTAAAAGCAATACTTACTCTCAGATGCTTCACTGCCTTTGTTCCGTTTTGTTCTCCGTAAATCCCTGCTTTCTTCTTCCAGATGTGATCTGTCTTCGGTGTTTAACGTATTTAAAAGGGCCATCTGGAGGAAAATGAAAAGTGTTAAGAACTTTTTCTACTATTTCAGACAAGGTGTCTACTTTGCGATCTGAGAAATATGATTCTGTGTACCTCTATGCATACCTAATGACGTTCAAAGGTATCATTTTCAGGGTGCATTACGTTCATAAAGAGAGATGACATGGAACATCATGCCTTAAATGTGCAGTATGCGGCTGCCAGTCGGTTCCGAGTGTAGGGGACTCCAGGCAGTCCTGCTGGAACCAAAAGAGCTACTCTTGCTCAAGTGATTTCCATGATTAGCAATCACACTGATTAGTGTTCATGGGCGCTCCCTTTTTCCTTCCCTCGCACTGATCGTGAAGCAGAGCATTTTTTTATAGTTTTGGGCTTATTGGCTTATAGGTTGAGGGTTAGTTCGCACAAATATCAAAAAAACAAAAACAAAAAAACCCATACCGATCACAGTATTACATGGTTACATTGTTAGTGAGAATTAAGAGACCTAAAAAAGTCAACCGTTTCAAGATATCCTAATTGCATTGACCTAGGTGAACACAAAAATACATACCTGTACTTACAGAATTAGCAACCTACAGATTTTCACAGGTTGTAAATCAATTTAACACACAATATGTGAACATATTAATCAGTGCTTTTCAAAGGGTTTTTATAGCTTAAATGAATTACGGGTGTTCTATTTACTTCATAAACCTTTAGTTATTACATATGACATTCATTTGAAATGATTCATTGCTTCTGGAATACATAGGTATGGGAAGGGGTTAGATAAGGTTACAAAAAAAAAGTGGATACAAGCAAGAGTGCCTTGATCTAGTAATAATTACATAATTCCTGATATTCACTCACAGACCTACCTGCAAACAATACACATTAAATATTCCCAAAGCATACTGTGCAATTCAGTGATAACCACATGTATAAGTTTAGACTATGCACCGTGATATAAGGATTTAATATAATCCTTGGGTGTTGTGTAGAGGACTGCATTGGGAGGCAGGTCCCGCGGGACCCGCCAAGAAAGTTGCAGGCGCGGGCGGTCAGGCACTGTACCTGTGGGTCCCGGTAATCCCGCGCAGTCCCCTCAAGGCTGCCTTCTCGCTGCTCCCTTACAGGGTCTCCTCTCTTGCTCCGCCCAGGAACAAAACGGAGTCACGTGATGTGACGTCACTTCCCATGACTCCACCTTGTTCCTGGGCGGAGCAAGAGAAGAGATGCTGTGAGGGAGCAACTCGAGGGCAGCCTTGCGGGACTGCTTGGGATATCTGCAGTTCAGGTAAGGAGGTGGGCTTAATTGGCCACAAATGTGGCGGGAGCAGGCGGGATTGGCCACAAATGTGGCGGGAGTGGGACACCCACATTGCAGAAGCGGACGGGATTGGTCAGAAAATCAGCGGGAGCCCGTGCAGGGCTCTAGTGTTATGTATACCCTATATCAGTGTAGCTTGTCTGATGTTGAATACAGCATTAAAAGCCTATTTGGTAAGGGGGGGTTCCCCCAAAACATTTGTGGCATTCTAAATTTAGAATTTTGGTATTTATTGGGTATATTTTGGATGTTTACCCAGATTTCAGGGTTAATGGACCTGTTTTGCATTCTTCTTCACTGGGGCTGCCAGGGACATAAAACGGTTAGCTTAATGCACCTCTCCTATCACATGGATGCCTTCTTAATGGGTCTCTCTGTGTTAAAAGGCAATGTAGTTCCACTGATTTAGCTCCATGGTTTGCAATACAGCCATTTCAGGATTAGATAAGACTCAAAGTTGGCGTACTTTCTAATTGCAGAGTGTGGTACCATTATTTATTGATTATGTTAATTGGCATTTGGTCCCCCATATAACAGCACAGATTGGGTGTTATGGGAACACTGTCAAAATTGAATATAAAATACATCACAACCTATAGGTCAGAGTGCACCAGTTAAAAAAAAAGCCATTCCTGTAGGGCAGCTCACCCATTTTTAGCTGTGGGCCATCAGTAACTGAAATCCTCTGACACGGCAGAGATTTAACATCTTACAGGGAGAAGTAACACAAAGGGTGGTCACATTAAATACTGACTTTTTTTCTTCTGTTCACTCACTCTGCAGTTGTTAAATGATACAAATAAACGATTAACATGTCATTATACGGTGGTATTATTTCACACCTGCCAAAAAACACGTGGATATGAATTATATAAGAAGCCTGTTGGGATGTACCAGTACTTTGTTGCAGCACTACACAGGAGATCAGACTGTCTACTGACTGTAACACCGCGAGGGCCAGTATACCATCATTCAAAGAATCCCCAATCGCATGCTTTCCCTTTCCAGTAGATATCACTACGGATGCTCACGGAAGGTTCACTTGAGAAAAGGGCTATGGAGCCCTGCTTGCTGATCACAATGTGATCAGCACAGACAGATCAGAAGGAGGAGAGGGAGAAAAATTGTTTCTCACCTTGACATCAAAAAATGTATGAGAGATGCCGAAAGGGATCTCAAACCATGGTGCATAAGAGAAAGTGCCCAAAAAATTAATATAAATTAAAAAAAAAAAAACGCCCTTAGCGCTTACACAATTATAAATAAGTAAAATACATTTCTACTAATAATTATGTTTTTGTATTAGTTTTCCTGAACAAAATGATGTATAGTTCATCAAATATAGGAAAAGGAAATCAAAGTTTAGCTAACGTATGCTAAAAATGACAAACATATTTTGGTCCTTAGGTTACAAAAACCCCAGACCTGACCTTAAGGCGACACTATCGAATTTTATAAAAAAGAAAAAACTCTGGTCCGAATGGTAGAAGATAACTTTGGTCATGAAGGGTGTAATAAACTTGTGGGTCAAAAAAGCTGTCCCATCAAAAGCAGTAAGGATGATATGTAAATTTTATTCATTTGAATTCCAATCTAACATAATGAAATCATGGAAAATTAAAAAGGGTTGAACACTTTTGGGATGGCTATGCATTGTACAGCGCTTTGGTATACAACCTGTCTGTGGTGAGCTATTAAGTTTGTGGTCAGCAAGGTTTTGGCTCCGTTGTAAGATATTGCGAAAGATAAGAACATGAAGCATCCTACTTGTTCTGTCCTGTCTACCCATTGTACAGCGCTATGGAATATGAAGGCATACATAAAACAATATTAATAATAATTACAGCCAGCCATTACTCAACATTTCAAATTACTCCTATAATTGTTCAGGTCTACAATAAAGAACTTATGAAGAGGGTGACCCCTTGTGGTTGAATATAGTTAAACACTTTGTACGTATCTGTATACAAATCTAAAACAGTTTAAGCTGTGTGTGTCTATAATTCGAAAGCATACTAATGCAGAGGAAGCTATATTTTCTCAGGCAGAGTAATGCAACACAGATGTTTTTCAGTGTTTTAAGGAACAAATCTATATTTCAATAGTAATCTGGAAAAAAGAAGAACCAGTTATTACCCAGTATTACAGTACAACTAGATTTTGGAAAATGCAAGGGTTAAATCGTCAACATTTGCACATGAGCCAATAAACCATCAGTGGAAAACTAGATTTCTTTTTTTTTCTCAAAAGGCAAATGAGCAGAGTCTCTGTCCAAACTTGAATCATTTAAAGACTGGGAGCAGCTTGTTGTTTTAATGACTTACCAGCACAGAACTAACATGGTGCCGTGGGCAGAACTGTACCCTGGATGTACGCAACTAAACACACAAAATACTACATTATCGAAAGCCCATGCCTCTTTTCGGTTTGGTGAGCAGTTTAAATATCATAGAGCCTTTTAGGAGTCAGCTTGATTTTATCCTTGAACATAGGTAATAAACAATAACAGCTCAGTCTTGATCATCTAGCCAGACGCACCAACTAATGAGTCTTTGAAAGAACATACGTCATTAGCATTCCCAAAAAGAATCAGCCCAGAGTGGTTTTTGGGCAGGAAAAGGCATCTAAAATTTCACATCACTGATAATAATGGAAGCCTCTATGTGTGCAGGTAAAGGATGTATACTAAACAATCCACGTCAAACCTAACATTACTATTTACAATATTTTATGCCTAAAGATAATACAACTTTCCATGGGATTGCCCCTTGGAAACAGCACCAAATGCTAGGCAAGTTGCAGTAGAATTTAAAGATATTTGTGATTTGCCCTATCAAGTATATGGTTCTCATAGTTTTAATAAAAAAGACTCCTCTAATTGAAACTATTTACTTCATTCTTTCACACTATCCACTACTTATTCTACTAAAACCCACCTGATCAGGGAATCATATAATCTGCCCTCCTAATACCACACATATGCATTCTGGAAGGGAAAAAAAACCCCATGGACTTCTCTTCCCTGCCGGTCCCAGTATATTGTCAATGCTGTCCCTATTGTAATGGAACCACAGAATCTGCTGGTGATCTCTAAATAAAATGTAGTTTAAATGAAATCTCTGGGCACCTGTCCATCAACAGGTGTCTACAGAAATACATGCTTCAGTTCTTAATATTCACACAAATGTTATATTATTTATTAGTGATAATACTAGCAGATTGTAAGATTTGGCAAGTAGAATTTTAAATTACTTCAGACTCAATTATAATGTTATGTTATAACACAAGCACAGTGAAGCAAAAGTGTTGGAGTCTACGGGAGATAGGACAGTATTATTATTGTTTGACTAAAATTTCAAGGCATACTTGGATTTACTCAGTAAGAGTTGGTAGATTACATTTATTCTCATAAGAATACCACCAAGTTTCTCTAGCACAATTGATCATAATAAGGGCATAGTTGAACCATAATTATGCATACATAGCTAATGTAGTTCACTGTTAAAAACCATATAACTAATTAATGGCATGGTACTTAAACCATAATACTTTAGTGGTAAAACTTGACGTGAATGCATATCATTTTAGGAATTCTCCTTGTTGGACAAACTAAGCGGCTCTATACCGAGCTCATTTTCCATCCTATGCCGGCCAGGAGCTCTACAAGGAAGTACAGCAGCAGCTTTTGTGTTTTGTGACCGACTCTTGAAATCTTTGACAAGCACCGCCATACATCTTTTTCTGTCCCCTCTCCCTCTCCCTTTACTTTCCCCCTTACAGTATTCGCAATTCTGTTTTGACCACTTCCTCCTTAGTGGAGCTTACCTCTTTCTAAAAAGGTAAGAGATGAATAAAAAAGTACAGGCCACTGCATAGTCAATTGTATAATGTGGGAGTCATGCAACACAGAAAGTCTATACATATTCACCTTGCAGGGTTCTTGAGTATTACCTGCATGTAATGGGGGTGGGCGTTTAGCTCTACCCATGTAGAGACTACACAGCCTATGCATAACGTTGTATTCTTAGATTTTTGGTAATCCTGGAATTATAGCTCCAATACCTGACAGTCCCTAAGAGTATCATTGCAGAGCCCAACAATCCAGAACGTGTGGCCGCTGTAGATTATGAGTTAACAAGACTTCACTGGGAATGCACTTCAAATGTGCGGTTTGCCAAGCATCTCCCAGCTTCCATGTATTGTTCCAGAGTTTGTTTGTTTTTTGATTCGTAGCTCCAAAGGAAAACATCCAGCATGTTAGGCAACTCTTTATAACCACACATCACCTCCAACAGAGGCTGTCGAGATCTGTGCCAGCAAGCTGTCCCCAACCACCCCAAGCTAACCCATAATTTACTGAGTAGCCAAAAGATGAAACTGTCTTCTCGAGGCAATTCACAGTCCAAAACAGTCCATAGTAAGTAGTAACTAGTAGTACTATGTAACATTTTAAGGTACCTTGAACATATACTACTAATACACAGCACAACAGTCTGTTTATGTTGACATTTATCAGAAAAATGTAGCAGACTGCATTAACAAATTAGAAATGTTTAATCAATCGGTGGTTATGTGTCGTATATAACATTTGCATTTCTGACATTTGTAGCCTTGTACAACTAAAACATGTTTAAAACTGCCACCATGGATAAGTATCGTATTTCATAGGAATTTATTAAGCTATATGTAATGAAATAAAAGATATACCAAAGTAAATTTCATTACTAATATAATATTAGCCTTAGGACACATGATTGTGTTAAACAGTTTCCAAGTCCATGTGATTCAATAACCTTCATTGCCTGCAGTGGAAGTGTTGCAATCTTCATCAGAGTACAGAGGGTGCGCCTCATCCCGGGATGAGTTAATGCTTGAGGTGAGCAGCGAGGTCAAGGAGTAATGTTGTATCATGCCATGATTTCACTAAATATGACATGCGCCTCTTAAGCACAATTTTAATGCCCATTTAAAGAGGGCTAAGAGTGACAAGACTAAATTTGAATTTAATCCAAAATTATCCATGCATTGCAAAGGCATAACCCAGATTGATTTCACCTGAAAGAAAGGCCATGGTGGTTCTTAATACACAGATAATCTCACAAATCAAAGGGTTTCTGTCAGTGGAGTTAATTCAGAGACATCACGATACAGCAACACAATAAAACAGCACACAAAAGCAAACATGCAGACTCACTGGCAGGCAGGCAAATTACAGCCAAGTGTCCTGGGATTCCATTGTCTCAAATAAATGTGATACCATCAAGAGTACTTCTATTGTCCTGTCCATTAAAGCCATTTTAATTTGATCTGCCAAAACACAACTGATGTAGATTTTAAGATATGGCATATGTTATTTGGTGATATCTCATGTTTAAGTCCAGCTAACATTTCAGCATTGTTTTTCCTTTGGAATACCCAGCAGTACAACAAACGAGACCTCTCCTCCGGGACGAGGGCAAAACTACAAAAGTTCTCCAACTCTATCTGGTAAGGAGTAGTCATATTTAGCAGTCATCACCAACAAGTGATCCACCTTCCCTGTTCTTCTTAGAGGTGACAGCACTGGTTAAACTAGTTGGATATTAAATGCTGCGTTCTTATTTGCCGGGACAGGACTAGATTGTGGTACAAGGACGCCAATCTTTTTGGTAGCTTCTGCACGAGCAACAAAGGGTGGTCAGATTGCGCCCAGATTTATGTTTGCTTGATGGAACAGGCCTTCTCTGATGCTTATACACCCGGGAGCCAATTCTACTAGATCAGGGTCTGGAAGAGCCTACATACCTTCAGATGAACAGTCTTAACACTAATTCTACAAAGCAAAAAAAAATTGTTTTGTGCCCCCTCCCTTTTAAATGGCTGTTTTCATTTACTGCCAGGGATGACAATAGAAAGGATAAATTTTACTTACCAGGAATTCCTCTCATCTTATGTTCATCGTAGGTTTATTAAGAGTAGCAGATCTTATTAATATACACAATTTATAGTGTTCATGACTCCATATTTATTTCTAGTTTAGTGAAGTTAATAATACTGTTTCAGATGTATATTGTAACATCAAATTTTCTTAAATTGTGACAAAGTAACGCAGTAAATGTTTATATATATACACACACACACACTATATATATATATATACACACACACAGACACATATACATATATACACACACACATGCATATACATACAAATACATATACACACACACACACACACACACTGTATATTTACACACACACACATATATATATCCAATGGGAAAAATACTCAAAGTACATTAACCCCTTAAGGACCGGGCTCATTTTTCGTTTTCTACCCTGTGGGACCGAGGCTGTTTTGACACTTTTGTGGTGCTTGTGTTCAGGTATAATTTTCTCCTCACCCATTTAGTGTACCCACATAAGTTATATATTGTTTTTTTCAGGACAAGATGGGCTTTCTTCAGATACCATTATTTTGATCGTATCATCTTATTTACTATAAAAAAAATAAAAAAAACATGGTGAAAAATTGAAAAAAAAGACATTTTATGACTTTTATTTGAAAAATCTTTTACTCACCTAAAAAAGCAAGTAAAAAAACTAGCTAAATAGATTCTACTACTTGTCCTGAGTTTAGAGATACCCAATGTTTTTATGTTTTTTTGCTGTTTTTTGTATGTTATAGGGCAATAAGTACAAGCAGCGTTTTATGATTTCCAAATCTTTTTTAACAAATCTGGTCAGTCTGCCTCCATCTCCTCTTTGGAACATCTTTGAAGCCGGTTAACTCAATTTAACCCCCTCAAACCATATATTTTTGAAAACTAGACACCCCAGGGTATTCCAAATGCTGTTATTTTAACCCTTTCCATGCACCAATTATACAACTACACTTTGTCAAAATTTGTAATAGTAATTTTTTTAAATTTTTTTTCCACACAAATTGTACTTTAGTTATAGATATACAGGTTCTGGTATATGTCACTATCAAACAACACCCCAATGTGTGTTCAGCAACATCTCCTGAGTACAGCGATACCCCACATGCATGGGTTTGTCAGATTGTTTGGCTGGTAAAAGGCTACTTTTGGGGCATGCGTAATCCAGGTGGTCATTTGGTCATTCTGCCTCCATCTCTTCTTTGGAATATCTTTGAAGCCGGTTAACTCAATTTAACCCATTCAAACCATATATTTTGGAAAACTAGACACCCCAGGGTATTCCGAATGCTGTTATTTTAACCCTTTCCATGCACCAATTATAGAACTACACTTTGTCAAACTTTGTAATAGTAATTTTTTTTCACACAAATTGTACTTTAGTTATAGATATACAGGTTCTGGTATATGTCACTGTCAAACAACCCCCCAATATGTGTTCAGGAACATCTCCTGAGTGCAGTGATACCCGACATGCATGGGTTTGTTGGGTTGTTTCAGATTTAAAATGCCACATTTGGGAAGTGCGCTTTTTTTCTCCATTTTGGTCAGTCTGTACCTATGCCCTATCTGTGAGCTAGGCCACTCCAATTTACCCCATCAGCCATTTTTTTTATATATTAGACACCCCTTGGGTATTTGAAGTGCTTTTATTTTAACTCTGAGATTTTTGAGAAATTTTAGCACTTGCTCAAAATAATAAACTTTATTTTTTTATTTTTTTTATTTTTTTAATACTTTTTTTATATTTTTTTTACACATTGTGCTGGTACTGGATGGTTCATCTAGTGACATCACTGCATAATTATTTTTAAATGTTAGCACATTTTTTTTTTCCATTTTTTTATTTTTTATTTTTTTTTTGAATATTTTACTAATCACATAGTGATTAGAAAGCTGGGCTCCATTGACTTGCATGGTTGAATGCAGTACCTGTTTTCAACCAGCAAGTGGAGCCAGTTCTCTAGAGGGTCTGGAGACCCTCTAGCGAACTTTTTCGTCTTTATTGTTGTAGTTCCCGGGCCGCCGCCATCTTACTTGATGGCGAAGATCACCGGCAGCTGCGGCTGTGACCGCTCTCCGGAGCGGTCACAGCCCACCTAAAGGTAAGTGTTTGGTGTCGCTGGATGCCTCCTGATCGAGGCATTCCAGCGACACCATTTAAGTTTAGGAGGCGATCGTTGATCGCCTCCTAAACGCTTTTAAAACGGGCGTCCGCCGCCATACAATGTATGGCGGCTGTTGACGCCCCGGGGAGGGGCCAGACATGGCCCCCGATGCCGATCTCGGCCTTGCTGAATGCCTCGACATCGAGGCATTGCAGCAAGGCCGTTTAAGCGAAGAAAGTGATCCTTGATCACTTTCTAAGCTTATTTAACTTTTTGACGGTTCAGGACCGTCAAAGGTCATTTAGTGACCTTCTTGTCATGACGGTCCTGAACCGGCAAAGGTCGCGAAGGGGTTAAATTACATGGCCCTGATTTTAAATCTATCCTATATGCCCAGGATTTTCATCTATTTTGTAGCATATAACATAAGAACTTGACTTACAGAAAAAGGTGAGGAGGGCCCTGCTCAAATGATTATTCAAAATCTATTTTTCTCTTTTTATTTTTTTATTATTATTTAGCCTGGTGGGACTCTTAACTTCAATAGTGGTCAAATATCTTGAAACCATTCCATAAAAGTATACGTTTCTCCAAAGAAAACCCAGGGCATTTACTAGGGCCTGTTGCATCAAGAGGTTTTCCTGGCAAATCGATCTGACTGCTCGGGGCCAGAAATTTTGTCCCCAGCTGTCAGAGCGGAGACCAGAGCCTGAACTAAGCACTGAGTAAATTGTTGGCGCTTTATAAATAAAAGATAATAATAATATTATTATTAACTCCCGCTCACAGGCAGGGAATTAACCCTGCCAGTGCCAAAATCCCATGATGCAAGCAATACGTTTTTCATGACTTATCCCCTACTTCAGTGGTCGTTAATAGGTTAACATGTATTACTTAATGATCCTATGGAGAGAATAAAGTCCCCTTGAGCATGAAATACAGTGCTTTATACAATGATGTAGGTCAGCATTTTGAAAAAAACCTGGTTTTATCTTATTTTGCTCCAATGAACATCTACTATCTGCAGACCCAGAGTTGGCCATTGTTGGTATTTTGGTTTACTTTTACTGACTGTCTTCAGTCAGAGTGTCAGACTATATTAAAGCTGTTCTATATTAAAGATTAAAACTGTTCTATTATTTGCCACAAGGCAGTACCATAAGGAGTCGTCTGTTTGTCTCTTAAGAAAACAAGGCTTTAAGAAATACAATAAATATGTAGTCTTAAAACAATACATTAAAGAAAAAACTAGAAGTGTCAAAAAATAAAACTTCAAAAGAAAACCATGTAATACTAATTTGATATTAGTAAGTAAAAAAAGGTGTGGGTTCCCTATTAATTCACAATTAAATGAAACAAGGAAATAGAATTTTATGAAAAACACAAAGAATTACAGACACTGAAAAGCTATAAGTAATAGCAGGAGGCCACGTTGCTGTTTTCTACAATTTTGGTCTTGTTCAGTGAACTTAGTTGCTGGCGTGAGAATACAGTCTCCTCTTTAAAAACATACCAGAAGACCTACAGAAATACAATCTCAACAAAAAGACATTTAAAAAAGTTGTTTGAGGAAAAAAAAAAAAAAGGGTAATTGCATAGAAAATTATTAAAACTAATAAAACCTCTTCTTTTGAGACATGTGGCGGTTAACAGTATATGCGAGACTATTATAACTTTATAAAGGTCTACATACACCGATCAGCCACAACATTAGCACCACCTGCCTAATATTGCGTAGGACCCCTTTTTGCCGCCAAAACCATCGAGGCATGGAATCCACTAGACCTCTGAAGGTGTGCGGTGGTATCTGGCAGGAAGATGTTAGCAGCAAGGTGGGGCCTCTATAGAAGCATCCTGGTTCCATGTGTTCTCCAGGTATGGGCCACGCACACACCCAGCCATCCACCGATGTAAAAGAAAACGTGATTCATTAGACTAGTCTACCTTCTTCAATTGCCCATGACTCCATCACTGGTTTACAGCTTTCCCTTCCCTACATCCTTGGTACTGACCACTAGCAGACCAAGAACACTCCCCAAGAGCTGCTCTGACTTATGTCAAAGTCGCTCAGATCCTTATGTTTGCCCGTTTTTCCTGCTTCTAATACATAAACTTCAAGCACAAAATGTTCACTTGCTGCCTAAGATATCCCACTCACCGACAGGTGCAATGTCCCTTTACAAGGGACACTGAAAATAAGACACTTACCTGACAAAGAATTTTCAGCAACGCTGCAATAAAATATTCTTGCTTGATGATCAAATTTGGCCGCTCGCTGGCTGTTTCAGCTGTTAATCAGTGTCAGTATAGTACTTCCAATCAGTGGCAGGTAAGTGCGCCCATGGAAACCAATAGGAAGACTCTGCGCACAGTGGTCAGCAGAGCTAGCGCTCCATCTGACTAAGGAGAGTACATTATGTGCAGGGAGACACAGTCATATGCCTCTCCCGCAGGGCATCACGCTGGAGTGCGTGGAAAGAGGCAAAAGCATTTCTTCAGAATTCCCCCAAAACAGACTACACAAAAATGCATTAAAGTGCATTTCATGACTCCAGTGTCCCTTTAAATCCAAATCAATGGCACAAACATTGTAGCGCAAGAACGTGCATTGTTAAAGCAACTGTAGAGCACCATGCAACCTTAATCTCCACCTTCCATTACACACTAACAATTAGGTCAATGACTATTCCCCGGTGAACAATGGAAACATCAACAAGAAAGAGTAATATCTACGTTCGAGAAACCCGAACAATAGCAAACTGAAAGAAAAGTTCACCGATACACAAACATGGCTTTATAAAAACATGCATGTCGTATTTAAACAATTTCTAACATTTGTAAACGTGTTGGAATATTTTAAGTAGTTGGTCTACAAATGACAAAACATCTTTCTATAATACATATGTTTTGATATATATATATATTAAAATATGCAATGCATGCAACAAATAATATATAAGGAAAAGGAGGTTAAGCCAGGGCTCGACAAATCCCAGGCGCCAGGTCGCCATGGCGACTCAGAATTTTGTCCTGGCGCCTAGGTGTTTGTCAGCCTGTGATCGCGGGGGGCGCTGCTGCTGTCTTCCCAGGAGTCTGGGCAGACAGCACAGCCACTCAGAGCCCGCCCCCGAGCCTGAGATCACTCCCACGGAGTGATTCTGTAGGCTGAAAACACGGTTGCTGGAAAACCAGCAATCACATTTTCAGCTGCCACAGGCAGCTTCAGGAAAGGGGGTTCAGTGTTGATTGGGTCCCCACACAAGTGTGGGGACCTGACACAACATCCCCCTGCTGCCTGATCGCATGGAAGCCTACAGCAGTCATCACAGAGACTCCCCCCGCAATGGCTGGTCTATAGACCAGCAATTGCATCCCAGCTGCCAGAGGCAGCTTCAGGGACAGGGTTCTTTGGTCTCCACATGAGTGTGGACACCAGCCCCAACCCTCCCCTGCTGCCCGATCGCTCCATGAGAGCGACAGTGCAGTGTTAACCCCTTCAATGCCACAATTGTGTATGACACATTCGTGGCATTGCAGGGGTTAACATTTGTCCCCACAAGCTTGTGGGGACTTAATATCAGTCAATGCTGTGCTCCAATGGAACATCAGCATCGAAAGCAAAATAAAAAAAAAACAAAAAAAAAAAAAAAAACAGCACTGACCTGAAAGTCCAGGGTGCTTCCAGGTCAAATGCTGTGAGTTTAGTAAGTGGGCTGATAATGATCAGATCACTCCTAACTAGAGCTGAAACAACGAATCGATAAAATCGATAATAATCGATAACGGAAATCATCGATAACGATTTCCGTTATCGATTAATCGAGTGATCAATTCGTTGTTGGAGCACTCGGCTCCTTTTACTTACCTCCGCGAGCGTTCCCCGCTTCTGCTACACGCTCTGCAGTCTCCGCCTTCTTTTAGCTACGTGACGGATGTGACGCGTTCCGGAGGTAAGTATTCTTCATGTCTATGTGCACGGATCGCACAGAGCCACTCGCACAGAGCGAATCGCTCTGTGCGAATGGAGCCACTCGCACAGAGCGGTTCGCTCTGTGCGAGTGGCTCCACTCGCACAGAGCGGTTCGCTCTGTGCGAGTGGCTCCATTCGCACAGAGCGGTTCGCTCTGTGCGAGTGGCTCCATTCGCACAGAGCGGTTCGCTCTGTGCGAGTGGCTCCATTCGCACAGAGCGGTTCGCTCTGTGCGAGTGGCTCCATTCGCACAGAGCGGTTCGCTCTGTGCGAGTGGCTCCATTCGCACAGAGCGGTTCGCTCTGTGCGAGTGGCTCCATTCGCACAGAGCGGTTCGCTCTGTGCGAGTGGCTCCATTCGCACAGAGCGGTTCGCTCTGTGCGAGTGGCTCCATTCGCACAGAGCGGTTCGTGAGTGTGGGTGCAGGGCAGAGTGGGGGTGGGGGTGCAGGGCAGAGTGGGGGTGCAGGGCAGAGTGGGGGTGGGGGGTGCAGGGCAGGAGACTGGGTGCAGGGCAGAGTGGGGGTGGGGATGCAGGGTGTGAGTGTGGGTGCAGAGCAGAGTGGGAGACTGGGTGCAGGGCAGAGTGGGGGTGGGGATGCAGGGCAGGGTGTGAGTGTGGGTGCAGGGCAGAGTGGGTGCAGGGCAGAGTGTGAGTGTGGGGGCAGGGCAGAATGTGGGGGCAGGGCTGGGTGCAGGGCAGAGTTAGAGACTGGGTGCAGGGGCACAGTGCAAAGTGCTGGGTGCAAAGTGCCAGTGTTGGGTGCAAAGTGCCAGGGCTGGGTGCAAAGTGCTGGGTGCAAAGTGCCAGGGCTGGGTGCAAAGTGCAAAGTGCTGGTGCAAAGTGCTGAATGCTGGGTGCAAAGTGCTGGATGCAAAGTGCCAGGGCTGGGGCAAAGTGCTGGGTGCAAAGTGCTGGGTGCAAAGTGCCAGGGCTGGGTGCAAAGTGCTGGGTGCAAAGTGCTGGGTGCAAAGTGCTGGGTGCAAAGTGCAAAGTGCTGGGGCAAAGTTTCTTGAACAGTAATAGTCCACCTCTTTTCAGAATGTTTGGGGTTATTTTGTTTCATAAATATTGTGTTTGGGTTCTTGTACTTTGAAAATATTGTTTTTTATTACATCATAACAAAATAAGAATGTTAATGTAAATTTTAAGTTGTTTTTTAACATCCAGTTCATTAAATTCTTTTAAATAAACGAAAAATTTGCATATTGTTTTTTTTATCCGATTAATCGATTAATCGAAAAAATAATCGGCCAACTAATCGATTATTAAAATAATCGTTAGTTGCAGCCCTACTCCTAACCAACTGTTGGTGTAAAAAAAAAAAAACCCTGGCTCCTAACTTTTTTAGCTGGCGCCTAGATTCACAACAAATTTGTCAAGCCCTGGGTTAAGCACATATAGATCTAGAAAATTAAAACAAAACAAACTGAAATTATTATTTTCCATATCTCAGGTGTAAAGTATTCAGCTGCTAAAGGTTTTCTTGCTCATCTTACTTTGATCGCTAGATATGTTATACATTATATAGAACCAAAGCACAAATGCATAAATTAAAGAAGAATCCAAACACCTCAGCTGGGCGGCAATTCCATGAACATGCCAAGCATTTTGAAAGGTGATGGTTAATCAAACAGCATGAATTAATTATCTACAATGTGAAATTTGAATGCTTCGTCTTACCAGTGACTATGCATTTCATAACTGTACTTTACAGCATGGTAATCTATTCCAATTCTCATTCATACTTTCTATACAAGTGTGCTTAGAAAAAGCTAAAAAGGACATCATTAGAACCTTATGAAGGAGTTAAAAACCAGATGTATCTACAGGATATGTCTCCATGGTAAACTGCCATAACAGTCTCCATTTGTGGCAGAACTGAATTTAAAGGGACGCTACCACGTTCCAGGAAACACCATAGAACAATTGAACAATGTGACAGCATGTGACATGCCTATTTTCACTCTTTAAACTAAATGAACACTTTGCTCTAAAGGCTTGTGATAACCCCATTGTTCACTGAGGAACATGCAAGCAGTCTAAACACATTTATATCCTTATGTTAAAGGAGATTTAAATATTGAGTAAGCATTCCACGAGAAACACATATATTGACACCTTTTCATCACTAGCAGGCTAGCATAATGATACAGATAAGCGAAATTAGCATGCAAAATAAAGGGACAGTGGGCAGTCTAGTAGAACAGCAGTAGGGCAGAACAGCATCATGACATAGAGCCCTCACTGGGTGGATTTAGGATCCACGTTCTTTTAGAAACAGCAACATCTGATATCCTGTGGCATTACATTTTATGGAATATAACCAGCGTTCAACAAATTCAATTTAGGTATTAATATGCAGCTACACCAAAAAGGGCAATGGATTAGAAGGCACTAATGAAGATAACAGAACTTTACTGTATGTATGATACTCATCTTTAGGGTTTTAAGCATTTTAGCATATCAAACTTATCTAGAGATTATAGAGATCATTTACTTGACAGTACAATTTTCCAATGCAATTCATTACATTTACATTAGCTTATATTAATCTATAAACACTAGCAATCTGCACTAAAACTTCAACTTAAAGCTGCAGACTGAACACATTAATTTCTTTAGCCAACAATGGAAACCAGATGGTTCCAATTGCTGATTAAAACCAATTAAATCCAATATCTTAGTTCCCCTTTTTCATGTTTAGTGTACCCACACAAATTATTTACCGTATTTTCTCGATTATAAGACGACCCTGATTATAAGACGACCCCCCAAAATCTGAATATTAATTTAGGAAAAAAAGAAAAAGTCTGATTATAAGACGACCCTATAGGAAAAAAGTTTTACTAGTAAATAATAATTCTGCCGCACATCTGCCGCCAGTTATGCACATCTGCCCCCAGGCATGCCTTATACCCTCCTATATGCCACTCTGCCCCATGTTATGCCTTTTAACCCCCTATATGCCACTCTGGCATATAGGGGGTTAAAAGGCATATCATGGGGCAGAGTGGCATATAGGGGGACACTTACATACCCAGACACTAATATACCCACCCAGACACTTACCTACCCACTCTGACACTTACCTACCTACCCAGACACTAATAGACCCACTCAGGCACTTACCTACCCACTGAGACACTTCCCACCCAGACACTTACCTACCCACCCTGACACTAATATACTCAGGCACTTCACTCACCATGATGCCTCAGCAGGCGCTTGCTGCAGCTCCCACAGGATTTCAGCATGACGCTGTGTGACCCCGCTAGGCCCCGCCTCCTCCCGGAAATTGAAGAGGTCTACCGGATCTGCTTTGGGACGGCACAGTGCCGTCGGGTCCCGGTCCTGCAGCAATCTCCCCAACCGGCTCTGCTTCCCCGCAGTGGGCAGGCTATCCCGGGAGCAGGAAGGTACGTGTGTATGCAACCTCGGCTGCTGCCGGCACTTTCGCCAGTGCTCGGTGAGCAGCTGAGGTTACCGCACAGGAGGATCCAGGTCCGCTGCAGCGATGCGGGGGATCTGGATCTTAGTCTAATAGTCAGACCTCATTTGAGGTCTGATTAGAAGACGACCCCAATTACAAGACGAGGGGTATTTTTCAGAGCATTTGCTCTGAAAAAAAACCTCGTCTTATAATCGAGCAAATACGGTATTGTTTTTTTCAAGGACAACTAGTGCTTCCTCTTAATACCATTTTTTAAAGTCTCTCATTTACCGTGAAGATGTTGAAAAGCAGCATGAAAGCTAGCTTCCACAAGCTAGCTGCCAGCTATTCTACATTCTGAGTAGAAAATCCCACATGGATAAGTTTTTAATTTTAAAATGCCCCCTAATATCCTACATTAGTTTTACATAATTGTGTTTTGGGGAGAGGGTTACTAGTATGAGGGCCACCTATTTTTATTTTTAATGTGGACTTTTGTTTGACTGGAGACACATTTGAGGTCTTTATATACCTCAGAAATCTCTCTTGAAACTGGATGGTACCTCTTATGATGTCAAGGTGACATCAAAGGAGTCTGTTTGCTAATTTTTTAATTTGTTTAATTTTTTAACTATTTAAATTTTTTAAGAGGAAGAAAAAGTATGCTACTGTTGCTGATTAGAGTAATCAGTAAGCAGGGTTTCACTGTCCTATATTGCTGATCACAGTACCTGGCTTGAGATGGTAGTAAGCAGATGGTTATGATACAAGAAGGCTAGAGGAGGAGAACGAGAGAGATAATTGAGAGAAAAGGTTTAAAGTTAAACCTGGGCTGTAGGAGGTCGGGGGGGGGGATCAGGACAAAAGAATTTACAAATAAGTAAATCCCAAACTTGGGCCAACAAAAAGAAGCAATCGCCCCAAAATACATATTTAGTACATATACAGGAAAACATGCATAATTATACAAAATATGAATTGAGCAATTTGCTTGCAGATCTGGCATAGTGGTCCAAATGAGTTTAAATAACTTTTCTATCTTGCAAGTTTGGCTTGAGATGGTAGCAAGCAAGCTGTTTATTATGATGCAGGAAGGCTACAAGAGGAGAAACCACTAGCAGGAACAATTGGGGTTTCTTCCTCCATTATATTAAAATCTACATATAGGTACTGTATGTCTGCATGAAATGCTTAATGGTCTGACCAATCTGACTGTCTTTCTACTCAATTTACTTTTTACATTGAACAAAAACAGTCAACCTTGGAGTGTAGGGTTACCAATGGAACAGAGTCATCCATCGCAAATGTTTTTGTCATTTGAATGAAATATAATTTTTAAAATGGACAGGTCTCTACCAATCTGTTTCCCTATCAATTGGCTCTAAGCATTTCAAACCAATGTTGAAGGGTCTCAGAAAGCCTCCTAAACAAAATGCATTTAAACATGGATAATTTTATTTTCTGGACAGTTAAAACACTGGTTTAAATTTACCGTATTTGCTCGATTATAAGACGAGGTTTTTTTCAGAGCAAATGCTCTGAAAAATACCCCTCGTCTTATAATCGGGGTCGACTTATAATCAGACCTCAAATAGGTCTGACTATGAGACTAAGATCCAGATCTCCCGCAGCTGCAGGGGACCTGGATCCTCCGGTGCGGGGAACTCTGATCTCTGACAGTCGGCGATGGACGCAGACAACCCCCGCTGCTAGCCACGCCTCCTTCCGGCTGCAGCGTAAGTGCGTGGGATCTACACGCTGCCCCGGCTACATGACAGGGAAGTCAGAAGCCCCGGTAAGTTTGGGGGGGGGAGTGTTAAATGGGGGGCATAAGGCATTTCTGGAGGCAGAGTGCTCTGTGAAATGCAATTTAACCCCCTTAATGCCACTCTGCCTCCAGAAATGCCTTTTTAACCCTCTATACGCCACTCTGCCTCCTGAATGCCTTAAACCTCCCTATATGCCACTCTTCCCCATAATATGCCTTTTAACCCTCTAAATGCCAGAGTGGCATATAGGGGTATTAGGGATTTCTGGAGGCAGAGTGGCACATAGGGTTAAAAGGCATATCATGGGGCACAGTGGCATTTAGAGGGTTAAAAGGCATTTCATGGGGCGCAGGTTGGAAAATAGAAGGAAATAAAACCAAAATATTTTTCTCAATCATAGCTTTTATAAAAAAAAAAAAAAAAAAAAAAAAAAAGTTTAGATGAATTAACATTTACTGGTAAAACTTTTCCTATAGGGTCATCTTATATTCAGGCTTTTTCTTTTTTTCCTAAATTAATATTCAGATTTGGGGGGTCGTCTTATAATCAGGGTCGTCTTATAATCGAGCAAATACGGTACATGTGTAATCAAATAAACATTTCATGTAGAGAGAGATCCAGCTGTCCAACAAAAACAAGCACTGCTTTGAACGGTTTTGTGAAGATTTTGCCACTCGCAAAATGGCGGAGCGTCCTTTAAAAAAATAAACGAAAGTTGCGAAGGTTTCAAAAAGGGTCCCTCCAGACCCTCTTGAGAACTCTGGCTCCCTTTGCAGGTTGAATACAGGTACTGCATTTAACCATGCAAGTCAAGGGTCTTTCTAATCACAAAGTGATTAGTAAAATATTTTAAAAATAAAAGTAGCTAAAAGAATATAAAACAAAATGTGGTAACATTTAAAAATAATCATGCAGTGATGTCACCATCAGGGGAACCATCCAGTTCTAGCAAAATGTAAAAAAAGTCAAAAAAATAAAGTTTATTATGAACAAGTGCTAAAATTAGTGCTGTATCTTCCCAAAAATCGTGACATGGAAAGAGTTAAAGTAAAAGCATTTCAAATACCCAAGGGGTGTCTACTGGAGAAAAAAAGCACACTTCCCTAATGTGGCCTTTTAGCTCTCAAACACCAGACAAACACATGCATGGGCGGAATCACTGTAATCAAAAATGTTGCTGAACACATATTGGGGTGGTTGACAGTGACATATACCATGGGCTGTACATTTATACCTTAAGTACAATGTGTGTGATGAAAAACACAAACTAAATCACTACCAGCAAAGGCCGGTGGTAAAATTAGTGCATGGAAAGGGTTAAAATATTGCCATCTGAAATATCCTGGGGTGTCTAGTTTTCAAAAATATATGGTTTGATGGGGTAAATTGAATTAGCCGACTTCAAAGATAGGACACGGGGGCAATAGGACCAGATGTCAAAATTTCAAGTAAAAAAAAAAAACATACACTTCTTAAATGTGGCATTTTACCTCTCAAACAAACCGACAAACCCATGCATGGGTGGTACTCGGGAGATGTTGCTGGACACATATTGGGGTGTTTGACAGTGACATAAACCAGGAGCTGTAAATCCATACCTGAAGTGCAATTTTTGTTATGGAAAAACACAAAATAAATTACTACCACAGTGTTTGACAGGGTGGTGATAGAATTACTGCATGGAATGGGTTAAAATACCAGCATTTGAAATACCTTAAGGTGTCTAGTTTTCAAAAATATATGGTTTGATGGGGTAAATTGCATCGGCCAGCTTTAAAAATACCTGAAATAGCACATGGGGCAGAATGACCAGAAATAGCAAAACACTACTTGTACTTATTGCCCAATAACTTGCAGAAAAAAGCAAAAAAAAAAACCATTTCTAAACGCAGGACAAATAGAATCAGTTTTTTTCTAATATTTCTTTTTTTTTTTTTGATAGGAAATTAGATGATATGATCAAAAAATGGTATCTGAAGAAAGCCCTTCTTGCCCTGAAAAAAAACAACTTGTGTGGGTACACTAAATGGGAGAGGAGAAAATTACAGCTAAACACGAGCACCGCAAAAGTGTTAAAACAGCCTTGTGCCCAAAGGATACAAAAACTAAAAAAAAACAGTCCACTCCTTAAGGGGTTAATAATGCACTTTCAACACAGTCTTGTGACTGTGGCTGAAATTTCTGTATTAATTTCTACATATCATAATAGGCTATTAAAAGGAAGAACAAACAATTCCTAACCCACAAGGGTTTTACAATTCTGATCATTCTTAATGAAAGCCTTAGTTTTGTATCCATTAAAATCCACAGGCAGAATAAGACAGACAGCAGGCACCACAATCAATTAAAACAAGCAGCTCCATACACATTGTGGCATTGCATGCACGCTAAGCCATCTAAGTGCCTAATATAAAATAAGATATACCGTGCAGGGGTCAGCCTTAGAATTATAACCCAATAGAACCAAGAACAGGGGTAGAAAAAAGGCAATCTTAATTATAAACTATACAGTTAAAAGGGAAACACTCCAAAAAGTTTGGATGGAACAAAAGAAAAGCCACCGAGGCTAGAAATTACAAGAAAAATAAAATGCTTTGGTGACTCATTCCAAAATGTTTTAATTATTTAGATCTTGCCAGTTATTTTTCAATCCTTCTTTTTCGTGGTACTATCCTCAAGTTCAGATGTACATGATCGCTTCGCATGATACCAGTCCTCATCATTAAAACGTGAAAATTATGTAACTGAATAGATAGAAACATTTTATGAGTAAACAAACAAATGCAAGAAGACTTTCCCTAGTCTCCAAGTCAACAAAGAAACAGCAGATAAGAACCATTGCCCATTTTTTCCTGATACGAAGACTCAATCAGTCCCTGGTCTTGGCTTAAATTCAGGATAGCTTTATGTCTCCCCGCTGCATGTTTAAATTCACTCACTGAATTAGCCTCTATCATACTAGCAGTGAACTTATCACAAAAACTGCTTGAATAATCATATGTATTCCACTTTGCAAGTTTTATTTCTGGATTTCTCCAGGTACCATGTACTTCGTAAATCCCGATGTCACATAGTAAATGAGTCTGAAAAGTCTGTCATGACAAACATAATATCGCAGAGGACGAATTGAGAAAACAAGGCTGAAACCCGAGTAAATGCGGCAGCCTTAAAATAGCAAGACCTGAAATCTGCCTTAACAGTTTTCACTCCAATTCCACCAAAGAATGGGCATGATGCATTGAAAAGGTCCAGCTATCTGAAAGCACTCAGTCTACGATCACACTCCCATCAGTACACATCACTCAACTATGCAGTCGTAGCAAGGAGCGCTCCCTCACCCAGGTACAGTACTATGAGAAAGTATTTGCCCCATCCCCAGTTTATTCTAGTTTTTGCTTTTGTCACACTTAAATGTTTTAATTCATCCAACTAAAGACAACATGAATAAACACATAATGCAGCGGTTAGATGATCATTTAATTTTTGAAGGTATAGCATTAATCAAAACCTCTCTCACCCATGTGAAAAAGGAATTTGCCCCTAAACTTAAAAACTGGTTCTGTCACCCTTGGTGACCACTGCAATCAAACTTTTGCGATAACTGGCAATGACTCCATTACATCAGTGTGGAGGAATTTTGGCCCTTCCTCTTGGCAGAATTGTTTTCATTCAGCCACATTGGAAGCTTTGAGGATGAACTGCTTTTTAAGGTCATGCCACAGCATCCCAAATCAGATTCAAGTTAGGAATTTGGCTAGGCCACTCCACAACCGTCTCTGTTTCTTTTGAGCCATTCAGGGGTGGACTTTCTTGTGTGCGTCGTGTCATTGACCCCACTGCATAACAAGTCGCTCAGGTCCTGAAGCAAGAAAGGATCCCCTGACCAGCTGCCTATAAGAATGGGGCTGCCTCCCAGCTATCTCCCATGTCTTCGATATACTACAGTATGTGGCTCGCGAACACTGTGGGTGGGTGTCAGTACCTTGTGCTCTTCCATTAATTTCATTCACTTTAGGCAGGCAATGAGTGACAAGAATCAGACTATGGAGGAAGCGAGCAGCTGGAGAGCTTCTATCTTGGTTTTTTAAAGAATACTTTAGAAGGGCTCTCTGGGACATGAAACAATCCCTTTAATTAATCAACTACACATTATTTAATGTTAATGGTTTGTAATCAGTCCAATTGTTTAGCACCTCAGAAACTTGAGGCTTTACTATAAAAACATTTACTGTTTTTGTTGCAAACCCATTGGGGGTATTAAGTTTTTTCCAATGTGCATTTGCATGCTCCCCAGCTATTTTCTGCAACGTTGATATACTTCAGAAGCGGTCTCCAAGGCATCGCCACAGATGTCAAAGGTCACTGATTTGGGGGTACAGTGTGGACAATGGGAATTATGCCCCAGTCATTTTCCCCATTTAGCATGATCACGTGAAGCAAGAGAGGAGGTGACAGGGCATGGTAACTCCACACATGCACCAGTGTTCTACATACCACTCCTGGGTGGAGGCAGCTATAGGCTTATGGAATGAAGAACTGTAAATCTCAAACCATCATTTGCAAAAGGCACAGACAAACACAAGACTTCTAAATAAGTCACCATGGTCAGGAAGCACTATACTATAAGAGCAAAATCAACAATTTAATCAAATAAAATGTCAGTTTTTCTGTGGTATGTAAATGCCTCCTCCAATGTAGATTAATATCATTACATAATATGCAGCATATAAATTGTTTATTCACAAATATTTAATGCTACATTTTACAAGTGCATCAGTGAATTTTGTGTTGTTGATGCCAGATGGCATATAGATTAATTAATTGCTCACATTTTTCATGTGCTTTTACTGATGTTTTTATTACATTGCTTTGACAGCTTCTTTACGATCAGGGCTCAAAACACACTAGACATCAGTCACCTAAAAATGACATCCTGATGTACCAACTACAATCTCAACATACACAAGGCCAGCTGCGTTGCACACTCCACTTCCAGTCTATTTCTGTATCTTCTGCCAGGTTTAGTGTTAACACAAACACATAATTCCTCCATACTTGTGATATACATGCAAGCTGACAGATCCTACAAATGAATAGACACAAGATGCCTCATATACATTACAGTTCAGTTTTTAGAACTTTTTATAACATTCATAACATTCAAGCTATTAAGAAACTCATACTTTGGGCACTGCAAGCATCCACATTGCCATGATAATGTGTCGTATTTCCATTAAAAATAAATAAATATTTTATTAACACTTGTTAAATGAACAACCAATGAAGGGAAGGAGAAGAAGATGATGAAAAATATAACCATTCCAAATCAAACTCTTCCAGCCACGAAATTAGCCTGAGGACTGACAGCAGCTTATATTGAGGATTCCCTTTTGACTCATCTGAAGTGTCTCCGACTATCTCAGATAATGAGATTCCCTTTAATTATAGGAAACCATCAACATGGAACTAAGAAATCTGAAACTCATTCACCATGAAAGGACAGAAATTAAGAAACAGGTTAAACAAAGAAAATCCATCCATAATTTTTGTATTTTTAATTTAGTTTTTTTTAAGAAAATGTGAGGGAGGAAAAATTGTGTTGTCTGTAATGGGTGGGTTCAAAGTTTGTATGATGCAAGTCAGAAATTGTTGATGCTATATAAATATAAATAATACATAATAAGCCACATCTCATTCCTCTTAAAATAAAAAGTTAACCACTAGAGTGTCAGCTACACAGATAGCTCCTACACTCCGAGTCTGAACCTTATATTAAGCAAACCGTCTTCTGGAGTGTAGTGATGTCTGTTAAGGAGAGAAAAGGTGCTTTTGATTGCTCTGTGACTTACTTCTCCGACAATAAAGAAAAAAAATCTGATAGCTGCCTTTAGCCCATAGTCAGGTCCATGGAGCTCGCTGCCATGGTAACCAATAAAAAAAATTCAAGCATGTCAATGCACTTCCATTATGAGATCAGTTGGCAGGCATGCAGGAAATAACCCCAGTTGTAAAGTCATTGGTGCCCCCGCCACTCCTTTAATATAAAATAACAGAGACAAGGGCAAATTATTTAAGTTCATTTTTGTATATATATATATATATATATATATATATATATATATATATATATATATATATATATATATATATATATATATATAAAAAAAAAAATTGACAGATGAACTTTTGTGGGCTAGAACCTCCATCAACTCCAGCCAGTATGAAGAAGACGATGATATCTGTAGCCTTCAAAAGCAGGTGGATGTGCAATCAGTACAGTTGTTTGCTGTAGTTGTATGTAACTTTTCCTAGACTGACTTCGGATATTAAGAGGCGACACAAGGCTGAGCTAACATGAGAAGAGCCATTTATGAAGCCAAAGTATTATAACAAACGCAAGGGCATTCCCGCATTTTGTATCAATATGTGGCTTGGGTATGGACATTTATGCGATTACATTGCCCCCAGGCATCAAGTGTCATGCAATCAGCGCTATGTTCTCAAAAAGGCATCCAGGGCATTTCTACGAAGGTCAGTTTAATAGAGCCCTACAGAATATATGCAGGAAGATGGGTAGTAAGAATAACATTTTTGGTTTTCCTTTTTTCACTTAAAATACCTGAATAATGTTGTGTCACACTTCCGGGTTACCTTTTAATTCTTCCTTACCTCTACACTTCTGGTAATTTGGTTTTAGGCTGTCCTACAGAACTATATAGGCTTTTCCTGTTATGAACGTGTATGACAATGTGGTTAAATTCCATGTTAACATTAAATTCTTGTTGTCAGAAATCCGCCTAACATGTACACATTTGAATGTGGTTAACCTTTGCATCTTCCAAAATACTAATCTGCGCCGGATGATTGCTGTAGGTTTTCATTGTATCCCTATTTGCAAACGTCAAATCTAATATCGGTTCCCAATTAACTGGTATAGCAATGAACTCAAAAATAAACCACCTTCTTGCTAACACAACAGAAGGGCCCCTCTAATGCACATCTGGCTTATCGAAGTGACCCCTAACCCATGACATCACCTCTTCTACTAGATCCTCCTAAACAGCATATTAGTCCAACAACCTATAGTGTCTTTTATACATTCCATATGATGTTCAGCAACATATACATACATTTTTTTTTAAATGTATTTGTATACAAACCACAGAACATTTGTGGCATACTTGCCCATTCTAATTTTACCCAAAAAAGCTACAGAGGTTCTTCAATTTATCATGAAATGTTACAATCTACACCATCTTCTCCATCAGTTTACAGACCGTATACAGTATTGAAGGATTAATGAATGAACACACTATTACAAACAAATAAAACATCAAAGTCTAAGGTATAATAGAACAATAATGTTTTACAATATGTAACCAAGTATATTATACAAAAGCGAAAAAAAAAATATAAAACAAATGTATCCCTGTGACACTGAGTGTAAGCAAGTGTTAACACACGCCACATTCCCAGTACCCGAAGCCGCTCAGAACTATTGTTTTTAATGGTCAGACAGGGGGACTTGTTTAGGGGGTGTTGAGAGAAGCATGCACTTTCTTCTTAAAATACCGTAACTGCCGCCTAATTATAACTATTTTTGTAACAGAGGCATGTATTAGTGTTATGTATTTATGCACATTTGTACCTGCGATACACTTAGACCCACTGAATAGTCGGATTTTTCTTAGAAAGAAAGAAAAATGGCCATCGGGCAAGAAGAGAGACAGAAGGATTTGGGTAGCAAACAGCCTGCCCATACACTTTGGAGGTGGTTTTCTGTTTGTGATGTAAACCTGCTGTGGTACAAACATTTAGACAAGCTTAGTCAAAAGGATGTTGGAAATGAATACTTGTGGTTAAAAAAGCCATAATAAATTGGCTCTTTACCATTATTTTGAATAGAGTCCTATGGGTGGTGTAGTGCGTTTGGTCCTTTCGCATTCCAAAACCCTTTACATATAAGTTATTTTTCATTTTAAGTTAATATTTAATACTTGCTTGAATAACAGTTGGCATGTTTATATATGGATATTCAGTTTGTAATAATAAAAAATAATTGGTTCACATTTGAAACAATTTGAGATGTAAGCTTGGAAAACATAAATTAGGAAACGGCAGCGATCATTCCAATGTGTTTGTTATATGTGGACGTATATGAATTAGGATGTAGAGTCACATAAGCCTCTGTGATCTCAGAGGCCAGCGGTGTATAGGCTGTCCCGTTAAAGCGGTACTACCAACCCGTACAGAACATGTCCTTACCAACACGTATATGACATTTTTAATGAACCCCACTGTAATGAAGAACCAAACTACTTATGAATGAAAGTGCAGGTTCATTGGTAAACAAAACCTACCTCAAACAGATACTTACAACATGCGTTACTTGATTTGATTGATTTAGAACTACAATAGTTTTATTTGTAATACACACTGTTGTTCTGATGTTGTAACAAAACATGTATTCATTCATTCATGGACAGAAAACAAAAAATGTAAATACACTGTTGGGACCTCACCAACTCACTGCCTAGAGGCATGATCAGGTTAATCTATGTAGAACCTTTGAGTAAGACTGAAGAGTATTTAAGTAGCCAGAAATTAAACATCCATATAAAGTAGAATATAAAGTGGCATAAAACAATAATAATCGCCATCATTCCATAAGTGCATAAAGCTAGACTTATTGGCTTAGGGACAAAACATTTTCAACAAAATATTTTAAAATTACGACTATGCCTTCATGTACCACCGTCCCTATAAAAAGAACAGCGAGATGACAAGAGATGCAACTACTTTTCATTTCATGGCACATTTAACGCCGCCATCTGGTTACTTATCTGTCAATCATGATAACAGCAGTAGTACTATCCCTTCTGCATCCACAACTTAATGGAGTTACGCCAAGAGGCTTTAGGTCCCTGGAAATCACTGCTGAAACATTTAGTTGTTTAGGAATTACCTAAATGTACAGATTCCAGAATTTATCCTCTGAGCAGACAGAAGATTTGCTTGTATTAGTTTTACATCAGGAAGGGCTTAGATCTAGCTGAAGTTTGTATATATACACATATATAATGGGTGGGCAAGATGTAGCAAAATGCGGTCATCTAGAAAGATAAGTATCCAGAGCGGTTTTATCCTGTAAATAAACAGTTTGTGTAAAACCCTTCATAAGGTGTTTGTCCCGTTGCTTTAAGGCACTTCTTCACAGCAGGGACCAAAATGTGACAGCTTCACGAGCAGCTCACACCCGGGACAGCACCTCCAGGGGCAAATACAAGGATGCTGGAGCGCTACAACAGCACACATCAGCTCGCGGCCAAATCCACCCAAAGGAATGTGTCAATAAATGGAGGAATCCGCGTGCGATTACATAAGAAAACTCTCAGAACATTCATCAATTACAATCCTGTACTCAAAGGAACTGCCTCCCGCGCCAGATGATCATCACCATGTCATGTGGAGCCAGCCTTAGAGGGATGCTTTACCCCTTCAGGAGACGCATCAAACCCCGCAATGTACACACCATCAGGTGGGGTACACATGCGTATGCACAGACTGCAACTCCCATCATGCTCAGCTGACATGTGCCACTGAGAATAGAGCGTAACGTATAGGTTGCTGGGGTGACAGTTCGGATCATGCCCATTAATCTGTCGAGTGAGGATGATGCGAGTTGCAGTTCCAGATTACGCCTTTAATTTAGTTGACATTATAGGGAGGACATAAGGCACTGACCTGACGCCCCTGTGAAGTTGCCGATAGCTGCATGTCACTAAGACGAAGTGCCGTCATACTCAGTTGGCTGATGCCCACTTCAGCGTCCCTTGTCCCTGGGCCAGAGCCCGTATCACTCCGCAGCTCAGAGCGGAGCTCCAGATAGCAGCAGATAGTCACCAAGTGCAGCGACAGAGATAGGGCGAACAGTGCCAAAAAGAGCCGGCAGCCACCGCAAACCTTCGGACAGCCGCATCCCGAGTGCGGTGGCGGCGTCAGAGAGGTGGAGCCGGTGTCCAAGGAAAGGGAGGGGTCCGTCCCAGGCTGCTTCTCGGACAGGCTTCGAGGTGCCATGCTCGCAACGGGTTAAGGAGCGGTCAAGACACCGACGAAGGAAGTTGCAGCCCGGCCCCGGGACTGTTACGGTCCCTCAGGAGCACTTTTGGCTGGTAAATACAACACCGGCTACAGAGCCATGAGCGGTGCAGAGACTGTAAGTGACCGACACGGCTCGGCGGCGAACACCACATCAAGTAACTCTTCACAGCAGGGCAAAGAGGAGGCGCGGGACACAGCACAGACTTCCAACACATAGCCACGCCCATTCCCCACCAGGCCCTCCCCTCAAAGCCTTGGCACAAAGCTTACACGCCTCAATCGCCCTCACATCAAGCCCCGCCCATACGCAGTATCATACCTCCCACAGAGAAAATGTTTGCCCAATCGCAGAAACGCCTTGTAAGTACACACACATCCTCAAAGTGAGCTCCTCCCACACGTAACAGAAACAAGGTCGCCACCTGTGGGCCACTGGGGCGCACTGCAGGTACACTGACGCAATGCTTATGTGGAACAAGACAGTGAGCACAAAAAATACAGTAGGGATAGTCCACAAAACATTAACTGTCCCTACCCGGATTTTAAGAAATTAAACCGTAGTAGATCTGTCAATTTATTCTTCCCTCTGAAAGCTTCATCACATAAAGACGACACAGACACGTCTGTGAACTTTTTGTTTATCTGTTTCTATGGTAACAACCCATCAATGCCTTTATTTGGGTCACATAAAATGTTACTGTTCCAAGCAAAGATTACAGAATTATTTCTTGGTAAGGTAAGAGCATATAAAAGTACCAAAACTGATGTTTGTCGTTGTATAATGCATATTAATGCACATTTATGAATTCACAGAAAAGTTGTTTTAAACTGTTTTTATTTTAACATACACTATATGACCAATAGGATGTGGACACCCCTCTAATTATTGAGTTTAGGTGTTTCAGCAACATCCATTGCTAACAGGTGTATAAAATCAAGCATATAGGGAGCCATCTCCGTAGAAAAACATTGGCTTTAGAATGGGTCATGCTGAAGAGGTCATTGACTTTAAACGTGGCACTGTCAGAGGATGCCACCTTTGCCACAAGTCAGTTTGTGAAGCTTCTACCATGCTTGATCTGCCCCGATCCACTGTAAGTGTTGTTATTGTGAAGCGGAAGCATCTAGGAGTAACAGCAGCTCAGCCATGAAGCAGTAGACCTCTCACACTTACAGAGCAGGACTGCTGAGTGCTGAAGAGCATAGAGCGTAAAAATCACCTGTTACACTCACTACAGACAACTCTGGAAGCAACATCAGCACAAGCACTGTCCGCCAGGAGCCATGAAATGGGTTTTTATGGCTAAGGAATGAAATAGGTTTCCATGGCCGAAGATCACTATGCGCATTGCCAAGTGTCAGCTGGAGGGGTGTAAAGCACACTGCTACTGGACTCTGGAGCAGTGGAAACATGTACTTTAGAGTGATGAATCACACTTCACTATCAGGAAGTCTGATGGATGAATCTGTTTTTGGTGGATGCCAGGAGAATGCCACCTACCAGAATACATAGTGCCTACTGTAAAGTTTGGTGGAGGAGGGATAATGGTCTGGGGTTTGGGCTAAGCCCCTTAGTTCTAGTGAAAGGTGATATTAATGCTACAGCATGCAAATACGCTTTAGACAACTGTATGCTTCCACCTTTAGGGCACCAGATTAGAGAAAGTCCTTTCCTGTTCCGGCACGGCTGTACCCCTGTGCGGAAAACAAGGTCCATAAATACACACAAGGACTTGAGCAGCCTGCAGAGAGGCCTAAAGAATTAATGTAATAAAATTTCAAATCATGCACAGGTCACTGACCTTAACCATATTGAACACCTTTGGGATTAATATTGGTATCCAAGGCTTTAGAATGGGATATCTAACCAGCTTATATGGGAGTGTTGGTCCACATATTTTTGATCATGTAGTGTAAGTTTATTAGATTTTGCTTGCTTTAGTATATTAGATATTTTACCTTTGTTCTTTCAAGCATGAAGAGAAATTCATATTTGTTGTCATATTTCACGTAAACCTTGCAACTTCTGAAGCATAACAAAACGGTGGGCCCCTTACTAGTTTATTTGCAATCCTGTATTAGTTGTAAATGGCTTTGTCCTGACATATGTCACTGTGCATAGGTGAAATCCGTTATAAATCTGGTAATAAATAATTACAGAATTAGTTACATTGTTAATGACAACTTCAAAGGGTCCACAAGTGCTACAAAATAACCATGGAAACCCCCTGACCCTGCCTACTTATGTAAATGCCTATGTATTACGCCTATGTAGATAGATAGATTATAGAAGATAGACAGACAGATAGACATGTATAGAAAGAAAGAAAGAAAGAAAGAAAGAAAACCACATTTTTCACTTACTGCGTTCTGTCTGTTTGCAGGATTCCAGCTTTTAAGGGCCACTGGATTACTGGGACACTTGGTGAGCTTGGTTTACAAACAGTGTCATGAGCATGTGGAAATCATACACGGGAATATTCAGGCTTTAATAAAGTGCTTTAATCTGCAGCAAGTTGCCAATAGTAATGCTTACATCAGGAAAAAAAGAAAAAGGCTAAACTACCGTTGCCTTTTTGAGATGTGGGGTGGTCTGCTGACATCATTGGGTGGTCCACTGGAGACCCACAGGCAGAAAAAAAAGTAGTGGCATGGTGGACCCCCCGCTCCCACGACCTGTAGATTCTCCATGGTGACCTGGACACCCAAAGAAGTGATGCTTCACCCGGAGTCTATGAGCAAAACCAGGAGCGTTCCCAGGTATGATGATACTACTACATTAGTAGTTACACTATTTAATAGATAAACACATTTCCTTGAATGCTTGCACGCAGGGCTCTCTCCACCTAATGTTTGTCTTGGTCTGTCAATTCTCCTCTTGTCATACCCCTTGAATAAATGTACTGTGTTAAGCGCTGCGTAGATTGTTGGCGTTATATAAATAAAAGATAATAATAATTTCTGGTTTTCTATACAGATTATTGGGCTTTTAGGCCTTAGGGTAATAGGACATTCATATCCACCAAATGTTCCAAGCTTCTTGAAAAAAGGGACATCAGGGGAAGGAATGTTGCTGTCCCTCATAAAGAAGGACCCCATGGGGTGTATGGGTACTCTTTGTTAACAATTAGCATTTCCACAGGATAAAATGATGGGTAGGTGGGGGGAGAATCAAGTCTGGACCACTCAGTGGGTTGTAACCCCTGTTGTCACAAAGAAACCCCCTTTATGATGTATACTAGAGGAAGTAAAATATCCATCTCAATGGGTATTCAAATCCATTAAATGCAGGATTATGTAGCATGATCATCCTATTTTTCTTACCAGCAGGTAGTGCAGTAGAGGGTTCAGCTTTTTTAACAAAATTGGGGAAAAAAGGAAAGCCCTGAAGCTACAAGGGCAGCACGACTAGGGATCCGAAACTATGCTTACATCACCCTTGTAAGCAGATGTAACAATCCATAGAAAAGGAAAGCATAACGAATGAATGATGTAGGGGCAAATTATGTCAGAAGAAATTAACAGTTTAGAGTCCCTGACCAGACCAGGTTTTATCCCACCCTTATTTTAATAATTTTGTCCCTTTTTGTTGATAGGGTTTAGTAGAAGGTATTTTATAGCACTCTTGATTGCATTTGTCACTCAAGATGTTGTAAACGGGTTCTGTCCCTAAATTTGTATGTTAAAAAATTGAATAAATAGAGATTTCTCATAAAGTAATTCACCACCTCATTTGGGCATGAGTGGCTATGGCTGGAAATGGGGTGTGCGGGTTGCCTTCATCTGGGTAAATCCTAAGTAATTTCTTGGATTGGTTGAAGTTAATATTATTTTCCAAACCTGTATCACTATGTAACATTTCATGTACCTATAGTACATTTCTGATGTTTTGCTTTTATATTTAATGTCAGGCAGCGGTAGGACCTTGAAAGAAAATGAGAAGATCAGATTAGCAGTTGGAGAAAGGAGTCTATCCACCATTTTTATATGGTTGATTGAGAGAAATTGCCATCTCATTGTGACACAACGCAACCATGATGGATGGCTGGGCTTGTAGAGATTGAACAGCCCAGGCTTATGGTTTGGTGTTTGGGGCTGTGTTCTCTCATGGATAGATGCAGCCCTGCTACTCACCAGTGGATGTGAGGGCATGGTGCTGCCCTCACACGATGGTACAAGTGGCAAAAACCTTAACTGGAAAACGTCAGCGCCAAGTAGTGTATCTCACAAATAATTAATTTTGATATTTGTAATATGCTGATAAAGTCTTATTATTTTGTGTATTATGAATCAATGCTGTGGTCATTATTATCCGCATTTTGAGTAATTTATGCATAAATGTATCAAGTGAATTTCAGAGGAGTGTGGCCTCAAAGCGGAAGGGAGGTTGAGGATTCAACTAGTCACGAAAGAGGGTGAATGGATAAGTTTATTTTCTAAAGGATGTACATGAAGAGCTGATATAAATCTCAGTTCCAGTGGTTGGTCATTTATTTAAATGGACTCTCCAGCCATCATATGGACTTTAATGCAACAGTTGAGTGTCTCCAGTAAATCCTCATTGAGTCCCCCTTGCAAATGCATCAATGGATTCTGCAGGAAGGCAGTATTTGTCTCTTTGATGAGTTGATGAGAGGCAGCAAACAGTAAAAAAAAAAAAAACATTATAACCGTATATTACAGAGACCTTCATCAGGATCATGTCAGCTCTGCTTGTTGCATAGGTTCACAGATATCAGCTATACATTTCCTGATCTACTTTACTATCAAGTAATCTATGGTTTTCATATTCCATGTGCTGTTTATTTAATTCAGCAAAGGATTACACTGTGCACCAATTGTAGCTTTCCTGACCATGGCATACCATACCCCAACACCCTCAACTGACTAGGCTAAGGAGCAACGTTAGTGCTTTACATTGTAAAAATGCAGGTAGATGGGAAGGTGGATTTCTAACAAATTATTAAATAAACTAGTTTATTTTATGTATAAACTGTACTTCTTGTTTGTGAATGTACTGAAAAGTCATGGGTATAACACTAGTGCAGACTGTGCATGCATAATGCAGACTACAAGTAGTACGAAAATTAGTTTATTCCATGTTTTTTTACATTTATAATAGTAAAATATGTATCTTAAAATGTCATATACTTAAGACTTTGCAGTACTGACGCCCAGTGGGCAAACAGAGGAACAGCAATTTACTTGTTAAGTCTACTTACTGGAAATGGGTTTCAACAGGAACAGTTACCAATTCCGCAGAGAACGATTCCCCAGAGAACGATTCCCCTGGAGCTTGATGATCTGCTAAGGGTAATGCATCAAACTTTTAGCAAGTTCTTTAGGAAGTTAAGCTTGGTTTTGTTTGTGTTAACAAAAAAAAAAACCCAGCCCAGCCCAAAATCTGTATGCATATGTGGCCTTATTACCATAGAAACCATGGAATGGTTTTATTGTCAACAACATTTCATAAGTTGGTGAAACAATGGTGAAAGGACCACATTTCAGGTGTTCACTCCTTATACATAATCCTCCAATGACCTTTAGTTAATGGATATTATGTAAAAAGCAAAGTTTTTTTTATCATCATAACAACCAAGAGATTGGCCCTGCCGATCGGATGATTCCATTGGTTGTTATGGCATTAAGACCACTTTATAAACTTTGTCTCTATCATCTTTCGTACATAATGCCCAATATATTAACGAGAGGGTCCAAAGAATACCATAAGGCTTTCATTTTACTTTTCTACCCATAGGGAACTTATCTAGGACTATCAAAGGCACATTACAAGGTTTCAATATTTCATTAATCACAAGACTGTGATAAGTTGTTTTGAGTCACAATTTAGATCGAACACTGTGGTTCTCATGACAGATTTGTGTATTTTCTCTATTGTACATAAGCACAGAACTGTCATTGTTCAAACAAGAATAAAAGTATAGGTAAGTATAACGTTATACATTATTGATATAAGATATATAGTCCCATCATTTCTTTTTTGTAATGAAATAATCAGTGTTGCCATTTAGGGAACGATGTGATGCTTTTAAGAACTAATATCCTTTATGGAAAGGATGTCAAGGTAAATATCTGGGTGAGATATTGTGAACACTTAGAGAAGTGTACTGTATGAGGATAATTCATAGTTCACTATGGAAACCAAACGAATAGAACAGTAATAAGACAGCAAGTACCAGTAACCCAGGCAAGTGAATGAAGGCAGAGTATAAGGATTCACTAAAAGCCAAATAGAATAATGTAAAAAGGTGTTCTATCTGCTTAATACATATAAATAAATAAAATCTATATAAAAATATAAATAAAATCTCTATCTGAATGTTAACATTTTAAATGGTTAATTGCATTAAAGCTAAATTTATGTTACAACTGGGCAAAAGTAAGCATGGGGACTTTGCAAGTCAAATTGTTACGTTACATACTACTTGTTATGTCCTGTCCACCCATTGTACTGCGCTATGGAATTTGATGGCGCTATATAAAACAATAAATAATAATAATTCCCCCCAAAATGCCAATGAATGAGAAAATACTTTTATACAATATGCGTGAAATGAATGCTACCTGAGATACCTGAAATAAACCTCGCAGATGTAAAAAATTTTTTTTAGAAGTTTCGGTTATATCCACATATGTCCATCAGATATAGGAGTTTCAGGACTTATTTATGACAAGTTATTCTATAGCAATTAAGTTTGATCCAGTAGTTAGTAAAGCCAGAACAGACTATATAGCCAGCATCCCAGGAGGCAGTGAAACACAAGAATTATTGTGGTTTGAAGGGTAATATTGTGTTTCAGGGCTCTTTTTTTTTTTCTCCAAGCATCTTTTGAGGCTATGCTCAATGTTATGCTTCCAACTTTGTGGGAACAGTTTGAGGAAGGCACTGCCCGAGTGCACAAAGCAAGGTCCATAAATGTAAGGTTGGAGGAGATGCAGGAAAAACACAGAGGCGAGGTGCAGGAACAAGTGAACTGAAAGCAGCGAAAACTGTACACGGAGCCGGGACGGGTTAACGGAGAGCAGCGTAGTGCAGTATACAAGCCGGGTTCGGGTTCACGGAGAGCAGCGTAGTGCAGTATACAAGCCGGGTTCGGGTTCACGGAGAGCAGCGTAGTCAAAAACAAACCCAAGGTCGATACACAGGAAATCGGGAAAGCCGTTAAGTAGACAAGGGTCGGGACAATAGAAGGCAGCAATGTCAGAGGAATAGCCAGGATCGGTAACAGTAGTCAGGAGAAAATCACAAGGAACGCTATACTCGGCAAAATAACTGGGCGTGCTGGGTTTTAAACTTGCCGTCATTCAGGCGCGTTCCCCGACTTCTCCACTCGGGGACGCATAAAGTTTGTTGAAGGCGCACGCGCCCGAAGCTCGGACCCTAACAATAAAAATATGGTTGGTGACCTCAACTCCATCGAATACCTGTGGAATGAACTGGAACAACTGGACAAGTGAGAGATGTTATAGCTGCAAAGGCAGGACCAACTACGTATTAATGTCTATGTATTTACAACATGATGTCCATACCTGGGAACTTGTGGTTTCGGACTGCCCAGAGACTACCCTTGCAGGACACGGCCAGGACTGCCCACTGACCCCCATGGGTGGGGAGTGGGGCGTGTCAAGACCCCTGGAGGATTCGGGTGTTGACAAACTCGGAGTTCCCATGTATGGTGATGTTATAAAAGTCTCTGTTGGTGAAATGGTCAGATGTCCAAAAACTTTTGTCCATATAGTGTACATTGAAAAAAATGGTACGATGGACAGACATAAGGATCGCCAAATCAATGCGAATAAAGTGTGTAGTTTGTTGTCTTTTGACAAACACTAATGCCTGTCCCTGATATGGCTAGTACATTTCTTTTAAATGTATCATTTGGAAAGGCGGACACACACCATGCATGCAGGATGGGAGCATTACATTATAGCGCATTGGGTTTCACTTGATATATCATGTACATGGGAAATCTGTATGCATTTTTAACATTTTTCTCTAATTGCTTTTTTGCAGGTGCCAAACGCTAGCATCTGGTACTGCATACAAAATAGTTTCATCCAAACTATAGTTCTGTAAAATCTGCTTTACCCTGCATGAAACTACCAGATGTGTTTATACCTTGTCAGCTGTCTGAGCAGATAAGGCCTCATTCCAGAAACCATAAAGAAACCACAATTAACAATTAAGCAAATTAGAGGCACTATTAAATAAAATGCAATTTTGTGGCATGCCTATCACCCAAAAGCATGGTAAGTAACTACTTCTAACTCACTTTTCAGTCTTACCATTGTAAAAAGAACATGCCAGTGGCCACATAAACCAAAAAGTCAGCAGGGTAGTTCTAGGATTTGAAGGGTCCAAGGGAAAAACATTTATGGGGTCCATGTCTAACTGATAAAACTAAACAATTCAATACACATGTTCAAGCTGTTAGTTCTTGAAGATTTTTTAAAGAAATATAAAATATAGTGATATAGTAATATGATATATCTGTGTCACACTTTTGTAAGCCTTCTCCTCTATATTCTGATGGAGCCCCATAAGACAATGGGTTGACTAAGCAGCTATGTACGGTAATCTTCTTATATTGTAGCGCCACTTACAGTACCGTCCATGGTGTTAAGGGGAGAGATAAGGGATTATGAGCAGCACGGAGCAAGAAGTTCAATTCTTCTAAATGTGGGAATAGGCTGACCAAGATGCCAGACCAATGTTGCTTCTTTACAATCAGATTTCATACCCAGTCATGAATGTCCATCCCCTTGGAGTCTGTATGAGAAGAAAAGCTTCCACTGTTAACAAAAATTCATTAAGAACATCATTAAAAACTCTAGGGGCAAATAACAAATGAGAGAAGCAACTCTAAAACAGCCCATGCAACCCACTAGAGAAGGTTAAAGGGGTACTTTAGTGTCCCGGGCCCCCCTACTATAAGGAGGATGCATATAAGACTACTCTGAGTATTTCTATTCACTACACTGTATTTCAGATCCATCTGATGGCATTTTAATGGACAAAATTTACCTTTTCAAAAAGGGAATTTCTAAGTGACCCCAAAGGCTTTTCTGCAATCGTGTATATTTGTGTAGGTAATATAAAAATAAAACAGTGTAATGTAGGGGTTCTCTGTGGCTATTCAAAACATAACAGACCTACAGTTGTGCTCAAAAATTTGCATACCCTGGCAGAAATTGTGAAATTTTGGCATTGATTGATCATGACTGATCATGCATCTTTTAATCAAGGCTAGTGATCATATGAAGCCATTTATTATCACATAGTAGTCTGGCTCCTTTTTAACTCATAATGATAGATTATTATTACTTATTGTTCTATATATAGCGCCATCAAATTCCGTAGCTCTGTATATCCCCCAAATGGTCCTGATCAAAAGTTTACATACCCTTGAATGTTTGGCCTTGTTACAGACACACAGGGTGACACACAGGTTAATGACAATTAAAGGTTAATTCCCCACACCTGTGGCTTTTTAAATTGCAGTAAGTGCCTGTATATAAATACTCAGTGAGTTTGTTAGCTCTCACGTGGATGCACTGAGCAGGCTAGATACTGAGTCATGAGGAGCAGAAAAGAACTGTCAAAAAACCTGCGAAACAAGGCAATGGAACTTTATAAAGATGGAAAAGGATATAAAAAGATATCCAAAGCCTTGAAAATGCCAGTCAGTATTGTTCAATCGCTTATTAAGAAGTGAGAAGTTTGGGGATCCCCTGTGCAATTGGTTGATGCCAGAGGAGGTCCCTGCAGGTGACCAATAGAATCGTTTGCACGGCCCTTTAACTCCTGACGCCGAACCTACGGATTCCCGCTTCCGTCAACCCCTGCGATGCTGAGTAGATAAGGTAGGCTAGATGGGGAAGGGACCAGGCAGATTAGTAGACGAAGACAAACACGAAGATTCTTCATGTTGTGTGTCTTCGTCTTCGTATACGTTTTACCGCCACCATGTTCGTATGTTCAGTATTCAGGCTGAATAACGAAAACGCACCCTTTGTTCATGTTCGCCCAAATACAAATGCACAAGTCTAGTTCTGGTAATACTAAAAAATTATTGTAACAGAATCACCTGTCATACAGGGCCCCAAGGTAGTCAGAGATGGCTCCAGCCTGGCTGTCAAACAAAGAAAGCACAGCTAGGAACTCCATTGTTTAATTAATCCCATCAATAGGATTGCTGTTAGGGGATTAAAAATTGGGTTGTATACATCTACCTGTTTGTTAATGTTAATTTATGTTAATGAAGTTCTGTGGATATATCAGTCTATGTTTTACAACAACTGTTCATTCCTGCTGTACTCAATTCAAGGTAGTTGTGTCTACTTATTGGGTACACATAGCAGGGTTCCAAGGTGCGCATGCTGACTGGTGCTGGAAGTGATTTCGGGGACAACAGGAGGATACCGGGTGATCTCTGGGAGTTACTACAGCTCTATTGGTGAACCTGTTACAGTTATATTTTCTTTAGATTTAAACTGCCAATAATTTGTGGAACTGGGAAATGCATAATGAAAAAATGACCACTTAAAGAATAACTCATCAAGCTGCAGTCCATTTTTTAAGCAGGTATTCTTTGCTTACCTAACTTAGCAAATTAGACTTCTCATTTCCTCCTGCCCAGGTTGCCTCTACAGAAACCAAGAAGCTTACTCACGTACCCTCCTGTATGTAGCACTCTCACTAAAGTCAATGTATACGGGAATTACATGTATAAAAGCTGAACATTGGTGTTTAACTAGCATACATGCACTTTCCTGCCACTACCACTATTGTTTTTCATTGGGAGCAAACTGTAGAGCATGTGCAGGAAAGTTACAATGGCATTTTGTTCCCCTTGAGCATAGAAAACAGTGATGTATACATTAAAATATGTTAGGATTGACTAAAAATGGTTTTATCTCATTTTGTTCCAATAAACTTCCTTTATCTGCAGACATGGATGCTGCCATTATTCTTAGTCATGTAATACTTTTGATGGCTTTCCCTGCTCAGCACTACTTTGAATTGATTCTTTTCGGCAATGCTATGGCTTCATATCCCAACAATCCATCGCAGGAGTAAATTATGAGAAAATTAATGTATGTATATCTTTTTATTTTATTAATCAGAATAATTAACCCTTGCATGCTGGTTCTTTTGATGTATTTTTTCTTTTTTTTTTTTTACTGTAGATTTTACCATTGTAGCAAAGAGCCATATTAGAGTACTTGCTCCATGGACCAATCCCCAAATATCTGGAACGTTCTTTATATGAACCACCGTAATAAAGTCCACAAAGCAAAAGCTATCATCAATTGGTAACATTTTATTTCTTTACTGGGTTAAACAGGGAGCAGAAAGTGTCTGCTCAAAATACAACAGAACAGAAAGCATTACAGGTACAGATAAGGACCATTGAAACACAGACAGTATTAGTATAATTTTTTTTAAATACAACTCAATTATAGCATCTTTATTTTTAAACCATCTCAGAAAATAAAAAGAGGATCTAGTGCAAAAAGGTTCTAGAACATTAAGCACAGTGTATAAAATGTCATAAGAACAAGTTCCTCAGAAAGAGGACACACCATCCTCATCCTTATGAAATTATAAGAAAACAAAGAGTGAAATAGGGAAATACAGTTTAGGACCGACAAAGATAAAAGGAGGGGAAAGGGGCAAAAAAGTAGAAAGACCTTTTTTTTTTAACCCCTTCCAAGTTGGTTGGGGCAGCTTCATTGCATTGCCCTGCAATGTATTTCAAGCCTGCATCCAACAGGGAAAAGGTTAAATTCCGCATTGCATTTGCAGTTTTATTTTTCTTAGCTTTTCACTTTGTGAAAAGATTTTTCTTCTCCCATGTCTGACATCTACTATCCTCACAACATCTTGAGAAGGGTTCAGGCATATACAGCCTTAAAAACAGCGCATGGTGTGCATTTATGTGGAATTAACAGCATCATTCCATCATTCCCCCCCATATACTCCAAATGTGACATTTTTGGAGGGGGGCGTGGAATTTGAATGCTGCCCCATTTTATTTTTGCATTGCGCAATTATACTGAGTTGTCCCTACACACTTGTAACCTTATATCACCGCTTTTTTTCCCCCCAACCAAAATCTTAACCCTTTCACTTACAAAAAGCATAACAATACATTTAAGCACTATGCACTGTGTGCCTGGAAGTGAAAGAGTTAATGCACAATCCGTAAAGTGACAGTATTATTGTAATACTTTTTACACGTGTTGTGTGTGCAGTTAAACTCAGTATTGCTTCGTGTAACTTCTCAGGAGAGAAAGCAGTTGCTTGTGTTAATGCACTTTAACCCTTAGTACCCCCAGGCCTCTCCCTGACACAGCAGGGGATATGTATTCACACCAAAATAACTTTGGTTTCATTTGTATATCCTTTGTGCACACTGGTGGCTCGAGAGGCCTTTTTTGCATACGTAGAAAATATACACTTTATGCTCTCTGACTATATAAGATGCATTGTTCCTATTATTAAGTTACTTTCTGCATTGGCAGGACGATATATTACTCCAAATTATCACACGTTTAGAGACAGTATTGCATCACAATTGTATGGTACAGACTGGCCTAATATGAGTTCAGTATCCCTCAAAAGTGCTATTATGTTTTCAGTGTTCTCTGAGATATGGAAAATGATGACATCCTCAATATGTTGTTGGTTGTTTGGTGTTTGTATGGAAGTTGAGTTCAGCTGGAACTGCAGCTCAATTTAATCTTAAAAAATGAGCCACCAGGGTCACAGCAGAACTGCAACCAGATAGGCTGAAGGCATCTCTCTTTCTTCTCACTTTACCAACCATGGCTGCCATTATCAATCAGGGGAAATGGATATAGGCAGCTTGGCTTAAGAGAACATTGAGTATTTAGTGGATGTTGATACATTTTACTCGGCCAACATAAGTTACATGCGATTTAAAGACCTCCACCTGAAGTAGTGACCTCTGAAGTCCTGAATGTAACTTGGCATCTTTTCTATATGTTGGTCCAGTAAAAGCAACCAACTTCACCTGCAGACCAACTGGAAGAAATAAGAAAAGTTAATGAACTGCACAATTCCTGAGAATGGGATGCTAATATGGTTGTTCTCATCAAAAATTGAGATGTAGGGAAGCCTTTTTCTGGGACAAGTCCCTCCAAAACAAAATTAGAATGTTAATATGGTATATTCTGCAGGGTTTAACTAGATGTTAGAGCAAATAAAATAAGAGAGATTATTCACAAAGTAATATTATTAGTTCATTGTTTCATAGGATGTTCTTTTGAGGGCCAGAAAACTTTAATTTGGGGTAAAACATGGGTTATATAGAATACCGATTCTAGCGTTAAAATAGAACATTGATTATGAAGTCTTTAACATGTCGATTGCACATAAAATGTAGTCGTTTTCGTTGAGTGGCTATGACCTGGGGATAATATATTTCAAAATCTGGGTTAAAAGGATAATAATAATAAAGGGAATATTACCAAAGCAATCTTGAACGAGTATACCTAGCAGGACGGGTGTGTTTAAAGTATTTTTCTAATGGTTGGTGCCATTATATCCATTTAACATTAAACCTAAAAAGCAGTAAAAAAAATATGATATATTAGTCTCTTAATTATTGCTGTTTTTTTTCCCCCATAATTTCCTCAATCAATACAATGATTTTCCAAGTTTCAAATGATTTGAAATGAATTTTAGCTGGCTAGTTTAAACACATTTAGAGTTTGGCAAATGGAGATTTTCCATTTTTTTAACGCGAGTTATCTTTGTATACTATATTAAAAGATGTAGACATGTTTCTCTTAACAGCATCTTCAAAAGAAATGTATCTCTGTACGTTGTGTGATTTTTCATTGGAAACTAGCCATGGTAAAATTGATACGAAGTGAAACGAAACAGTATTGCGCACACAATGCATATTGTATTGGCACCTAAAACCCCCCCAGAAAAACACAAATATACTAAAAATGCCCTTACATTTCCAGTCTGAGAAGAGGATCACAGTATATATTTGGCCTATGCTTTCATATAGGAGTGAGTTTAACATGGTTTGCAATATTTGTGATGTATTTTAGAACCGGTACCGAAAATAGGATATTTAGATGAATGCCCAGAGAGCTCCGTGCCCCAGAACAAGTATGATAAAAACTGCACTATGACATTAACACAACACATAGCTAAATGTTATCGGCTATTGATAAATACCAATAACTCAAGAAAGATTAGAGGTTACGTATATAGACAATACTTAATAAGTAGAAAATTGGCTCTTGGCCCATAATAAGCATGTATAACCCTAATTAGTAACCTAGAAACTTATTAAAGAGTGTAGTAGGATAAGGGCTTGTTTATTTCAAACAGCACAATGAGATTAAAGTGTTCAAATGCACGTAAATAAAGAAAAAAAGTGTTAGATGTTGATGTGGTTGTAAATATTGTTTATTTCATGCACAATCCTGACAATTTTTTACAGACTGGATATGCCCCCTTTTATGAAAGATTTTGCAAGTTTTTAGTCAAATGTACTTTTTGTTCATAGATTTACCTACAATACTCTAGAAAATATTGTCAAAATTCTATTTTATACAGTGGCGCAATTTTCCTTGTCTGGTGTGTTTTTTGTACCCGCTACAACCCTTATATCATTTTATTAATCCCAAGCATTTGCGCTGCAAGGTTATTCTGCACACCCACAGCCCTATCGGAGGTAATCCTTTCTTTCATTACATCCGACAGGGCCCTTCTAAATGATATGGCTGCCAAAACAGACTGCTAATTGTTTACAGTAACAATCATTCTCTTAGGTTTAGATAAATAAATCTTTGGGCGCAGTTCAAAGAAACATATTCTGTACGTAATAGACTGTTATTTTTATGGGTTGGGTCTCTAATTGGTTGGCGTTTAGATGGAGGAAACATTCAGTCTATGCGAACCTCCTGTCGCTGGGCCCCAGTTCGCTAATTGCCCAATACGTTTTGTTTGCAAGGGAGGCCATAATTAACAAAAAATGAGACAGCCAATTTAGGTATAATTAGGACCCTGTTTAAGCAATTGCAGTGGTTGTTAATCTAAAGTAGTCTTTTAATGGGATCAGTTATGGTGCTAGCTATTAAAGAAGCACCCCATGGTGTTCTATGTTACTTTAATACGCACTGTACAGTCACTTCTAACAATCTATCATTATTTAATCTTTAGCTATTTTATGTCTTTCCATTCCGTTGTTAACGGCTGACGGGGATACAGAAAAAAACCATCACGAAAAGTCAGTCTGGAATCATAAAGAAAAGTAACAGGTAAGACAGAGGAGGTGTTCTCCTGCAGCTGTGGCACTGCAGCTTCTACTAAAGTTTAGTGATATACAGAGTATGGATATAACAGCACCTACAGTTGACTTTAACATGCATTCTTTGTTGGGGAGGCTGTCTGGGACACTGTAATGATTCTTTAATAGTGCTGAAGTTTGTTATTCAGATTCCAGTGAAATTGGTTATGTTTTAGAAACATTTAGTGCTCTCCTTGTAGCTATTTTTAGATGTTCCTCTTACAGTGTTACTTAATGTCCCTGACCCTCTTACTTTTAATAATCAAAGTCTTCCAGGTAAAAAGTGGATGCGCTGTATGTTTAAGGCATAGTTGAGTATTTAAAGGGGAAGGCCATAAAATAATCTTTCAGGAATGTGGTGTAGAGATGCGTAACATGGAATGAATATGCTTATTTCTTTTTTTTTATCTTCATGTTGTGTTGAAGATACAAAGTTATTGTTTACAAACCCAGGCAGCATTGTCGGAAAGCCATGGTGCGACTAAAGAATTCAGTGGGATAAGAGCATGTTTATTTTACACATCACAATGAGATTAAAGTGATAAATGCAAGTAAAATCAACTCTAGCACAGTCACAAACACTGGAATTAATAAGAATCAGCACTATATTTTAACAAAAAAAATAATTTACAGGCAGTTTGTAAGAAGGCACCACTAACATAGAACGTGACATCCCCTTTAAAGTTGTGTCTCCACCAAGAACATAAATGAGACAAACAAAAGTAAAGATGGAGTGAGAATGAATACACGCGGATGAATAACGTAATAGGCTACTCAAGAACAGGTTCCAACTTTAAATCTGCTCTTGCCCACATACTTATTTACCAACACTTTGCCTCAATATTAGGCGTCACACGCATGCATATGGATTACCCATAGCTGATTACCCAGATGATTTCACAAATGTTAAGCACTCTTTACACTGTCCCAAAGTAGAGAAAAATGTCATATATATATACATATATATATAATATATATATATTTAGTGTATGTATGTATATATATATATATATTTATATGTCGCCATCCCCATTGGAGAATGATGCTGGCGCAGTTTCATTCCCAGATGTTTGGGTCATTTGAAGGCAGCTGTAATTCAAGCTTGTTATGAAGCCTCATTCTAGGAGTCATGGAGAGCAGCAGCAGCAAGGAGATCTGGGAAATACCAATAGTCACAGACGTCAAGAACAGGAAAGTGTGCAGCTGAGCGGGAGACGCTCAATGAGCATTGTGTATAGTGGTTTAGAAAGCAGGGGCTACGGAGCTGCTGCCATATTCTGGATATCACTCATCCTTAACCTCACAAACCATGACTAGGTTTTGTGTTCTCAGGGGAGAGGCTTAACTTGACAGAAAATCATATGTAAAGCAATGCTTGTGTGACTGCCCTATATGGATTACATCTGTAAACTGTAAGGCACATGCACGCAGCTGTCTGTACACCTAAATCCCTCCTTTAACTGGAAGTACATTAAAACACGATTCCTGTGAATACACCCTGAAGTTAAGCAACTGTTTGGGTGAAATATTAGAATTCCAAAATGTGCTGGATGAATAACACCCCTCCACAATGGTTTAGTCACCCATATGCCACATCGGACGATTTGACATTTATACTTTACTAAAAAAGTAATGGTCCTTTTAAGAAGAGAATAAAATGTATCATGCAGCGTAGTGATTGTAATTGCATCCCTGCCGTGTTTACTCTATATAACCTGAAGGGACAGTTGTAATGGTATATATATATATATATATATATATATATATATATATATATATATATATGTGTGTGTGGTCATTGAGAATCCTCACACTTAGGGCTGGATCCTTAACCTAAGATATATTTCTTGTTTTATAATTATAGATTGTAAGGTTGCTCGCAGGGCCCTCTTTACCTAATGTATCGGGTTTGTCATACACTTTGAATATATGTACTATAAGAAGCTCTACATAAAATGTTGGTGCTATATAAATAAATGAAAATGATAACAATACATCCTCTAACAGACTGGAAAAAAAATCTTAGAAGTGAAAAACAGTCCTGAATGTTATCTCGGTTATCTCCTTACATTCCATCCTTAGGAAGAACGTTCTAATACACGTCTACAGCTGGGATGCTCAAGCCAACTTTTGGAAAAATGGTCTCTATTTTACTCCTATAGGTGGATGACGCTTGCGTATGTTGAATGTAGATAATTTAGTGAATGTCTATCACTTTTCCAACAGTAATTTGGGGCTGATCCTAGTTATATCACCTTGAATACTTTTCTGTTTTTTTTTTTTACTGATGGCACTTAATAAAACTTAATGCACTGTGATTACCCTGCCTTGGACATAATTCAATATATATAAATATATATATTTGTTCGAAAGCTAGGCTTTTAAAATAGGACACAGTGAAGGACTATCTTGGACAGATGCAATCCTACAATTTGTAGAATTCACACAGAGGATTAATTAATATAAATTCTACAAACATTCTTCATTGACCAAACATAGTTATTCAGACTTACAGCAGGTCTCCATTTTAACCATGATCCCACGTTACATCATGACCGCTTAAGACAAAATCATATGGCTGCCCCATACTGTACTGTTCTGTATACTGCATATGATTTGTGCTGTTAATATAGCCGAGTAAACATCATTTCTCTAGAAGGAAACTGAATCAGACATTCAAGTCGAGTACATGACATCATTTATATTTCAATGTAAAAATCACACAACTTACAGTTTATATCACCTTTTAGTGTTTCAGTTTGTATCAGCTTTTTTTGGAAACTAACATGATATAGGTGTGAGGACCCCCTTTCTTAAGATAGTCCTCCATCATGCAGAATTCATTGGTGTTCTCTTACAAATAGTCAATATGGTAAATTTTCATCAATGGTGTATCAATGGTGGGCTTAAATATTTTAAAGCGTACTTGGAAGCTAGATCGCCTCGCTGTTGTTTAACCATACTATATCATCCCCAAGACTGCATCGGGGGTCCTCTCCAGCACTTAACAAGGTAAATGAGACATTACATATAACCTATTTGTATGTATTATATTATTGGATTTCCTGCTGCTATCAAATCAATCGTTACTTATTTGGGATAATCCGGCAGGCACAACAGACATACCCTGGGCTGTATTTTCGTTTAACAGATTCGTGGCAGACATTTTTCTTAAGTAAACATAAAAAACAAAATACAAAATGTGAGATTGCAGCCCTTTAAACCTTAAAAAAAAATACGCAAACAACCCTCAGTTATTGTATCTACAGTTCATCTGTATTTCCCCTTTAGATTTATTTTTATATGCAATATCTCTTTCTGCAAATTAGAAACATAGTAAATGTCACGGGGCTTATTAAATGGCATCTAGGTAAATGCATCCAGTGCCTAAGTATAGGGGTAGTTTGCAGCTACCACTGAACTACGAATCCCATTATCCTTTGAAGCTGTGCACAAACGGTATACTGAAATGCAGAAAACAATGCAAGGACAATACTTATTTTTGGATTTAGTTTTACAAAATTTAAATAAAAATAGGGTCGCGTAACACATGAAACGAACCAGGTTATGCTAAGCTACGCTTCGTTTGCATCTGAAATGTTACCCAAGAAACTATCTTCGTGTTCCCAAGTCCTCACCTTGTTGGCAACACTCTTAAGGTGATGTTCCTTATAACGCAGGGTGTTCTAAATACACTGTAAAATGAATTCATCTCTGAAGTATACATGCGTCACACTGCTTGCAAAAGAACAATAATGCAACAAAATAAACCACTGAATATTAATGATGACAATTTGCATACAAATAAAACCACCAAGTTTATTTCTTCGAAATGTAGGTTTGATGCTGTTAAAAACTCTTTCCATCTTTACGATGACATCATGTTTTAGCCATGTTTCCTGCACTCTATTGTGTTGTATGATTAATAACGAACAGCAGTATAACAAAAAGTAAGAGGAGACTCAGATGTGACCGGACTCCAATCAACAGACAGAACCCCCTAATTCTGTTTGATGGTAGTCCACCTATTGTAAGTGACATAGTGGGCCCAAAACTGTTTAATCCCCAGAGCCATCTTTACTTTAGGGATGTATTTACAAGCCAGGAGTCATGCTTTACAAAGACTATATGACTTTGTGACCTTTTGGTATTTCTTTACGCATATTATGCTTTTTAGGTCTGTGAAAAACTGTGTTGTACTCATACTGAGCACCTGGAACAGACAGATTTAAGTCCAAACGAGGGACTGTCTTTTGTAAACAGGGACACTTGAGCAGTATGCATGTGAATGGATTTAAGGGAACAGATGAAAAGAGAGAAATTACTCATTTGTATTAAAGACCACTAGGGGTTTAGAAATGCAATACTGGACTCGTGGAAAATTGTAGATTTTAACTTCTATTAATATAATAATTTCCCATTCATCTGGGGCTAAAAAAAATTGGGCTGTATTTTATTAATTTACTAATTACTGTCAGACAAACATTTCTAACACATTTTAAGAGAATAAAGGCCTTTGTAGATGCAACAGTATCCAATGGATTGCTTTTACGGAAAATGATCTGTATTCGGAAGTTTGTCTGTGGACGTTTTTATCTAAAGTGTAAGCATTTCACTGTTTTGGGAGAATTTTTATTGGGAAGCATGTTAATTTTCAGGGGAGCACAATTCTCCAGCATACGCTGCAGCTGTGTAACTGCTAAACAACATCCAGCTGACGGGGAAATCCATGTGCATTCTCATTCCTCTGGCAGCTGAGAGCTACTTAGAAAACCCTGCTGTGTGTTACAAGTTCAATTAAATGTGTGACACATAATAATACACAAAGGAAGTTCACACTGTCTCCAAAATGCCATTACATGTTTATCATCAACTCAAACCCAAGGTGATTTGGCCTGCCAGACTAGGTATTTTCAAGCAGAACATATATGAATTCCACATGTGTGGTGCTGGCATAAGACATGAGCTGTATGTCAATAAATTTAGACAGTACCTATGACATTCTAGTTGCTTGCCAATGACTGGGTAGCACTTGTATCATCCTTAATCCAACATATATGGTAACCCTGATAACCACAGTAAAAAGGCATATAGGAGCTAGATGTTTTGTTCATTTAGAACTCTTCAATCCTCATAGGGAGACTGTGTGATTTGTAGAAGTAGGTCTTAACCTACTAGTTAATTCCCATCTTCCCATTTCAACCACTTTTTGCCTCTAGAACATTATAATAAATGACAGAATCTACCTGTGTGCTGTCAAAAGCCAGAAGTGTGTTTAAAACTAGGGTGTCAAACTCCAGACCTAGGGGCCATATTTTCTGAATCATCCAGCATGAGCACTGGCAGCTCAATCAAAACGATTGGAACTGATTAAAGCACTTGTACTCAAAGAAGGATTTACCAAAACCGTGGTCTTTTTAGGCCCTAGAGGTTAAAACCCCTGGTTAAAAACATTGTGTCTCATAAAAATGAATGTTGGCAAAATAAATTGGAAATAGCACAGACCTGAAGTGCACCGTGCACTCAGAGGATGTCTGGGCATCTCATACTATGATGAACATTTCCTCTAAAGATGTAAAAGGTAATATGTAATTCCACTTTCGCTGTCTTCTTCACAACCGTTGGTCTTGTTTTTCCTACTAATGAGGTGGCCTTAGACTGTAAGGCCGTGCTAGTTTCCTAAAAATATTTTTTTTCATTACAATTATTTTTGCCATGTCAAAATAAAATTCATTCATTCATTCTTTTTTTTTTTTTTTTTTGCAAATCTGGTGGGTTTTGTAAGTGGCTTATCTGCCTGAAAATTTGCAGGATTTATTTATAATTTCTTTAATTAAATACAAACTAATATCATCTTTTCCAGAATTGCCTAATCATTAGTTCTCTTACATGTATAAGCATTGCTTGGTGGTAACGTTTAATTTTCATATTCATTTTCGAAGTACAGCTGCCACTTGGCCATTTCCGTTGTTAGCTAATTGAGCTAGTGTTTAACCACCATGACCAAGAATACATTCAGGGCAGCACTAAAGCACTTAGCATTTATTCAGCATTCAAAATTGGCAAGTTTGACCATCTGTTAATTTGAATTAACCATAGAGTGCCATACATGATATATTTTTGGCCAAACATTCTTTCCAGATTTCAAATTGATACCGGACCACCCCAATCTTACTCTGCCTCACATTACCTGTGCTTAACACAAGCATTACTTCAAGACCACTGACACAGAACCCTTCTCGAAGTTGTGTCTCACAGGCCCTCTAACCCACAGAACTCATTCTCCGTTATAACCAGGCTGAGCCATGGTTAACTGCTTCTGAGGGCGGTCTACCTGTGCCTCCAGGTCAAACAAAAGGGCGAACCCTTTGGGAGGAATGTATTCCAACCTTCTGAATTTTCAGAAAGTGCTTCCATATACTCATTCTTCACGGGCCGATGTCTCATCCATGGCAGTCATGGGTTCCAAGCGCACCCCGTTCTGCACAGCCGAGAAGGAGGCCATGGTGTGGAGTAGCATAAACACCAGCACGCACAGCCTTAGTCTGGTGTTTCCGAGGCGGGATCCCGCTGAGACCGGCAGCAGAGATGGGTGATGGTGATGATAGGGATGCAAGTGATGGTGTCGATGGTGATGGTGATGATGACCGTGGGGTTGATAGTATATGGACTGGGAGTTCGAAGATTTGGTTGATGAGTTGTGGTTGCTGCTCCCTGGTGTGTTACAGGAATGCCATCGGACATCACAACACTCCGCCTCTGTGTTAGACATATGGTTTTCTAGCAATTCCGCTGTAAAGAAAAGCACAGAATAGCATAAGATTTTGAGATATAGATGTTGAACAGTACTGAAAAGTTATGAAAATATCATTTTTGTACAAAAAGAGAAAAGGACACAATGCAAAAGAAATATGAGTAGACAACCAGGGTTACACACTAGGCTTTCCATGTTTAGACCCAATGCTGGATCTTTACTACCAGGTACATATTGGTATTGGTTAAGTTTTCCTTTTCTTATAGTCATATTGCTAGATTAATGGGAAATCTCCCCAGATGTGTCCTAAGGAAGGTGTCACACTTCTGCCTGCTGCCCCGGAACATTAATTCCTAGAGTCTAGAATGCATGACATGGAAACCAGTATGACATTAAGTTCAGGCGTTGACTAATTTGGTATGGATCTATGAGCCAGCCCAAAAAGTTAGGAGCCAGTTTTTTGTTTTTTTCTTCCCCAATCATGTTTTTATCTTCCAGGGTTTGTCCAGCCTTGCCATACATTTACACACTATAACACCATATAGTAACAGACACAGTCTGACATCTTATGCTCACAAAAACAAACACCTTACAGTAACATGCTAACATTCTACACTCACGTTTACACTTTAACACTATACACTAATATGCATTCGTATTCGGGCGAACATGAAAACGAACACGAAGAAACTAAGAAGCGAAGATAACGGCGGTAAAACGTACACGAAAACGAAGACGCACAAAACTAAGAATCTTGGTGTTCGTCTTCGTCTACTAATCTCCCTGATCCCTTCCCCATCTAGCCTACCTTATGTACGCAGCATCGCAGGGGCTGACGGAAGCAGAAATTCATAGGTTCGCCGTCAGGGGTTAAGGAGCTGTGCGAACGACTCTATTGACCAATAGGCTTACTCGCACGGCCTTTTTAACTCGTAGGTTCGCTGTCAGGGGTGTCAGGTTAACTTGGTGCAACTTGGCCTGCAGAGACCACTGGTATCCCTGCTCCAACAGTTAAAAGTCTGTATGAACGACCAATAAAGTCGCTTGTACAGACCTTTAACCGTTGGAGCAGGGAGACCAGTGGTCTCTGACGGTCAAGTTGCTGGACAAGGATTTTAAACGTCTGTCCAAGCGACTCTATTGGTCGCCAGCAGGGGGCTCGTCTGCCATTAACCAATGAAGTACAGGTGTACAGGTGTACTTGGTTGATAGCAAAAAACAAAACCTACAAGAAACGAAGAAAAAAACGAACACGAAGAATGTACACGAATATTCGCCCGAACCGAACACAGGAACGGGCGGATATTCGCGGAATATGAAGATCCCCCCCCCACGAAGACGAACACGAAGAGTTGGCTGGCACCCAAGTCTAATACAAACACACTACTATATATACACTCACTCTAGCACTAAACACACACATATACTCTGACACTATAATATACACACTCACATACACTACTCCTCGACACTCCCCCTCACCTCCTGATGACCTGCCACGCTGCTGCCTATCCTGAATCCGGCACCATATGCGAGTGCCTTACTGGACTCACGGCACCCACTACACCATGGCCCCGCAGGAAAACATATGGTACCGGATTCATGATGGTAGCCCTGCAAAACCCTGGGTGAAAGGAAGTGGTTACTAGTTGCCATGACGACCTGGAGCACGGGGTTTCTCAAACTCTGCATTAAGTGAATAGATGCAAAAGGAACTGTATCAAATGCCATATGAAAGAGCTGTAGTTTTGAATAAAAAACACATTTTAAGAGGAGGTTCACTAAAATACAGCCAAATTAACAAATCACCAAGCATCTTAAACAGCAGCTATCTGCTTTAACATCAGGACTGCAATGATCTCTGTGGGCATCAAAACTGTGATTGTAAGCATTAGCCGCCATTATTTTTATTTTTCATTTTTACTTTACAGTTTCTCGGGATAAGAAAACAAAAAAACTATTCACTGTTTTAATGTCAAACTGTAAACATACCGTATGCAAAAGATACAATCTCTTGGAAACCTTTGCACTGGAATAATATACAGTTCCCAAAGATTTTGTGTGATACCTCCAGCTGGAGGGGGTGGGGGGGCTTAACTTTTACAACAATATTACACTTTGACACTGTACAGCCCCTCCAGCACTGAAAGGGTCAAACAGATGTTTGACCTTGGAAATATGATGATTTGGGATTTAAGGAAACGTAAATATTACTTTTTAGACAAATGGTTTTCCTTTAATGGTCACAAGGGAGGAATAGCAGAAAACCAAGAACAATCTGTGCAATACTGACCACGGTACAACGGCCCTCACTGTACTACTTAAATAATCCGCACACATGTATATTCATTTCAAATATCATATAAGGAGCACACACGACATAAGTTGTGGTGAGGTAAAATTGATGAAAAAACCCTCCACTTAAAGTAGGCAGCAGAGGAAAGTGCTTGAACCAGAAGAATGTCTGTTATACCCCTCAACATTTCAGGCCGAAGGATGGGCTAGAGGTGGAGAGGGCCAGGGCTGAAGGCAGGAATGAGTATGGTCGGACAGACCCCTTTCTCCTTTTCAGAAGAGCAACCATATCAGAGCCACTTCTCTTTATTGGAAGAGCCACCTTATGGCGCTTAGAAGTAGTGTGTCACAAGGTGGCCACCTAAAAGCTGTGATGGAGGTGTGTGTGCTGCATTAACACAAACCTCCAAAGATCTTCCACCTTTTGGGCCAGTAAGGGGAGGCCAGAAGATCTCCCCAACCGGCCCGTGATCCCAATGGGACACTTGGGATGTATGTAAAAGGGCGATAAGGGCACTAAATTTAACCCATGTAATGTTTTTGCAAACCTAAAAAAACATGTATTTGTGTCAATTGTGACCCTTCTTTTCCAAATTATTAGGATTTGCATGATTATTCCTTCAATTTTTCATTATTCCAAAAACTCTGACAGTAGGAAGGGAGGAGGGGGCGTTTAGGAAGAATTAATTAGTAAAGTAGGGCTTGACTGTGTTACCAGCACTGTCAGAAAAGGTGGTTTGCTGGTTTTAAGTGTCTTTTAAGCATTTTTTGACGCGCTTGAAGATTTCTTCCCCAGAAAAGGTTCCATGCCAGTACTCACGTTTACAGATGAAGCCAGGTAACCCTCCGTAGATAAATTCGTCGTTGTCAGGTAACATGAAGGGGCAGCGTGTTTGCACCTCCAGGCAGTACTGCTTGCAGGGAATATGGTGGCGGCACTGCCGCTGGGTCACGTTGAAATACTCCGAGCACAGCCAGGCTTTGTACACTGCCTACAGAAGGGAGAGGTCACATTCAGTTAGACAGGAGACGGCTGCAGAGTCCAAGGTAACTTTTAAACTTAATACCGTATCATTTGATTTTATCATTTCATAAAATTACTAAACAATTGTCAGACTATTGAAATACTTCGGGGTAGCGAATGCACAAGCAACCTACACCCTAAACGGTAGTGAATTAGGGGTAATGACAAATGAGAAGGATTTGGGAATTGTTATAGACAACAAACTAGGCAACAATGTGCAGTGTCAGTCTGCGGTTGCTAAGGCCAGTAAGGTATTGTCGTGTATAAAAAGGGGCATCAAGTCGCGGAATAAAGATATAATTTTGCCTCTGTATAAATCAATGGTAAGGCCGCACCTTGAGTATGCTGTGCAATTTTGGGCACCTTTTCTAAAGAAGGATATTATAGCACTAGAAAGGGTGCAGAGGCGGGCTACAAAATTAATAAAAGGAATGGAGCACTATAGTTATGAAGAAAGGTTACCTAATTTAAATCTGTTTAGTTTAGAAAAACGTCGCCTCAGAGGGGATATGATAACGTTATATAAATATATTCGGGGCCAATACAAACCATTGTGTGGAAATCTGTTCATAAACAGGACTATGCATAGGACACGAGGTCATGCATTTAGACTGGAAGAAAGGAGATTTAGACTAAAGCAGAGGAAAGGGTTTTTTACAGTAAGGACAATAAGGATGTGGAATTCTCTGCCTGCAGAGGTAGTTTTATCAGAGTCTGTACAGACGTTTAAACTGCAACTGGATGGATACCTGGAAAAACATAATATTCGGGGATATAATCTTTAATTATGAGGAAACGGCTTATTGATCCAAGGAGAAATCTGACTGCCATTTTGGGGTCAAGAAATAATTTTTTCCCTGGTTAGTGCAAAATTGGAAAGAGCGAAGCCGGGGGTTTTTGCCTTCTTTTGGATCAAACAGCAACAAATTAACAAATATAGGAAAGGCTGAACTTGATGGACGCATGTCTTTTTTCAGCCTATGTAACTATGTAACTATGTAACTGTGGTTTTCCTATTGAGGTAACTGGAGCAATACTTAATTTTATGTAATTTAAGCACAATTCTTCATCAGTACAATAATACAATGTATCAAGCCCTGTGACCACTATCTGACACTAAATTTACAAAATAAGTTTAATTCAATATGCTGAGCAAAGGAGATGTTTCTCACATAGTCACTTCAATACTTTCCCTTTCCCTACGTGTAGGATCTTAAGTGAATATATGGAAATATCGCAAACTATCTAGGGTATTTGTATCAAGTGATTAATTATCTCTGGAGCATATGTTAAGTGGAAACAAAAGTAACTTCTATATGTCATCACAAAAGTTTTAAAAGATAAAAAGTGCCATCTAGTGGAAATATGTTGTACTGCATAAAATGCATGAGTAACCAACTGGAGTACTTGGAACATTGAAACATTTAATGCCAACCATTCAGTCCATCTAGACTGCCCATTAATTATGACTTAAACCTTAACTAGTTCTTAGTCTTGTCTATACCTTGATAAATTCCTTTATGTATTTAATGAGACATGCATCACCAGATCACGTTGCCCCAATATTTGCAATTCTGATCCTACATTTTACTGCTTAGTATAGTTAATAAATCTATGTAATGGCTTTCGGGACCAAAATAACCATTTCATGTGCATTACAGGTGTGCTGGTTATGCAGGATGCCCACAAGAGCAGATCACATGATTTGCATGATTATTCCTATACATTAAGGTCTGCCTCTCTTTTGGTAGAAGCTGGCATGTTCCGGCAGCCTTAGAAGAAGTGAATTCAGGGCAGTATTATGCTGGCTTGACAACATGTCACTGAATATAATTCTGTGAAAGTAAAATAGGATGTACTATTGAATCCAAATATCTCTGAAAAAGCTTAAACAGACTAGATAACAGATATTTTGAATGAATAGTTTTAACATTTGGATGTAAATAACGCTAGAATCCGTTCAACAAGATGTCTTATTCTCCAACTTAAAATGGAAACTTTCATGTGAAAACAAGGATTTGTAGACAATGTACATTTGCTCAATGATGTCATGTGTGACCCTTAACAGACCTTGACTTTTACATGTGCCTAAAGTTAGGGAAAAAAACATGTTAAATGTGTACATCCTCTTGAAAAAATGGCACATTAAGCCACCAGTCTCTGCAAAACTAAATGAGATGTGTCAAAATAAAACCACTTGTTTAGCCGAATGAAGGGCATCATTGGGGCAAATGCTGTTTGCTTTACTGGTGCCCAAAAATATGGGCATTATGTCGCCTTTAAGTACAATACATTTGCAAGATGTTAATTTGTATTTTTTCTGTTGTGATACCCATAAGATGCATTTAAATTAGACTTGGGCACCAGGGGCCTCTTCGTGTTCGTCTTCGGGGAAAAAAAAATCTTCGTATTCCGCGAATATTCGCCTGTTCCTGTCTTCTCTTCGGGCGAATATTCGTGGACATTCTTCATGTTCGTTTTTTCTTCGTTTTTTTTCCGCTTAAGGGGTTAATACGGGGTTAACGCGTACCGCAGCAGCTCTGGCGCCAGGAGTTTAAATGTCCGTATGAGCAACTCTATTGGTCGTCAGCAGGGGGCTTGTCTGCCAATGGTTGATGGCAGACGAGCCCCATGCTGGCGACCAATAGGGTCGCTCGTACAGACTGTTAAACTCCTGGTGCCGTAACTTGTCCGGCAGATACCATTGGTCTCCCTGTTCTATCATTTATTAACTGATAGAACAGGGAGACCAGTGGGATCTGCCGGGTAAGTTGCAGCATTGGGGTTTTAAAAGTCTGTACAGACTTTTAGGCTCCTGGTGCACTTGTTGCACCTTAAGGGGTTAAGGGGCCGTGCGAGTGAGCCTATTGGTCGCTTGCACGGCCCTTTGACCTACGGATTTCCGCTCCCGTTATCTAACGCAGCATCAAAGGGGTTAACGGGAGCGGAAATCCATAGGTTCGCTGTCAGGGGTTACAAAGGCCGTGCGAGTGAGCCTATTGGTCACCTGCAGGGTCTTCCTCTGGCATCAACCAATTGGTTGATGCCAGAGGAGGTCCCTGTAGGCGACCAATAGGCTCATTCGCACTGCCCTGTAACCCGTGACGGCGAACCTGCGGATTTCCGCTTCCATGAACTGCCGCGATGCCAAGGTAAGTTAGAAGGGGAAGGAACAGGGGAGAGTGGTAGACGAAGACGATCACGAAGATCTCCGTGGTGTGTGTCTTCTTCTTCGCCTATGTTTTACCGCCGCTGTCTTCTCTTCGGCGTGTCTTCGGAACGAACACGAAAACGCACTCTTTTTTTTTGTTTTCATGTTCGCCCGAAGACGAATGCACAAGTCTAATTTAAATACACCCTGATCATCTTCTCTACATTCTCCAAGGGGCTGAAAAAAAATATATTCTACCAGCAAAAAGAGGGATAATAACTGTATTGATTATATAATAAGAAACAAAAGCATTATTGTTTGTGTCACTTTTCACTCAACTATATTCCCAAATGAAAGCTTAGTGTACATGTCTAGAAGATCTTAAGAAATAAGTCCATGTCCCATCAGCATGCCAAGGACCAAGGCAAATACAACGAGAAATTCATACAAAAGGAACACGAGCAACAATATGTGTTTAGAAAAACTGGTTAACATATGTTCTTAGGCAGGAGTGTAACTGCTTGTAAGGCAATAAATCAACTGAAAAAAAATGTAAAAGTAAAAAATCTTTCTACATTTCAATGTAAAACTGCTAACAATGAATTAAGATGGATGGCTCTTCTAAACCCCCTTCGGGATATGCACATTTGTTTAGTTGTTATGGTTTTCCATTGAACTCTTTAGGGGGATTTTGAGATATGAAGTGATAATAGACACCTGCCCTTAGTTGGAAGAGACATTTGTTCCTGAGAACTAATTTGCGCTATTCTAGCAAAAAAAACCCCCAGAATATCCATAGTATAAATAGTTGTCTGCTGCGAGGGCATGCATCCTTAATATCTTCCACAAATATGCAGAAATAGCACTCTTCATACAGTCGTAATCAAACCCTGTCCTAATGCAATATTATCTAGGTTCAAAATGTTTTAACATGTAGCACAAACCAATCAGATCATAATAGATTTACTGAAAAATAACATTAGTTTTTTTTTGTTTTAATTTATTGTTATTCATACATTCAACTGGGAAACACTATGGCATGCGCTGTAAAGCTCAGGAGGGTTAAGGAAAATATTGTGTGTGGAGGGGGAGGAAAGGCAGAGACATTGTACAGAACAGAGTGGGTGTGTAGGGGGGTGTATTTGGAAATGCGATATGTGACAGAGATGTACTGAGTCATAGACACCAAGACATGAAGCTTACAAACCGGGGAGACAACCAACTTATGGAGAGCGCAAAACAAAAAGAAATATTCTTGGATGGAATCTGAAAAACAAAAAGAAATATTCTACGGCTGTTTTCAACTGGGTTTCTAGTAGGCTCAGGGATCTAGAGTAAGACTACATAATGCTCTAGGTAGGATACCCAACTAAACCAACCTCCTCCCCACAAGTCCAATATTTAATGTATATACACTTCAGTTTGTAGTACTGGGAGGTTTCTTTGGTACCCCATATACTCCTTGTTACGGCCTATGGTCAATATTCTGACATTGAAACAGGACTGACAGCCAATACCTATGGCGTGTTTTTCAATACTGGGGGGTGTTAAGGTCTTCTAGAACAGTACTTTATCTTGGTGAATATTAATATTAATATTTCCCGCTCAAAAAAAAAAAAACATTGTATCCAGGAAAACTCCTTCAGCATTAAGTCCTGCTCCAAGGACAACTAGATAAACAAGTGTTCTGATCAGGTCAGTGCGGACAAAGAAGCAAGGAAAATGAACAAGTGACCGGGGCAGATGAAAGAGCTGCTAAACTAAAAGCTAAATTATTTTATGTAGCCCACGGTCTTAATAACAGGGCATGTGTCTTAAATTACGTACGGTTTCCTTCTTTTATTGGTCATAGATAAGTAAAAGGTTATTAGTGGCTATGAACTCATTTTTGTAGTGACCCTTTTTGGTTGGCTATCACACAAATAAATAAAACTGTGGATAACATCTGCTATTAAGATGTCAAAGAAATAACCTCTTCTTATGATGTAAAGCACTATCCATCTTGCAAAAGGGCACATTAAGTATCTGGTCGTTCTGGAGATATTTATTCCTGGGTCTCTTTTTGCCCACAGTGACCTTCTGGAAGGAAATGCCTGACCTGGTGAAAATTTTTGACCCCAAGTCAATTTGCAAATCCAGGGGATTTAAATGTCTGAACTTTCATTGATGTCACTGGGAGATCCTCTTAGTCTGAAGAAGACCCAAAAGGATCTGTATACACGTCGATTAGGTTCCGTAGTAAGTTTTCTTGCTGCTGGTCACACTTTTCAGTAGACCGGTGCATGTTCTGTGACACGTTGTCACAGCAGCTTCCATTGTTAAGGAAATGGAGAAAAAAAAGTACATACACAGTGTTCTATGAGGTAGAAATGGAAACCCCTCTAGTGATGTCATTATGACATCACAAGGGTTCCCTTGCTTCAAAAGAAATCCCTGTGATCTTTTAGTGAGCAGTGGAAAAAAATATTTAAAACTTATTAAAAATTAATATTAAAAATAATTGTAAATCCCTAAACAAAATAAATTAAAGACTCAGAATGCCACATTCCAAAATACAACAATTTACAGAAATTATGACATAACTGCCTAGGCATATGAAATTAATTCAAACTCTAGACAGGTGTTTTTATCTCTCATTTGCACTAAATGTGTACAATTTATAACAGATACAAATGTTAAACTTTTTTTTCATACTAAATGAGAATTTATCAATAAAAAAAGATATGTATACTTTGTGTAGGTAGGCTTAATGAGAAAGAAGGAAATTACAGGAAGGAAAGGATGTAGAAAAAAAATGTTGAAAATGATGTTATGGGTAAATTATACAAGGTACTTGCATTTCATTCTATTCTCACTAGGGGGCATACTTGAACAAAACATTGCTCTTATGCAGCAAAGATGGTGATAATTTATATCTCATTGATAAATTTGTATTAATGCCTGATGTTTCATTTACAAAGATAATCCAACATTATCTTAATAATCAAATATTAATTATAGGTTGATTAGGATTTCAGTATTCTGAATGCCAGCCGCCTTAATTGTGCAATAGTGTTCACAGATATACACAGATTACTGGAAAAAAATGAAACAAAAAAGTGATGAAAAGATGGACTATAAATATATAAATGCGGACTATATATATTAATTATAAGACTACCACACACAATTCACTTTATGACCAACAGCTGAGGTAATGCCATGTGATATTATGGTCTGCCTCAACACAGACCGGTGAACATAATATATTCTGTAATTTATGTTATTACACTGAATAACCAAAACATTTTCTACAATATTTAACATCTGAAATATAAAAAACATTAACTTCAGATCTAGTAATCTACTGGAATTTAAAAGGAGAAACATAACTTTTTGACCTTCTTAGCATAACCAGATTTATGAAATTTACAAGCAGCTCATGATTTGTGTTTTTAAATCAGTGTAATTGTTGAAATTAGAGTGTCATCCAAAAAAGGTCACTGCAGGCAAGTGTGACTGTATCAGATGTGCTTCAGTAGTACTCAATAATAATAACAGACTACACAGTAAACCCATGCACACAGGTAAGTGCGTACACAAGACTTGTGTATAATTATGGGACTTTAAAGGACTCAATTAATTTCAGTACTAATTCTGTATCTGCCCTGACAGCATAAAGTCTATAATTCACATAAAAATGTATATGAAGCTGAAATCTATGCGTCCTTTTAAAGGGACAGTTTACTGCCCTACTACAGAAGAATGGATATAAAAGCCCACTGTGAGTAGAATTCAAAAGCCTGCTACAGAATGGACAACAAAAATAAAACAAGAAATATATTCAGCATAAAGCTAACTGTACAAATACATCTATATAGCAACTGTGGGGGAGTATGGGACTGCCAATGGCCATGGGGAGGGGGCATATTCATGCACTTTTAAAGGCCCTCTAGGAAGACCTCTAGAAAAGATGTTGACCAGGAATATTACTGTAGATATAAAGTTCGTAAGTGAATAAGGTAACAAAATATGTAAGTAAATCACTGTACCTATACATTCTAGCTTAAAAGTGTACTTGAGAGGAATCCAGCAGACCAGAATTGTTATAGGATATACTGGAGTAGTGTAGGATCATTCAGAATGTCCATGCTACGTTTCAGATCGGCCACATCAGATTAATTAAATGCAAGGGTTTGGTGGTGTATTAACAACCAGTAGTACAGTGGGCTTAGCTGGTGCCCATGCGGTAGGTACAAGATTCAAGCTAAAAATATCTTCAAGTAAAAAGTGATCAGCCCAAAAATATGTTTTGGTGAGGACATGTAGTGAATTGAGGAGAGAAAGTTGCTGAGAATTCCCAACAATGTCCAGGACAATACAGTCAAGGTGTATTGTTCATCCCTAAATTCCCAGTAGAACTTACATTCAGACACTCCTACTACATGGTGTGAAGATATTTTGTATCCTACACAAGACTGGAATGTACTCATATCTTCCGCTCATCGGCATCATGACAATTGTCACTGCAACTTAATTTAGGGGATGAGGTAGTATGTGTATATCCTGTTAATCATGACAATTCTCTGGAGCCTCAAGGCAGTGGAGCTCTGGGCCTTGGACTTTGGAGTTGAGTCCTGGGGTGCTAGGTCCCGAATATGGAGGAGCTGTCAGTGTTCCTTGACTGAAGCAAGCACTTTAGTATAGACATTTCTTCACTAGGAATTCCCACCTGTAGAGTATGTGATTTCCCCGGAGACTCATCTTAACTAAACATTTGAAAACAATCTACATAGAGGTTATGTTATTTTGTACTTCTGCATAATGTGCTACCCTCAGGGTATCCTAAAAGGTGAGATGTATTATGCATGAAATGTTACAGTATACTTTTTTTAAGTATGTTAAAGAAACAGAGATCTTCCAGAATGACAACAGAGACACTTGACAATGTTTCCCCATTTAGTTACGGGGCATGTCTCATTGCTTTCCAACTTGCACTGCTTGGGTACGTCAGAGCTCTGGAGTTCCATAAACGTCTCCTCTAACCTATTCCCACTGAACATTCACCTGCTTGGTAATGCAACCATCATGACATCACTTTTTGCGGCTTTGGAATTGCAGAGCTCAAAATATCCTTTGAAACGAATGGTCTTGTCATTTTTGCAAGTAACTGTTCCCTTAAAATAAGTATATTATCACTGCAGAGTGCTGTCATGTGAAATGCTCTGCAGAACTGCTGTCTACATCTATTTCAGCTTGTCGATATGATAGTCTTGTAGGCACATGTGCCATTGGTATGGATGACGGCTGGCATCATTTTGCATTCTCCCCTTTGATGACAGCACTCTATAAATTTAATGAAATGTCATTTTGTTCCTGTAAAAAAACAGAATTATGCTTTGGGGAAAAAAGAAAGAAAATAAACTTTTCTTCTCATTTCAGTTGTACATTTGGGTCCCTTTAAAGCTCTAATTATTATTATTATTTATTGTCTTATATTGCACCATCAAATTCCGTAATGTCTATATGTCCCGTTTTGTGTTCCATTCTTGTAACTACTGAGCTCCTGCTTTCTGTTTTTTAATTCACTATTTGTAGCTTGCACAGTTTGTGTCATTTGTAATGCTTTTCAGTGTGAATGTGCTGCATTGAGTTGTTTAATGTAAACCTTTACTTTTGAACTGCGAACGCACAGTTAAAAAGCCATGCGCCCCCGGAGTACATGCGCTCAGGTTGAAACTGAGAACAATGTGTTACATTAAATAGATATTTTTAAAACCATATTATTATTTTTATACAATGCTGTTATTTAATCTAATAGGCACATGTATGCCGCAATTTATTTAACAGAAAGCCATGTAAGAATGCATTCATATAGCATGCTGTGCCCTACTGCAGCAACCCTGATAGAGACAGCCACTAAATATAATTTCATCATATTTAATCAACAAGATCTGGGCTGTGATGATGTCCATATCTTTAGAGCAGCGGTAGATTCAGTAAATGCTGTCTTTTTACATTTTAAACATTTGGTGTACTATATTAAAAGTTCTAAGCAGGGGCGTAACTAGAAGCCTCAGGGTCCCGGTGCAAGAATCTGTTAAGGGCCCCCCTCTCACACTATCTACCACCTTCTCCCTCCCTTCTCACTATCTACCCTCTCCCTACCCCCCTTCTCACTATCTACCATCTCCCTACCCCCCTTCTCACTATTTACTCTCTCCCTACCCCCTTCTCACTATCTACCCTCTCCCTACCCCCTTCTCACTATCTACCCTTTCCCTACCCCCCTTCTCACTTCCTACCCTCTCCTTACCCCCTTCTCACTATCTACCCTCTCCCTAGCCCCCTTCTCACTATCTACCCTCTCCCTACCCCCCCTTCTCACTATCTACCCTACCTTCTCACTATGTACCCTCCCCTTACCTCCCTTTGTAGTTTACTTACCTGAATCTTCAGTGCATATGTGCTAAACTCATCCATAATATTGAGATAAATATCTTAAATAAAACATTGTGTGGTGAAAATAATGTGCAAAAGTGTACTGCGTGAGGGCAGGGAAACAAAAAAGCGGTATTTCTGCCCCAGCCCTTGGCTGCCATTATAAAATGTACCCTCTACTTGCCAGCCACAAGGCTACAACTGGTGCGGTAAAGATAAAACGTGCAAGGGCAGGTCCATAAGTATAGACACGCATACAGTTTTCTGTAACCAGAGGACAGAATGTAAAGATAGCTTTAAAATCATTCATAACAAAATATGCAAAATACCAAGTTATTGTGTAACTTATTAAGCGCCAAGTTATTAAGTGGCACTAGACACGTGGAAATGATGCAAAATTACATTTTACTCTATGTGTCACCAGGAGGTTGAATAAGGCACTTCCACTTGGATTGCCAATAGTGCAAAGCCTTGGGCTTGCTATGAAAGCTTACATCTATTAAACTGCGCTGTGTTGTTAATGTAAAAGCTGCTATCAGTAACTGACTATGACAACATTTACCAACAAAGGAAGAAGGGAATGTTTTTCTTCCTGTGTGTTTGCATTTATCTCACTCTTATTCTGTATATGCTTTGTACTGATACGTGGATACTTATGACTCCATCACTCACTCCCTTTCATACTCTTTTTGTGTAGTTGTGGATTTGGCATCTCTCATACCCTCCATTAGATTCTGCCACATTCACACTTAACACTCTTGCAAACAGATTGATATATAGGATAGTTCTTTGACACACACTCCATAAGAGAACTCCATAAGATAAGAAATTGCGGGGGCACATTGTGACTGAAATTATATCCACAGTGCTGCCATATTTGCCCCTTCCTAATTTCTTACATTTTTGCATATTAGTCACAATTAAATGTTTCACATCATCAAATTAATTTAAATATCCATCACAAATAACCTGAGCTTTAAATGATGATTTCATGTATAGAAGGAAAAAAGCTACTTGGCCCTATGTGAAAAAGTAATCGACCCCTTAGCTACTATTTTTAACCAATTAACCAAATGTAATTGATAACTGGATTCAGTTTCACTAGACACAATCAGGCATGATTACTGCCAGCCTTCTTAAATCTGAACATCAATTAAATGGAACATTTCTTGCAAAGTGAAATAGGCTAAAAGGTCTAAAAAAAAGCAGCACATGATGTTGTGACCTAAAGAAATAAAAAAACAGAAACAATGTCATTGACATCTATCAGTCTGGAAAGGGTTACAAAACCATTTCTAAGGCCCTGGGACTCCAGTGAACCGGGGTGAGAGCCATTATCTACAAATGGAGAGAACTTGGAACAGTGGTGAACCTTTCTCCAAGAGCGCATCCATGACTCACCCAGGAGGTCACAAAACCCATACTAACATGTAAAGGGCTGCATGACTCACTAGCCTCAGTTAAGGTCAGTGTTCACAATTCTATAATAACAAAGAGACTGCCATCCATGCAAGGGGAAAACCTCTGCTAACTGAAAAGAACACAAAAGCTTGTCTCACATTTGCCAAAAACCACCTTGATGACCCCAAAGACTTTTAGGATAATATTCTGTGGACTGATGAGTCAAAAGTGGAGCTTTTTTGAAGTCAGAGGTCCTGTTACATCTGGCATAAAACCAACACTGCATTCCACAAGAAGAACATCATACCGACAGTCAAACACGGTGGTGGTAGCGTGATGGTCTGAGGCTGCTTTGCTGCTTCAGGACCTGGGTGACTTGCCATAATTGATGAAACCATGAATTCTACTCTCTAGCAGAAAATCCTGAGGACAATGATCCGAAGCACAGAAGCAAGCCCACCTCTGATTAGCTCACAGGTATGCTGCTAGTCTACTTTAAAATAACTGGATGTCTATTATGTGTACAACATAGTTGCTACTAGTTGTTTCTTTTGGTTTCAGAATGATGCTGCAATCAACATTTGTGTATTTTGAACTTGCTGCTATAAGTGGACTGACTAATGAGATAGTGGGAGTGACACCCCACTTGGTCATCTAGTCCCTATGCGGATTGGCTTTTGTCAGCTCTTCTATGCAGCTTCATTATTGGACATTTACTCACTTTGCGGGCCAATGGATTCTTTTAGATTTGATTGTTAGGTATATATACCGTATTTGCTCGATTATAAGACGACCCTGATTATAAGACGACCCCCCAAAATCTGAATATTAACTTAGGAAAAAAAGAAAAAGCCTGAATATAAGACGACCCTAAAGGAAAAAAGTTTTACCAGTAAATGTTAATTCATGTAAACTATTTTTTTTAATAAAAGCTATGATTGAGAAAAATATTTTTTTTTTGTTTTTATTTCTTGTATTTTCCAACCTGTCCCCCAGTTACGCACATCTGCCCCCAGGCTTGCCACACCAATATGGCACTGTGGCCCATGATATGCCTTTTAACCCTCTATATGCCACTGTGCCCCATGGTATGCCTTTTGACCCCCTATGTGCCACTCTGCCTCCAGAAATGCCTTATACCCCTATATCCCATTCTGGCATTTAGGGGGTTAAAATGCATATTATGGGGCAGAGTGGCATATAGGGAGGTATAAGGCATTCCAGGAGGCAGAGTGGCATTAAGGGAGTTAAAAGGCATTATATAGAGCACTCTGCCTCCAGAAATGCCTTATACCCCTATATGCCACTCTGGCATTTAGGGGGTTAAAAGGCATATTATGGGGCAGAGTGGCATATAGGGAGGTATAAGGCATTTCAGGAGGCAGAGTGCACTATTAAATGCCCCCTTAACGCCACTCTGCCTCCTGAAATGCCTTATACCTCCCTATATGCCACTCTGCCCCATAATATGCCTTTTAACCCCCTAAGTGCCAGAGTGGCATATAGGGGTGTAAGGCATTCCAGAAATGCCCTACACACACACACACACACACTTACTTACTTACCGGTGCTTCCAATTTCCTGCTGTATTGCCGGGGCAGCGGGTTGACGTCTCATTCCGCGGCAGCCGGAAGGAGGTGGAGTTGGCAGCGGGGGTTTGTATGCGTCCGTCGCAAATACCTTCCCCGGCTGTCAGAGATCAGGAACTCTTGAACTCTGATCTCTGACAGTCGGGGAAGGTATTTGAGACGGACGCATACAAACCCCCGCTGCCAACTTCACCTCCGGAAGCACCGGTAAGTGTGTGTGTGTGTGGGGGGGGGCGACGACAGGAGGATCCAGGTCCCCTGCAGCGGTGCGGGGGATCTGGATCTTAGTCTCCTAATCAGACCTCTATTTGAGGTCTGATTAGAAGACGACCCCGATTATAAGACGAGGGGTATTTTTCAGAGCATTTGCTCTGAAAAAAACCTCGTCTTATAATCGAGCAAATACGGTATATATAGTTAGTTGATATCTGTATCAGTCTAGACACTTTTGTTTTATTAAGAGATTGGTTAAAGTAAAGCACCTAGAGATGCATAGGGCTAGCCTTCAAATTTTATTTTATTCCCCAGGAACCTGTTGGTGGATCATCTTGCCTCGCTGGGCGTTTAGTTTGTGTGGATTTAGCGATAAGTGGCATACATAAACACCTAGATGCTGGCAGTATGCATTCACTATAGTGAGGGAGGGCGGTGACATCCCTCAGGCTCTTGAGGAGTTTTGTTCTAGGCGCTATATGAGCATTTTCTTTCTGACAGGCATCTTACTTGAGAGATGTTCCAATAAATCGTGTGTGGTTTTATACGTTAACGGTGTTGCACTATTGTTTTGAATGTTTTCTTCTTAAATGTGTGGAGCCCAATAAACTCTTGTATCCATATTCCACTGTCTCTACTGTCGACAGTTAAGCCACAGCAAACAATTGCAGAACCGTTGGACAGTGGATAAAATTTCCTATAGGAAAGTATCGCTCTCTCACTTTTAAGTTTTATTTTTGCTAGGTGTTTTGTATCTGCAAGTATAAACCATTGAAAGATTATTTAGTTTTTTTTTTATGTGTTCTAGCTTTAGCCCATCAATGCTTAGCACTTGAGTTTAATACAACATGTGACATACAAAGTCCTGTTATGAAAAGAACAACCTGGAAAGCCAGTGAGTAATCCAACAGAACTCTCCAGAGGATAGTACATTAATAATGACATCATTTCATACAGTAGGAGGTACTGGAATCAGGAAAAAGGAGGTGTGTTGTTCTGCTGTTCACTGCTGAGAATTCACCTTGATTGTTGTACATTGCTCTCAACATATTGTCTTCAGCAAAATATTAAGAAATATAACTGTTGTAGTGAAGCAAATCTTCTTATATATTCTCTAACCCTGTTGCAGTTGTGAATTAACTTGCCAACTTTTTTTGGGGGGAAATATACTATAAACCTTTTGCAGGCCATCTCTCTATAAATAATTGTATTGGCATCCAGGCAATGTTTGGCTACAATCCATAGAGCTTACAGTTAAGACCAAAAATGCATACAAGGGCTCTGCAGGATCGTGTTCTGTACAGTAATGGAGTGATCGCCAGATTGCGTTGTGTGCCGGACAGAGGAAGGGCCTATTGATTGTTTTGTTTGCAGAGAAGGAGGTGGACCTATCAGATCATGTGTGGATGGAAGCCTGCCAGACAATGTTGTACATGGGGTGGGAGCTTCCCAACAGTGTTGTGTGCACGGTTATAGTCAGTGAGCCAGGAGGAGAGGATTCTAGACAGTATTGTGTGGTGGGAGGCTGTTTGACAGCGTTGTTTGTGGATGGGGAGAAATAGCTGGCCAATGTTATGTGCAAGGTGAGGAAGGGACTGCTGAACAGTATTATGGGGGCTTTAGTGGCTTCTGGATACTGTTGTGGGGGTGTCAAAGAACAAACAGGAAAGAAAGGGAGAATAAACCAGGGAAGATGGGGGAGAGAGATGAAAAGAGGATAAAAAGAAGAAAATAGGATAGAAAGAAAGCAAGGGAGAGAAGAAAAGAGGAGGGCAAGAGAAGAAAGGAAAGGAGAACAGAAAAAAGCTGCATGTCATTTTAATGATGGACACATAAGCTAGAATAATATTTTTTCACCCTACAGGTGTGGTTATCATCTATGTGAACCCCTACATAGGAAGGAGTCATAGGTTGCCCGTCCATATCTTTATTATGCTTCTTTGTGGTCCTCACACAAAATAACGAAGCAGAGCACCTGATAATAATGTTAGAAGCTTAGTAAGTGGCAGTTCTTCTCGATGTAGCATTTGTTTTATAAAATGTGTGGTTCATTGCTCATAGTCATACAGAAAGGTTGTGTTATACTGAAATGTACTGTTGTAACAGTGACTAATTAGGAACAATTTAAAATGTCTTTTCTTCCTGGTGACCTGTGGAATGCCCCTCATATATTCCCATTTAGAATCTATAATCACGGGGACATCATCCGTGTTGTAAAACACTGCAGTGTTTAACGCTATCCTAGCAGCCAAAGCATCAAATGATGTTTTGTTTCTGTCTCAATAAGACGTTTGGTTAATCTTGGCCCTGTTACATAAGCTGTTTTCATTGAAATATCTTTCAAGATTAAATACAGGTTCATAAATATTACTGTCATGCCTATGACAAGCAAAGATAATTAGTAGGTCACAGGTGTGGCTCCTAAGTATCCCATGAACCACCTTACATGTCAAATGGTGTAAACTGAAGTAATGCCGTGACTTGACTTAGATCAATGTGATATTTTTTATCTGGGCATATCAGTAAGTTCAGCTCATGTTACATACACAGTTTAAGGAAACAAATTTTAAGCAGATATGCAATTCCAGGCACAATTCCAGGCTCCTACAGGTACTAATAATTTACATTTAAACAAACCTTTCACCTAAAATCACGTTTATGGTAATAACAAGAGCATCTGCAATGTCCCCCTTAAATAGGGGTACAGTTGGGCTACATGGGCACATATAAATATACACTATATGGACAAAAGTATCGTGACACCTGACCATTACACCCACAGGGACTTTTATGACATTGCTTTCTAAATACATAGACATACACATTAAGTTGGTCCCCCCTTTGCAGCTATAACAACGTCCACTCTTCTGGGAAGGCTTTCTACTAGATTATGCAGTGTTTCTGTGGGAAGTTTTGCCCTTTCATTCAGTAGAGTATTTGTGAGGTTAGGACTGATGTTGGACAAGAAGGCCTGGCCCACAATCTCCATTCCATTTCATCCCAAAGGTGCTCGATGGGATTGAGGTCAGGGGTTTGTGGGGGCCAGTCAAGTTCTTCCATACTGAACGTATCCAACCATGTCTTTCTGGACCTTGCTTTGTTCACTGGGGCACAGTCATGCTGGAGTAGAAAAGGACATTCCCAAAACTGTTCCCACAAAGTTGGAAGTATAATATTAAACAACATGTCTTGGTATGCGGAAGCATTACGATTTCCCTTCATTGTAAGCCCAACCCCTGAAAAACCGCCCCAGACCATTATCCTCCTCCATCAAACTTTACAGTTGGCACAATGCAGTCAGACAGGTAATGCTCTCCTGGCATCCACCACACCCAGACTCACCCTTCAGATTGCTGAACAGAGAAGTGTGACTCCACAGGACGTTTCCACTGCTCCTAAGTCCAGTGGCGGCATGCTTTACACTACTCGATCCAACGCGTGCCCCAATACTTGTGTGCATATAGTGTGGGGGTTTCCCCCTGAATCATCTGGAACTGATCTGTGCCTACCAAGGGTTTTGGCACACATGTTGTGATTTTAATGTTGCAAATTCCACCACTAGGTCAAAAAACTAAATAAACCACTGTTGTCCCATATACCATCTATGTGTTAGAAACTGCTCTTATTGGATAAGACTTACAGTAACTTCTTGTTATCAATATCTGCATGATTATTCCAACCCTTCAAATCACTCCTCACTTGTTCTGTTACTCCTCAACTTTGTAGGGTTTCCATATCCTTTGTAGGAGTGGTGTAGGGGAAAGAACATGAATTCAGAAGACTTAACTGACACAATAGTTCTACCACTTTTAAGCACTTATATCTAAAGGAGTTATACTAACTTAAAACAAAAAAAATCACAAGCTACATTAAGTTTGAATTAATTCACATATGCAGATAAGTCTTTGGAGGTCCCTTTTTGATACCTTAAGCACATATTTGGCATACGCTCAGCATAGATACACAATAAATAAAAACTATTTCCATACCAACCCTAGATGTTACTGCATGCAAATTTAAGCATGCATTGTTTAGTTATTGGAGTTAGAAAAGGAGACTGCCTCACTTAAGTCCTCTCCTGGCTACAGAAACCAGGAAGCATTCGTATGTAAACTTCTTCAAGATGCCCAATAGCACACTAATTGAAGCCAATATATGCTAGTGTTCAGACAGCATATATATGCCTGGCAGCTGGTACTTCCATTGAGCTCCCTTTGACAATAATGGAAGTTCTGCTGAGCATATGCAAGAAGCATACTGTGGTATGCTCCCTGATTTCAGTATGAGGAGTTAAACAAGACAGAAGAAACATAGTAACTATAGAATGCCTGCACCAATCAACTTGGAAATAGGACTACAATGCTTTAAGAGTTAAGTCCAGGCTGTGCTGTAATATACATCTTCTAAAAGGGGTAAAAAATACAACCCTTAAGGGTATAAGAGACATTTTTATCCTCCGCGTTGATTCTAGTTTTGTGTTTCATTACAAGCTTTATATCATATAATGTTTTGTGATGATTTTGTGTGGATAGAACTTTATCTCATCTATATCTTCATGTTTTGTAACAGGGGCTTTTCATGAGCACACATATACATACATCTTGATCCAGAGCCACAAGCGGCCACCTCTGTGGCTCAGTGCCGGGATACAACATCATATGGCGCCACTCTGTGCAGTGCCTGTTGGTGCCTACTGTGGAGGCTGTGCCCACTCAGCAAACTCAGCGACATGTATACTAACATCTGCTATATGAATTTGGGAAATAAAACAGAATCTTCTCTCCCTGCTATTCAGTTAAACAAACATATTAACCCCGCTAATTCAATTAACTGCTAATCAGAAACAGGACTGAAATATTAACATGAACTTGTCATGAAATATGATATGGTTGCAACTGATGCTGTTTTTGTTCAGCAGAGAAAGGACACCCAGGGCCACAACCATCACCAGTTTACGGATTGACGTCCCTGGATTGACGACACTGTCCCCGGACAAATTATGTTCCCGGATTAAGGTTCACTTCCACAGGGGCCTTGCTTCTTCCCTCGGTGTTGCTCGTACTCTGTGCAAGCAACATCTCTTGTACCGCCCAGAGGAAGTAGGAACCCAGTGGAGTTGAGTCAATTAACGTCACGTCACGTGACTCTGCTCTGTTCCTGCTTCCCCTGGGTGGTACAAGAGAAGTTGCTTGCAACACAGAGGGAAGCAGCGGTCCCTGCGGAAGTGTGCGAGCGGAACCAAGAGACCTGCAGTTCAGGTAAGGGGGTGGGGGAAGTTGTATGAACGAGTATGCGTGATTGAAGGAATGCATGAGTATCTGTGAATGAGGGAATGAGTATCTGAGAATGAATGAGTATATATGAATGAGTGAATGAATATCTTTAAATTAGTATATGAATGAGTGACTGAAGTTTGTGAATGAGTAAATGAATTAATGTGTGTGTGTGTGATAGCATAGATGTGTAAGCTAGGTGGGGAGCATGGCACAGGGAGGCTGTTTGGGTGCAAAGATGGCAAGTCATATGCTTCCAATCTGGGTGTTGGACTGGTCCTGTGGGTGCAATCTGGGTGTCAGGGCTGACATGATACTAAAGGAGAGGCAATATGCAAGGGTGTGGGTGCATTCATTCACAAGGGGGTGCTGGCTGAGGGCATCACATATATCAATACAAAGGCAGGGCTAGGTGGTGGGATAAATATACGATTTGTGGCTAGCTAGGGGCAATACACAATAGTGTGGGGTCATTAGGGTGTCCCGTTGCACATGTTTTCAAGGACACATGTAACTTTTACATATTGCTGACCAGCCACGTTAAAATGCTGCCCTGAGGATGTATAGACTCATAGAAGGGAACCAATTAATCAGATATACATCCTCCATACTGCAGGGCAGCATTTTATCCGGCCTGGCAACATCACTGTTGAAAATACAATATGGAAAATAATGTTTGGGGGGTTTTTTTGTAGCTTAACCCGTCCGGATGTGGGTGTTGGTGTGGCAGAGCTTGTGCTGGTGTGTGTGTGTCCATGTGGCAGAGCCTGTCCTGGTGTGTGTGTGTCAGAGTGGCAGAACGTGTCCAGGTGTGTGTGTGTGTGTGTGTGTCTGTCTGGGTGTCGGTGTGGCAGAGTTTGTCCTGGTGTGTGTGTTTGGGTGTCCATGAAGCAGAGCCTATCTGGTATGTGTGTTTTGGTGTCGCTGTGGCACAGCCTGTCCTGTTGTGTGTGTTTGGGTGTCCATGAAGCAGAGCCTGTCCTGGCGTGTTTGTGTGTCTGGGTGTCGGTGTGGCAGAGTCTGTCCTGGTGTGCGTGTTTGGGCGTTCATGAGGCAGAGCCTGTCCTGGTGTGTGTGTTGGGGTGTCGGTGTGGCAGAGTCTGTCCCAGTATGTGTGTGTGTGTGTGTTTGGGTGTCAGTGCGGCAGAGCCTATCCTGGTGTGTGTGTTTGGGTGTCGGTGTGGCAGAGCCTGTCCTGGTTGTGTGTTTGGGTGTCAGTGTGGCAGAGCCTGTCCGGTTTTTACTTATCCAAAGATAAAACACCCTCCTGAATTTGTAGTCACTTTGGAGGACAATACATTCTAGGCCCAGAAATCAGTGAGGGGAAAAGTAGAGGTTTTGTGTTATTTACTCTATTTTAATCTCCGTATTTTATTAAAAAGGATTAGCACTAAATTGTTACTTTAGACATCCCGTGTACTGATGTACTCCCAATTCCTTTACATGTGAGAAATAACATTTATATCATACAATCACTTCATAAACCATAATACATACCAAATACACTGCATCTATAGTTTGAAGGAAATATGCTTATAAAATAGTTTTTTACCATTTGTCAATTTTAAAAAAAATGTCGCCGGATTTCATGTTTCACTCATGAAAGAACCACCAGTACTAAAACCATTTTCAGTGTATTACAGAAACAATACCCCCAATATTTTAAGTACATAAATATGCATGGGGCATACGTGACTCTTTGCCTGTTTTATTGACCTATATAGTAGAAAAGTTAATTTTAAGCTAACAATATTACCTGAATTTTATTAGGACATGCATTTGTGTGGGTGCTTTTATATGTCACATTAACTATTCCTAGTTAAACGTTCACCGTGGAGTTTGAGGCCAATTACCACTCTGTGTAGGGAATTACTCTTCAGTAAATTTCTTATTGATGTGACCACAGGTCCCACCATGGTAGAGTCCAGCAGTGACTTCAAGGATTTTGAGCATAACATAAAATGTTGGCTATGACTAGTAAGAGGCTATATCCTTTCAAACACTTATGAATGCAGAAAGAGGCAGATGATATAGCAGAAAAACGCATAAAGGAAATAGATAGGAGAAAAATAGCATCATTAAGCGCTGTCACTGGTATGACATTTTCTGGGTTCATTGAAGACGTGGTAAGATAATCACTAATATATCACTAATATCACTAAATATATCACCAACTTTAAAATAATTTATGGTATTAGCCTCGGCCAAAACATAACATGGTATTGCTCTTGATGAATATCCACACAAGATCTGACATACAACATCACAAATGTCATATTATTTAATAATCTCCAAGCTGCTACCAACTATCTTGCATGTTGATCACCAGGCTGATACTGTGGGCTTTTGGTAGCCTAAGAGTTATCCATCCTTGATTTCATTGACATCTCCAGAATAATACTGTATGAAAGATTTATTTGGGGTCTCACACATGTTTAATTCAGGCAGGATTCCTGGCTGTATTTGATTATCTGTTTTAGTGCACTGTCAGCTCAGCGTGACTCTGGGTTTTACCTGGTAACAGAGACTCACGCTGGCAATGCGGTATTCCTTGGCAACACTAGTGCTGGGCAATAATTATCCTGGCAGCAGGGCGCCACAGGAAGATGCATTGCTGGGATGCTCCTTAGGGAGCTGCGGATCGCTGACTAATGAGAGAAGGAGAGCCCAGACCAAAGCTAACAAACCTTGCTATGTTAATTAAAGGCAGTGTTAGCCAGTAATGGTAACTATGGCAACAATGGACCGAGTCTAACTGAGGAGATTTTCAATCTACACTGAGGGTGAAATATCCAGGTAGCGACTGAAAAGTCTAACAGGGAGACCTACTGAAGCAAACATGCATAGGCTACTACTGTACCTAATAGCCCATTTCCTTCTTTACATACCTACATACAGTTCTATACCGTTCTATAAATGCATACATACACTACGGTCCAAAAGTCCAGTCCACAATCATCAACTGGTTTTATTTGATCATTTATCAAAAAAGTAGTAAAATATTGTAATCATCCTATACTCAGTTTTCAAAAACATATTATTTGACACTGAGACAAAACATTTTTTATCTCTTTATTATATCTTTATGTGAAATTGTGACCACATGAATATCACCTTCAATGCCATTTGCTTACAAAATACTATATATTTTATTGATATACTAGCACGTATGTGAGTTGCACTTGTCTTTTAATGATTAACACCTGCTATTAGTTCTTTTAGGATGTTCCTGCTGGTTCTTCTACTAGTATTGAAGGACAATTGATAAAATACCTTTTCAATGGAGCTTAGTGAAGCAAAATAAGGTGTTTTTCCAAGTGCTGAGCGACTTTCTCGCCACCAAATTGCAGCTAAGTTAAATATTTCTAAAGGGGCAATGCACATAGAAGAGATTTCCTGAAATCAAATCATTTTTATTCAAAGCAAGACAGGCCAAAAGTGACCACATCGTCAGAAGAGTATATATGAGTAGAACAGCATCTACATCCACAATTTAAGCCCAGCTCAACCAGGAATGATCTACCCCGCGAAGCAAGAGCACGGTCAAAAAACAACTACAAGTGTAAAGTATGAACATTTAATATGCACCATTTTTGCCTATTCTGATTGTCTCAGTACTCTCCATGCCAGCTCTATATTAAAAGGACACTCCAGCTATCATACACTCTTTAATGCGTATGGACAATTTAAATTTCTGCATTGTCTGTTTTGCAAATGCATGGGGGGAATTAACCTGAATCCACCTATTTGCATCTTTCATTTTCACACCTCGCAGCTCAATGCCATGCAGGAGATGTGTGGCTGAACACATGGGGCTACCCTTTCAGCTTTTGGTGATATGAGGCAATAATGTCACATTCAACAATCAACCCTGATCTCCTTGTAGCCATTACAGCAGTTCTTCCTCAATTTAGGGAGGAATGAACATTAACTGGTGTGATACCCCTAACTGAGCATTAGGTCCTTCAGGATACCTTTGACCTACCTTATACCTGATATGTGACCATACCTTTTCTTTGCATTTTTCCTCTTTAGTCTCAGGTCATACACAGGGCAAGGCTGTAACGTGGCTCACTCTGATCTCACTGTACTGCTATAGTAAATGTATATCTAAACAAATAAATGTATTATAAAGTTATCCATATGCCACTGTAAAATCCACATTTAGCGAGAACTTATGCATAATGTCCACTTACGACACGTTAGGGAAGATTTATCGATGTAACAACGTATAGGAATGCTTTATCTTCCCAGATGTGCAAAATGTGCAACTATATGTATAAGAGGCCTAACAACTGAGGTTTGCTTAGTGCTCTATTGGCAATAAATTCAACTGTAAATTGTTAAAGAAAAGGTTTCAAGAAATAGTTTGTTTATTTCCGATATATGTTCAAAATAAAATATTTCTTCCAACTCAATAAACATCTTTATTCTAAAGCTTACAATTATTACTGTCTGCTTGATTTCCTTCTAGCAGATATTGTGCAGACAACATGCTAGCTCTTTAAACCTTACTAACACATTAACCATAATGACCGAGGACTTAAATCCAACAGTTATGACGAGTAATGCATGGGTATGCCTGACAAATTAGTGGTAGGAAGTAGAGGACTGCATTGGGAGGTGGGTCCTGCGGGTCCCACGGGACACGCCAAAAAACGTGCGGGCGCGGGCGGTCTTGCTGGGGTTGCGGGCGGTCAGGCACTGTACCTGCGGGTCCCGGTAATCCCGCGCAGTCCCGCAAGGCTACCTTCTCGCTGCTCCCTTACAGTGTCTCCTGTCTTGCTCCGCCCAGGAACAAAATAGAGTCACGTGATGTGATGTCACTTCCCGTGACTCCGCCTTGTTCCTGGGCGGAGCAAAAGAAGAGACGATGTGAGGGAGCAACTCGAGGGCAGCCTTGCGGGACTGCGCGGGAAATCTGCAGTTCAGGTAAGGAGTTGGGCTTGATTGGCCACAAATGTGGCGGGAGCGGGCGGGAGTGGAACACCCACATTGCGGGAGCGGGCGGGATTGGTCAAATCAGCGGGAGCGGGATTAAAAAAGCAGTCCCGCGCAGGGCTCTAGTAGGAAGCCCCTGAGTTAAAAAAAAATGCCAGACAAGATCCACATGAATGAACACCAGAAAGCTATCACTTATTCCTAAATAAAGCAATATATAGTTTCTGCCTTAGTAATTAAAGGGCATGACTCTCATGCACGCTTACAAGATTTTTCAAGGGCTGCCCCTATCCTCTGGAATGCCTTCCCCGGTCTATCCGTCTTTCTCCGTGCCTTTATTTCTTAAAAAAATCCCTTAAGACCCACTTCTTTAAGGACACTTACAACATAGCACATTAACGCCCTCCCATATTCTTTTAGCTCACCTCTCCTAGTCCCTCTCCTGCAATACTTTTACTAGTGTGGCTGGTCCATCCCTAACAACGGCACTTTTACCTATTGTGTAATACACCCTAAATCCCTATAGATTGTAAACTCGTTTGAGCAGGGCCCTTCTCACCTGTTGTCTCTGTTAGTCAATTTGTTATGTTACATGCTACTTGTTATGTCCCGTCTACCCATTGTACGGCGCTACAGAATTTGATGGCGCTATATAAAACAATAAATAATAATTAATAATAATCTGTGACTGTTTTATTATGTTAAGATTATGATAAAAAAATTGGAATCTGTCACAACTTTATTCTTATCAAAAATGTCATGAATTAATTCTTCAACTGAGTCTGTCCTACCATCAGAGGGTGAAAAACATGTTCTGTTGTGATGTCTGCTGCTGAACATAAAGCTGTCAATAATTGCTTTGTAATTATAATTAGTATTGTATTATTAAGTAACTGATGCAAGCAGTTACTAAGTAGTCCTTAATCTATGAATATACCAAAAACATGTTCTTCATAAAGACTCTCAGTATGGGAGTTTTAGCTGAAAGGCAAGTTTTAAACAACTTCTTCTGAGAATGTAATAACAATACCAGACTTAAGTATTTAAGATCACGCAGGTCTCATTTTTGAAAGAAAGAGAAAGCTGACATGTACATTTATGCAATCAAGTTGATGTGAGCAGTCATATCACGGTAAAATCAGCCATATTCATCATCTCGAACCTCATAGTCCCCAAACAAATAAGAATAAAGTCATGTTTGTAGTGTTGTATACATATTGTTGTCGATTTGCCTTCTGAGTCCCTATGACAGGTATCATTTTAATGAGCAGTTAACCTGTCTCAATCATCTTCTGAAATCAACTCACTGTCTGACTGTGAAGGTCTAACTTTATCATTTTAAATATTACCTATATATCAAGCAGCACCCCTATGTGAAACTCAACTCTAAATATATGAAAAAATCCCTCCTAAGCAAAATATTTAAGGGGCGTCAGGTATGGTATGGATTATAATAACTATGTGCAACTGAATCATTTTATGTTGAGGATAATATGGACCTCTGCACTGATGGACAACAGCAGGAGGTAAAGAAACAGCACAAAACAGACAAATTCCCAATACCAAAGGAGTTGCAAGGTCACCAAGTGAAGGGCAGTACAAAGGCATTCATATTTAATGAAGTACTCTTTTATCTACATAGTACTCTTTTATCTAGATTTGCTACTTTTCCAGCTGCACCAAAAATACTTTAGGGTGAAATGCTGGTCTCTTTAATAATCCACATACACAAGGGACCAACAGTAAGCCCTTTCAGGTCATACATAGTACTCTATAGTTCCAGAGATCAAAGACTAAAAAAATACACACGCAGGTTAAATAACTGTATATCGTAAGCAACAAGAGCAGTTTCATTTAAGGTGTTTTTTCACTTTGGAGGAAAAGCGTTCACAAAAAAGTTTATCTAGAAGTACTTGACCTATGAAGTTATGAACAGCGTGCACATGGAGCTCTGCATGACGTATAAAAACACAGAAGTGTGACATTTTACCAATACACAATAGTTCATACTTTAAATATTAAACAGTGATTTTCTCTTAACCAATGCATAGAGCCAATTATGTCAACAAAGATCTGCCCAAGAATGCAGAGAGCAATTACCATCTCCCCACATACTGACTGATTCACACATTCACTTATACTATGCACAAAAAGTTCCAAAAACAGATGAAGTAAACACAAGACAATAACACACTATAATCGTTTACCCATACACACACACTCACGTCTCCTGTTCTCCTTCAACTTAATGCACCCTAGAGTCCTGCACGGGACTGTTTTCTTATTCCTACTCCAGCCCACTCCTGTTGAATTTCTGACCATTGTGGAGGTAGCATGCAGACCATGCCAGACACCTTAGGAGCATTATAACATAATTATATGAAAAATATCAATTACAGTCATTATAGGTGTAAAAGGACTTGAATTCACATGCTCACAGGAAGGACAGACGGAGACTTATTCAAGTGCAAATGTAGCCCCCGAAGCCCACATCAAAGGGCAACTTTGTAAACTTTGTACATTGTAGGTATAGTCTGTTTGTAAATAGTGTGTGATAGTATTAGTATTGTCTTTTTGATTAGTTAATCCTTAGGTTTGTAAATTGTATGTATTGTCTATTGTAAGTTGTATGTTGTGTGATAGTATTGTCTTTTGATATTGTAATTAGTTAACTAATAGGAAGGTTAATGGAATGTACCTTTGATCCCACCCTATAAGAACTCCCTGTATGTTACAATCTTCCCATCCTTGCTGCAGTTTGTTACAATCTTTCCGTCATTGTTGCAGTCACAACTTCATTCCCAATGTAACCCTGTGTGTGTTAGCCTTCATAGGCTTCATTACAGCATTAAACCCTCCATTTTCCTATCAAAGAAGTATTTTCTTGCGATTATTCGAGCTACCTGAATTTAAGTTATTAACCCCTAGACGAAGGTGTGTCGGCACCTGGAATCCCCTTTTTCCCCAAATATATCCCATTTCCGACAACCATTACCTCTCGCTCCCGCAACGTGTGTGTCCAATCCGGCCCGCTCCCGCAAACATTCTGTCACAGCTTTTAGAGATAGTGAAGAATTTACACAAATGTTAGGGCTACGCTAAACATTCAGAATAAAGGACATAAAACATTGCGTTCCATTAAACGGACCATAAGATAAACAAGACTGAATAAAAAAGTGAGACTAGGACTGCCTCTGAAATTGAATGCGAAGAAGCAAAAAAACCCGGCAGTCTTGCGGGCGTGCACAGGATTACCGGGACCCACTGGTATATTGTGTGCCTGCATGCAGCCACCACACACAGAATACCGCCCGCACCCGCAAGTTTTTTGACGGGTCCCACAGGACCCCAAACCTGGTACAGTCCTCTAATGCACCCCTCCGCAGCTCCTTTGAGCAGAAATGTCTGCGTTTGGAAGCTACTAGCATAGTCTTCTTCTCATACAGCCTCATACATGGGACTGTATCTTGTAAAGTCAGGATGTCATGATGTCACAGCTAACCCAGACGCACACGTTACACACACACTTAACAACATACCTAGAAACACGGATATACACAAAGATACCCAGACACACCAGATCCATGATCTCCCCAAACACCCTGGAGAGAGATGACACTGGCCCTGGTAATACAGCCGTAATGTATACACTATCATACCTAAAAAATACAGAAGGAATGGGCCATTTTGTTTGTTGTGTGTGTTCAATATATTGATAGGTGATGTCTGTTCTCACACATTTCAGTGACATACAGTCACGTACGCTTTCAGCGAGGACATTTCTGCCCACGGCGCGCACACACGTAACATTCACATACAGAAATGACAAAACACTAGATACCAATACACACTTTATGTGCCCATGGGATAGTGAGTCACTCCGAATCTCAATCACATCACATCCTCCCTGTGTCACTGGTGTTTCCCTCGTCATCCTGAACCCTGCACCCCCAATACAACAAAATGCTCAGACATGGGTCCGTTGCCATGGAAACTTCTGGATGTGGTGTCACAACTGTCGTGTCTGAGAGAAACTAGGAGGGTGAGATAAATAGTGATAGAAATAACAAATAAGAAGAGATCTGACAGGGAGAGGAAAGAGAACGGGGAGAATCTGAAGTTGGTAGCGGATGGTCGATGGCTTTATATATATAAGGTATAGTAAGGGAGTAGCCGCAGGGTGCCCTAGCATATAATGGAAAGATGACAGGTTTGTGATCGCCTTGTATTTGTTTAACCAGCCAAACAGTTAAAATGACCCTTTCATCAGAACAAAGCAATAAACTAGCTATTATTTTTTTCTTCTGCAAATGAATGGGCAGGAAACAGACACAAAGAAGGCATGATATGTATCTGACCACACTACAGACCAACGCTACAACTAGATATTGATCGATCAACATGGATGACGCAAGTGAGCTGCAGACAGGGACATGCTGACTACACGTCATACATACAAAAACACATACAAGAATGCCTGACAGAAACAACCCCCTTTCATTTACTAATTTGGTTTGTGTAGCATTTTGTTAGCTTTTAAAAACCGCATGAAACCTGGATTTGGTTAAAAAAGCAGGCCTTAGATGTGTTATGGGAATGGTTTAATGGCCCAGACCGCCTTTTCAAAGAAGAATGCATATTAAGGTATTTTATGAGTACTTTAGTATGCATTATTTTACTTTGTGGAGAAGCTCAAGCTCCAGAGCTGCAGCAAGTACTTTCCACATATGCACACGAGGGGGTCTCATTAGTCTCCCCCAGAACACTTGCTGAGCCCGTTCTGGGACTACATGTCAGGAGATGTGTCTGGCCGAACACATTCTGAAGAATCCTCTCATGCATTTGGATGGGGGCACCACGTATGTTAAATGGACCTCTTAGCTATCATATGCATTAAGGTGCATATAATGCCTGGATCCGCCCTAGCCCAAGACAGGGAGAAGACTCTCCTCTTAAAGCTCAGTTTAGAGTGCCGTATGTGTCTCTCTAGTTTTTCAAAACTTTGTACCAAAAATAGTATATATATTCCAGTCCAGTTATAGGTGCTCACATGATATGGGCTGGACAAATGTATCAAGCTTCTCAGAGCCAGACCTTTAGAAGCCTGGATAACATATTTCCTAAGGAGACAGTGTCATGTGTCATGTGTCATGCTGCCCCACCATCAAATAATGCATCTGCCATATAAAGCTGGGGTTGTCCACATCCTATACACCTAGCGCTTTAACACTGGACTTGGCTCTGCGTGTTTTGAGACTATAATTTAAGACTAAAATCATGCCTCCCATTTGATACGAAACAAGTGTATAATTTGAAAAATATATGTATTGATTAGTGAAAAATTAAAAAAAAGGGATATTCCATATTCATTCAGTATATTGTACTGTGCCACAAACCATTTCAAATATATGTTGAAAGAACACAAACCTGCCACTAGTATAACAATAACATTTATGTATATGTATTCAGGACCACGGACAGCAATTCACATGTCGGGCTCATGAGCACATCTTAAAGTAATTCATTAACACAAGGGAGTTTCAATGCCTTTATGACTTAAGCATACAAGTCCCTGGGGAGACTTCCATTTTGTTACTGATTCTGGTCCCTTCAGTCTACAGTAGTAGATCCTTGAGGCTTGTTTGTCACACAATCTTAATAGCTGAACTGCAAAATAAAGCTAAAATAGGTAAAGCCACGGGCCAAATGGTATATATATCACCAGGTACTCGGGGAACTTAGCAAAGACATAGCCAGACCACAACTTTTGACCTTCAAGGATTCTTTCTTGTCTGTTAAGGTGACAGAAGACTGGCAGAAGTGGCACTGTAAGAATACCTTGCATTCTTTATTTTATATATATATATATATATATATATATATATATATATATATATATATTCACATTAGGTATAAATAAACCATGAGTGACAGGAACATGTGTTTTAACCTACGTGAGCTAAAGGGGCTCGATGGATGACTGGTATGATGGTAATGGTAAATTCTATAAGTTATGACATTGCTATAACAGGTAAACCTTTCACATAGACTATTTTAGAAAAAGGGTATAAAAACTCATTAGAGGACATAGACAGGAAGGCCCTTGACCTCTACGACAACTCACACTCTCCTCTGTCATTCCCAAGAAGAAGAACCTACAGTACTCAAGTACATCATCAAGGTCATCTGTCATCAATTGGTGCTGTATGTATATATGCTTTATATAATATATAAGAAGACTTGGAAGCTGTGGTCTTGATTTCTCTTTGGTCACGGAAGAGCTTAGATATTTAAGACAAACAAATATCTTTTTGCACTAATAAACAAAAAGGGATCAAAAGCTCAGCCAGGTAACTACAGACCTGAGAGCCTGACACGTGTGGTGAGGGAATTATTTGAAGGCTTGCTAAGGTATAATATAAAGAAATACACTTCGTCCAGTGTTTGGTTAAATAGTGGTTTAAAGATAGTTGTGGTTAATGGAAAGTTCTCCAAATAGACAAACGTGGTAAGTGGAGGTGAGTTTTAATGTTTATAAATGCAAAGTTACGTATTTTTGGAACAGAAATACATGTGTAAATTACACCTTAAATGGGATTGTGTTAGGGGAATCATTATATGAAGAGGACTTGGGAATAATTGTAGCTGCTGCAAGGGCCAGTAAGGTATTGGCGTGCATAACAAGTATTGACTCACCGGAGGAAAATATTATTTTGCCTCTGTATAAGTCAACAGTAAGTCTGGGCACCTGTTCTAAAAAAGGACATTACAAAGTTTCAAAAAGTGCAGACACAGGCTAGAAAGTTAATAAGAGCAATTGGACCTTAATTATTATACAAATACATGTAAGGACGATACCGGCCTCTCTCTGATGACTTGTTCATCAACAGGACTGGGCAAAGAACTGGAGGCCATTCATTTGAACTTGAAAAAAGGAATTTTCACTTAAAGTGAAAAAGCATTCTCTACAGTAAGAACAATAAATTTGTGAAATTCATTACCTATAGAGATTGTGCTATTTGATGGATACCTTTAAATATGGGCTGGATCATTTTTAACAAAGAAGACTGTACAGGGATATAATTGGTTACATGGGCATGATTACCAGTGTGTGTGTATAGGTGTGTGTGTGTGTAAGTGCATATGTTAGTTACTAGAGTGCAAGGGGCTGAGGGGAAACTCTTCTGTACCTACCCCCGGGCTAGGAGATCACATCAATGGGAATGCTTTCTATGCAGGCGCAGAGTGGTCTCCCACATTCTGCATATTGTTACCATGTGTAACACTTGGCTCTGCCCCTTTCAGCTTAATGGCACACTAGCCTGTCTGTAGTGCTCAGAGTTAATTAACCCTTTCTGAGAACACTGTGTGTGCAGTAAGCACCATGAGATGCAACTGTGAAAAAAAGTTGGCCATTACTGCCTGTCAAACTACTACACTAGTAAGTGGCAGCAATTTACTACACACGTGTTCATGTGGATTTAATAAAGCAGAGATGTATTGCTGTAGTGAGACATTCACAGTTCTGACCCAGACTAATTAGTTTGAGAAATGGCTGATATGTATTAACCTGCACAATGGCCAGGTGAAGAATATGTTGCTTTACAAATGGGATTTGACTTTGCTGTAGATGAAAAACACCTTAACCCAACCTGGTTAAAAAGGGGTCACAAAGAGGTCTACGAAAAACCATGCATGATTGTGAGTGGTTTGTAGAACACGCAGAAGACAGACAACCGTTTTGTATAGAATGTTGTGGTTAGCAAAAGAATCTTAACCACCAAATGCCATAAGCACTATGGGAACATCTGGAAACCATTTTAATGAGTGGGAATCAATCATTTACCGTAGATTTGTACTGCAATACACACAGCTCTAAGTAGACTACTATCCACAGTTCATGTTATGTTCTCAAACACACGAGTTCAGATTACAACATCTACATGACCCTTTTCAGGGGATTCTGAAACCGAGGAAATTGCTTACGGTGACGTTTTTGTGGTGGCTTGGTCATGGCTTTAACCCCTTAAGGACCGGGCTCATTTTTCGTTTTCTACCCTGTGGGACCGAGGCTTTTTTGACACTTTTGTGGTGCTTGTGTTCAGGTGTAATTTTCTCCTCACCCATTTAGTGTACCCACATAAGTTATATATTGTTTTTTTCAGGACAAGATGGGCTTTCTTCAGATACCATTATTTTGATCGTATCATCTTATTTACTATAAAAAAAATAAAAAAAACATGGTGAAAAATTGAAAAAAAAGACATTTTATGACTTTTATTTGAAAAATCTTTTACTCACCTAAAAAGCAAGTAAAAAAACTAGCTAAATAGATTCTACTACTTGTCCTGAGTTTAGAGATACCCAATGTTTTTATGTTTTTTTGCTGTTTTTTGTACGTTATAGGGCAATAAGTACAAGCAGCGTTTTATGATTTCCAAATCTTTTTTAACAAATCTGGTCAGTCTGCCTACATCTCCTCTTTGGAACATCTTTGAAGCCGGTTAACTCAATTTAACCCATTCAAACCATATATTTTTGAAAACTAGACACCCCAGGGTATTCCAAATGCTGTTATTTTAACCCTTTCCATGCACCAATTATACAACTACACTTTGTCAAACTTTGTAATAGTAATTTTTTTTATTTTTTTTTCCACACAAATTGTACTTTAGTTATAGATATACAGGTTCTGGTATATGTCACTATCAAACAACACCCCAATGTGTGTTCAGGAACATCTCCTGAGTACAGCGATACCCCACATGCATGGGTTTGTCAGATTGTTTGGCTGGTAAAAGGCTACTTTTGGGGCATGCGTAATTCAGGTGGTCATTTGGTCATTCTGCCTCCATCTCCTCTTTGGAATATCTTTGAAGCCGGTTAACTCAATTTAACCCATTCAAACCATGTATTTTGGAAAACTAGACACCCCAGGGTATTCCGAATGCTGTTATTTTAACCCTTTCCATGCACCAATTATAGAACTACACTTTGTCAAACTTTGTAATAGTAATTTTTTTCACACAAATTGTACTTTAGTTATAGATATACAGGTTCTGGTATATGTCACTGTCAAACAACCCCCCAATATGTGTTCAGGAACATCTCCTGAGTGCAGTGATACCCGACATGCATGGGTTTGTCGGGTTGTTTCAGATTTAAAATGCCACATTTGGGAAGAGCGCTTTTTTTCTCCATTTTGGTCAGTCTGTACCTATGCCCTATCTGTGAGCTAGGCCACTCCAATTTACCCCATCAGCCATTTTTTTATATATTAGACACCCCTTGGGTATTTGAAGTGCTTTTATTTTAACTCTTTGAGATTTTTGAGAAATTTTAGCACTTGCTCAAAATAATAAACTTTATTTTTTTATTTTTTTTATTTTTTTAATACTTTTTTATATTTTTTTTACACATTTTGCTGGTACTGGATGGTTCATCTAGTGACATCACTGCATAATTATTTTTAAATGTTAGCACATTTTTTTTTTTTTCCATTTTTTTTTGAATATTTTACTAATCACATAGTGATTAGAAAACTGGGCTCCATTGACTTGCATGGTTGAATGCAGTACCTGTATTCAACCAGCAAGTGGAGCCAGTTCTCTAGAGGGTCTGGAGACCATCTAGCAAACTTTTTCTTGTTTGTTTTTTTTACAGAGCGGCGGCCATCTTACTTGATGGCGAAGATCACCGGCAGCTGCGGCTGTGACCGCTCTCCGGAGCGGTCACAGCCCACCTAAAGGTAAGTGTTTGGTGTCGCTGGATGCCTCCTGATCGAGGCATTCCAGCGACACCATTTAAGTTTAGGAGGCGATCGTTGATCGCCTCCTAAACGCTTTTAAAAAGGGCGTCCGCCGCCATACAATGTATGGCGGCTGTTGACGCCCCGGGGAGGGGCCAGACATGGCCCCCGATGCCGATCTCGGCCTTGCTGAATGCCTCGACATCGAGGCATTGCAGCAAGGCCGTTTAAGCGAAGAAAGTGATCCTTGATCACTTTCTAAGCTTATTTAACTTTTTGACGGTTCAGGACCGTCAAAGGTCATTTAGTGACCTTCTTGTCATGACGGTCCTGAACCGGCAAAGGTCGCGAAGGGGTTAATAAACTCTGTACATCTCCCTAGGCACACATGTCTATCCTCCTTCCCTGAGAGCAGAGCCTTATGTATAGCATTTGGCATAAATAAAATGTTTATAGCAAGAAATACTAATGTGATGAACTTGCGAAATAAATACTTATGCAGGTGTGCTTTTCCTATAGCAGGAAAATTACAATTATTGGAAAAAGTTTAGTAACAAAGGGTTAGTAACATGCTTGTGAGTTTCATTCCGTGCAATAAAGATTATAAAACTTAATTGCTGTAAAAATATATATATATTTTCCCCTTAATGTTGGACTATAGACTTGTACATTCAGATTCATACAAATCTCCAAAAATGAGGAAGGATCCTAGACGAAACCCCTATGGCTCTGTCCTATTTCTCAGGTGGATCGAGAGGCCAGAATAATGCAGACAGATTCACGGAGAAGGAGGTGCAGAAACACTTCTCCTTTCCAGCCAATCTGTCTTCATTATTCTGGTTTCCAAAGAACTTCTGCAAAATGGCAGCGCCTCTGGGCACGCCCTCTCCCCCGATTGGAGGAAAAAAGGAGAGGGGATGGCCGGAGGTTCTGCCAGTGTGCAGAAGTTCACCGGTGGCCAGGATAATGAAGATAGATTCGGAGAAAGAGAAGCTTTTTTTGCATCTCTCTTTCTCTGCGATTCTATCTGCATTATTCTGGCCTCTCTGTGCATTTCTACAAAAGGGCGGGGCCACAGGGACAGCCTCTACAAGTTACGCCAATCAGGAGAGAGACTGTGTCCGGTGGTTCCGGAAGTTTACCAGGAGGCCAGGTTCACTTAGAAGTGGACAAAGCAAGAAGACACAAGGAGAAGCGGTCGTCAGGAGAAGGTAGGGAGATATTCACATGTAAGAGCGTGAGAGAGAGAGTGTGTGAAAGACCATGAGAGAGTAAATGCGGGTAAAGGACAACAAATTTAATTTCCAAATGTAAAAAGACCCTCAAATTTTGTCCAAACCAAAAGGTCATGAAACAAATTTGTTGTCGACCCCCCCCCAAAAAAATGTCTAATTTGTTTTTTGTCCATCTGCACAGGTCTAGTGGACTGTTCTTGTATACCCAGTATCTGCAAGCTGTCACTTGATCAGGTTTTGGTTTAACTTCCTTTCACATCCAGGTCAATGATAGAACTCAGTGATTTATATACACGATGTATCTCTTCTGAGACATTCCAGATAACAGCGTTCTGCGGCAATGGAGTCACATCGTATTTGAATGGCTTTTTAGCCGAATAAAATGGAGATTTATAGAGATCTATAAAATAGACATTATTGCTCCTGTATGGGCCAACATCAAGCTCACCAAGGCGAGTGGAACTTCCTACTTTATATTACAAAGGAGGCAGATTCCACTGTATCTTTCCATAAAACGACACGCACCATACACATCGCATCCTACCAGCCGATCCCTTTCCTAGAGAATAAATCCTAATTCCTGATATGCGAGCGCTGCTTTTAAGCAGTTATTAATCTGTGTAATGAGGTTTCCTGAGCACTGTGCACAGTTTAAGAGCTTTCCCCAGAGGCTCAAATCTGTAATGTCACGTCCTGGGATTACAGCTCATCTCATAATGTCCATCGGGCCTGCGGCTGCCACAATGCACCTGGGATTACATTCTTAGTCTACTGCAAAATGCACAACACGAAACAAGCTCCCAAATGCAATAACACGGAATGCAGTGGTATTCTTCATATGAACATCGCCTAGTTTTTCAATGTTGGTAGCGCTGAATTTTTGTGACATCTATGGTTTAGTTATAATCACCTAAAATATTTTTATAAATGATGCTCGAAAAAGCAAAATACACTAAAGTAAATACTCTCGCTAGATATAACATATGATCCAAGGGTTTTCTTTCTTTGTAGCATTAAATAATAATATTTAATATTATATCACTGTAAAACTTTTGCTTATCATAAGAGCAGAATATCCCAAAATATCAGTCCCATGGTCCTCTTTTAACTGCCACTGGGCCATGAGATATGGCAGAAAACCGGTATCAATATGGATATTGGATTCATTAGTCTAATCCATCACTGTGGTCAGCGACGGGCTGTTTGAAATTTGTGGAGGTGGTAAAGCAGAGTGTGAGCAGCCATTAGGACGTGCTCCAGGCAAGGAGCAATATAATATGCAATGACAATTTCTAGATCCTTTAAACGCTGGATGTACGGAGCTCTTTCTCTTCCCCATTGTGTTGTGTTAAGAGAATATTTCTAGAGAAAGAGACAAAGTTCCTAAAAGGAAAGAGTAAGCAGGGCACACAACAGGCCTGTTAACTAAGTCCAAGTTGCCAGTTGAGTTGCAGAGGTAACTTGGCTAACCTAACTATACCCATATCCTCAACAGTCCAAACTTAAACAACAATTTGTCTAATCAAACAAGTGCTGTGTATTTTTAACATTCAGGTCTCTCAGGTTGTGCCAGTTGCCCTCAATAGACAAGCATCATCAATGTTGTCAGTCTGTTGCTCACGAGTTGAGTTTTGTTGGGTTTGCAGGACTTTTTAACTGGACTGACCAACACCACTTGAGACTGAGTTGCTATCTTTCCTATTGCAGGTTCAAGCAAATCAGGAGGCAAGGTGACACGTGGTTGGTTTTTAGTATATATACATATGCAGATTACTTCATTAAATTCAACTTATAAAGAGTGAGGCTCAGCAATTTTACTTTACTGCTAATTCAATCTGACTTTAGCGAATATACTCATGACATAAAAGAAACATAGAGAGTCTAACCAGCATACGTGACACCAAAAAGAAAGGCAGATTCACAGAAAAACATAGCTAAACACACAGACACAAGTAAAGAAAGGCAAATGGACAGAGTCATCTGGAAGCACTGACAAGCACTTTACAGATAAGATCAGTACAATCCTGCTTTGAGTGACAGCTTTACTACCTAAAAAGCTGTGATCTCATGGCTTGGCACTTCTAACCTATTTTCTTTCATTCAACAACATAAGGGAGTGTGTTTTAAGAAGTTCTACAATTTACATTATCCTAAAAGAACCTATGGAATATCCCCTGTAGTAACACTTCATAGTGTTTATACAACGCAAGACTGCATCAAAAATGGGCTCAGACACACTTAACCCCTTCGCGACCTTTGCCGGTTCAGGACCGTCATGACAAGAAGGTCACTAAATGACCTTTGACGGTCCTGAACCGTCAAAAAGTTAAATAAGCTTAGAAAGTGATCAAGGATCACTTTCTTCGCTTAAACGGCCTTGCTGCAATGCCTCGATGTCGAGGCATTCAGCAAGGCCAAGATCGGCATCGGGGGCCATGTCTGGCCCCTCCCCGGGGCGTCAACAGCCGCCATACATTGTATGGCGGCGGACGCCCGTTTTAAAAGCGTTTAGGAGGCGATCAACGATCGCCTCCTAAACTTAAATGGTGTCGCTGGAATGCCTCGATCAGGAGGCATCCAGCGACACCAAACACTTACCTTTAGGTGGGCTGTGACCGCTCCGGAGAGCGGTCACAGCCGCAGCTGCCGGTGATCTTCGCCATCAAGTAAGATGGCCGCCGCTCTGTAAAAAAAACAAACAAGAAAAAGTTTGCTAGATGGTCTCCAGACCCTCTAGAGAACTGGCTCCACTTGCTGGTTGAATACAGGTACTGCATTCAACCATGCAAGTCAATGGAGCCCAGCTTTCTAATTACTATGTGATTAGTAAAATATTCAAAAAAAAAAAATAAAAAATGGAAAAAAAAAAAAAAAATGTGCTAACATTTAAAAATAATTATGCAGTGATGTCACTAGATGAACCATCCAGTACCAACAAAATGTGTAAAAAAAATATAAAAAAAGTATTAAAAAAATAAAAAAATAAAAAAATAAAGTTTATTATTTTGAGCAAGTGCTAAAATTTCTCAAAAATCTCAAAGAGTTAAAATAAAAGCACTTCAAATACCCAAGGGGTGTCTAATATATAAAAAAATGGCTGATGGGGTAAATTGGAGTGGCCTAGCTCACAGATAGGGCATAGGTACAGACTGACCAAAATGGAGAAAAAAAGCGCACTTCCCAAATGTTGCATTTTAAATCTGAAACAACCCGACAAACCCATGCATGTCGGGTATCACTGCACTCAGGAGATGTTCCTGAACACATATTGGGGGGTTGTTTGACAGTGACATATACCAGAACCTGTATATCTATAACTAAAGTACAATTTGTGTGAAAAAAATTACTATTACAAAGTTTGACAAAGTGTAGTTCTATAATTGGTGCATGGAAAGGGTTAAAATAACAGCATTCGGAATACCCTGGGGTGTCTAGTTTTCCAAAATATATGGTTTGAATGGGTTAAATTGAGTTAACCGGCTTCAAAGATATTCCAAAGAGGAGATGGAGGCAGAATGACCAAATGACCACCTGAATTACGCATGCCCCAAAAGTAGCCTTTTACCAGCCAAACAATCTGACAAACCCATGCATGTGGGGTATCGCTGTACTCAGGAGATGTTCCTGAACACACATTGGGGTGTTGTTAGACAGTGGCATATACCAGAACCTGTATATCTATAACTAAAGTACAATTTGTGTGGAAAAAAAAATAAAAAAAATTACTATTACAAAGTTTGACAAAGTGTAGTTGTATAATTGGTGCATGGAAAGGGTTAAAATAACAGCATTTGGAATACCCTGGGGTGTCTAGTTTTCAAAAATATATGGTTTGAATGGGTTAAATTGAGTTAACGGCTTCAAAGATGTTCCAAAGAGGAGATGGAGGCAGACTGACCAGATTTGTTAAAAAAGATTTGGAAATCATAAAACGCTGCTTGTACTTATTGCCCTATAACGTACAAAAAACAGCAAAAAAACATAAAAACATTGGGTATTTCTAAACTCAGGACAAGTAGTAGAATCTATTTAGCTAGTTTTTTTACTTGCTTTTTTAGGTGAGTAAAAGATTTTTCAAATAAAAGTCATAAAATGTCTTTTTTTTCAATTTTTCACCATGTTTTTTTTATTTTTTTTATAGTAAATAAGATGATACGATCAAAATAATGGTATCTGAAGAAAGCCCATCTTGTCCTGAAAAAAACAATATATAACTTATGTGGGTTCACTAAATGGGTGAGGAGAAAATTACACCTGAACACAAGCACCACAAAAGTGTCAAAACAGCCTCGGTCCCACAGGGTAGAAAACGAAAAATGAGCCCGGTCCTTAAGGGGTTAACAACTACCGCTCGCAGCAGTAATTACTTCCTATGCTATACAGCATATCCTGTAATAAATAACTATAGGCAGCTAGTGTCTTAAATGTAAAATACCCAGCTCAACTACCCATCTTCAAGGTTAATGGGCTAATGGCACACTTTTAAGGCCACACATACCATAGGTAAAGCCTTGCTTAAGTTGCACGTACATATTTAATTTATGAAAAAGATAAATAATAAAATAACGAGCACTACAGGAGCCCTTTATCAACCAATGGCAAGTGAGCCATTGTGTAGTAGGGGGCTAATAATTTCCCCCCTGAGAAGTATAGACCCCATTCTTCTTCTGAATGGGATGGGGTTCGTAATAATAATAATAATAATAATAATAAAACCTCATGGGGAGTCATGGAGCACAGCAGTTCTCCACCTCACCCTTTACCCTGTGGAATAGCTAAAATACTGATTAAATCCTTGGGGCTCGTGGAATGATTCCTTCATATATATTGGCTCAAATAAAAGAGGTCACCCGACTGGTCATACATCACTGTCCTTTGGCAGCAACGTGGTTACTCGATGTAAGGTAAAGGTTGACTGTCCTAAAACATGTACTTTCTTTAAATGGCACTATTTCTATTTCATATCGGCATAGAAACACCGGATTTGATGTTATTTACCTGTCTCGCAGTAGAACAAATAAATTAACACAGTAAATGTGTGGGCAACTACATTATGCCATGTCAGCACCAGTAATTGTCTCCTTCCCTGTGTGTCATTGTGTATCTGCTGCGCACCTGCTATCATTCTGCATTGTGATGTTTCCGTACTGCAGTCTGTGCTCGAAACATGAAACGTGGCTGTGTGCAGCAGACGGGAGGGTGGCAGGTATTTTACGCTGGCAGAGCTGCAACGCAGCCAATAATGGGGGAGTACCAAACGGGAGGGGGGGAGCACAGCAGTGGGATGCGGAGGCTTCCCAGACATGAGCCATTAGAAGATAAACAGCCTGCAGCGACAAGAGCAGGAAACACGGGCAGCTCAGGAGGGAAACCCAAATCTGAGATTGGCAATAAGGAAAGCACACAGAACTGCTGTATATAACGGCATGTTATCCCCAGGAGCTTCGAGCTGCTGCAGGGACGGTGCCAGGCGCATTATTGCTAGCATGAAAGGGGGAATCCACCAAGCTAATCTACTGCTAGTTCATTGGGAAACCCTCTCAGTGTTTATAAGAAGGGAACTAATAGCAATCAAGCGCAGCAAGGAATGTAAAGATAGATGCGGCAAAGCAAAGGCATAAAAATGGATGATGGGAATTTAAGTCTGTAACAATAGATCTTCTGAGACCATGGTATTTAGGATAGATTCTATATGATCTCTGCCTGTAGTACAGCTAAAAAGCCATTTTATATTCTATAATAAAGGTTAAGGTTTTAAGTATTGTCTTTTTTTTCTTCTTTTTCAATATTTATGTAACAGCAGAGCTGCCAGAGGCTTCTAGTCCGTGGCCTGTGGCAAGGAGATAAATAAAACCATGACAGCTAGAGAAAGATGTAGTAAACCTCAGGGCCATTTATCAAACTCTTGCAGTTAATACCAGGATAAAAATAAAACTGGACCGTGGTTAGCTATAGAACTATGCCCTAATATAATTCCTGGTGAATCTAGTGTTGTTTTGCCACATATAACCTTGAAAAGCAGACCATCTGGTTCGAGAAAGAATTGATATCGACAAATGAGGCCCAGCCATGAAGCTATATCTATAAGAACTGGCAACGTTATTGTACGTCTTTGAGGCTTTGGTGGCCAGCATCTCAGTAACCAGCCCAATGTTACATTAACACCATAACACTGACAACTCAACAAATTTAAAACACTACACCTCGGTAAATCCAAACTTCACTCTGGTACCTCTTCCAGAGGTGAAACCTCTACAGTGGATCAATTTTAATCAATGGACCATATCCCACCACAGCTCTGCCTTTTGTCTGCTCATGTTTGCTCTTGTAAACAATCAATCTACTACAGTATCAATGTGTTTTTATTTGGCACGTTAAGTCCATTGTTTTTATGTCAGCAGAGATTGTTTTAATGAAGTTATTGCATCAGTGTAATGATTTCCATAGAGTTAGAGCAAACAAAGAAAGGTTGCTAGAAGCAGCCATCTTGGTTTCATACCCCAAAATTTTGTGTGATTCAGATTTCTATCGGGAAGATCATCTTAGAAAATGCAGGCCTATTATAGCAGCTACATCACTGACATTTTTCCAATAAAAGGGTAGGCAGAACTATGTAAAACACAGAAAAGGGGCTCCCATCAGCTGTGCAATAGCTACTGATGGCTGATTATCACATCAGGCAAGTCCATCAAAGCAGAAAAGCAGGTAAGGGCCCATAACGTAAGGTATAGGAACAATATGTTTTAAGGAAGAAAAAAAAAGACAAAAGTCTTTCCGTGAGAGGGGAATAATCTACTTACAACACAGCCGATAAAGCCCTGTGTATAGAAGACTTTACATGGTGTGAATGATCTGTTTCCTAAATTTTTTGAATCCAAATGAAGGTGTGAAATACTCAATTATTAGCCATAGACCCAGTGATAAGGAGAGTTTAGTCAAGACTTTTTAGTCAAGGTTTTACATGCAGGACAAGTCACTACTAGCTTGAGACAGACACAGGCATTATATCCTCGTAAATCCGAGATAAATACATCATAACAAAATCCAAATGTAAAAAAACATTCTGGGTTCCAAAAATACAATGTTTCATTAAGGATATACTACTGGTGTTGCAGTAAGTTAACTGGGAAAGTGGAGTTGAAAGGTGTCCTTTTGGGGGCTTCTCTTTGTGCGACTACCCACCATATGGCATCCAGTGTTCTCCTGGGATGTCTAATAGTGAATTAATAAAGAGAGTGTGGCTGGTTCTGGAGCCCTTTTACTCTGCTACCCCCTCCCCCTGCAGGGAGATCTGCAGCCGGAAAAGGTTCCCTTGTCGTCTCCATGGGAACAGGCAGAAACTGAGACGCTAAGAGACATTTTGATGGGGACTGAATGAGGCTATCAAGTGCTCTCCTTAACCCTTTAGTGAGCCTAGATGACCGTGAGCATTAAATTGGCATTTATCCATACAAAAGTGATCATGCCTTATGAATTATTTAACCTCATAAATTGCTTTACCATTAGAGGCAATGCTCACTACACAGACCAGCAAGGAAAAGAAGGATGCTAAGGAGGATGGAAAACAGGTTGTATATCTGAACTGTGGCTTGAACCTTGCAACAACAAAACAAATTGCACAGATTCAATGCAGAGATTTAGGTGAGAAAAGAGTTAATGCTGTCATGGTTAATGTGTTAGTATTAAGTACGTAAGATTGTCAGTTCAATTCCAGCCTGAGCCGCCTACACTCCCTCTGGCAGAATCCTTTATCTTTCTATACATCCAATTCCCATCAGTGAGTGATAAAAAGCAGGTGATACCAGGATACAGGCTACTTGTATAGAAAGGCAGTACAGTACTACTATGCTACTGTATTGCACAACGATTTATGCCCTAATCAATACAAATCTTACTTTACAATTTAATTCCTGGAGAGCCATCCTCTCAGGATGTTTCAGTGCCGTCATTCATATGAATGATATTCGACAAGCCGAAGTTCTGCTCCACTTCAGCCTCATGCATTACAATCAAAGGGAAAAAAAGAGCACTATGTCTCACATTTCTTATACCTCACTGATTACTGTCAGAACCAACAGAGCCACATTAGCAAAAAAGCTAAGAGGAAATTATCCGCGTCTGATGCTGGAGAGTATCTAACTTAAGTCTAGCAGACATAGACCATACATTTGCCATCTATCCAAAGTTACCACATGGACGAGGCTTACGGATATGACCGTATTCCATGAAAAGAGTTATGATGCAACCATGAGCCACCTGCGCGTTTGTTGAAAGATGTGGCCCAAAGAAAGAATTTAATCGCCTGGTTATACATCTCACATGTAGCTGGGTAGCTGCCCTGGTCAATGTATGCATCTCCTGGAAAAATGGGCGACATGGTCACACTAGTGAAGAGATATCCTGACTTCTCACCTCGATTTGACTCAAGCCTGCTGGTCCTTAGGTGATCACAATCGGATTAATCAGTGCCTAAGCATGACAGAGCAAAGAGTCCACAGGGGCCCATAGACTTCAAAGGTTTGAAGGAAATTTATGTCTTAACTCAGGTGGAGCAATCAAAATGTCAAGCAAGTGAATGACTCACTAGGGCTCACACAGGCCTTTCCTTAAAGCTATCATTAAAATTTTGCATAATCATATTTATGTTTAAAACATAACTGTAATTAGTATAATTTTCTGTTTCATTTACAGGGGAGGAAAGTTTGCATAACATTCTATTTCCGTCTGTTGTTTCATTGGAATCAAGTTATACACAATGATTATGTACCAACCCACTTCAATCAATACCTATTTACTGTGACTTTACTGTGCATGCAAATAATATAAAATTCTGATAAAGCTAATTAGGTGCTTATTTGGTTTTATTCATGTACCCATAAGTTCAAGGTGAATGGAGTATGCATTGTGAATGGCCAATCCCAACAGGTTTGTCCAATGGGAAAGGTACAGCTGGCCCTACACAAAGAATACTTAAAAGGGGAGTCATATTAAGGTTCAGCGAATCACCCAGTGTTTGATTCAATGATGCTTTTCCCTCAGCTAAATTATTGGCACTCTACGAAGAAGCGCCATTTGTTTGCCTTTCCAGTGGATGCTTTCTTCTTTTGTAGTAAGCAATGTGAGACAACAAGCAGTATGACTGTAACCCATCAACATGCATTTAGATGTCAGTGTTCTCCTGCACCTGTAGCTGCATTGCAGGGGTATGATACAGTACATGCTTGCATACCTTGTCTACAGACACTCTCAGTACCACACCTGTGTATGCTATGGCAAAAGGGTAGACAGTCATGGCACAAATCTGACATGTTTATTTGCCGTAGATTTAGGTGCCTCTCTTTCTAAGTACCCTACCCAACTCAAACACCTTATTCCTTTCCTGGTTGAAGAAGGGGTGATTGTCACTCGATGGCCAAACTATACTATACTATATGGCCAAAAATTATACCAACAGGAGCTTTTATAACTTCACATTCTAAATACATAGACATTAATATATAGTTTATCCCCCTTTTGCAGCTGTAACAGCTTCCATTCTCATGTTCCCACAATGTTGGAAGCATGGCATTGTCCAAAATCTTATTTTGGACAGTGCTATGCTTCCAACTTTGTGGGAACAGTTTGGAAAAGGCCCCTTTTTATTCCAGCATGACTGTGCACAAAACAAGTTCTAAAAAGACAAAGTTGGATGAGTTTGATGTGGAAGAACCTGACTGGCCCACACAGAACCCTGACCTCAACCCTATCGAACAAGTTTGGTCAAAATTCTAAAACCTAAAACTCTAAAACCTTGTGGGATGCTGGTATATCTGCAATGGGCGGACCAACTACATATTATGTCCATTTAAAATACAATGGGACCCTGTTGGTGTAATGTTCAGATGTCCATATTTGTCCATATAGATGTTATTCTGCTGGCTGTGAATGTATTCCTGTGGCTAATAAGAAGCACCTTCTCCTAGTACACTCAGCTACTTGGTGTGCTGAAGCCTATACTGTCATCAGCTATCCGGCTATACTTTGTTTTCTTTGTTTCATGGAACATGTATTAGTTTTGACCATAAATTTGGCTTTGAATCGTCAACCTGTGCTTGTTCATCCTTGAAGTGTCTGTCACACCTGGTCCCGTGAATAAGGTTGCAGAAGGAGCCCTATTTTCAGGATACATATACATTTAATATGTTACTGACCAATATGTATGAAGTGTTGCATTACCTGTGAAACAAGGGCAGGAGCCATCCATCCGTACGTTTTCTGTACTGGCAAGCCTCCTAGAACTGTTTCATAAGAAAGCTAGATTTTAATTTAGTAATTCAATGGGGCAACAGGGGTCTCTTTGTGTTTTAAAAACTTTTTACTATTAGCAAAGTACTCTTGCCTTTCTGAATCAGTTAAGAAAATATGTGTATTTAATATTTTCTTCAGGACGGATCTGCAGTTTCTACTAATGAGAGGCCAGAGGCTTCACAAATGTGTAAAATATTTTAATATTACTGAACGAAGATACGCTCTAAGGATAGGAAGAGAATAGGTTAACTCATATATCTGACTGAATATAGCTATAAATATTTCACGTCCTCGCTGCTAGAATGATCATATTGCTTCTGATGTAGGTCACCTTAGGGCATGAGGCCAAGAAGTTAAGTCTCGCTGGCAAAACCCTTAGTTCCTCTCAATGTTCTAGATTTCTAAAAAAGTTATTTCTAAAAAAAAAACATACAAACACACCTGGGTAACGACCACTCAAACCATAAAGCATACATTTATGACTTAATCTGCTTTTCGTTTCTATTCCATGCGAATTAGACAAGATCCCTTTAAATGGATAACTGGCATATTTGATAAGGAGCTTAACCTGTTCCTGTAATTAATAAACCATACATTGACACTTTGTATTAAGCTTCATCTGCATGACATGGCAGCCAATAAATTGGCAAATGTAGCGCCTAGAGGGTTTATAAACTACAGTTGGTCTGGGCTTCATGTGCATCCTATTTTGGCCAACACTTTTGTGACGTTGCCAACATACTGTCATTGAATTCAATCTGTAGATAAATATATCTTAGCTATGTATATGCAAGTGAGCAAACACAAGCTTTATAAAACTGGACATGCTATCTACACGTTTGAGGCTGATATGTTGGGTTTTGGTTGTTGGTTGTTTTGCTGGTCTATCTGAACAATGAGAATTTTTCCACATTGTCATGATTTTACTCTCGATATATCTGAAGCACCACCTCACTATATTGCCGGAGCTGCCAAGAAATATTGCAAGAACCTATTACAAACCCCTGACAAATAGATTTTACCTTTCAGAGATCATTCCTTGTCTCCAAAATCTGAAATATGGTGAGGAGTAAGTCAAACTATGACTGTATATATACAAAAAATAAACATAAAAAAAATTCAAATCTACTGGATTTCAATAAAGAATATTGATTCCTCATGTAGCCACCTAGATATACAAGACTTGGTCACAGGTACTTTGAATTTGATATAATGGTAATGTAGATGTTAAGCGCAGTTTAATTAGAGAGATTTATTTAGCTATGTGGAATAATGATTTCATTAATATTCCCACATAGGCTTTCATTTAAATCCAGGACAATTCAGCATAATGGAAGAGGGATGAAAATGAATAAACTTATATCTTTAGTAGTTATTAAGGATGGTGCTCTGTTGGGGTTACTGTTTTCTCTTTATAAATTTTGAGCATATGGCAAACACATTAGCCACTTTGTACTCTTATAATTACATTGGTTACACATGTAATTATTTGTGAACCAGTTGTCTGCACACTAATACAACTGATGTGTCATCCTTGTAAGCAGGAAACCTGGCTCTGTTCAAGAACCTCTCCTAAAGGGACGCACCTGTGCTTTTATGCTGTTTAAAGCGGAATCAATAGATAAAATATATCAAAATAAGTATCAATGTAGCAAATGTAAGTATCACTTGACACACTTCTCTATGCACCACACCTGCACCCGAGACTACATTAAACCTAAACTCAAGTCTCGATAGAATGTTGTGCGTAATACTGCTTTGCATAAAATCCAATAAAAAATATTAATTTCATTTTAAAATGATAGTTGATAATTGCTGAGCAATCTAATATATTGGTGTAGTTTGTATGTCTATAGGTAGTTGGATTGAAAGGACCCTGGTGACAGTGATGATGGGACATACATAGACTCAAGAATAAGCCCTGAGAGGGATGAAATCCAAGCAAGGGCTCCATGACTTGGGAAGGATAGGGTATACAATATTGTCTCTAAAGGGTTAATTTGGGTAGGAGTCAACTCTTGGTCAGTAGGTGGACATTGGTGGGAATTCAATGCATTTATAAGGGGTAATATTAGGTCAGTCTCCCTACAAAAATTGTGTATTAGGTTGTGATGACATTTGTCCCACCTGCCTGCCCTGTTTCATGGATGGCTGGTTGGTTTATCATTCATATGGTTTATTTTGCCCTGGTATAGTGCAGGAGCAGGCTATCTGAGGTATGGCTTTTCTCGTGGAGTGCAAGCATTTGGGCGCAGGTGCCCCAATGATAAGGCAGGGCAGGTTTGGTAGCCACTGTGCTAGCGGGAACACCAGTGGCTTCAACAAATAATTTGTTGCAGCAGTACACCAGTACCAGGGTTAGTTTATTTATCTGATTAAGTTATGGTGTATGATGGTATTTTTAAGTGGACTGGAGTGGGGTAAAGCTCACCGCCACTGGACTCTGGTGCAGTGAAAAATATGGTTTCTCTGGAGTGATGAATCATGCTGGAAAACTGAGTTTCATGGAGCATTGTGTTCACTGTAACAGTGGGATGTCCATTCATAAAGTAAGATTAGTGCGATCATGTCATTCTGGCATGGGGAGGGTGTGAGGCAGTCCCCTGCACCTAGAACAGTCAAGTAGCAGTGTTAGGATCAACAGTGAGGATATCAAGATGCAGGAAATAACAGCAATATGAATAAGTTACTTTATTGGCAAAAGCAAGTAGACGGAAGTTCAGGAAAGTAGTCAGCAATGGAGGGGTTAATGAGGAGAAACAAAGACCAAAAATACTTTCAGCAGTGATGAGGTTAAAGAGCAAGACTAAAGACCACTATTACTTGCCACTGAATTGATCAGGATCAGGATCAGGATCAGGATCAGGATCAGGATCAGGATCAGGATCAGGATCAGGATCAGGATCTGACTGTTGCAATTTCAACAAAATAACTGCGTACTAAGTAAAGTCCTGCTTGTCCCTTTTATACCGTGCTTGATTAATAATCCGCCCCTTGTGTGATGTCATCTTCGTGAGCCTTACCATGTCTCTGCTGCAAACCCAATAAAAGGGTGCAGTAAGCGCATGCACGTCCTATAGTGCTGGCGATGATCCCAATCATTGTTTTTGGGCCTAATGCTTCAGGGAACCACGGAGGTGCCTGCTGCAGACTGGGTAAGTGGGTACCCCTGACAAGTGTAGACATTGCATCCTAGGGCGCTCAGTTTCACACACACAGCCCTCCAAAAATTACATGTGCTAGTGCTGGATGTCTGAGGCACTAATCTTGCTTTAATAATAGTCACTACAATCATATCAAGATCCATTTCTGAAACAATAATACTGTTAAAGTCTTTCTAGGAGATCGAATGTGACACAATATATCTTGACATTTCAACTTAAATATGTAAACAGAGAAAGTATAATGTGGTCCTTTCTGCCCTGTTTGAATAAGACAAATAATATTTATGGGGGCTACATGTTAAGTGCATTTGATGCAAATATTAATATTTTGAATGTTTTTCCGCATGTTTCTAGAAGCCAGTGAGGGGACCTGCAAAGTTGAGCAGCTGGAGAGCAGTGCATGAATATGGCACTGGTGTTGAGGATTGATTGCAGTGGGAATAGTGGCTGAGAGGGAGCCAATTAGAAGAAGGCCACAGGAATCAATTTAGGATATAATTAAGAACGCATCCAAAGCTTTAGCTGTGAGATCCTGGAAATGTTACACAGCTTAAGATGCCAAGATTTATTGAGGGACTCAAAAATTATTCTTAAGAAGATGGCCAGTGGATATGATGTGCCAGAAAGGATCAACCCAACCAGCCCATGCTCTACACTGCCTGTAGTAGCGGGACAGTGGGGCTGCAGGACAATGCCTGGAAACCTGGGATGTTGGGAGGTATGCTTAAACATACTTTTTAAAAAAATCCTTTTATGATAACTCATTATCACATGATATTCCGGTCTAGCCTGCAAATAATTTTCCCTTCACCCAAGCATTGTTTTGTTTACTATTTTGTACTAAAGTGAGGTAGACGGTGGTCACCAGCAGTTTATATCATTTGCACTTTTCAAACAGAGAAATATGCAAATCTGTAATGGCTCCACACAAAGTGGTACCAAGGGAAGGAAAATACTGTGCTTTTCCATTAAACTACTTTTATAATCAGGGTTTTGCTTACTTTTACTGCTTGGCTTCTTTGTTTTCTCACGCAAGTCCCCAAATCACATACAATAAAGCTTGCTGCCAGTTTAGCATCTGAAAGGGATGTTTTTACATCAGACTCGTACTGGAAATCTCCTTCACCCTTACAGAGTTATGTAAAAATACATGATTGCGAGAGATAGTATATTCATGCACATCACAAACTCATTAGCATATATTTAGAGTAGATGCTAATGGACATGATTAGTCAACTGTTAAGGCATCTGCTTGTTCGCCTGGTTAATCACTCGTTATTATCAATTAGAAAATTCAAGTTTTCCATGTAAAGTTATGCTTTTGTAGGGACAAGTGAATTAGTACCTGCTATTTCTTACACCGACAAAATTACCTTTGTGGACTATTTGCCAAAATGTTCTAAGGACTGTGGATACAGACCACAACGCAGTAAAACAACTATAATGTAAAAAAGCTGGATATCTCGTTTAAAAGTAAGAGGCAGAATTGACTTTAGGAAGGATGGAATCAGGGACAAAAGTTGGCACAACAAGCATAACAATGTCTTCACCTGATGTTATCACCATTTTTCTAATCCCACCCCTACAAAGGCTGTCTATATTAATTTCAACAAACAAAACAGAAACTATAATTTAACATAAACAAAGAAATACGCATCCAATGCCGCAAGCAAGGTCTATATACCATAGTATCCCAAATATAGGCCACACCCCTAGAGTTAGATATTAATTTAAAGAAAATGTAAAGTATTTTCTCACTCTCTCTCTCTAAATGTATCCCTGCCTTATCCGCTGTCTTCCGCTTGTCCCCGTGTGTTCAGTCTTCACTCCTGGCGCACTTCCGCATAAGAGCTCTTTTGTGGAAATACCCTAAGAGGACGGAGTCATGGGGACAGCCTCTCCCCCGTTCCTCCAATTGGAGGAATGGCTGTGCCTAGAAGCTCCACCCTTTTGCAAAAGTGCGCAGGGAGTGAAAACCAAACACACGCGGACAAGCAGAAGATAGAAGAAAGAAGACGAAACATGAGAAGAGGGCGAGCCGCGTGAAAGGAGACTGAGGCATGGAAGTGGCCTGCGGAAAAGGTAGGGGACACTGAAAATGTCTAAAACCTGATTATTTCAAAGATTTAAATTAGAGGGAAAGTGTGGCCTATAATCGGGACAATACGGTAATCTGTCTGATTGGTGTACCTGTATACTCTCTGGGTTTGACCAGGAGTCTCCAGGTAAAGCTCTGCTTCATCGGGTCCTTTCATTCTTTCTTCAAGTAGGGAAGTTCCATTTGGCAATGCCCATTTTCTCCCTACTCTTTGCCCACTTCCCAAAGAGTGTAGCTAGCCCCATGACTTCATGAAACCACAAGCCAAGGAGTGAGCTCCCTATAGCCTACATGGGACATTCCAAAGTTCAACCACAGCTATTCACGTTATATATATATATATCTTGAACACTATAAGAATATTGTGCCAGCATTTAAAACCATGTGTGGCCATCTACACTCAGCACAGTTTTGGGAAATATTAATGTAAAGACTTTTTTATTTAAAAAGAGATTTTTACCTAAAACAACATTAGTGGCTTGTGATTTGGCCTACATGAAACCTTCAATGTGATACATATATATACATACATACATTTATATATATATATATATATATATATATATAACTGTGGGGCACTGTAGTGCCGAAAATTGGGACTGTCCTCCGAAAGCGGGCCTGTTGGGAAGTATGAGGTCTGAATAATTTTTCTGTTGGTTTTTGGATGGAAATCCTTGTTATGTACGCTTTTCATATTTCTGTGCAACACAGGCCAATCTAAACATGTTTGACTGCATGACTGCAATATAAACCCTGCGCATCAAGCAGGAAGGTACTTAAAGCACAGGAGCAGTGAACTGACGGAGTAAAACATGCTCCAGGCAGTCTGAGGGTCAGTGACTAAGACTTCTACACAGAACATGTATATAGATGAGACATGATTCATATTCTTCACTTATATCAGAATTTCAGAAACATCTGGTGGTACAGATCAACAACAATGAAGTCCTTTAAATTATGTCACCATTATGGCTTAGCTGTACGTTCATTATAGAAGGTCAGTTTAAGAGTGGCAGGCATATTAGTATCTGATATCATATTCATACAAGTCAAATAATTAATTCACTCAAAAATGAAATGTATATCACACATATATAAATGAATGACATGTTTACATCAGAGTGCATACATCACATATGTATAGTTGGCAAACGTTCCCATTAAAGATTTCCATCAGGCAGGGAATAAACTCAATGTGTTCATTCATAAATACGGCCCCTAATGCTGACACTTTGATGGATCAATACAATGTGTTCATCCATTCAGATCACTTGTATGATGGATAAAACATATATTTATATATATACAGAATGGCCAGAAAATAACGTACTAGAAAAGTACCGTAATAGATAAGTGTCAGCAGGTTCAGGGCTGAAAATTAAGCAATAGTGCAGCTGTAATAAAGCGAATGCTACTCCTTCCAAAGCTCTATCCCCCCCCATACAATATGTAAGTTACATGGTTAAAAGGGGTATAGATATCGAGGCGTATTTTAATATGCCGTCTCCAGAATTCCACATCGTTCCCTGTTCAAGATAAATGACGAAGATGTAAACCCCTAAAAATAGTCCTAAGTAGTCCTAATATACATTGGCACTGTTGCCTCTTAAAAGACACTACTCCGGGAAGTCCTCTTATACAGAAATATAAAGATGGGAAGCCAAAAAAAGGCCTAAACAGAAAAGATGCCATGTAAAATCTCCAAATCCCTACAAATCACTTGTAGTTCCTCTTACATTAACCTTTTCAGTGCTAACCACATGTGTTATACACAGTCGGGGAAAATGGGCCCAGTGCAGCATAGTAGTGGAGACATCTGATGAGCTTCTCAACTGTACATGCAAGACTTCTGTTTAAAAGCAGCTAAACGTGATGGATCATCTGCTTACCTATATAGAATAAAACTGATCTATTTATGACTCCAAAATATCCCATCTAAAATTATCTATTAACCTCTGCTCCAGGGGTCAGCACTTCTAACCCATAAATGGTGGGAGGAACAGGTTCTGCTACATTCCTATCGATTATTATCAGCAGAGGGGCTGATGCGGTATTACAAGCAACGACAATATATACCCTGGCTTTGTGAATGAAATGAATGACAGACTAGGTGGTAATGATACAAACACAACTCCACACAGAATCTAGAATGCATGTCACGCTGGAGAACAACGTACAACGGAATAATGGCTGAAAATAGTATTCTCCCTTCCCAACCCGGAAAATGATAACCTTTAACACACATCTCGTTTCCCCCAGGTTACTTTTAAAATACATGTTTCTTACACAAATGACTACAGGTAGCTTCAACAAATGAAGACATCATCATTACATCATACTTTGCAACTGGCTTTTGCAACGTAATTGGGGAAAAACCAAAGCAGCTGGTACAGCAAATTGTCTCTGAAGTGAAGAATCTAAAGTGAAACATCATTTGAGTCATAAACTGACTCTGACCAAGATTACATTATTGAGTTAACTTACAAATTTGCCTTGAAGGTTAATTTCTGCAACCTATAAAGACTTTATCCGTGTTTTATTAAACTAGCAAGCGCCGATTCTAGCCTACAGCGGGTTTTGCGATCAACCCAGTGGTCAGACGTTGACGGCTCGTCCGACCTAGCCCACAATCTGAATGTTGGAAGCACTGCTGGTTGTGTTTGTGTAAACCCCAGCTGTGAACCTGAGCTCTGAATCAAAATTTCAGCGTCATGTACGGCAGCAGAGGGACTGCCACTGTGAGGATTTATCTACTGCTTGTTACATCCTCATACAGGCAGTCGCGCTTCCATTGGGTTATATTCCAGGAAACTACGAGGAAGTCTGAATTCATAATAAATAAATAACGTTGGTGGGATTATGTTCCTGACCAAAGACATGCTGCCTGATTTTGTTTTACAGAATTTAGATTTAATCACCCGTTATACTAGTATCAAGGGCATTCAATACGCTGGTGGGCACTAGAAACAATTCTGTGTACCCCATTGCCTCGCATGAAATAGTTTATTATCACAAAATGATGTCTTGACTTAAAATCCACAATAAATATAAAATCAATTCACATGGAAATTTGAAATAATAATGGATAAATCTTGCAACGTGTTCACATTTAATGGCGTAAACTCTTTATTAGACCAATTGTAACCTTTCAGAGAAGGAATATGCAGTGGAATGGCTAGAAACGTTTGCCAGAAACACTGTCGGGACACAGGCTATGGCCCACTATTACCAAATACTGCCTTTAGTAGGTCTATCCTGAACCATGCAGTCCATCTAGTCCGCCCGTTATTCCTGCTGTAAAGACTCAAACCTTGGCTGGCCGTGTATAACGTGTAGTCACTGAGATTTTTTTAATGTCTCCTAACACATTGAAATATGCATTATGCAGGGCCAGCTCAGTCATTCTTGCTGGAGAACTTGCTAGTGTTGGCCCTTCATAATGGTGCAGTGAGAGAGTTGGAACCAAGACTAATAAATAATTTATTATTTTATCCAGCAAACCTTTCACCATTTTGGTAGCCCTGCTCTCCAGACTGTCTATAGCATTCTGAAGATGGTCTCCAGACCTCTGCACAATACTACCAGCAAGCTGTAATGTTTTTCCTTATTTATTTACAATTTTAAACTTAAACTATACGGAGCATGTTAATAATAATGGAGAATGGCGATGTTTAAATGGAAAGGAACGGTGGCTGCATTCTTTTAAACGGTCTGAATGTCCAACGTGATAAAGCCGAGCTGATGTTACCACCACCTACCATTACATAACTGGAAATCGGGAATAAATTGTGGGCACATCAGGAGTGTTATTGTTGCAGGTCAAGGAAACGTACGGTGACAAAAGGTCTACAAAGGCCAACCTTTCCAAGAACTCTTACTAGATAATTCATAAACGCCTAGAAAACAACAGTGTAAATGACCACCACAATGTTCAGTCTTATCTGTGCTAAATGTAAATCGTAAAACCCTGGAAAAAAACAGATCCACAACACACCAATAATAATGAAAGCGATCCAATGCTCTTCTCTTATTTTGTAATAATTTTAAGTTTCATATGCTATCATTTGCTCTGTATTTGTTAGTATATGCCTTTTGATTATCGCAATGTTTTTGTTATCTTTGTGTGTCTGGCCCATTTTTTCCTGTTTAGTTTTCTTCCTCTGTGTCTCCCTTCTTCTCTTCCTCCCCCTCTTCCCCTCTGGTACAGATAGCAGGCTCTGCTGATTGCAATGCAGGAGTTGGCGTCTGCATTTTCTGGCAGGCGGTTTTAGTTGCCATGGTTTCTGTTGCTTTCTGTTGTAGTAGGCAGCAGCCCGAGTGGCCCATTACAGAGAGAGGCTGGTAAGAGGGGCCACAGGTCAACCAATCTCAGCGTTTTTCACATACCATGTCTGCCTGGCACAAGAACCACGAATTGTACAAATGTCAATTGAGGAAATTAAAGTTTCATTAGCTGAGCTGGGGGGGTATAAGAACTCATTAAAGAGTCGCAGGGTCCGTCCATGCACTGGCTGCTCAGCGGCACACACCACCACTATCCTTCTTGGTCAATTCTCTATGTGTTTTCGAGGTGTTTGTAGAAAATGTTTAGATTTTGTGCTCAAGTTTATAAACTTGATCACATTTTGTGTCACCGACCCCTCCCCCCCCCGCTGCCGTAAAGCACTGCTTTGTAACTTCTAGTGCCACGTCACAAGCAAAACAAACCCTTATTTTTGCTGCAAACTCTTACAAAAGTAGAAACATTATGAGTGTCCCTTTAGAACCGCAGGATCATCTCGTAGAAGATGTGCATAGGTTCGTTTTTGCTTATGGGTGCCTATGGGCTAGAACCATACTAGGCACCAAACTATGACACCTGGATGAAGTACTGCAGTTGAGCTCAAGGGGCAGTATTTAGTCGAGGTGCAGTGCGGGGCAGTCTATATAGCCAGTTTCCCTACATCATTTGCAGGACGCACACAAACATCCGGGCTTACTACGGTACCGTGCCCTATTAGTTCCTATACAATAAACGATCCTGTATAGAATACTACTGTCTTCCTATGAACGGGGCACACAGGTCAAAGGCCAACAGGACAACAGCTCTATGAAAGTTACAGTCAATATCTGGTATTATTAGTTCTATCTACAGCAGGCCTGTCTTAGACAAGTGCCTCTCAATAGTATGCTGGCTCCACTTTTCATGAACTGAATTCAAGCAATGGATCCTGTATATCAGCAGCATATCCCAGAATTGACTGGTGGCCAGTGTCAGACAGGGCATTCTGGGCCACATAAACTATTAAAACAAAATGGAAAACACTAGAGTAACACGTTACCAACACTTGGAGACATCTCAGCGATCATATATATATCTTTTTCTATGTATATAAATATTTAATAATTCTGATACCAAAAACATCCATCAGGACCAGTAACCCCACTTGTACTTATCATTATTAAATTAGATTAACCATAAACACTACCAATGAGGAGAATCTTGTTAAAAAGTTCTGGTTTCACCCAGAAGTGAGTGCGTGTTAATATTCTAGTAATATCATGTCAGGAAAGCAGAAACCTCATTTTAACCGCTGCAAGTGAATTCAGTGAAATAAATAGCAGCCCTGTTTCTAGATAGATATGCAACTCTCAAAGTTGCAAGACAAAAGATGGCTCCTTCAACTTGGCAGGTGTATAGAAATAATATGATGCAGGGCAGCGATCGTTTTAGAGCACAGACTTTCTGTAGGTTTCACTGCATTTACCCTATCTTTCAGTGACAGTATCTCTGTAACCAAAATAAGGGTAATTAAGGTTATCAAATACCCATTTAGCCGCAGTACAGCATATCGAAGAGATTAATCCATACTTTTAAGCACAGATTTATACACTTTCCATGTAAGTTAATATAAAAAAGTGTGTACTCACCTTTTATATAATTACTTAAACAATTCTGCGCAGTGAATATAAAGCGATCTGTATCATTAATCGTAAAGGGCTACTAAACGGCCACGAATATGCCTGCCGGGGGCAAAACTGGGTCAGTATATTATACACACCTGCCCTTAAGGCCAGTAGCCTGCCTGTAGATATATATAGTAATAAGGCACCGGTCCATCACGTTTAACCCTGCCGATGATCTAGAAGACATAGCCCCACATTTGCACTGATTTGCCGTTGTGTCGCAATAAGGGGAAAAATTCCGCCTTGTCCCCAAAATTGCTCTGATATCTCACTGGATCACCAGGCTTTAATTAATCAAGGCATTGTTACTCTTTATATCTCTGTATATTCTTCTTTGTTTAAAAAAAAGGAATCAAGTCAATATTTAACACTTCAATTGAATTTGATAGCACAACATCTGTAGGTAGTGAATTCCACATCTTTCTTGTTCTTACTGTAAGGAACCCTTTTGTTCTTTGTACATCCCCATTAATGAACAGCCATTACAGAGTTTGCATCCCCACTTTGGGGAGAACGGGCAGAGCTGGTTGGCTTGCCTGCATTTTATAAAGCAAAATAACAGGTAAAATTGTGCGTTATAGGACCAGACCCGGATGGCTGACTATGCCCATGCGACTGCGCATGACCAGCCGCTGGCTGCACCTGGTGCCAGGGCCACCAGTCCGGCCCTGTATGGGACTTAAGGGGTAAGGTTTCCGGTTGAGCCAATTAAAACAGGACACGTGTGAATCCAACACCCTGCAAGCCAGTCTTTCAGGCAACGCAGCAGCATGTACAAATCACACAGCGCCAGGTTTAAGTTGGTTCATTGTGTAGATTTCGCGGCAGAATGTACACTTTGTAGGTACGCAGTGACAATCACGCCTATTTGGCGGAACATTGGAGCAAACTGTGTATTTGTAGATACTCATTTTACTACAGAGGGGTCCACGTAGCTACTGGTCTGTGCCATCCACCACCCTAGAGACAGTATTGCATATTGCACACGCTAACTGGCAATTTATCATCATGAAGATCTCATAGGCCCATGAACACATCTGACACTGATCAACACAAGCGTAACATACTGCTCAACCTCGTGCCAGAGGCTCCATAACTGCCCCTCTCCCATGACTAATTGATTTTCTATACACAACGGGCAGAGAGGTGGTTATACGTAGGAAATAAACTTCACGTAATGATACGTCTTCTCGCCAAAGACCTCCGTGTGCGCTCCTCTGTATTAGCTGTGTATCCTGACAATACAAAAAGGTTAAGCACGATACGCACCCGCCGCGTGTTTCTAAATGGGCATTACCCCCTGTAAAGCTCTACCCGGTAACCTCATCAAAATGACCTTTTAAATTAACCCTTCAAGTGGCAAATGTACCTATGCAAGTGCCCATTCTGGCACTCCGATTGTTAACAGACCATGTTTGCCACAGCAGCCAATCACACAATAGATCGATTTAGAACATCAAATAAATTGCCCCAAATAGTGACCCCAGGAGACAGGTGTTCCCTGCACTTGCCCCCCAGCAGCTGGCACGGGCTGCCCCCCCCCCTTACCTTGCAGTCCCCCACGCAGGATCTCACAGAGTACTCCCCAGCTTGCAGGTATTTCTCCAACACAAAGTCAAACTCCTCGTATTTTTCCTGAGCGTGTTGATCCAGTCTCTGGTAAGCTTGGACACAGCTACTGCACACCTCACCCTCAAGGAGGGCAGAAGAAGCTGCAGCTGCCCCTGCGAAGTCCTCCATCAGTTTCTCCAGGCTGCAGTTCAGGCTGTCGGGGTTAGGCATGCCCAGCAGCAGATCCAGAAGGGTGTAAGTATTACAAAAGGACAGGGTGAGGTTGCGAAAATAAGCCTTCAAAAAGTTCCTCTTGGAGGAAAAAGAGAAAGGGTGGTTGGACCAGGAGGTGGAGGAGGTTTGGGGAGAGGGTGGAAACAGAGACCCTCGATGTCTTTGCAAGTAATGCAGTTTGGTGCAGGCATAATCCAGGTGAGAGGACCTGGCACCAGTGCAATGCGGACTGTGAGCAGCAGATTTGGTCAGATTGCTTAGGAAGTTGTCCCAGCACCCCCTGCCCTCCCATGGGAAGCTCTGGAGGGACAGCATGCTGGAGTTGGCCTGCTCCCCCAGGGCTGGCTGGAGGCTGAACGAGAAGCTGCCTCTTGCTTTGGCCCCAGCGGAGACCAGCCAGAGGTGATTAGACAGCAGGACGGTGAAGAACAGGAGAGAGGCTAGGGACATTCGCCATCTCTGAGCCCTCTCGGAGTCGGCGCACGGTTTGTCGCTGTGTCGAGGTTCCCAGCAGATCTTTAAAACGGCCTCATCTTCCCTTGGATACATCCAAGCCCCCCTGATCATATTTTAGGGGGTGGGAGAATGCGGGGAGCTGCGGCCGGGTGCTGTCAGTCTCTCCCCACCCCCTATATGTTTGTGGTGGGTTTCCTACACCACCAGCACAATGTCACCTGCCTCTCGTGAGGGGGCCTGCGGAGAGGGGCATCATCGGGAGGGGGTTGGGGAGGGGGAAGGGTGGACAAGAAGATGAGAGGCTGATAAAGGAAGGAGAAATGACGGGTGGCTTGAGAATAAGGATGTCAGGTTGTGGTGGTGGAAGGATGGATGGATACGGGAATGGGTAGATGAAGGGATAAAGGATGGTGGATGAAGGGATGGGAGCTCCCCTTCCCCTCCCCTGCCCGCCCCTGCCCGGGTCACTCAGGAACTGGCCATCGCAAGCAATACTAGGAGAACTAACCAGGAAAAAAAAGATCCCCCCTCCCTCTGTAAAGATTTACCCCCGGGGCAAAGTACATCAAGGTGAAGTCCATAGGGGGTGCAAGGGACAACCCATGCAGATCCCCCACCCTCCCCCTATGAACCCAAAGCAAATCCAGGTGAGAGCATCCCCGTGTGACTGCTGCCCCTGGTAGAGCACCTCTCGGACTCAGCCTCTGCTGCCCATGCTGATCGCGGGCTGCTCGCGGTCCCCTGGTCCTCTCTATGGTAGGTGTCTGCACCGTGCTTATTGTTTTCTCTTCCTCTTTTGATGGGCACTGTTCTTCTGCTCCCTAGGCATCCTGCTGCTGGGGCGGAATATTCCCATACCTCCTCTTCCTCCCCGCGCTCCGAGGCTGAGCTCTCCCCGCTGTGCTTTTTTCTTTTATTTTCTATTTAATCTGTCGCCATCTTCAGCAGTGGATAGAACACCTTGAGAAATTGATCAGAGGAGCGCGGGCACGTGTATGCGCGGCCCGATCACGTGACCGCGCACTTCCTCCCCAGCCTTATGCAACTGCTTTTTTTTATTATAAAAGCCAACCCCCTGATTCTCTGTGATCCTCCACCCCTTTACTCCCCCCCCGTCTTTTCATTCACTCCACGCCGCTCTTCATTCATCATCTTTTCCATTCAGTTGCTTGCCTTAGAGCCCCCTCCCCACCCAGTGCTTATACCAACCATGACTAGTCACCTTCCCTCAGACTGCTCTGAAGAGCTTGGAGGGACTAGGCTATTCTGCAAAAGGCAACAAGCCACGTTTCTAGTCTCCTCATGAGAAGGAAGTAGCCCTCAGAGGTCAGAGATTTAAATGCCAAGTAGTGCAAAAATATGGAGGAATGCACACTTTGTAGGTATTTTCCTGCTTTACTAAAGCAGTGTTGAACACTGAAATTCTTGTGCTCGTCTTTCTCATTTTTCTATATTGTGGTAGAGCATTGGCAAGGACCCCGCGCTCCATATAATACGCGGGTGTTGTTATATGTTTGGGTTTAGTTATTGCCATTTAACATTTCATTTTGATTTTTTTTTTTACAGACGAGCCTTCACTCAAGTAAGCAGTCAAACCATATTTAGTACAAATCATCATGTTTATTTTACATTCACATTCTCACTGATATTTAGTAACGCCAGAATGAAAATATTTGATCATTAGATGCTCATGATCAGGTAATTCATGTTACGGTGTCTCTCGCTGAATTTGTATTGTGTAACCAGTGTACACTCGGCAGCCAAGAAGCCTGTATTATCTTCATAACTGTTTAGAAGCTTAGCCTATGGGTATCCAAGATGCCTTCCAATAATTCATCTAACTCAAAGGTAACCAACAATCAGCTGTCAGGACATCAAATAAATGAATAATCGCACTTTTGCATTTCCACTAGCGGTGAGTGCTGTTAATTATGGATTCTGGCCGTATTTTGGATCCATGTAGTGTCAATTCACATAGTATAAAATATATTTTAAAAAATAATGTAATAATTAAACAGTTGACAGGCGCTAGTGTATGTGTATAGGAGAATGTGATATTGAACACAATACACAAGGTTGTAGGTCAATCACCTCTTCACATTTGCAGTATTATAACACAAATTAAATATGCTTTTATTCTTCAATTAAACAAAGGAGGGAATGTCCCTTTAAGGGTCCTCAGAATTCCTGTAACCAGTTGTAAATGTGGCATTCTCATAAGCAAGTAAAGTAAAACAAATAATGCTTCCCAGGTTATTGGGCCAGAATTCTGCTGTCCATGAGTTTTGGTGCTGATTCTTCCTCAAAATCAGAGAATTCAGCTACTCACTAGCATTAGCACAGTGCCTGCATTCCCCGCCAGTCCCACAACCCATATAGACGCAAAATAAATATCCCTATGTTCTATGCAAATCATTACGTGGGTATTTCATTTCATATTTGTGTTGTTTTACCCGCCGCTCCTATTCAAAAAACCATTATGCTTTCATCTTATAAGGTTTTATTTTGTTTGTAATGTCACTATAGTCCTTTTTTTTTTTTTTTTTTTTTAAATGTTCACTAGCCAAGTAACATATTATTGAAACAGTAAAGTATCGAGCACATGTTGTATGTAACGAGGCGGAATTCCCACACTTCCTATCAAGCAAAAACTAGTGTTGATATGAATGATGTCCAGTCTGTGTAACTGTTAGATTGTACCCGGAATTAGGAGATTGGGATGGACGGCCCAGCTCGTATTGGCTGGAGTAGCAGGAGGTGAGCTTAAAAGCAGACTTAATTGAAACTTAACATTTTTGCTCTCTTTTCTTTGGTCGTTGACATTTCTAGCCAATCCATTCGGAAGAAAAAATCCAATTTAGTTTTAAATAATGATAGGTTTGGTGAATCAACAAGTATCCACTGATGTAGCAACATTTCCTTGTTGCTGCTAATATTATGTGATAATAAAAATGTGTAATCCTGTCTCCATCCACTGCTAAAATGGCCGTTTCAGACGAGACCATCTGCAACCGACAACCCAAGGCAACCCAGAACCTCCTCACCTGCTCACAAAAACTATTATCTATTGGTGTGACCAGAAACAGGAAAATTACATGTGGGACAAGTGGCCTAACCTCAAATACCAATCCTAAATTGCTTCAAAGGTGAAAGATACACATATTGCCCCAATTTTAGGTGCATATGTTTATAAATAGCAGAAGGCACTACTTTGCATATGTCATCTTCATTGCGTCTGAAGGGTCAATATATGTGTTTGCTCCAGGTACAGACACCAGTAGGCTGTGAGGTGTGTTCTCACTTACTTTGTAGGTAAGTAAGGTGATTTGGTGGAATGTGCTTTGTGGGCAGTTTTCCATATAAGTTTTCCAGACCATTGGGCCAGTCCCTGTCAGTGAAGTGAAGTGAAACGGGAAATGGAAAAATTAGGAAAGTGTTCTATATAATTGTGCATCAAGAGGATGCACTTAGGAGGTTTGCGTCATCCATTGTACATATACCGCTTGGCATGCCAAATAGTCATTGGCCCAGATGTTCCTGAAAGTCACGGTTCCATACCCAAGAAGGGAGGGTTGCCCATCCAATTCAAACCCAATCTCAGTCTCATCTGTTTCAAAGCATTTATTGTGGTGATAAGCAGCATGAAAGACATAGTAGTGAATTTAGAGACAGATCTGGAGAGAACCCCTGATCATTATACCGTATTGGCTCAAATATAGGCCACACCCTTAAAGTTTGATGCTTATTTAAAGAAAAAAATATTTTTAATGAAAAAATAGACATTAGTGGAATGGTAAAACAGTATTTTGTCTAATGAACAGGAATACATGTATTTTAACATTTTTGGTATCTATCAGTTTGTCAGCATATGTTATATACAGACCAATAGCCATTTTAAGGTCCCCCCTTAATTCATAATGCACCTTACTTACAGATATGCCCCTCTGCCCCCTGAAATGCCCCTCTGCCCCAGATATGTTTTATAACCCCTGATATGCCACTCTGACCCCAGATATGCCACTCAGCCCCTGATATGCTTTATGCCCCCAGATATGCCACTCTGATGCCCACCTGCCCCCCAGATATGCTTCATACCCCCTAGAAGTGCCACTCTGCCCCCTGATATCCCACTCTGCTTCCTAGAAGTGCCAGACCCCAACTTATCAATGCACCCCCAGACTTCCTGGTGTCTAGCAGGGCCGGCTGATGGCCAAGTGCGCAGACAACCTCAGCTGCCGGCACTTCTGCCAGGTCTTCTATGGTGGAGCACCGGAAAGTTTACGTCACGCCGGTGCTCCACCATAGAAGCGCCGGCGGAAGTTCCGGCAGCGGAGGTCGTCTACGCACATCACGCAGATGTCCACGGCTGCCAGGGAGGAGGATCCAGGTCTCCAGCAGCGCTGTGGGGGATCTGGATCTTAACCCTGCTGCTTAGCCGCAGCAGGGCTAAATGAAAAAGAAAAAAAAGACACACGCCCGGCGCCCAGAATTGCATGTCCCGGGCGTCGGGCGATATGAACTGCCCATCCCTGCGCTATATTCGGGCCAATACGGTAAATATCTGTAAAGGTGGATGTTAAAGTAATTCCAGCTGTTTGTCTCCCCCTAACTGAACTTGGAAAAGTTTTTATTTAATGATTTAATGTCTGATGGTGTCAAAAACACCTGCAGGGTATAATAACCTCGGGAAGCTGATTAATTTAACCAAAGTTGCCCTACCAGAGCTGCAAAGTGTCATAACTGTGCAGGTCCACCACAGTTTTAGCCATGAGTTGGGGGGCAATGGAGATAGTGGGCATGCACCCCCCTCCATGTAGACTACGTTGGTGTCCAAACAATTTACTCCTATTTTAGTGGTGGTATTCGCATATCATTTTCGAATAAGGTTAATGAAAGGAGATCGAAAAATTAGAAGGCTAATAAGATCGGGCCCTTTGACCCAGCCAAAGGCTCCTTCGGCATCCAGACTTATCAGTGCATTACCCCCTAGATCCCAGGGCTTTCAGAAGGCAAGTAGCTGCTAATGTTGTGCAGATGCCTATCACTGATTGTCTGCGCCGCTGAGCAGGGTGCAATAATCTACCGTATTGGCTCGAATATAGGCCGCACTTTTTTCCCCCACTTTAAGTTTTTAAAGTGGGGGTGCGGCCTATATTCGGGGTCTAGCGCCCGACGCCCGGGACATGCAGTCCCGGGCGCCGGGCAGGCAGCGGGGTTAAGATACAGATCCCCCGCAGCGGTGCAGGGGACCTGCATCCTTCTCCCCGATACGCTCAGACAGCCTCCCCTGCCAGCACTTCCCACGGGGGGGGGGGGTGCCGGCATGGGAGGTTATCTAAGCGTTTTACCTCTGCCCACCCCCGACTTACCGGAGCAGACTCCCGGGTGTCTTGCGGGGCCGGCGGGAGACATTTACGCAATACGCAAATGCAACTTCCGGTAACGGTACCGGAAGTTGCATACGCGTATTGCGTAGATGTCCCTCGCCGGCCCTGAAGACACCCGGGAGTCTGCTCCGGTAAGTCGAGGAGGGGGGGCAGAGGAGGACAGCGGCAGCGTATCGCGGGGAGGGAGGACAGCGGCAGCGGATCGCGGGGAGGGAGGGCAGCGGATCGCGGGGAGGGAGGGCAGCGGATCGCGGGGAGGGAGGGCAGCGGATCGCGGGGAGGGAGGACAGCGGCAGCGTATCGCGGGGAGGGAGGACAGCGGCAGCGGATCGCGGGGAGGGAGGGCAGCGGATCGCGGGGAGGGAGGGCAGCGGATCGCGGGGAGGGAGGGCAGCGGATCGCGGGGAGGGAGGGCAGCGGATCTCGGGGAGGGAGGACAGCGGCAGCGTATCGCGGGGAGGGAGGACAGTGGCAGCGTATCGCGGGGAGGGAGGACAGTGGCAGCGTATCTCGGGGAGGGAGGACAGTGGCAGCGTATCTCGGGGAGGGAGGACAGTGGCAGCGTATCTCGGGGAGGGAGGACAGTGGCAGCGTATCTCGGGGAGGGAGGACAGTGGCAGCGTATCTCGGGGAGGGAGGACAGTGGCAGCATATCTCGGGGGGGAGGACAGTGGCAGCATGTTTTTTTTGGTGCTTTTTTAAAGAAAAAAAACTTTTTCTTTAAAAAAGCACCAAACTTTTAGGGTGCGGCCTATATCCGGGGGCGGCCTATATCCGAGCCAATACGGTATTAATAAATGTTGCAGTCTATTAGCCATGATTTTACTTAGGATCTTTATGTCCTGATTTATAAGTGTTATGGGCCTGTATGTGTTTACTGAAGTAGGGTCTTTCTTCCAAGAATGCCTTCGGGGCCTGTGTATTTGCCATTTTTTAGGAGCCTAACCGTGTGTTCTATTTCTTGTTCAATTTCTAGGGCACCAAGTTTGTCCTTTTGTACCTGTGTCATTTTCTACAAACCTGCCTTCTGCAAAACTTCCATGACAATGCTAAAATTGATCTGGGTCAGCCTTAATATTTGCAATGTGCTGCTGAAATACCTTACACAAAGGTAACAATTTGAGTGCCAGGAAATTTGATATGAGAAATGGTGGTGTGTGGTCGTAGTTGCTAATAATTTGCCAGATTTATTCACTCAATTGAAAAAAAATTCCTAAAGAAATGTATCAAGAAGTCATTTTAAGTGTAAGTATTTGTCTCTATGTTAGAGCTACTGATCTGTCTGGTAGGCTGTTAGGCAAGTGATATGGCAGTAAACAAAGAGTCATGTTTAGTTTGACAAATCTGGCAGTGTAAGAGATAAAGTGACCCTGTATTACTGTCTTTGCTGTCTCCCAAAAAATAAAAGGAGTGTCATCTACGTAATTACTCCATACACTTTCCAGAAAAAAAGGAGAAATCTTATCCATTATGCAGGTATGGAAGGAAGTACCAATACTTCGATGTCAGGCCCCATCCAGGCTGCGGAGCTACTTATCTCTGTTTTTTCCTTTTTCGCCACAGTTCCCCTGTCTCGCTGTATCCATTCCTGGATTTCCTTATGCTCTGCCATTAACTTCTGATTTTTTGATTCCAGTCCTGCTCTTGGCTTCAGCTTCTGTTTCCTTTATAAGTTGTGCCCCACCCATTTGCTGTTTGTCACAGTCTGCATTCTCTAGGTATGTCTTTATCTCTGTTCAGATTTAATGTTTAGAAATTCAGTAGGCAGGGTTTAGTGCTAGGACCCACTGAATATTGGAGTACTTTGGCGTAGTGGTGGGCTAAGCATACTATGGCCGCATGATGTGACTAAATCTCCAATTGTTATCTTATAGTCCTAGGCTAGTCCTGTATTTTTGTGTGTCAGAAAGTTACCTTTACCCTCTTTTCCCTAAATCATCTGAGGATCTTGGTTCCTCTCTTCTCTCCCCTCACCCCATGCCCCATTTAAGAAATATTATTCTTGCTTAAAGGAGAAGCATCAGGATCTCGGCTCCTCACTCCATCCCTAGTGTTCCTTGCCTTGTTCTCTGTCCTTTGTTGTGTCCTGTACCATGTATGTCTTGTCTGGTTATGTTAGAATCAGTGTTCTGTGTTATTGTTAGTTATTGTTAGTTATGTTCCTGACAAACAAGTAAGGGGAGTCTGGCAACAAGGACAGTGATAGATCAATTAGAGCATGATCTGAAATATGTATCGGGTGTATGGAGGAAAGGGTGACTGTAGAGAGCAGTCCAGAACCGAAACGAGAGGCAAATTTCTTCTGCACAAGGGAACCGACAACTCCAGACATATGTTTCGGCCTTCATTGGCCTTGTCAGTGGGGTACAGTTGGTATCACAAAAGCACAATTAAGCTCACCCACGTCAAGAAACACTCTCAATAGGGTGAGAACCCACTCTCACCTCCTACATAGTGGGCACACAAAGCAGTTTATACTGTTACCAAAACCTTATTAATGTGTTGGGGAGGTACAAGTAAACCTCATCCCAATTAACCCCTGGACAGCAAGCTGCAACCAGACAAATGAGGAAATCACAATGTTAAAGCAAGACAAAAATAAGGCCCACCTAGCCTGACTCGGGGACAATCTATTGGCTTCAGAGAGAAATGTGAGATTTCTGTGGTCCGTATGTATTAGGACTGATTTTGGAGAGGCGATCATTTGAAATTGAATCTCCTCATGATGCAGAGCCCCTATAGCCATTAATACAAAGGGTTGTAGTCAATGGCGTATATTCAGAACAAGGTCTTCTTACCAGTGGGATACCTCAGGGATCTGTACTTGGACCCATTCTCTTTAATATTTTTATTAGTGATATTGCAGAAGGTCTTGATGGAAAGGTATGTCTATTTGCTGACGACACAAAAATTTGCAACAGGGTTGATGCTCCTGGAGGAAGAAGCCAAATGGCAAATGTTTTAGGTAAACTGGAAAAATGGTCAGAGCTGTGGCAACTGGCATTTAATGTGGATAAATACAAAGTAATGCACCTGGGGCATAAAAACCCAAGGGCAGAGTATAGAATATTTGATACTGTCCTAACCTCAACATGTGAGGAAAGGGATTTAGGGGTAATATTTCTGAGGATTTAAAGGTAGGCAGACAATGCAGTAGAGCAGCAGGTAATGCTAGCAGAATGCTTGGTTGTATAGCGAGAGGTATTAGCAGTAGAAAGAGGGAAGTGCTCATGCTGTTGTACAAATCACTGGTGAGACCTCACTTGGAGTATTGTGTACAGTACTGGAGACTGTATTTAGTGTACTGAACCCAGCACTGGTTTACTACTTGTCCTCTGCACATGAACTGGCAATCTACCCGTCATGTGCATCTACTATATACAGGTATCTGGCAAGTGCTTTGCTATCTATATTATTTGCCTCTACCTGTGCCCCCACACAATTGGGATCACCGTACCTGGCCTGGATTTTTCAGGGTGCATTGCACAGGGTGAACTCCCTCCGAAATGCCTTATGACCCCTTATATGCCACTCTGTTCCATGATATGCCTTTTAACCCCCTATATATGCCAGAGTGGCGTATAGGGGTATAAGGCATTTCTGGAGGCAGAGTGGCATATAGGGGGTATAAGGCATTTCTGAAGGCAGAGTGGCATATAGGGGGTTAAAAGGCATATCATGGGGCAGAGTGGCATATAGGAGGGTATAAGGCATATCAGGGAGGTAGAGTGGCATATGGGGGGTATAAGGCATTTCTGGGAGCAGAGTGGCTAGCTTTTCTTAAATATGAAAAAATAGTTTACATGAATTAATAAAGAAATACAGGTTTCTTACAAGAATATGGTGAAGAATAATGTGATCACTGTTTTGTTCCACTGAATAAAATGGAACTTTTTAATCTAAAAATTTTTGCAGTAGCAAATGTTTTGATTCCATTATGTCTTATGTATTTAATTTATTGGGGCCTTTTAACACTTTTGCTTTCTGGCATCTTAATACAAATAGCGTGATAAAAAGAATGTTTTTGTATGGCAAATAGTGTGACTCGGGTATGCATAAGGGGTGCGTGTGTTTCCAGGGCTGCTTTTCATTCCCAGTCCGGCCCTGATGGTCATAACTACTATGGACGGCACTCATTAACCCAGGGCTGTCACATTCTGGTTCCTGGTACAAACACATTTTTATACAGTTTACAAAACAGGATGCTGAATTATTAATATAGTATAATTATTGTTATTTCCAGATTGCAAACTTCTTTGAGAAGGGTACTTCTTACTTCTTGTTTCTGTAAGTTGCATTGTTATGTTATATACTACTTGTTATGTCCTGTTTACCCATTGGACAGCGCTATGGAATATTATAGTGCTATATAAAACTATAAATAAAACTGGTAGTACTTTATCCCTCTTTATACAGTCACTTTAACTAGGAGAGACTCAAAGAGGAGCTATCTAGAAGCTAAAGTGCTTAATCTAGTCTGTTTCTTAATTGAATTTTCCATCAGCTCTCCCGCTACTGTGTATTCTGAACGCTGCACTTCCCCAGGTACCCAGCAGAAAATCACATGCAGAGAGAAAGCAGGGAGTCCCCCAAGTTCCCTTATTTAAGGAAAATATACAAGAGCTGACAGACTGGCAAAAGATGCAAGCTAGTCTTGATTTTGTCTGTAATCTGAGCTGCAAAGAAACAAAGAAGAAACATGATTATCATAAAAGCAAAGCAGTCGCTTTCTTTTTATAGACTTGTAGTTTCCAAGTCAATTTTTTATCCTACTGCAGGGGAGCTCCCTTATAGACTGGTATTTAAAATGTGAAAAAAACCCTATTTTCTTATGACACAATTTCATCAACACAAAGAAGCACTTCACTGATTTATTGTCAAAATAAGATATATTTTATACAAAAAGAAAATGTCTCATGCCATGGCACCAATGGTATTAGAAGGAGCTAAAAATGCGTTATATCTAAAAACAGTATTTATCTAATACTTAACATATGACTCTGAAAAGGGATGACTTGCTTTAAAATTGAATCCGGTGAGATTGTTAGGAACTGAAAAAAATTAGAAGAAAAGATGGAGTAAAATCAAATTGCAGAATTGTGAGGAAGTGGTAATAGGGAATCGTTTTGAGAACTAACTGAATAGTCTGCCAAATGTCATTTAAGGTAATTGTATATTAATTAATTAAATGGTTGTTGACAGAGAGCAGCGTGAATTAGAAAACGTAAGAGGAACATGTTAAATTTCAGTGTTAAGGAGTCTTTGAGGAAAGTTTGGGAGGAAGCTGGAGTGCATTATGCTGATTAATTCTCATGGAATAAGGTTCTGTTTGTCATACATTTATGGAGCACAAAGCCTTGGGAGCCCTAATGGAAAGTGAGGGAGCTCTGATGCAGGCAGAAAAACATGTCTGGAGTTGTCATTGCAGCTTTATTTATCTCGGTTGACCTGCAACACCATTTAAAAAGAAATGAAAAAAGATGCCAGAGACTAGACATGAATTAAAATAAGGTGCAGTTATAAAATAAAATGTCCCTGTCGCCACTCCATTCTAACCACCCCAAAACACTTTGTGGCATGTTAAAAAAACATATTACTGAAAATACTCTAACAGAGCTAATATGTGCATCCAAGAAACAGGCCGGTTTATAGAAGTTGAGAAAGAAAGCCTTTGCATTTTGGATGAGTGGCAACGGGGGAGGTTTGTGCTTCTACTTTGAGTCCAGTTTGGGCCTTTACAAGATGAGGCATACATGTCCATATGTATAATGCATGTGTGAGCAGGACATGAAAACAAACTATGGCCAGGGCTGCATCCACATACCAAATCACCAGACACAAAAACATGGCACTCCCGCACATTAAAAGGTGTGTTTTGTAGGCGCAGCATAGGCATTAAGTAGTTATGGCATGAATAGGAAAATAGGTGGGTGACATTGGTTAATGTTAGTCTTGACCCTTCACTTTACATTGTTCCCTTCAAAGCATGGTACTATAGGCACACGTTCAGTGCTCTTGTTTATTGGAATACAATGATAGTTATAGTTCATGTATTTTAATGATTTTTAACATTGTCTATTGTTTCTTTATTTCACCCACTTCATGTTGCCCCCTCTGTTGTTCATCAGCCATGTTTACCCTCTTATTAGTTTTGATAAATACTCCTCTTTCCCATCTGGCATTTTTATCACCTGTTTTTCCTCCATTTAGAATCTCTCACCTCTCTTACCTTCTTGTGCGTGCATGGCCCTCTCCCTACTAGTTTAGGAAAAAGAATTACCCCATTTTACAAGGGGTAAATATTAACTGCCAAGACGCATTTACCCAGGGCAGGATTTATACTCTAGTGTCCTCAGGTGCAAAGACCACTCCTGTTTTAAAAATAAAATTGCTGTTATAAGAGGCCTATGCATAAAAATGATTTACATGAGAAAATGGACAGCTAGGTTGAGAGTGGACATATAGCGTTACTAACTAGTAGGTCACCAGCGGTAAATAGTTATATGGGCTTATAAGACGTTAATATATAAGCCATGCATGGTGTTATGGGAAAGGTGGTTGGTGTCAGCTGGGTGAGTTGTAGCCAGTGAAAAAATAAAGCCGGATATCAGGCTGATTTATAGTTATATGTATTCAGATCTTTGTTGAGGAGCATATGGAGATTAGAAGGTTAATGAATACCACTGCAGCACTTTGCTATCTAAATATGTATATAAGGATGGCAATACTAAACTGGTTGATATGAAAATCTGGTGGTGACATTAATATTGTCCTATATTTAGTTATTTCATTTTATTGAATGTTCTATTTTAATGGTATTAACGTATAGCTAACCATTGTATCCCCAAGGCTATTTGAACAGGAACACTAATTCAGTCCAATGTTCCTGGTGTAGTAGGATACGGTGACTCAAGAAACATGTCTAATAATGGAAATCACGCTTGACACATATATCTATGTGTATACAAACGATTCACAGAAAGTAGCATTGTAATGCGGAATAGGTTTAACAGAGGAACAATGAAAAGTGTTATTCTACAGAGTTGCTGGGAAAATTCAACTGGAGTCAGTGGTATAATAAGTGATAACACATAGCAGGCGTTCCATATTAACAAAACTGTAGAGGTATCCGTTTATGATTTGATTATAATTGGTATAACATCATTGGCTGGGGGTTATTGTTCATGTGTTACAGAAATTCTGTTGGATGGGACCCTGAAATACTGTATTTGTTAAGTTATAGCAAAGTATTGTACATTAAAAGGACACTTCAGCCACCTTATGCATTTGATGCATATGACAGTGGAGTGCCCCGTATAAATTGAAATTCTTGGCCCTTGCAAAAGCTGACTATGGATTTTCAATATTTTCTCACTCTCTCCACTAACTTGGCTTTCAAGAGATGTGTTCAGTCGAACACAGTGAAACTCATTTACTTTCCCTATGGCTAACAAATAGGGTATCAAAGTACTTTCTTCTGTTTCTAATATGAAACAGAAGATTCAAAAAGTCACCTAAATATCAACCTCTCTTTTAACATAAAAAATAAAGTACAGCAGTGTCATCGGTTCCAGAGCCGGCCTTAGGTGTTCTGGCGCCCTGTGCGGACTACTCCTCTGGCGCCCCCCCATCCCAAAAAAAGAAAGGAATAAAAACTTGTAACAAAACTTGTAACAAAACCCCAATCACTATATACTACACCAAACATTGATGTGGTGTAGGCCTACCACTTCATTGTCTGGCTTAGTAGTAGGGATGCACCGAAACAAATTCTGGACTGAAACCGAAAGTGCAGCATTTACCTGGCCAAAACCGAATATGACCCCCACACACCATAAAAAAATCTAACACTTTTATTTAAAGTAAGTAACACACCAAAATAGGACAGAACAATTAAATAACAATATTATATATATATATATATATATATATATATATATATATATATATATATGATTAACAGCAATCACATTCCTATCATGTCCAGGCATACCTAGATTCCAGGATGTACTCGCAGACTTGGCATGATAGGAGTATGATTGCCCTATCTACCCCTTCTCACTCCCTTCTGCCCTATCTACCCCTTCTCACTCCCTTCTCCCTATCTACCCCCATCTAACTATCTACCCTTTCCCTCTTTGAAGTTCACTTACCTTTCAGGAGTCCTGCGGTGGGGGTGCAAGGCCTCTGCCTCCCAGCTCTGCCACTGTATGGAACAGTATAGAGTGATGGGAGTTATGATGTACTTTTAGAGCATAATTAGATCATGAAAAAGACATTGGAAATGGTACAGCATAACACCCATCACTCTCACACACTTACCAATCCACACGCATACAAATCCACACGTATACACTAATCCACACACATATACCAATCCACACATATATACCAATCAACACATATACACTAATCCACACACATATACCAATCCACACATACACTAATCCACACACATACCAATCCACACACATACCAATCCACACACATACCAATCCACACACATACCAATCCACTCCCACTCTCACTGAATGCTTTCCTACCTTTCCTCTTTTCTCCTTACAGCTCCTTTTCCTTCTCTTCGCTCCTCTTCTTCAGTCTTCTTCCGGGTCAGAGGGCACGGACAGCGGTGGGCGCGGCTTCAGTGTTGTGCGCCGGGATCTAACAACAAACCCCGGTGCACAGCAGCTGTTGCCGCGCGGATCGCAAGGGAGCGGTATCGGAGGTCTTTAACAGACCTCCGGCTCCCTTGAGTGATTTTAAGCCGGGTTCAAGGGAGATCCTTGAACCGGCCTAAAATCACTCAAGGGAGCCGGAGGTCTATTAAAGACCTCCGATACCGCTCCCTTGCGAGCCTGCTCCTCCAGCGGCGGACATTACTGTCCGTCTCTGGAGGGGTGCCGGGTGCCCCCCTGATGAGCGGCACCCGGTGCGGACCGCCGCTGCTGGCGGCAGCGTTACGCTACGGCGGTGGCGGCGGCGCCCCCTGGAGTGTGGCGCCCTGTGCGGTCGCACAGGTCGCACACCCCAAAGGCCGGCCCTGATCGGTTCCATTTTTGGGTTAGCATGAGAACTTTTAGCTCCCCAGATAAACCACCAATGGTTACAAGATACATGCAATTGTGATATGTGAATTATGCTAAACTTTCCTATTTACCACAAAAATAAGTTGTAAAGATGTATATAAACAAAAAAATCATTTGGAACTTTATGCTTAATTGTGCATATCACCCATAAACATAGCTTTGCTTAGGGCTCCACTGATCCCATGGGGGACCTAGTGGATGAAGGGAAAGAGTACCCAAGGATGACAAATAAACTTAGGTCCCTGTATTGACCATAAAGTTTGTGTTCTTTAGTTTGCATAGTTAATAATTCAAAAAAGTAAAGTGCAGATACCTGTTCTGAATCAGTGGTTATCTGAAACAGATATCTTAACTCTTTTCATGCTTTAAACAGCGCAAACTTATAAACATCTGTGGGGTTTTCGACACCGCTCAGGCAGATCCATGTGTATGTGGTTGCATGTGTGTTGAAGCGGAGAAATCAGAAGTGCTCCCTTTTTTATATATAATGCTAAAATGTGTAATAAAGCAAATAGCGCATTTGCTGGATTGTAAGACAAGGTTTTTTATATATCCGAGGTCATCTTATAATCTTATAATGAGGCTTCAAATATAGGTCTGATGACAAGACTAAGATCCAGATCCCCTGCAGGGGACCTGGATCCTCCTCTCTGGTAGCAGGTGAATGTCTGCACAATGCACGCAGGCAACCTCTGCTTCTGCCGGCACTTCTGCTGAGGCCTCTATGATGGAGCGCCAGCGTGACATGACCTTCCGGTGCGCCACCATAGAAGTCCCAGCGGAAGTACCGGGTAGGAGCTACTATAGGGAGTATAAGGCATATTAGGGAGGCAGAGTGGCATATAGGGGTTATCAGGCATATCTGGGGGGCAGAGTAGCAAGCTGTGGGGCAGGTGTGCATAACTGGGGGGAAGGTTGGCAAATAAAATGAAAAAAAATTCTCAATCATAGTTTTTTTTTTTTTTTTTTTCAAACTTCTTTTTATTTAAAGTTTTTTCTTTTTTATGTTTTCTTTGGTTCGTCACGATAAGGATACAGAAAGAAAGAAGGGGGGGTCATAAAAAATAAATAAAATGCAGTGTCAGATCCATGGTAAATTTCAAATGACAAACATATTCACACAGTACATGTGAAAGGGTACAGATCCAACACAATAGGAATGTCGTATAATAAATATAAGTAAGAATGTGTATAAGTTGAGGATATGTAGCAAAAAGAACGAAAAGCATGAGTAGTCCTCATCATTTGAGGAGAATGATATGATATCAAGTAGAGGTCCACAAAGAGGAGGTGAGATGGTAATGTGTGTGTCAGCCATATGGGTAGATACAGAGGTACTCGTCGTGAGGTGAATATGACATTATGTATCCATAGACGTGAACGTGTATAAATGTAGTGTGAAATGAAACAGAACATAACAAACAAGAACAAATAAACCCTCTGCTCATCCTGCGTGGTGGTAAAAAAAAAAAAAAAAAAAAAAAAGGGGGGGGGGATTGCCCATTATTAAACACCATGTTGTGCACAGCGACAGAACCTATGCAGGTACAATTGGAGTTCTGCCTTGAAAAAGTTGGAGACTGTACCACGAGGTATGTTGAAAAGCGGATTGGATCAACAATTGTGTGTCTGTTTTCAATGTGGAAATAAATGTGCCCCAAGTGTCAAAAAATTTACTGGTGGATTTTTCTTTAGTCAGCGTGGCTTCTACCCAATCCATCCGAAATAGGTAAAACAATTTGTCTTGGAAAAGAGTGAGAGTGGGTGGTTGAGGTCGGATCCAGTGGTGAAGTATACATTTACGGGCCACAGCAGTAACAATATGTGTGAGTTTTTTAGAAGAACGGCCAGTAGGACCAGCCATACCAAACATCGCCACCTCAGGAGATAGCGGAAACGATACAATCTTGTGGTTCAAAACAAAAGTATGTACTTGGGACCAGAAAATTTGAATTAAAGGGCATTGCCAGAAGCAGTGAAAGGAGTGTGCATTTTCAGCATTGCATTTAGGACAATTAGAGGTTGGCCGCAAACCCAGTTTGTGGAGACGCTCAGGAGAGAAATATACATCATGAGTTATTTTATAAGCCATTTCCTTATACGTCGGCACTGGCAGAACAGAGGAGGCGGTAACGGTAGCTTTACATATGTCATCTCTGGTAACAGTCGGTATGTATTTTGTCCATCTGTCCAGTCCACCAATCTTGTCAGTCGAGTCACATGTAGATCGAATAAATTTGTATAAAAAACTGATGGAAGGTGTATGTCCTCTGTGTTCGTAAATGTGTCTGTCAAGAAGGTTGTGCCAGTCATGGTGGGTGAAATGAGCAGTGACCGAACCAACATAACTTTGAAGCTGCAGGTATGCAAACCAAGGAATCTGTAGGTTAGGAAATTTGTCTCGACATTGACTTAGTGTAAGAATGCGTTGGTTAGACTCATCAATGAGATGAGAAATTGATGTGAGACCCATGGCGTGCCACATGGTGAATGGAAGTGAGGAGCGGCCCTCCTGAAAGGCTGGGTTGTGAACAAGCGGTAAGTGAGAAGTGTATTGCCAATTGAGTTTGAGGAGGGTACGAAGAGATTTCCAAGCTCTAATCGTGGAGTATAATAAAGGATTTTCCCTCACATTTTCCGGTAATAAAAGGTATGGCGTGTGTAATAAGACAGATAACATATGCGGGGTGCATAATTGACTCTCAAGAGAGGTGTCTGTAAATTTGTGGGACAGGGACAACCAATCAATTGCGTGTCGTGAAAGAGCAGCTATGTTATATTGCTTAATATCCGGGAAATTAAAACCCAAGGACTGTGGTGTGCGTTTAAGTTTATATAAACCAATCCTGGGCTTCTTTCCCTTCCAGAGGAAGAGGTTAAATTGTTTATCCAAAAATTTGAGATCAGTGGGTTTGATCAAAAGGGGTAAAGATTGTATGGTGTAAAGGAGTTTAGGAAAGCTAATCATTTTAATGAGATTAATCCTACCAGTCAGTGTCAAGTGTAACGCGTGCCATAATTTCAGTTCATTCGTGACCTCCTTAATGATCCTAGTAATGTTTAATCTGTAGAGTAGACGTGGGTGTTTTGGTAAAGTGATGCCTAGATATTTAATTGAGGTCGTCGCCCAATGAAAGCCAAAACTAGGGGTATCCGGAGGCAAAACAGAAGGGCCCAAATAAAGCGCCTCCGATTTGTTGACATTAATTTTAAAACCTATCACCTCTCCCCAGGTGTGTAGTAAAGAGAGAATGTGTGGGATGGACGTTTTGGGGTCAGAGATGTATAAGAGGATGTCATCAGCAAAAGCTGTCAGTTTGTGTTCCAGTGAACCAAAAAAAATACCTCGAAAATCAGTGGATGAAATGAGAATACGAAGTAGGGGATCCAAAGCCAAATTAAAGAGGAGAGGAGAAAGAGGACATCCCTGTCTAACCCCTCGGCCCAAGCGAATAGACTCAGACGCCATCCCGTTTGTGATGATAACCGTTTCTGGACACGTGTATAAATTGCGTATAAAGTTTAAAAAGTTTTGTCCAAAGAAACGGTTTTTTAAGATCCTGTAGAGGTGAGGCCAAGCTACAGTATCAAAAGCCTTTTCTGCGTCTAAACTTAATAAGGCTCGAGGATGGCGATCAGAGTCAGAGTTGGATGTTATTACAGCTGCCAGGGCTGTACGGATACCCCTGACTGAATTACGACCTTTCACGAAACCCAATTGGTGGTGTATTAATAATTTTGGTAGGAAGGATTGCAGTCTGGAGGCAATTAATTTAGTGAGAATTTTCAAGTCTTGGTTGAGAAGTGAGATGGGTCGGTATGGTTGAACATTTGTAGGGTCTTTGTGTGGTTTGGGTATCAGTATAGTAGTGGAACGTGTCAAAGACTGTAGTGGGCAATTGTTTTGAAAAATATCATTATATAATGCAGTGAGGGCTGGTACGAGGTGTTGTGAGAGGATCTTATAGTATTCAGCGGAAAAGCCGTCTGGGCCAGGAGCACGACCGTTGGGCAGAGAGTGAATGGTGTGTTTAACCTCCTCCTCTGTTATGATAGCATTTAAGTTGTCCCTTTGTTCATTGGTGAGTTTTGTCAGTTTTGCCTTCTGCAGTAATTGTATGCCTGACTCTATGTTATCTTGTGCAGGGGTATATAGGTGTGTAAGAAAAGTTGAGAATGCATGGTTAATATCTTTAGGTTGAAAAACGATATGTCCCGCATCCGTAACGATTTTATGAATAATATGTTTAGGTTTGCGGGATTTCGCCATATTGGCCAACAATTTACCAGCTCTGTTGCCCCATCGGAAAAATTTGTTTTTTGTGTAGTCTATTTGAGTTTGGGCTTTCTCTAATAACAAAGCGTCTAAAAGCTGCTTACATTCTGTGTATTTGGATTTGTGAGAGTCATCTTTATGGACAGAGTAGTCAAGAAAAGTGCGTTGCACTTCTGCAAGTAAGGAATCATACCTCTGATACCAGCGTTTACGTTGAGTTGCCTCATAAGATATGATGTTACCCCTTATTACTGCTTTAGAGGCTTCCCAGAAAAGCATATGATTATCAATGTGTTCCAAATTGTCATCTTGGTAATTTGCCCAAGATGTTTGTAACATGGTGGTAAAATCGTCTCTACAGGTATAGTGAGCAGGGAATCTCCAATGTCTATGTGACCTTTGTGTGTTGGGTAGTTGGACCGTAAGACGAATAGGTGCGTGATCCGAGACTACAATTGTATCTATGTGAGTGGTAGATATAAACGGTAAAAGCGACGATGATGTGAGAAACATGTCGATCCTAGAGAAAGAATGGTGTACTCTAGAAGCATGAGTGTATTCTTTATGTGTAGGGTGTGTGACACGCCATGGGTCCACTAGGTGTAATGAGTTGGTGAATAGGTGAATACCTTCCAAAGGGGTTAACGAATGTAAAGTCCGTCCCGTCCTGTCCAAATTGTCATCTAGAACTGTGTTGAAGTCACCGCCTATGAGGAAGTTGGAGGAGAAAGAGAGGTTAATAAGCATTTCATAAAGGTGTACATAAAATGAATGATTCGGGTAGTTAGGAGCATATAAATTTATAATATTAAACCTCTGGCGGTGTATGGTGAGATCCAAGAGTATGTATCTGCCATTGGGATCAATAATTGTATTATGGATGTCATAAGGTAAGGATTTGCTAATTAAGATTGCCACTCCCCGAGATTTAGTTTTATAAGGGGCAGAATAGCAGGCTTCGATCCAGTAATCCTTTAATGTCGATTGGGAACCTACTTTCCAATGCGTTTCCTGGAGAAACACTATATGGGGTTTGTACCTACGTAACACTGTTAGAACCTTTTTCCTTTTGACAGGGGTATTAAGTCCCGCCACGTTCCAGGATACCAATTTTAAGGGGCATTGTGTGTGAGTCTGATCAGATGGTGCAGTCATTGATATCTAGAGATGGGGGTAGAAAGAGGTCACTTAGTTGTTGAAAAGATAATGAAACAATATGCATCCCTGTGTGTCCCAGCTCACACAGGAAGTGAGGTATTGTGGGCAAACCAAAAACAGGAGAAATAAAGAAAAAGCGGGTATACCCGCACACACCACGCAGGAGCAGTACAAGAATTAAACAAAACAAATGAAACCTTAAAACCATAAGGAGTGCCATCATCGTCGGGTCTTCGGAATACCGCAGACAAGACGTGTATACGTGTGAATATGGAACGAACAGGCCAGAGTTCATGGAGAGTTGTGTGAAGCAGATGGAGTAGGCGAAGACGTCATCGCATCCAGGTGTAGCGCCGCCTCTTGGGGTGAGTCGCAGACCCAGGTCGTATCGTGGATTGTGAAGCGAAGTCTTGCCGGGTAAAGCATGGTGAATTTTATTTGACCCTCGATCAGCCGCTTGCATATTGGAGCGAATTCGCGCCGCCTGGCCGCCACCATGGCCGAGTAATCCTGGAAAATTATTATTTTGTAGGATTCAAATCGGAGATCAGGAACTTTACGGTAAGCTGTTAGTATTTTGATTTTGTCGACAAAGTTCAGCAGCTTAATAATGACAGGTCTCGGACGGCTATTGTTTGGTGGTCTCTCAGGGCCCAAACGATGGGCACGTTCAATTTGAAGGGGTAAGCCGTTGTCTAGAGTCAGCTGCAGCACTTTCGGAAGCCAGCTCTGAAGCGTCGTGAGTAGAGAGGACGGCTTGACAGATTCTGGGATACCTACAAATCTCAAATTGTTTCTTCTGCTTCTGTTTTCAAGATCATCCAACTTGTCAGTGAGTGTTTTAATCTGTTGGGCCTGAGTAGTTAGGTCAGTTTCCATTTTGGCAATGAGGTCTTCGCTGTCACTTTGGCGCTGTTCTAACGTGGTGAGTCTACTAGTGTGATCTGTTACTTCTTGCCGTATAGTAAGTAAAGTTTCTTTGAGGTCTTGGAAACGCTGGTCCAGCATTGGCATCATGACGTCAGAAACTGCTTTCACCAGTGCCAGAGCCTGAGGAGGGGAAGCGCTGTCCTCTGGATCTTCCTCAAAGAAGGCAGCCTTGGGAGAAAGAGACTGCGAGTCTTCACTTGTCGGTTGGGATGACTGTAGTTTCGTTAAACGCTTTTTTTGAGAGGATTTGCCGGGTGTTTTACCCGAAGAGTTGAGGAATTTATCCATCATTACGTGGTCGCCTTTGGCTGTCACCTCCCCTTGTCTGGTTTTCTTGAACAGTGTAGTGATTATTTGCAGAAAAGAATAGGTACTGTAATGGGTGAGGACACTATGACATAAAAAGAGTCAGTGGAGACAATAGAATTTGCTAGGAAAGAATATTGCCAATGAAGTGTTGTAGTTGCAAGGTGAAAGTTGAAGAGCGTCATGCACGATGCGCTGTTGCTCACGGTGCTGTCAGTAAGTAAATCAGGCTTGAAATGATAATATGTAAAAACGTGGAAAATAAAACAAATACTGAGCCACGCTTTGTCGTGGAAGTAAGGCTCCAATATATAGCAGGTATTCAGCACAGGTGCTAGAGAGTTGTGTAGTAAAATTCAAATATATATCATATAGTAACGGCCCAGAGCAGAGATCTTATAGTTTAGGGCCAAAACGCCTAAATCGTTGCTGAATTCAATAAGCCGTCGACGTGTAAAGGGTTAATTTGAATTTTTGAGTTTGGCACTTAAAGATAACGGTGATAAAGCACAAAATTTGTAGAATGAAGACTGATATGAGCCTCATGCAATGTGTTATATAGCAAAACAAAGGAGCCGTTAGGCAGACCGGGCCCAGTAAAAAAAAAAAAAAAAAAAAAAAAAAAAAAAAAATTGAAAAATACGTATAATGAATTTATGGCTGATAGCCCATCAATATATAGGTAAGAGCTGTTTTCCCATACAGTGGTCAGGCACTGTGGGCATATATATGCTGTGGTGTATACAGGCCTGAATGGTGTGATGATGAGCCCAGGGTCCTGCAGCGGGTGGCGGCCACGCGGCGCTCCGGGAGAACCAATGAAAAGTGATGGACGGCACCTCCTCCACCGTCTGAAGCTGTACCGGCGAGCTCAGGGGATGGTAACCGATCAACCCCGGCTCCAACGTCGCCGAAACGAGGCCTCGGTGTGGCAGAAAGCTGGTCGCGTGGTCGGCAAGGTAGGCCTCAACCGCCGGGCTCCCGGCCGGCAGCCCCCCGCTGTTTCCTCTCCGCACTAAAGCGGTAGTTAGATCGCGGAGAGTGTCCGCCGCCTCCCGGTACTCTCAGGGAGCGGCGATGGCGCTTGGTAAGGGTGATGCACCCCGGATTGTAATAAGCGCGGGGGAGCCCTGTCAATATGCTGCCTCCAGGTATGGCCGCCGACCGGAAGTCCCAATCATAGTTTTTTTTAAATAAGAAAAATAGCTTTACATATGATTTAATATTTACTAGTAAAACTTTTTTCTTATAGGGTAGTCTTATATTAAGGCTTTTTCTTTTTTATCTAAATTAATATTAAAATTTTGGGGGGTCATCATAATCGAGCAAATACGATAATCTACAAAGATGCTACACAATAAAATGCAGTTATGAAGTATCATTTTTTTTTAAACAATGATTCCAAGTGCTTTGTCTGCAAATATTTGTAACATTTTGGTGCCCTCTGGTGGACCATTCAAAATATACAGCCTTTCTAACTAGTGTACAACGTAAACTAAATTTGTAACTTTCTCACAATTGTTTCGCCATTACATCTTGAATCCTATCTAATAGAAGCCAAATTTATTTGGAGGAGTATTCAAAAACCATATTGTATATGTTAAGACTAATGGCGGATAAGCGGCAGACACATTCAGATACTGGCAGCATCTCTTAGCCAATTAGATGTTATTACACAAATCAATACAGCGGTCTAATGAACCCCATCATCAAGACTACCAGGGCTATTTTGCATTTCAATGATAATAGCTTTTAGGACATTTCTACAACTATAATTATTTTTTTTTTAATTTACTGTACCCATGCATATTATATAATGGTTTTCTTTTGATACTATAATATCAAGATGTTAAAATTGTATAGGTAGCTCATCATTTAATCTGAAAATTGTATTTAACAAATTAATTTCCACATAAAACTGAACCAGAAGAAGAAATGCGCCTCAAAATATGTTAGTTCACATGCCCTGATTTGAAAACCACCTCAAATGCATTTCAATCAATTGCAGAAAACAAATGTTCAAGTGGTTGCATTTTTAAATTTGGTGTGCTAGCATATGCTTCTAAATTGAGAAAAACAGGGTGTTTCATATTTTTCATATACCTGTTTTACCACCAAACTTTTTAGATTTTTTTCCCTTAAGGTAAATTTTATTGTTTTTTAGTTTTTGAGAAAATGAGTGCGAAATGTTACGAAGAAAAAAATAATTCACCCATATACCCATTAGGAGCATACAAGCTACATGTCTAGCTAAAAAGAGTACCTTACGGCAAATTGTAACGCAGCAGGGTATGGTTCCGGACTAAATTAAACTTTCCTCGGACACTTGTACATAATGCTGACTGTTGGCTTTATGTGTTCTTATGATATGGTACAGATGAGGAAATACAATAACATAATGGTGTTATCTGTGGTAGAGCTAGTACATAATGGGTCAATACAATAACCTTAAATGAAATCAAGAAGAATTAAAAAAGGAGAATGAAAGGAGGAAAAGAAGACAGATAAAGAAGTCAATAATGTAGTGTCGAGCCAGACTAACTAGTCTGAAAGGGAGATCATTACAGCATGAGAGCAGGAGCTCTGTCAGATGAGATGAGGTTGTTGTTGCAAGGGTCCCAGATCTGCTGGAAATCCTCAATTTTATCTCTGCTTTGCTGTGATCTTTTTCATGGTATAGAGATGGCATGCGTTGGTCAATTCTTCCTCAAATGTAGGGGGTAACCCATGCCGGTGTCTCGCAAAACCTTGAGAGGCAGCTGCACATACTCTTTTGATTTGCTCTGCTTAGTTGAGGAATCTGCACGTTTATGGAAAGAAGTGCCACTTTAGGCGAATTGGCAGAGTCCGAAAGAGGTATAAAAGCGTGTTTTTAAAGGCATAAATTGCACCTTTATAAGATGGTGAAGGTGGCCCATTCCAATAATTCCTTCTGTCTAAACGGAGGACGATAATTAGCCTTATAAAAAGAGCGTAGGTGTCACTGGTAATTTTAATCCCCAGTCAGTTGATATGGGACAATTTCTAAAATAATGTTTTTCTTTGTTTGGTCAATTTGGGCTTGTGGAGTGTTTATGTTTAAGGCTTCACATTTGTCTTGGTTTATCTTAAATCCCTAGATTAGGCCAAATCCCCATCAATGTGAGGCAAGGAAGACCTATACAGACAAAGCCAGTGCTTACTGTTCACCAAAATAAACCATACATGATGCATAACACTATTAAGGAACTCCTCTTTGCAATTTCTGCACATTACAATATATTAAAGGTGCAATTCCATTTAGACAAATCATTACTTTTTGTGTATTAAGCAAATAAATTGAAACAGATATATAATGTTATGATTTCCTTTGCAGATTTAATAACTTGAATACAACACAAATACTTTTAAGAACCATTTTCAGTTTTTTTACCAAAATCAGTGCCTTCTTTTGTGTCGCATTGAAAGTGTTCCTGGGGAAAAAAATAAGGTAAATTTAGTTTCATAAAAGAATGAGTAAAGAATTGATTAATCTCTTCAGAACATGACTAATCCAATAGTTTAAAATTGAGGACATTTTGTTCAACTGTACTTTGATTCTCTCTCATTTAGTGTATCCACACAAACCATTTATTGTTGTTTTAGGACAAGTAGGAATTCTGAATTCTTCTGAAATCATTCTTATTTATATCCATTATTTAGTATGGGGGAAAAAAAGAAAAAATAATCTTTTCAGTTTTACCCATTGTAAATATGCACAGTCCACACAAAAATACTAATATATATATATATATATATATATATATATATATATATATATATATAATTTACTTGTCTTGCCTAGTATTTTTAGTAATTACATGTCAAAAAGTTTTTTTTTTGTGAAAGTGCTCCTTGACACCATTTACACAGCCATTTTACGGTCAATCTCGGCCAAACGTGGTAATATTGAGTTTTCCCTCCATTTTTCACAAACACACAGTATCATAGTTTACTTCTTCAACAGAATATGTGCAAATACAAAGCGGAGCACAGGAAGTAATAGTGTGGTACAGTCATTGATTTAAGGTATATTAGACCTGCTTTGGTCAGCAGTAGCTGTAACCATGGTAAGGGTTCCTGTGGCGGAGCATCCAGACATCAGGGTGGGCCAGTGCTCCAACACCACTAACTGCTGTTAAAATCCAGTCCAGAGCTTGTACTCTAGACGGGAGCTCACCTGTGGCTGATGAATTATCAGATAATGTGTAGCAGGGGATCAGCCTGATGCAGCAGGGAGAAGCCATTGTTATGCCAGCTAGGAGAGCTGATGGACTTATTATTGATCTTTGATTTATTGAAAGCTGGGAAAGCCAACAATTTGGAGACAAGCTGTTGCTGTGTATGGTAACCGCTCAAGCAAGAGCGAAGGCTTTATTTTGTGCTGACATATCCAATGCTGTTTATTTTTGTAAACTGAAACTGAGCTAGATCTGTCCTGGGCTTCATTTATCCTAGAAGACTGTGGTTACTAACAAGATCCTTGACAATAAATGTAATATATATATATAATGTATCACGGTAACCAATCTTATTCCTATCATCTCCGACCATAAACTCCCTCCCCTGTTTAACTGTGCCCTATGGAATGCCTGCTTGGTATGCAACAAACTCGCTTGTATACATGATCATTTTCTCTCCCATGCTTTTAACCTCCTAGCTCTTGCTGAAACCTGGATCCCCTCCCATGATACTACTGCCTCTGCTGCACTCTCCTTCGGAGGACTACACTTCAGCCACGCTCCTAGGCCTGGTAGCAGAAAGGGTGGTGGTGTAGGCATCCTTTTCTCATCTCACTGCACTGTCCAGCATATACCAAGCCCTCCCTCCCTCTCATTCTGTTACTTTGAAGTCCACACAATCCGTCTTTTCTCTCCACTCTTCAAATTGCAGTAATATATCGCCCTCCAGGCCCTACCTCACAGTTCTTTGACCACCTTTCTGCCTGGCTCCCTTTCTTCCTCTCTTCTAATATCCCCTGTCATATTCTGGGTGACTTTAACATTCCTTTAGATATATCTAACAACTCTGTTAGCTCCAAACTCCTCTCCTTGACATCCTCTTCGGGTCTCTCTCAATGGACTAATTCCCCTACACACACTGAGGGACACTCACTTGATCTGGTTTTCTCCAGATCATGCTCCCTTTCAGATTTCTCCATCTCTCCCTTCCCTCTGTCGGACCCCCACCGTCTATCCTTTTCTCCAGTGCTAACCCCTAACAAAACAAACTTACAGCGCTCACCTCATATTTGTAGACCATTACCAGAAAATACCATTACCCAACTGTCAGCCTCACTTGAACATCTCTTACCTTCCATTTTAACCCTTTCCTGCCCAGACACAGCAGCCTCTTTTTATAACAATACACTTGCTTCATCCCTCAACGCCACAGCTCTGACAATTTAAATGCCAACCATGGCATACCAAAACCACACGGCTGAACGCTACTTCAGAAAATCCAAACCCATACTCACTATTAATTCATGCTTCACACCTTCAACTCTGCCCTCTCTCTCGCCAAAATGCTCTACTTCTCCACTCTCATATCCTCCCTTTCTTCCAACCCACGACACCTTTTTTTCTACTTTCAACTCCCTTCTCTGTCCCTCCACACCCACAACACAAACCTCTCTCACCGCCCAAGATCTTGCTACCCACTTCAAAGAGAAGATTGAGACTGTTAGACAAGACCTCTCTTCTTTACAACCCCCTGCTACACCACTCAACACCACTCTCTCCACTCCTCCCATGCTAACTGCCTTTTCCCCTACAACCAAAGAAGAGATAGCCACTCTTCTTTCTTCCTCTCACCCAACAACCTGTCCCCTTGACCCCATCACACCTCACAAAGTCTCTATGTCCATCCCTTGGTCCATCAGCCTTCAAGCATGCGCTAATCACACCCATTCAAAAAATCCTTCCTCAGATCCCGTCTGTTTGACTAACTACCACCCTATCTGCATCCTTTTACCTCTAAGCTGCTTGAATGGATTGTGTACAATTGCCGTACTAACTTCCTCTCCTCTAATTCCCTCCTTGACCCTCTACATTCTGGTTTCAAACCCCTTCACTCTACTGAAACAGCTGTCACAAAAGTCTCCAATGACTTACTCTCTGCAAAAGCAAAAGGTCACTTCTCCATTCTAATACTATTGGATCTCTCCAATACTGTTGATCACCACCTTCTTCTAGACTCACTTGCTTCTATAGGCATTCGAGATACAGCTCTCTCCTGGATCTCCTCATATCTGTCTAACCGTTCCTTCTCTGTCAACTTTTCTGGCAAGACATCATCGCCCCTTCCACTTTCGGTTGGTGTCCCCAAAGGTTCAGTCCTTGGCCCTTGTCACGGTCAGGACTACTTGCCAAGCCGTGACTGTGTGGAGGGCGTGGGCATGAAGGGGTTAATAGCACCAGGCCTCTGGATTTACTAACTTGACCCCTTAACAAGGCATAAATTATACCAAATTAACCCCCAAATCCTGCCTGTATCCCCCCAGGTAGTCTGCCACCACTCACGATTTTGATACCGGATTCGTAAGAAATCCGAATTAGAACATTTATCTCTATATATATATCAACCCACCCTGGGCAACCAACATATATATATATCCTGTAGAACTTAATAACAATATGGTAACGTCATGGGCGTAGGAACCCCTAAAAATCTGGGGGGGATAGCATTTTTACTGGTAGGGTATACCTGACCATTTCACCAACAGGGACTTTTATGACATTGCATTATAAATACATAGAGATTAATATGACGTTGGTCCCCCTTTGCAGCTATAACGGCTTCCACTCTTCTGGGAACGATTTCCACAAGATTTTGGAGAGTTTCTGTGGGGAATTTTTGCAACCATGCCTTTATGGACCTTGTTTTGTACACTGGGGCGCAGTCATGATGGAATAGAAAAGGACCCTCCCCAAAACTGTTCCCACAAAGTTAGAAGCATAGTGTTGTCCACAATGTCTTGGTTTATCGCCTTCAGCTCATAAAACGTTCTACTGGATGAATGGGAGAAAATTCCCACAGAAACTCACAAAAAAAGAAAAATCTTACAACCACAGATGGACCCAACTGGACACGGCCACAGAGACTAATATGATGTACTGAAGGAACCATCTAAGACTCCTAACACGTCATGCACACAGGAACATATCCACACGCTTAAACACTTGAATAACATACACACGCATGCACACACACACACACACACACAATGGGTTAAACATGTGTTACAGGGAATCATTCTCTTTCCTTTAAGTACGACATGCCTGCTCATACACACACATATGCACTGCTCTTACGGATGCCTGCCCACAAAAACACACATATACGCTGCAATTGCCTGCAGATACACACTTGCCAGTACTCACACATATGCACTACCCTTATACACGCCTGCCCAAACATACATAAACTGCTCACACACACACGCCTCCCCATAAATATACACTGCCCTTGCGCATACTTACACAGACGTATACGCTATAAGACAAATACACTCCTTATATACACACGTATACACTGCCCATACAGACGTACACATATGCACTGCCCATACAGACGTACACATATACACTGCCCATACAGACGTACACATATGCACTGCCCATACAGACGTACACATATACACACGTATGCACATACATGCACATATACACAGCTGCCCTATACACAAACACATATGCCTGCCCAAGTACCCATACACATGCCTCACCATATGTATATGCACACACAAATCTACCATCAGACCCCCCCACCTTCGTTCTCCACATCAGACCCCCCCAAACCTTTGTTCTCCACATCAGACCCCCCCTCCACAACCTTTGTTCTCCACATCAGACCCCCCTCCACAACCTTTGTTCTCCACATCAGACCCCCCCACCTTCGTTTTCCACATCAGACCCCCCACCCACCCACCTTCGTTTTCCACATCATACCCACCTACCTACCTACCTACCTACCTTCGTTTTCCACATCATACCCACCCACCCACCTTCGTTTTCCACATCATACCCACCTACCTACCTACCTACCTACCTACCTACCTACCTTCGTTTTCCACATCATACCCACCCACCTTCGTTTTCCACATCTCTTACCTTTCTCTTCCTCCTTTCTGCTTTCTCTTCCTCCTTTCTGCTTTCTCTTCCTCCTTTCTGCTTTCTCTTCCTCCTTTCTGCTTTCTCTTCCAACTTTCCTTTTTGCCGCTCACAGTCTGTGCAGTGCGGCTGCGCACAGCTGTTTATGCTGAGCGCCGGGGCTGGATATAAACGTCATATCCCGTCGCCCCGGCGCTCAGTTACAGACAGCACGCTGGTGAGTGTGACCTTAATACAGCTGCAGCCTGCAGGACTGGTTGGGGAGATCACGGATTTCCCTAACCAGTCCTGCAGGCTGCAGCTGCTGATCGGGCAGCTGTGAGCACCCTCACAGCTGCACCCGAGTGTACTCGCCTCACGTACAGCCCTGGGGGGGATTTCTATATTATCGGTCCCCCCCTTATGATTTCCTGGGGGGGATCTGTCCCCCCCGTCCCCCCCGGTTCCTACGCCCGTGGGTAACGTGTTATCCTCTCTTAGGGTTCGTGGATATCGATACTAGAGCCCAAAGACAGACTTGGATTATGAATATTTTAATAACAAAAAGACAAAGATTACACAGTGCCAGGATTACAAAAAACAAGACATACAAAATAAAAATAAAACAGCAAACAGTTCTTAAAAACAAAGGGACTTAAACACAGGACTCTCACTCACGAGTTTCTCCAATAAGCAGGCCTGTGGGAACTCCTTAAGTCCAGATGGTTTCTTATGATGTTGTTCCGATCAGAGTATATCATGGAGTTCTGCTTTTCGGTTGCTGCATTGTCCCTAAATCAGACTCTGTTTCAAGAAAAACACCCCTCTGACCACATGTCCAATTATATGACACCTTTTCCAAGAATTGCTTCCCATCTTTGATGTGCCAATAAGTTATGGTGGGGTAAAGGTGATGGAAACCCCTCCACTTACGATAGGAATGGAATTCCTATAACTCAGGATCCTTATCTGTTAGGCCATGAATCACCACAGGGGTCCTTTGGGAAGATGACACCTCTAGCCAGAACAGATACAGAGGGCATGCACAAAGAAACACATTTAAATCAACCTCAGATTAACTCATTGAATGCTTAAACAAAGAACTAACCACCTCTGCTGGGTTACCCTTCCATCCATCCACTACGTTATATGAGTTAATCATGACAGCCCTCTGCTGTTCTCTCTTTATACTTCATCTCTTGGCAAACTAATCAACTCATTTGGCCTCCAGTATCATCTATATGCAGATGATACCCAAATCTACCTGTCTTCTCCTGATCTCTCTTCATCTCTCATGTCCTGTATTACCAATTGCTTGTCTGCTATTTCTTCATGGATGTCACAACGCTACTTGAAACTTAATCTTTCTAAAACTGAACTCATTATATTCCCTCCCTCCATCTCCACTACCTGAATTCTCTATCACCTTGGGGTCATCCTTTCCTTCATCCCTCACATTCAGTCCCTCTCCAGATCCTGCCGCTTGCACCTAAAAAACATCTCTCTTATTCGCCCATTCCTCACCCAAGAATCCACAAAAACTCTGGTTCATTCACTTATGATTTCCCGTCTTGACTACTGCAACACACTGGTTGGCATTCTACTGTCTCGACTCTCTCCTCTACAGTCTGTCCTAAATGCCGCTGCTAGGCTTATCTTCCTTGCACGTCACTTCTCTTCTGCTTCCCCACTCTGTGAAACCCTCCACTGGCTCCTTTAGAATTAAATTAAAAATCCTGGTACTGACATATAAGCCCATCCATAATACTGTTCCTCCATACATTTCTGCCCTCATAAGCAAATACTCTCCTACTCGAGCCCTACGATCTTCCCATGGGCTAAGGCTCTCCCTCTCACTTATTACCTCTTCCTTTTCCCGTCTACAAGATTTCACTCGAGCTGCCCCATATCTCTGGAATCTACTCCCAAAGAACCTTCAGCATTCTCCCTCTCTCCTAACATTCAAGAAACATCTCAAAACCCTTCTTCAGAGAAGCATACCATCTTGGCTGCTAGAACTTCCTTGTCATTGATACAACCACCACACTACCTCTCACCCTTTCTCTATGCCTTATGTTTGTCACCCAATTCCCTCAAGATTATAAGCTTGCCAGCAGGGCTCTCTCCACCTAAGGTATCGGATATATAGGGTTTGCATATTAGAGGGACACTGTTTTACGTGTTATATATGTGGGGGAGACAAATTAGAATGAGGATGAAAAATGCAAAAAACAAGCAATTGAGATTAAAAAAAAATGTCAAAATACAAGCTCTCAATTTGTATTCAGCAAAGTATCCTGGATACAGCCCTGTCCCACATACATATTACACAAAACAATCCAACCAGGTGCGCTCGTGTTAACCGATAAAATAAAAATGGTATAAAAAAGAAAAAAAGCGTGCTAATATTCCAAGGTATCTCCCGATCAGTTCCTCCTTTGTGTTTGTCCGCCGTTTTGTGTTGGTCTTAGTGGATATTCCCCAAATTGTAATCAATATCAGGAACCACCATGAATTAGTGTCCAACCATATGAACACGCTGAACACTCTCTACATAAGAGTAAGGCTAGGTTTCCACTTGGGTTTTTGTCCGGCGTTTTTTTCTTGATGAAAAACGCCAGGAAAACTGCCAAGAAAACTGCCACTGCATTTACCTGCGTTTTGGCGTTTTTTCTGCGTTTTAGCCTTTCTGTGGAAATTGCTTTTTTTGACCTTAGGCAGTTTTTCCAGCCTTTACAAGTTAGAAGTTTCACCCAGCTAAAAGGGATTAGGATAAATGGCAAGTATCTGCCCCCTCCTGATGTCATTTACTTGGTAGACCCTTTTGTCTCTTTTCTGTGGTTTGTAAGGCATGCTTTATTCCGAATGTCTGCTCCTCTGGGAAGATTGGCCCCAAATGATAGTGCAAATTGTTTGCTGTTGCTTTTGGCACGCAGGATCCGGTCGCGTATGTTTGTTTGTAATGGCATGTTTGTTCCAAATGGTGTAAAATTCAATATGAACCAGTCCAGGACTTTGTTTTGTGTGAAACTGTTTGTTTTCAGCCTATTTCTCGTAGGACACACAGATACTGGGTCCATCCTCTGCATTGTAACTGTGGAAAAAACGCCATAAAAAACGCCAAGGCAATAAACCCACATGGCTTTTTCATGGCGTTTTTTCCTCTCCCATAGACTTCTATTGGAGAAAAAAAGCCAAGATTTCTTGCAAAAAACGCCAGAGTGTCAACATGCTGCAGTTTTGAAAAACTGCCACAGAGCCCAAAAAAGCAGAAAAACGCCAAAGAGGACTGAAAAAACGCCAAACAGAAAAACGCCAAGTGGAAATGGCATTTTGCGATTTCCTATTGAATTACAGCTAACATCTGGCTGCATGCGTTTTTCACAAAAAAACGCCAGGTGGCGCTATTGGCGTTTTTATAGGCGTTTTTAGCAAAAAAAACCCCAATGGAAACCAAGCCTAAGTGCATCCATCACCTCACGGTGTTCTCTTCCTAAACGATACCATCCCATGTTTGTTTGGTTTTGTGTTTTGTCTACATGTTCAAGTGGACAGACAGATCTATAGAGAACTCCACTTTGAAACACCACGTACACTTGTGAGTGCATAGAGTATATCTATCAGTCAGCATTACTGTTTATACTTCTACACTATCATTTTTTTCTTTTTTATACCATTTTTATTTTATCAGTTAACACGAACACACCTGGTTGGATTGTTTTGCGAAGTTTCTACACTTGGAGAGTGTGTTACAGGGTCGCAGCTGTGTAATCAGTTCAAGAAGGGTAGTATCCCCCCTTTATTTATTTCTATTTATACACTTAATATACGGTCCGAGACTGGTTTTCACAATCTTTCACTCTTTACCACATACATATTAGACTTGTGCATTCAGATTTGTTAAAAATAGGGAATTTACTAAATATTTGTAAATTCAGTGATTCGTACAAAGCCACGAAAATGAGGCCAGATCCTCTACGAATCAGATGAAAACTAAGCAAAATCTCCACATTTTATCCGAAATTTGTGGATCCACATTAACTTACACTCTTTCGCACTCTCATTCTTGTCCAATCTCTCTCACACGCTCTCTAAAGGTTTCCCTAGGACCTTCTGCCAAAATGCCAGCGCTTGCCCTTCAATCGAGAGAGAGGGTGTCACCACAGCACGTCCAGAGGATCAGGAAAGGACGTCACCGGACGTGCTGCCATGTTACCATGATTGGAGGATCCAAGTTCCCACAGGTCATGTCTGCTGAGATGTGGATGAAAATAGAAGATTGCAGATAGAAAAGAGAATAAAAAAGATGGAAGATGAAGATGAAGTGGTCGACAGTGAAGGTAGAGAGCAGAGAGAGTGTGAGTGAATCTGAGTAAATGTGGGCAGCGGGCAAAACGTTTAGTTCCCTGAAATAAAAATGCCCCTAAATCTTTGGCTCTTACCTGTTTCCCTGGGCAGAAAAAGAGAGTTTCCTTGCACAGTGTGTGGGCGTGAAGCAGTAAGCTGCACCGCCCCAGTGCTTCTCGACTGGCCCCCAGACCAGTGAAAACTGCAGGAAAGGTATGAGTTGCAGGAGGCTGAATGGGTGAATGAATGAGTGAGTGTTTAGGGGCAGAAATGGGACAGGCAGGCTGTTTAGAGGGGCAGAGGTGACACAGGTAGGATGCTAAAGGGGCAGAGGAGGCACAGGCAAGCTGTTTCAGGGGCAGAGGTGGTACAGGAAGGCTGTTTTATGGGTAGAGGCCTACCACGCCAGTGTCTGGCTTAGTATATAGTGATGGGAGTTATGCTGTGCCACCATCAATGTCTGCCTCAGTATATAGTGATGGGAGTTATGCTGTACCATATATGTTCAGTAAATGTTGTTTATTTAAACTTACTTAATTTATAAGTAATTTTTTCAGATTTCTAGTTTTTCTTTCAGTTGAAATAAATATTCTTGCCAACATTTTTTTGTGTGTGTGTCTTTACATTTTAAAGTGGGGGGTGCCACATACAGGATCCGCCCTGGGTGCCAAAATAACAAAATAGGTACATGTAACTCAAGATAATACAAGATAATACAAGAGTTACTATGCAACTCTTAAGGTTCTTAAGGTTTCCATGCATGTGAATAATTAAGTAAACATCATATGAGCAGAAGGGCTGAAGTTAATCTGCTCAGCACCTGGGCAGCCAGCATCGGTAGTCTTGCTGATGATCACCACCAGGGCTACCTTTAATATTGTTTCGACCCCGGGCAAGCATCTGGTATAGTAGACCAGGTATAGATATAAATAAAAAACACATGGAAACACAGGATTGCAGGTATAGATCAACTGAATAAGACATACAAACCCTGTATTTGCAGGTATTGATAAATGACACAAGAAACATAGCATTGCAGGTATAGAGCAACTATATAACACACAAACCCAGCCTTGCAGGTATAGATCAACTGAAAAATCAAAAACAAACTCAACATAGAAGGTATAAATTAAATAAATAATGAATGGAAACCATAAATTGCAGAACATGCTTAGCACCCAGATAGGGCTTTCCTTTGGCCCCAAACAGCCTCCCTGTGGCATCTTTGGCCCCAAACAGCCTCCCTGTGCCATGTTATCACACACATACTCATTAATTCACTAATTCACATAAATGTATTCACAAATACCCATTCATACATACTATTTATTTAATCTTATGCTGTCTTAATTTTAAAATGGCTAGTTAAACTCAATTCACAAATAGAAAAAAAGTTGTGGAGTTCAACAAATGTATGCAAAGCTTCTGCAAAACTAGGTAAATTCAACTATTGATTTACATCCAGCAACCGCCACAGTAATGCAACCAAATGCAAGTTTACCGATCATATTTTTTATCACAGAATTTATCCTTTCTGCCACATCATTCTACTTTGGGCAACTGAGGTCTATGTACATTACATCTAGGGTGACCAGATTGGCCATGTTTTCCAGGACAGATGTCATACCCCGCTGGCCCTTACTTGGCATGGCAAAGGGTCCCTTATGCTGTTCCCTTGCGGCATAGCTCTGTGGTCGCAGTGTAGGCCGATATCACAAAACAGGCTGAAACTGTGGAATTAAGGTGCTTCCGTTTACACCTGTAGAGAAGGAAAGCCAGGTGCTATGATTACTAGGCCTCCAATGGCCTGTAATCGAGCTAGCAGAGGGGTATATGTTATAGAAACACAACGCTCTACCATCCAACCTGATGAAGGCCTCAATCAAGGTAGGGGAGGAATGGACACCTGTAGCACCATAAAAACTTCACAGACTTCTTCCTTATTGTTCCAGAGCTTTGGCTCCTGTGTGTCCTTGGACTTCAGTCTCAAGATCTACCCTCCTTGATGTGCTACTTTATCTCCCTTGGATTACCCAGTTTTGACCTTCTGTTTGCCTTTTAGCTTATCCTGTTTGCCTTTAACCTTGACCTCTGCTTGGTTTTCTCTTAGGAATATTGCCGCCTGCCCTGACCTTTTGGACTGTTCCTGATTTTGTCTGCATCACATACTCTTACTTTTACACCCTCTGGTTCCGTCTTTACCTAGGGGAGTCCTGCTTATTTACTACCACAGGCCACCTGATAGGGGTTCATGGCAAGAAGTAGCACCTCTTGTTCTAAGCTCCTACTACAATCCTAAAATACATATATAATTTTTACATATTACTGCAGGTAAAGTTATGAATAATCGGTTGCCTCTGAGTTTTCTACATCCCACATACTGCAGGGGGTAGCACACATTCTGCTGGTGAGCAATATGTGGAAATTCTATGTACTCTGTCCAATGTGGTCACGGTAATTATATCCCTTACATACCATAGAACCCTGTAAGGCTGAATTACCTTACTACCACCATACAAGTGGGAGAGGCAATATGTGGAGATGGAGCAAGGGGACACTATATTTTCCACATGCCATCATGACTTTGGACATTGAGTGACTCTCCACTACCTAGGAGAGTAAATGAATACTTGGGTTTCGCTTTTTTTTTTTAAACTTGATGCAATTCACCTGTAAAGCAGAGAGAATGAAATAAACCTGTTTTGTCGCAATATTACTATCCACATTCTTTCCTAGAATGTCTTTCTACAGGGTTAGGCTGGTGACCTCTATTGCTAAAAACTTACATCGCGATAGGCTCTTGGGAAACAGCAATACAAATAAACTTATACTTCACAGAATATCCCAGACATTCCATATACGCTGCTCACGTAGAAAATCAACATAGAAAGTCTAGGGAGGAGAGAAAAGGATCCCTGCAGGTGATACTATTATGAGCTGCCCCACAATTACATTTCCCAATCTAAACATGGTGTTCCAAATGAATAAAAACTTTGCAAATCCTTAATGGTTTACATTTGGGCTCCCGCACAAGACTTGGTGAAGCTCTGTGATGTGCTGCACGTAAATGTATCTTAAAAAAGGCTTCATTCACTAACTCCACAGCCTCGTTGCTCCTTTTATTCCAACTCGGTCAACTTCAATGAAAAGGCACAACTTGAGCAATCACAGATGTCAGTCCGGTGACAACTTGCTATAAAATACGTTAGCTGTGATCACTAATGATGGCTTACAAACCAATTTTTTAAAAAAGCTATTCTGAGTTCCTCTGGTGCTAGAGTTGCCCTTAAGTTGAAAATAGAATCCAGTTCAGGAATTTCACATCACCAACTTGTGTCAAGGTGAGTCCCATTCCCTATCATAATTAAAGAGCCCGCATGGTCGACCATTCATTGTCTGTCTGTCTATCTATACACATATGCATACTAATCATCACATGTGCTAAAAAATATAATGTACGAGCAGCTATAGACTGAGGTTGACCAAAAATTATAATATGATCTGTTCTTTCTTGAGTACTATAAAAATTAACCCCTTCGGTCCCAGGGGTTTTTGGTACCTCAAAGCCCGGAGCAATTTTTGTGGTATGTCGGTTCAGCGATTATTCGCCTTTCCTGTGAAAAATGTACCGTTGTAAACTATATATTGTTTTTCAAGGAGAGAAAGAGCTTTCTTTTGATACCATAGTTAGATAATTAGCTGAAAATGTAGGATCAGTAGATGTAGAAAATTAGAAATAAAAACCCTATTTTGTTTTTATATTTTCCCTCTTATGGCTTATGCTTATGGCTTAACGGGCTTGGGGGTTGTGAATGGGGGTTAGGAGGGTTATACTTTTAAAATGTTGCATTAGGGCAATGGGATGTAAGGGTTTTTTTCTTTTTTTTTGCATTTAAAAAAAAATGCACTGTTATCAGTGCAGTGGTTAGAGGTCGTCTTAGGGACCACTTGAACATGTTATAAATGCCAGTGGTGTCCCAATAACATCACTAACATTGACTAAAGGGGTTAAGAAACCTTATTCTTGAGTGCTATAAAAAGTAAAACAAACTATACTTAATGGTGCTATAAAATGATAATGTAAAATTATCTGTTAATCAATTCCAGCAATAATACTCATTGTGTTTGTGATGGCTGTGCTCTCTGTAGATAAGTAAACATAATTACCCTAGACAGGGCCAGCCTTCGGTGTGCATCCAGGGCAGGTGCACATGGTGTTTATCATTAGGCAACCAGAAAGAAGAGATTCACTTGTAACTAATCCCGTTTGGATTGATGAACAATCCCCCTACTACAAAACTGAAGGGCAGATTGCCCTTTTGGACTACACAACTCCCCATGTTCCGCTGTAAAAACTATGCCCAACCCACCTATTTATGCTATGGAGGCTCTATCTGCTCAACGCTGCCTCTACAGACTGCAATAAAAGGTGCACATGGCGCTGCTCTCCTTTTAATGCAGAGAGTTGCTGGGGGCTTCTCTAGTTCAGGCCTAGAGCAGCTCCAAAGTTAAATACACCACACTTGGACACCTTTTGATTTTTGAAGCAAGGAACTTTAGGCTTAACCACAGACATTTTGAGAAGCAGTCATTTGCTCTGCACCAAGAGTTATAGTATTTTTAAAAGGGAAAGAGAGGACAATGGTTAGTTTTGCATCAGCATTCATTTTGCATAGACATTAAACTGTGCTTGTAGTCATACTACAATGTATCTATCATAAGGCGATTCAGAGAGATTTTCCAGTTTTCTTTTAATGAACGCTTCTCTAATGCTTAGGGGCAAAACAATTCTACTGGTGCTTAAACAGATTCTGTGTTGTAGAGCAGTGGTCAAAAGCATGGCTGGATTTCCATCTAGGCCTACTAGGCATGTGCTTATAGCTCTATATTTTTAGGGCACTGCAGAAGGCAAATATGGTGGGCCTTAAGGTAGCCCGTTCTGGTTGATCAACCATGTCCCACATTTTCTGCCCAAGCCTTGCTGCAAAATCATTTAAATCTTGGTTTATTCATTTTTTAAATATGTCAAGGTGCAAGTGACATTTCTGACTAGGGCCAACTGAAAGGTAACAAAGGTTTGTGCTGTGTTAACCGTAGTCTTGTTATCAACCATTTTTCCACTTTTCCAGAAGAGGGCAACATTTCACAATAAAAAAGGGCTTTCCAGCTACAGGCAACACAGTTCATCAGATTGGCAGGGTCACGAGTCTTACCTATTACCTATATAAACAGGACCTGTAAGGAGTGCCCACCAGGTATTCTCAGTCACTGAATTGAAAATAAATGTGAGGTGTGGTAGGAGTCTGTGCAGAACTGGCATAGACTTGAAGATGATGAAAGCCAAGTATTTGTTCAAAGCTAAGGCTCATAGCAGAAAACATCCCGTTGGCACTATAAGAACTTACATTTCCCTGTGACAAAGACAGAGAAGAAGAGAGTGAGAAAAAAGAGTAAGAGATAGAAACTAACTTTAATATCTGTAATAAAAAAAAATAGCACTTAAAATGTAATGAAACAAAATGGATCCATATTTTCACAACCTTACACAAGATTTATGCAGAATGTTTGCGGTATTTCAACGTCTAATTAATTCTTCTCGGAATTCATTATGCAGCCACACACAGGTAATAAGTGGGCCAAGAGGCACTAGAAAAAGGGTCATGAAATCTTTTGAACTTGCAAAAAATAAATTCTAAACATATAACGAATACCTATATGAGAAAAATACATAAACATTAATAAAAAATAATATATCACTCATTACTCTAAGGAGTGCTGATATTCATTATTCTGTAGACTCTTACTGTAGACTCTTCTGTTCGTTAGTCCACGGTACTGAAAAGCTTAACTTTCTGCACTGATTATGAATATTGTGATTCATTTTTACAGAGTAAAATTTATATATGGAGTTGAAAGTGATACCTTTTATTGGGCCATCAGTACAATAGACCCATGAAGTTCCAAAAGATCATCTGATTCTTTTTCTAAGATTTTTTTTCTAGACACGAAGGAGTAGCATGATGATCCACACTGAATATAGGTTAATGGACCTGGAACCTTAGAAGAGTTAGCCCCATAGACCCCTCTCCCCTCTAGATAAGAGATTGACACATCTGATGGATTTTGAAAAGGCAACAGCTTTATTAAAATCAAATCACTATGACAGATAACTTTATTAAAATGTAGCAGCTACATTGATAAGGATTAGGTAACCTCCCCAAAGCCACGGACCCTCGCTCAAGCAATTTAACGCAAACAATCAACACATGGAGGTTAGCCACTCCTCTTGCTTCTTGACCCTATGTTTTACAACAATTCCCATTCACTCCTTGCCATGTACCCACCCCACGAGCCATGAACTTTACCAGCACGTGGTATAAGTACAGCAGCCTCACTTTTCCCTGGGAACTCTGCCCGTCAGAAAAAGCCCAGAAGTTTACCTTAACTTGTGGTTCCCATATCTCTGATGAGAAACAATACAACTTAAACACGTAAATCAACCACATAACAGAAGGGAAAACCCCCCCTCAGTAATCACCACAAAAACCTCAGTTCCCACCAAAGACTGTGTGTTCGACTCTCCTTAAGTGCATAGGCTCTGCCACAATGCCACCGTTTTTTCCAGCCCAAACCACACATCTAACGACCAAATATTAGAACCTATGTCCATTAAATGAACACCATCACCCCTAAACAAAGCCGAATTGCCGTTCTCCAACTCAGGATGTGACACCACCAGGCCCCCTAAATGGGCGACGAAATGAGAAATTGTCTTGTTGACCTTAACCCTAGCCCTGTTAACCATTTGCATGAAATGTGTGTAAAGCAAACCCAACCAGCTACCCAGCAACACCCAAAGCACCCAAAGCTAAGCTGGGCAAGGCAAACCTGAAAACTAAATTCTTAGACCACCTATAGATGGCGCCCAAGAGAAAGACTACGGCTAAAGTGGAGCGTCGCCCAGAGCTGTACACATCAGCCTGCCCATGGCCATGCTCTGAATTTGAACCTGCCCCTGCATCAAGACTCCTACCTGATCCGGCACCCAGTGTCCTTACACAACGCCAGCTGTCTACAGAACATTCTCCTCATAGGTATACGGGACAGGCAAAATAAAATGTGCCCAGTAATGACTGCAGCTGTTTTAGCTTCACTTTCTTTGCTTCCCTAAAATGGCTGACCCAGAAACAAAGGTCAGGTTCCCCCGGGCCTTACTGAGCATAACGTTATGCCTCCTGTAGGTACAGAGAAGGGACTCCTCATGCGCTGGACTGAGCCCTCCTATACGTTTCCCCTAGTGAGCCCTCTCTGGTGTTCGCTTCCGGCTCTGTTGCAGGCCACTGATCCTGTGCTGCAGACACCTCAGAGGCCGCCCTCCTCCTTCCTCTGCCAACATTTTTCTCCTCCACATTGCCTCAGAGTCTGTCACATGGCCTGTCAGCTACATCATCTTTGCGCGCCCAGACAGGCCACTTCACTGACGACACCTGGAACAACGCCGATCCTCACTCGTCTTCTGGATGATGGTACTACCTCTGGGCTGAGTGGCACTGGTGACCTGGTCCTCTGTGTCCTGGGGGCCAGGATGAGGCTGGATCCACCTTCTGCAATGGTTTTGTTTACTGAGGTCCCGATACTGCCATCTGCTTCTCCACTCGTTTCTCCAGCCATGATGTCCTGAACTGCTACACAGAATCCCGAATCTTCACAAGCATCCAATTCAGCCATGATAAGCTTGACAAAATATTCCACTCACTTGTCCCCTAGAACAGAAAAGGAAGTCATCTCTGACACCCACTTTCCATTACCTACCCTGACTTCCTGTTACCCTAACTGTTTTACCCCTAGCTTAACCACCCAACTCCCAATATGCCAAAAACCTACCTCTAACCTAATCAAGGCCAGATAATGTTGCCCCTTGGCATCCAGGGCTCACTCTACTTTAAATATCATTGTTATGAAATAATCATACTCTTTTCAACAAGGTACTAGGTTTCTGCACTCTTGTGTTCCAAACTGCCGTTAAGTATAGTTGAACCCCTTGCAAATCTAATTGCATAAGTCTCACAAATTGTCTTAAAGGGACACTCCATCATAGTCACTTAAATTACGTCAGTCGGCAGTCCTGGCCACATCCCGCAAGACTAGGCTCCAGGTTGCCAGAGCCCAGAAGTTCCCAGGTATGCCAATACTTATGCATAGAAAATGCTCCCACTGATTTCAATAAGAGGGCCTTGCTGGCAATAATGAGATTAATCTGACCATGAAAGAGGCAGAGGCGGCAGCTCTGTAACTGCAGTTTATCCTTAAGTTTTTTTTACTTTTTCCATATTGCATTTTAAAGTACTCAGAAAGTACTTAAATATGCATTATTCTTTGGGCTATCCCCATGGGCCATTAAACTGCCCAGTATATGCAAAGTACCATACTATTAAACTATAGTATGTTTTAATCACAACAAACCTACTATTCCTCATAACACCAGTCAAAAATGAACAGTATTTATTACTTTAAATGGCACAAGGCAGCCAACAATTGTGAGTAAGGAGTTGTCCACACGTGTTTAACAACAATATGACAGTGGTGACTGCAAATCATAGATCAATTGACAAATGTTAGCTAAAATCAAAGTTCACTTCTCAAACTAATGTAATCAGAAAAAAATGAAGCAGCGCAAACAGAAAATGTGTGAATTTTTGATGACTATGGGTGGAAAAGCGTTTCTAAATGGGAGACAAGCAGAGAGGGGACTGACACAGCAATAGATTCATTTATCAAATTTGGGAGTTTAATGTGACGGATGACTACTGGACCAAGAGGTCACATGGGAGTGTGGGAGGCTACAAGGAAGAATGTCTCCACCAAACAAGGCGCAGTCTTCTAGGTCAGAGAAGGAGAAGATGATATTTATCTACAGGGAGCAAGCAAACACAGGGCTAGAATTTAGTTATAAATGCAATCCGATCCCTCACTAATATTCCCTAGATCAATATAATGTATGGATATTTTTTTTAAAAGTCAATTTGCTTGCGTTACCACCTGCAATGGTTTGTATTGTTTAACTTGGCCCTTGACTTTTCATGACCTGACTGAATTTTATGATTTGTTAAACATACATTACACTTAAGAGCACATACTATTAATGTCTGTTCTGCCTTTTCTCTTCCAAATCCTTTTTGTGTCCTGAAAACAAAATATGCAAATCAGTATGCTCAATTAACTAATAAATTATAAAAACTGCAAATAAATAAATAAGCTAATGCTGATATTTTTCAGATTAAAATACTTTTTATTTAAAAAATTTTTTTTCTGGATTTGATGATAATGGGGGTAAAAAAAACAGTAGGTCCCCTCATATAAATACCTTAAATACCTAAAACTTCTTTCCTCTGAATCAATATATGGAAAACACTGGAACTGTGCTGAATGTCGGAGTATAAAGTAATTGTTGGGCATTGTCTACGAGTAAAAGTGTACTGTTAACTGACAGGGTGTGTCTGGCCTCTGTCTTTTATAAGAAAAATGTTCAAAGTATAAGCCCAATCAAGCGGAGTAAGATGTTTAGTCACCAAATCTGTATAGCTGGTTAATTGGAAGTAGACAAAACATGGAAACTATATATTAGAAAACCTATCCTTACATGATTTCAATGTTAGAACACATTGATAAGTTATATCCAAAAAGAGAGAAATTGGCTAACACCCTATGTTATGCCATGATAAAAGAGGAGCTTGGGCTATAACTGCCTAAAAATCCAAGATACAGTGGAAGATGGATTGAAAATCTCCCAGAATAGTAAAGGGTTGTCTAAGTGTTCTAAATTGTTATCTACTAAATTTCCCTAGATAGAAGTCAAGTGATCCCTAAAATTTTTAATTTCAAACAATAATGTGGGAAAACTCCACCACCAAAAAAGTTGCGCAACATTTGTTGCGCAGGTGAACCTCAACTATACGGGAGGGTGTTCAGATATCAAAATGTTTTCAGGTTGAGGGTGATGGTGAAGATGCCCAGATAGAAGTAAGTAATTGATCCTAGAATCTGGATCACGTGCCCTTGAGTTTGATGTAAAAATCCTGACAATCAAAAAATGGATCCCCAGGAGTGCTCCATCAAAAAACTACAACCATCATAAAATCCTAATACTTTATTCTAGCTGTTATAAACCAAGACTGTCTCATGCTCCACATTGTCCCCAGCGTTCAGCTGGCATCTCGGGTGAAAAAGAAATCAGTATATGAATAATGGAGACGTGCAACTTAGAGAATGTCTTGAATAAACCCACAAGCACAAGGTAAAGGCCCAGTAAAATACATGTATACTTCATTTCTTTATATGTAACTTCTGTATGGCTTAACTTAGAGTAGGTACATATACCATAGGTGATAAGGGGGGGTATATAATCATCAGTAACATGCAGTTTATTTAAATTGGTAGCTGAGCATTCATGGTCAGGGCTAATGATTCACCTTTTATTTTACAGAATAAGAGAAAATGTTAAGACAACCTCCCTACAGCTTGTTAGACTGGATACGGAGAAGGGAAAAAGTGTCACAAGACAAGATGTCTCTATTTAATGAAACTTTGAAAAGTGTTTCCCATTACACACATGATGATGCATTTTCCTCAATAAATCCACCTTGCTGAAATTCAGAGGCAGTTGGCAGCCGGCTGAGGCCTTGCACAGACATGCCCTCCACGGTGAGATACTGCTGACCTCTGTTTAATACACAATTAACTCAATGCCCTTGCAATACAGAGTGAAGGCTCTGTCACTCTTTCACCAAGGCTATGTTTGCGCTGTTGGGAACTTTACATATTTATCCTCTGATACAGAGTCCCCATTGTCTCCGCAACTGCCCTGCATGCCCTGCGCTTGTTTGAACAGTTATGTATGATTTATACTCAGGGTCTGGTTTATAGAAAGGCTCTTGTGTTTAATTCATTGCTGTGGAAATATGGAAAGAAAGCTCTTCATAAGAAAATATGCCGTTATCCCGCATACATCTGGGCAGGGCCTCATCAACCAGGAAAGATGTCTAAACATTTCACAGTCTCTTACAACAGACCAAACATACAGGATATGTCACAGTACAACGCATGAAGACTACATTAAAAATAACCCTAGCTCTTTTCTCCCGTTCTGTACTCTGGTATTTATATTTTATTTCATTTTTTTATATTGTTACTAAGCTGGTGCCAGCTCTCCCAGGCAAGCAGCTCTGTGCAAAACAGCATGTTTTGTGAAGATTAAATGACAGAGGTATAAAGTCCATCAATAATAGTAAAAAGGAAGAATCCAAAATATTCAACCAATCAGGTTTACGAGATGTCAACAACCAAGACAATTGTTGGTAGCATCAGTGCTCAGGACAAGAACAATAAAAAGCATTATCACTTGTATTAGTAATCTCCCAGTTAGCTAGAAAACAGTTGGTGTATTGATTTTTAGTACCGGTAGTGGTTGCTTGGTTGTTTGATGAAAAGCATCAGAAGGAAAAGGCAGATTTGCAGAAATGTACTAAATAGATAGGACTATGGACAAAATATTATGGACAAAATACATGTAAAAAATTAAACTGGACTTCATGACAAAGCGCGTACATGTACGGGCTCACAATGCATTGCCATTGAGGGGTTTAAGGACAATCCGTTGTCCTTAAGGGACACTTTGTGCATTATATTAACACTTTGTGCATTATATTAACCTTCAATATGCATTTGCCCACCTCTAGCTATTTTCTATGGAGGAGATGTGCTTGGCCAAACACATCTACTGGCACGTGATATACTTGCCACCAGTCAGCTCCAGCGCTGGCTCGGCGGACATTGTGGTGTGGGGGTGGTCTAACAAAACCTCCCTGGGCTTGAGAGAAAAGCACTCCAATGTATGTATTTATTGTGTTTATTGTAGACAAGGATGAATACAACATTATGGTAAGTAGGACAACTTGCAATAAGGAAGATCAACTGCACAAATCAAATATGACATTTTAATTGTTGCAGCGTCCTTGGATACAATGGAGTATGATTAAGAGAAAAAATAATGTTTGTGTAAATGGGCCCATCTCTAAGGATGCAGCTCGATATGTAGGGTGCAGTTGCCTTATATATATGAAGAAGTGAATTATGCATCCCATCTCGAGCCCCTACACAAAAAGCTCCCCACCTCTGTGTCTAACCAGTAACAGAACATGATTCCCAAGATGTCAATTATCTACATTCTGCATTGATCACATCCTGTCACCACTTCTCCCATCATCACCCAACAATTCCATTGTACAGATTAAATGTATGCGCCTGTTACATTGTTTCTAGTTTAAAACATTTCTCTGTACATTGTGGCGGGAACAGAGTGTCTCATTTGTGTAGGCCGTTAGTATGTCTGGAATAGTTAGATTTTGGAAACATATGAGCCAATATTTGGCTCCTGTTGATCTTTTATTGTGGTCTATGTTCTGTCGGATGAGTCGGAGAACAGTTGGAATAGAATATCCCACGTCAGGGGCATTTTCTATTAGGTTGTCTAGGGAATTGGACCAGTCTGTGAGTGTTTGAATCTGGGTGTGGATGAAGTGTCTGACTTGATGGTAGGTCAAGATGCTAAGCCAAATATTAAATGACATATGTTGGTCCAGTAATTGCCATTCCCTCATTATACAATTCTGTTTTAGTAATTTCAGAAGAAGAACAAGAAGAAATCTAAATAATACATGGGCGACTAATAAATTCCAATTTTCAGATCTATCACTTCAGGATCAGAAAACCAGTTCCTTAGAACGCAATGTGAAGCATCAACAAATGTTAAGCTTTAACATGTGTCATTTGACTGTCTAAACATTTTGGTACTATTGCCAATGAAATTGGGAAAACAAGTGAGTAATCAGTTCCTATCACATTCAGGGCAGCATAAGCCAACAGTTAGGAAATGGTAACTAAGTATTTTGTTTGAAGTGTCTTGTGACCTTTCACCTCAGACATCTCTTTGTCCCTGACCTAAGTTTACTGATCTCTTGACTGGCCTTTGGGTTAATGTTCTACTGACTGGCACAGAGCATGACACCAAATTCCTCTCATGTGCTGATAACACTTATCATATCTAAATACATACAGAGAATCCCACAGACTCTGAACTTCTGTCATTCCTTCTCTGTCACTGATTACCAAAGGAATGCCTCATTTTTGGGAGTTGCTCACACCCTTTATAATTACAGATAAAGAATTTGGTTTTAATTATAAAAAAAAAATTATTACAAACATGAAATATGAAAACATACAGAAATGAGATCCATGCAAAGGCATGCATTGGATCCGGAGGAGATGTCTCTCATCGTGAAAGAGTTCTTCTTGATTTGTGGCGATGGTTCTAGAAACATCTAGATTAATAATAATGAGTCGTGTACAACAGTCACTCTTTTGGGGGATTAGGCTCTTGGGCTAGGTAAACCGGGCCATGAACACTGTGGTGCACTTTGCTGAATTGGCAGAGCCTCCATAGCTTACTTCCATCTGGCTCAGCGCATCTTTAAAAGACAGAGACATTATGCCTGGAACATCTCCTCTCCTGCTCTGTATAGGAGGCATTAAACAGGGCTTTAGCGCAGGGCAAAAAGGGGCAGCCTTCCTGGGTCCAGGTTTACCATAGTGGCCCACAGCAGCTGTCCCATGGGACTTCTCAACAACCACATAGTTAAACTGAGATCTGTGTACCAGCCATCACAGACATCTCCTAAGTCTTCCATCCCAAAATCCTGTTCACCCCTGCTGTTATAGAGCACCAGGATATGGCATCATATTCCAGCATTCAGGAACAGGGAACAAGCAGACCTCAGAGTCCTAATGGAGACAGTGCTAGCAACTTGATAAAGACCTCATCGTGAGGTCGAAACGTTGTTGTCCTTCTCCTTCACCTTGAGTGCCTGGAGCCTTTTTCTATTTTGATTTATTGGGGAGCTGGCCCTTCCTGGCACAGCTAAGCACCTGAGTTCCTGTGGGGTGTGTGTGCAGATTCCTGATTCTGGTGACTTAGTGATTAGCTTACACTGTGATGTCAAGGTGTTTTTGATTCACTACTTATTACGGATTAATTACACTCAAATAAATGTGCAGTATGCCTCCTGTTACTACATCATCCCATCATCATTACTTAAAGGGAAACCAAGAGGGGAAAATTGATGTCGTTTTGTTTTTCATTTTACAGTTTTTGACAATTATGAGCCAAAACACAGATTAAATTTCATGTTTTCTAGACAGAAGAATGAATAACGTTCTCAATCTACTTATCTTCTGAGCAATGCCCCGTGCCTTTTTGTGTGGGACGGTCTCAATTTCACTGTCCTACTTTTTGTGAATAGGGATGATCGCGGGCTGACTGAAGAGATCAGATTATCTAACATGAAATGTCCACTCAGCTGTAAAACTGATCAATCACAGCTTCCAAAGTTTTACTTTACAACTTATCAAGATTAATCCATCAGGTCCAACCTCGCTTTTTCTACTTGTGCTTCAAAAAGGGGGAAATTCCTTCATACTCCAAAAATCACTGAATAATCTCACTGGATCAACAAGCTGTAATTAATCATGTACTTATAACCAGTTCTATACCTGTATTTAAAGGCATCAACTGAATTTCATAGCACAGCCTCTACAGGCAGTGACTTCCACATCTTTATTGTTCTTACGTTAACCCCCTGAGGCTGAGGACACATGGGGGCAGATCTGAGTTTGGGAGGGGGCACAGATGGATTCCAGGGGAGACTCCTTGCCTGCCTGCCCAGTCCCCTCTTATGTCTAAGTCACCCTGTGCTCCTTGGGGGGCACAGGGTGATCGCAAAACCTCATCTGGTCTGGCCTGACCGGGACCTAGCCGTAAATCCATGGAACTGTGCGGTGGCTAGAAACCGCGGTGATGCCCCCCGACAAATGGAATTGCGTTGCTACAGACACCTGTTGTCACACTTCTTTGCTCTTTTGGGGTAGCACAATGCATGTGGTGGGCAACACTTAGTGGTGATTATGGAGAGGGAGCTCATTTGAGAACCCTGGTTTTATTACCCATCTTTAGGACCGGAGTTTACCCAGCCCTGGCTATGGAACTCTGGCCCTGCAGACTATTCCCAGGGACGTTTCCAACATTGTCGCTGAGGGTCCTGAGAGCAAATACTTTGAAGGCTATGGTCTGCACAGTCCTCCTTAGTTACCTTCCACCCGGCACTGCACAGCTTAAAAGGCAGAGCACCAGGATATTACATCATATCCCATCGCTCAGCAGGAAGCACGGTGGTGCCGGGGAAGTGGCTGGTGGCATTGCCTGAGATAGGCCTAGGGCAGCACTGATGATAAATATGCCACTGGTTAATCCACCCTTACAGAGCTGATAAAACTCACAGACAGATACAACAAGAAAGGGTCTCACAGTATTAATGGAAAGACAGAAATGTACATATCGATATATAAATTTATAACTGTCTCGTTTTTACAGTTGTGTGAAAAAGAAAGTACACCATCATAGAATTATGTGGTAACAATCATCTGTTTCTTAGCAAGTTTAAAATTAGGTAAATACAACCGCAGATGAACAACAACACATGATATATTCCACTGTGTCATGATTTGTTCAACAAGAATAAAGCCAAAATGGGGAAAAATTCAGTACAGCCTTATTGCTTCCAATCAAGATGCTAAGTGGCAGACAGGTGCCGCTAATCAAATGCCCTTGATTAAATGCTCATCAGTAAGCGTGACCACCTCTATAAAAACCGCTGGTCTAGAGCATTCAGGTGTGTGTTAAGACAATGCTGATGGGGAAACACAGTGAAGCAATCGTTGCTCCCATCAATCTTAGGAGGGTTATAAGGCCCAAGGGTTACAACAAGAAAGATTATTCAAGTGGAAAACATTCAAGATAGTTACCAATCTTCCCAGGAGTGGGCGTCCCAGCAAATCGACCCTAAGCTCAGACTGTGCAATACTCAGACTTTACAGGCCTAAGTTAGCATTTAAATGTTAATGTTCATTACAGTACAATTAGAAAAATAAAAAAACACGTATAGTTTGCTCGGAAGGGTTGCCAGGAGAAAGCCTCTTCTCTCTAAAAAGAACATGGCAGCACAGCTTAGGGTTGGAAATCTGCATCTGAACGAACCGCAAGCCTCCTGGAACAATGCCCTTTGAACAGACAAGACTAAAGTGGAGTTGTTTGTCCATAATGCACAGCGCCATAGCATATCAGCACAAACACCTCATACCAACTGTCAAACTGCCGTCTCCATTTTAAAAACATCGCCCGCATCCGTCCCTTCCTAACTCAGGATGCCAATAAGGCTCTTGTCCATGCCCTTATCTCCCAATATAAAACAAGGGGGATGGAAAAAGCTCTAGACAGTATAATTATACTCCAGGTATATATAAAAATAAGATAAAAATGTGGCACATATGGGCGATACAATCCTCGCCTAAGAATGAAATAGCAGCAATGGTGTGGTACGCAGGTGTTGGTTAAAATTGTGGTTAAGAGCAATTTAAAGGTTGCTCTTTCCTACAGGCGTAGGTGGTATGATCCCCACCAAGGATATTGGAGCAGCAAGTGTCCTTCTTGATAAAAAAGAAAATGATCCCAGGAGCAATGTAAAAAGGTTATTTATTTATACTTTACAGAATAAAAAGTATAAAGTAATATAAAATAGCACACGTTATACTTATACTAGTGTGGCTGGTCCATCCCTAACATTTTACCTTTTACCTATTGTGTAATACACCCTAACTCCCTCTAGATTGTAAGCTCCTTTGAGCCCTCCTAACCTCTTGTTTCTGTAAGTCAATTTGTTATGTTACATTCCACTGGTTATGTCCTGTCTACCCATTGTACAGCGCTACGGAATTTGATGGCGCTATATAAAACAATAAATAATGATAATAAATGCCGTGGTGGGACCTTAAGAGAGCTGTGCATAAACAAATGGCCGCAAACCTCAATGAACTGAAGCAATGTTGTAAAGAGGAGTGGGACAAAACTCTTCCACAATAACGGGAGAGGCTGATAAAGTCAAATGGAAAACAATTACTTCAAGTTATTGCTGCTAAATGTGGTTCTACAAGCTATTGAATTTGTACTTCGTTTTTTTACACATGGATTTCCCATTTTGGCTTTATTTATGTTGAATACATCATGACACCGTATAATATGTCATATGTTGTTTATCTGAGGTTGTATTTACTTCATTTTTAGACCTGCTAAGGAACAGATGATTGTTGTTATGTCCTGATATGTAAAACCATAGAATTCAAAGTGGGTGTGCTTTCTTTTTTTTACAAAACTATATATATATACATACTATTACTTTACATCATTCTGGGATGAGAGCCAAGGGGCATGGAGACATGCGGCTACACCACACATAACTTATAATACAGAAGCTTACTAGATAATCAGTCTAGAAAATGGTGGCAAGAAAGTGAGAACATTTCCAAAAACCAAAGATTTATGGAAGTATCTAAAAAAATGAAATAGGTGATTCTTAAAATAACGCAATGACTGTAAACCAGGAACCCAAAGTGTTTCTGAGGTTTTTTTTCTTGCTCCCTAATTGCTGTAGGCATTGGCTGTATTGCCTGAAACGAGGTGTGATGACACAAAGTAAGGAGAAAGGAACATAGAAACAGAATTTGACGGCAGCTAAGAATGATCTAGTCTACCCAGTTTTCCTGATGGACCTCCTTGGTCTTTGAGATTCAGGTAACTTTTTGCATATCCCTTTCATTTTTAAATTACCTTCCTGTATTAGCTTCAGCCGGGAGGCTGTTCCACCTATCTACCACCCTCTCAGTGTATTAAACCTTTCTTACATTACATCAAAACATCTGATGCTCTAGTTTTAGCTTATGAGCCCTTCTTTTTCTACTTTTGAAACAAATGTATTTCCTACACTTTATTAAATTATTTATTTCAAAGTTCACATCTCTCCCTCTCTTCTTCCCTCCAATCTGTACAGAGGGATTTGGGTCTCAAAGAGGCACTTTCTGTCCAGAAGAGAGACTCTTGCAAAGTATCTTACCACATTAGGCCTCTTTTAGATATTTAAAAGAGAAAACCCATGTTTTAGTTCACCCTTATTATTATTATTATTTATCTTTTAAATAGCACTGTCATAATCTGCAGTGCTGCACAATGGGTAAACAGGACATAACGAGTAGTGCATAACATAACAATTTGACTTACAGAAACAAGAGATAAGGAGGACCCTGCTCAAAGGTGCTTTTAATCTAGAAGATCCTTAATGGATTACTGATAATACTGGATAATACTGGAGCCCTGTTATAGGGTCAAATCAAGTGATTTATGTGAACATGCATTATCACTGTGGCTCCATATGCTGTGCATTATAAAGGTGAAGATATACTTAGGGGGTTATTCAATAAAGTGCAGGTTTGCACAAGAATATAACACTTTAATATACATTATGGAAAACCGACTTGACCATGCATAATTAACATGGGAAGCACCATAGCCTGATGGCCAGGTCCGGCTCTCTTTGCAATCTCTATTCACTGCCAGAGGGCAGATATATGACGGTATATCACACTGTTTCAATTTAGACCACAAGGGAGTACATGAAAAAGAAGCCTACGCTAGCCAGCATATTTGTTTCCAGACTTTGTTTTTATAAGTTGCAAATATGATGACTATATCTGGACTTAAAGCTTTGAACTCTAGGTTTTCTGTTTTCTTCTTCTTTAAATCTGTTCATACTATGTACGGCATGATAATATCTACACTGATGGCTCCATCTTAGTGGCTGCTCTGAGGATGTGACTGCAAACATTGATGAACACATAGATAAGGAGTAAAAGATAACGTATACAATGTTATCTTTTCTTCACCTGTCTGCCCTCTCCCATCTAATGCAAACATTTGTCATGCAGTGTAAACACAAGAACATCCAGAAATCGCATGGGATTGCAGTGGTGATAAAGCTGATCTCAGGATTAGTCTCAGAGCCCCAGCAAGGAATCTCCTTATTCCCATTTCAAGGTTACACAACCACACAATACAGAACGGTAAACCTCCAGGGCCAACAACCAGGAGATATTGCATATGGCCCTGGTTCTCTGCCCATTTTTCAGTGTGTATGTGGCTAACTGCATTGATTGTCCTAAATGGCCTATTGTATACTGTCAAGTTGTAGTTGTGTATTTAGGAGCTGAACATTATTATTTATTTTTACACATTTTACCATGGGACCTGTCACTTTACTCGCCTGTGTGTTTGCTATCAATAAATATCTATTTAAAAAAATGAAGGCAGACAGAATGGTGGCATGGGAACTTACAAGTCACGTGCCATTTAAAGGCAATGGCAACTTAACTTGAAACTAAGTGATGGCCACTAAGAAAGTGTCCCTGGAACATTTGTGGGACAGCAGGTAAGATGCTGGGGTAGGCAGCCCTTGAGGGAAATGAATATAGGTTTGATTGAGTGTGGGAAGATTGGGAGAAAAAGCACTGGAGATAGTTAAAGGAAAGACAGGGTAAAAATATCTAAAGGAAGGTTGGAAGGGTAGAGGAAATATTTGCAAAATATTTCCTGATACAAACTTGCCACTATTCAAAATTCTATAATTCACAAATTTTGTAATTAATGTCCTCTTTCCAGAGAATGACATTACGTTTTTTCGTGGTGTTATCCATGGCCTCTTGCTATAGGGCCACTTTTCATTGCCAATCTTGTCCATATGCATACACATATATATACATTATATTGCACTATATTGCCCGTACCTTCGGACTTTCTCCCTCGTACACAACTTTGAAAAACTCTCTGAAAACCCACCCTTTTCTAGAAGCATACAACCTTTCTTCCTAACACTCTCAGCCATCATCCTAATCAAGCCGTCTGAACGATCAACAGATCATCTGGACTCGATCAACTCCCCCCCATCCAAGTCCTCTATTGTTTCACTTCCCCCTCAACCACCGACTAGATTGTAAGCTCGCAAGAACAGGGCCCTCTTCTCGTTTGTACCAGAAGTTGCTGGCCCTTTATAAATACATTTAATGTAATATAATATGTATGTGTGTTCATTTTGGACTGACCAGGTATGAATACTTGTACATTATTAAGGAAATCAAAATAAGGATTCTTAAACTGGAGCTGAATCTTTCCTATTCAACATTGATGAAAGTATTTTATCCAATTGGACAATTGGATAAAGTGTAAAGAGCTCTCCAGTGCCCAAAATATCCCAGGGGGGCCACAGCAACTGCTTGTTGTACCCCACTAAAATGCAAGGAGGTGAAGGGAAATGGTAATCAAATGGAAAATGGGGAAAAAAGGAATGCTAAGACAAAGTGAGGTTATTGTGATGACTGTAGGGATGGAGCTTGTACTAGCTTTACAAGCAATGTCCAACTAATGTCCAAATAATATTAAGATGGCCATGGTTATAAAGGAATGCTAAATTTGTCAGTACCCGATATATTTAATAAATAAGTCATATTAATATTTTTCATTGATAACATTTACATTTCCTTATTAAGTGATTTTGGAAAACCAGTAAGATTAGATTTAATGAATGACTTAATCCCATGTCTTTGATTCTCTTTCTTCTTAGCAGATGTAAGCCTTTGTTTTAATGGTTCTAATTATCAGAGTTAATTAGTGATAATTGTTCCCAGTGGAGTGGGTAAGAGATACAAATTGTATTGCTAGGACGATGAGTTTGACATGAAGCAGAACATGTTTCCAGACACAGGAACAGAAGCCCCAGCTATAGACTAATTATACTCTACAAATGGCAGGTCTTTATTAGTCTATTACTTTCACCTAGTGCATTTTCATTGAGACATATACCAGTAACCAAACATTACATGAAAGGACCCTTTTTATGGATTCTGCCCATAATTTCTGCTTGGGCTTCCCATCAGAAGGATACATGAAACATATGTAACAATTACAGGATTAACAACCTGAAATTGTTTGTCTATCCTGATTTATTTATGTAAAACCAGCTAATTAGTCTCAATCCACAATTTGTATGGCATAAAAACAACAAACAGTTGATTCATACATTCTGTATATCAGAATTCCTGCAAAATCACCAAAAATAAATATAAACGAAAATGAAAAAAGTTGAATAATTGGCTGTTTTTATTTTATTTTTTTGTCTGGTTTACGGTTAATGCCATCCTGAGCCAGGCATGTAGCTCAAGCCCACATTGATTTGCCTAATCATACATGTGAAGATGTTAAAAATGCACATTTTTATTGGTAAAACTACGGTATATATATATATATATATATATATATATATATATATATATATATATATATATATATATATATATATATATATATTTATATACACACACACACACACACACACATGCTAGGGCCTCTAGATGCTGCTTTAGTTACAAAGAACCCACAACATATCGAAAAAAATTTAAAACACTCCAAAATATGAGAAGAAAGAGGAAAATAAAAATAATAATGCAATCTATGGTTGTTTATGTCGTAAGTGTACCTTTATTTGTTACATCCATGGCATTTTTTAATCATGCACTCTCTGGTTTGTTGTATTTCGCCATATTCTTCCTTTAACACTAGATGCTCTAGCACATGTAACATGCAATACTACATTCCTAATTCTAGATTGCTATTTATACAGAATTTCACACAAATGATCAGACTTTTTAACTTATCAGCGCAATCATTCATTCTGTTGGTCGCTGGGTTACTTGTGCGGAGGAAATTTTTCTAACAGTTTGTGGCTGGAATTTGTCTAATAAGCTGAAAGAGATTCTTCTAGTGTCTAGTGTTTCTCTGCCACAAAATAGGGAGGCAGATCCCACTAATGGAATCTGGTAATGACTTTTATAATTTGTCATCATCAATGCAGCAGGCCTGGTCATCTGGCACACCAGGCAACTGGCAGACTCCATATTCACCCAATCTGCTGCTCTAGAGGCTGAATATGCCTGGCTGAGTGAGCATGAAAACATAATGTACGGCCTGTTGTTCTTAGTCCAGCTCCATTCTAATGTAACCCCCATATCCAGAAGAGAAAACTTGCTGGGTTTGACGTGGAGTTCCCACGTATGCTGATTCCTCAGGACAGAATCTTCAACCTGTGAATAATGTCTAGTTCCACTACCTGTGTAGCTTCTGTCCACGTCCTGCCCACTCCCCACTAATAAAAAAACATATAAAAAACAGATACCATACTTAAAGTGCCATCTAAGGTAAACCGCAGTAGTGTTAATAATTTGTAAATTATATGGCATTCTTTTCTTCTGTTTTTATAATAAAAGCAGCAAAATTATGTCCCATTTTCTGGCTAACAGAAACAGAGAAGCTGGAAGAGATGTGCCTGAGGAGGAAAGGCTTGAGTAGGAAAGGCTTGAGTGCCCCTGAGGAATGCTGTCCCAAACACAGAAGAGCATCTGCCACTTCTTCCTACACTATGGAGTCTTCTACACATGGGTTTCACAATGCAGATAAAGAAGTGTATGCTAGCTCCCCTGCAGCTCAAATTTAATTAAAGGAGCAACCCTGTGGAAAGAGGGCAGTTTGTTTAGTTATGGGAAGCTCTTAAATATTAGACTGTTAGTGAATTGCAGGATTCAAGCTTCGCTAACCACATATGGACACTATCTTCACTTTCTAGTAACACATGCTGCCTTGTCAGTTGAATGTAATGCCTGTAGCTGCACATACTACCCCTGAGATAGCCAAAAACAACAAAAAGGTAATTTTACACTAGCAATTAAGTAAAATAACACTACGATGCTGAATTTAGAAATTAAGGTTGCAGGACTTTATGTGGTCAATAATGTGTGTGGGGGAATCAGGCATTGTGAGGATTATGTTGCTCACGTGTTAAAATCTACAGTCACGTTGTTAGGGTAAACAAAGTACATTGAGTTCAGCTCATCCATACCCGTATCTGAAAAGCAAAAAAAAAAAATATCCAAAGGCAATAATGCCTTAACATTACCTTGCCATAACCCTAAATACCTCGCTAGAAAGGCAACCAACCTCTTTTCAAAATTATTCAGTGAATTTGTCAAAACCACTTCACTTGGTAGTACATTCCTGCCCTGTCTGTAAAGCTCTATGAATGAAAAGAAAATCCCCAGACACGTGTTTGAATTGTCATTGAATACATATATATATATATATATATATATATATATAGTAATCATATACCTAAATGGGCATCTTTTCTCTAAATAATTGCAGTTAGCCGCAACATTTCCAGTTACACAAAGTGGGTTTTTTTATGAAATGGTGCTCCAGATTCTATTGAATGTTCAAGATGTGGTCTATATGTTCTCACCCTATACATGCATTACATTCCTCATAAAAATAGATATCATTGACAAGGACTAACAAATCCTTTTCCATAGAGGATTTCCCAATATACATGAGCTCTGTCTATAATTAACATGCTTAATATTCCACAAATGCATAATTTTACATTTTTCAATGTTGAAACACAGCTGCTATTTAACTATCTCTTCTGTTTTGTCTTAAACCCATCTGTAGGAAAATGAGATGCTGCTGTTTAATTATCTTAAATTTTGTGTAATCTACATAAATCAATAAAAATATTCCACAAATATGGAGATGTTCCCCAGTAATAAACTCCTTGGGTACCCCACTCAAAACTTCAGTTCAACTGTAAAATGTTTGATTTCTGTCTGGTAAACAGTCATCCATATTTTATATAGTAAAATATTGTGTGGCAAAGAACCAAAAGCTTTTGCAAAATTCAGGTAAAGAGCCTTTATTACTTCTTCCTGGTCCACATTGTGGCTCATAGTTTCATAAAAAACAAGCAAAGTAAGTTGGTATGACTCTTAAAAGTATATTGGCACCTACAACAGATATTGTTGCACAGAACACATTCCTCAATAGCCCTCTTAGCAATCTTTTCAATAGCTTTCCCTCTATGCTATAGGTTTACTAATCTATGATTTCCAGGTTGTCAATCAACATGTCATTTATTGGGGTTATGTTTAATCTGTATTTTTAATTTTGCTCTTTCCATTTAACCTGGGAGATTTCTTTCAGGGGAGAATTTAAGTTAATTATATTGATTAAATTAGGGGAAACATCCAATTTATTTGAAATATTTATTTACCAAATAGACTGAAATAGTCATTTTATAAATATTAATTATATTTGCAATTTTAACAGATTTATTTGCAAATAACTGTGATGTCTCTCTATATTACTAAATGCTCTTAGACTTGTGCTAATCGGAAGTGTCCCTAATTTTATTTTACCACAAGGTGGCAACCCTAGGGCCACAGCAGCAATGCAATGGGTTTCTGCCAACATTATGTCTCAACTCCACTCACTTTGAATATGTACAATGCACTTTTCCAGTTATCACTATTGTCCTGGATTAAAGGTTAATATGTCCTAGTTATAGGTGCATTTCAACTTGGCTGTGTCCTATTCTACTTTGCAGTCCAGCTGAACACTCAGTTGCTATAACATAGATTTCCACTAGATGTCGCTCCATACTTTAAAATCAACAATATGTCATAACAGGACAAGCAACCTTTACTTACTTTGCGATATCTCTTACTAATTTTAAAAACAGTCTGTGGTTGGGTGCTTTGACAGAGGATACAGTAAATGTCGAATATGATACAAATGTAGGCAGATTTTAAAGCTACTGATAAGACATTTGCTAAATTAGACCAAAACAGCTGTCAACAATAGAAAATGAGAAAACTACCATGCATTTTTGGGAATAATACATGTTCTCAGTTTTTAGGAATCAATTAAATTTTACTGTGCACAGTCACACTTTATCTGGCCATCACAGGGCAAGCATATCGGCCATATTCGACACGCATATACGGGGCCCGCAGCGGCCACAAACGTGATTTCTCATAAATGTGCCACAAGTAACGGAATATTTTTTGTCTGTTTCCTTGTAAAATAAGAGTTTATAATTTTTGGGCCTTAAGACAGGCCTTAAGAAAAGTTTCATCAAATGTGTGTTTATAAATAAAACTGTGTCAATAAAACACATTGCTCTTCTTCTAAATGACTTACTCTGATATATAGATATCAATAGGTCACAAAGACACATAAAAAGTCTTAGTAAAGCCAGTGTATAAACCTTTGTGTGGGTTTATGTGCTACAGGCTTTACTGCCTGAGACATTGCAGGATACCAAAAGTATGCTTAGTTTCCTGTCTACGTGTAAATATTTGCAGGAGGAGTCCCTGACACTCTTCTTACGTTTGCACTGCAGCCAGGGTTAACATCCTGGAGCCATTTACAGGGTCTCATATGACACGTTATGGAATTAAATTCGGTAACCAATAAACAGGACCACCGCAGCTTATAGCTTTAAGCAACAGCAGCAGAGATTTGCCCAGGACGGGCTGGGTGGACATGAGGTGGATCACGTATATTGCTATTCTTGCCACAAAACACTTACGAAGTACTACAAAATTCTGTTGGTGGTGGGATTTGTAATCTTCAGCTCAATTGTACATAATTACAATTTAGCTGGAGATCCAAAATCACACCACCAGGTTAACTGAAGCCAGGAAGCATGCGATATAATGAATAATTGTAGTTAATAAATTTCACAAAGTACAGTTCTTATGGGGTTAATCCATTCTGGCCATTTCTGGTCAATTGGAGAAGTGAGAGTGTCAGAGGATGAAAAGAGACAGATATGAATAAGAGAGACAGTAGATGAGAAATGGGCTTTTAAGGCAGTGTAAACAAAAGATATAATTTGAATAACTCCTGCAGGCCCACTGATGAGTACATAAGTGACCTTTAACCTTTTCTAGGTCAGTTTGCTCCTGGATTTGTGCTCCATGTCTAAACAAAGTTAAGGGGTGAGACTTTTAATGAATCACTCTCTCTGGGCTCTTCCTCCCAGCCATCCATCAATTTAATGCAGCGAATTCCATGAGATGGTCTGGGGGTGTCCAGATGAGAGTGATGTTGGGGGCTGTTGCAGGGAGTCCTAAGATCAGCCGCTGTCCATCATCCTTCAGTCTGAGAAAGTGGACTGGTCTAAAATGGCATTACCTCTAAATAGTATAACTAATAAATCTAACTTCATAATGTGTACAGAAATGTTCAGTATTTCTGCAACTGTCACCTTAAAGCAACTATTTAGAACACTGGATTTAAAGACTTAAAGTGACCAGGTGTACAGGGAAAATGATATGTGGCCAAGATCAAAGTGTTGGCATTCAGGCCAGCTTCAATTTATGATAATTTATTTACACAGGATAGATTCCACAGCACTGGATACAATAAATAAAGGGTATTACATTGATTGGTGACATTTCTATATATGAAGATTAAACAGCTGCCTGTAGCCTCCATTAATTTCTAGGGGTTCCCCTAGAGGATGGAAAAGGGAAACCTTTGCATGTTTAACTGTTTTAACATAACATTACATCACTCTAATGCAGTTTAAACTGGACAGTGTCTTGTTCTCTTTATTGAGACGAATTAACACCATCACTTGTGGGATATGGGACCTTTTTTTTATTTTTTATCTTTCAGGAGGGCATGATTGGGATTATGCTGTACAGTATAAGGGCTCTGTACCAGGTATATAATTAGCAGGATCTCAGGATGCATAATCACAAACGGTTCAGCATTGCCCACATAAATGATTTCAAGTGAAATGGTCCACCTTTCAACTGCACCAGAATCACTTGGCTGTATGAATGGAAAGTATGAGTAATGGTTGAACTGCCCAAAACCTAATGTACAGAGACCAGTAGCCAATTAAAGAAATATTTCAAAAGTTGTCTGGTTAAATGTTTATTTTCTGATTTATCTTTGGATAATATTTTATTTTCCCAGTCACTGGACTCAGAACAAGGCAGTAAAAAGATATAACACCCAGAGACTCAAGATAGCTATTGCATCGGCTATAGATATAAGAAGAAGGAAGTGCACGCCCAGCATGTAAAACTGTGATTGTGTTCCCCTTTAAAACTGAACCACATGCCGGTAGAGGTCACCCACAGCAGCACGGTGGGGCAACATAAGAACAGTGAGACCATCCCCCCAGGGCACTAGTACTCCAGCGAGCGAAACCGTAGTGGGCATAATGAGTCTTACCTTATAGAATTAAATTTCAATACATGACCTTAAGAACACTGTTCCCCCTTATATTGCTGCTCCTCTCATACTCTCCTATCTGCTTTACTTTTACTTTCTCTTTTACACATTATAGTGATTTAGGTTGGGGAAAAAAAACACAAGTCCACCAAGTTCATCTCTCCTGTTGATCAAAATAAGTCAAACGCTTAGAGCAGTATTTGTATTTTAGTGTTTTAATGTTAATGTTCTAGCACATTCAACAACAACCAGTGACAAATTCAGAGACACGACACCCTTCTCCATCCTACGGCTATATTAACAGAGACAGAAAATGGGATTTATTGAAGACTGATGAGTTAAATGTGAGTTGCCAGTCAAGAGGAGTTTGCGAATTGGACCAAAGTACCAGTTTGCATACTGTTGTAACCTAAACTCAAAATGTATATAATTGATACCAAAATGATTTAACATGCTAACTCATGTATACTTATACTGGTCAGATTTTGCACACAAATGGGTTTTTGGTTAACAATAATTTCCCTACACATCCACCAGTCACCTTACCATTCATTAAAGTCAGCTCAACTAAATGTCAGTTTATCCAAAAATCCCTTTGGTTGGCAAACCAAGTAGAATAAAAGTTAACTAAATGATTCAAAAATACTGAAGTGGTCCATGAACAGTAAGCCTACCAAGAGTAAATTATCCATGTTCAACCCATAAAATAGTGTCTCCATTACTACACATATAAATAACAATACAAAAATAATATTTCAACTATTAAAAGAACTGAAGTTTTACCATTGGTGCTCATTCCATTGGCACCTGATGTAGAATGCAGGCCAGAGGGTCTTTAAGTTATTACTTTACCTATATCCCCTATCTCTAAGTGGGTTGATAGGGGTAGATTATGTAAATCTTTTCTTGTCCTAGTTATCCTATTCCTGCCAATAGAGTGTAAAGTCCAAAAACATGGATTACTTGATTTTTAGTGCATTAAGTCCTGTGTGGGTAATATTTGCACCCTGAAGTAGTGGCTGACTAGAACAGCTTCTGCTGTCCGTTATATCTTATTAACTCTTCTTCCACCAGAGGCTAAAAGTGCATTAAAATGACATTTATGAAACACAAAGGAAAGAAATAGAGAAAAAAAAATAGAGAAAGTAGCAGCTGCTGATAATGCTTGGACCATCTAAAGGGTAGCCTAGGGGCTTAGAGATGCCAGGAAATACTGAACACCTTCTTGTTTAAAAATGTCAGCACTGCAGCTTGTCAGGGAAACAGATTGAAGCGTATACTCGCTTGTGCTACAAAGGATACCGGTTCTGATTTCAAAACATTACATACCTTGTGTCTTTGTGTGTCTTTGTCACAGACTTGTCCATATTGGCATTTGTGAATTTCATTTTGCTTGCTACGTAACCCAACAATCTCATAGTCTAATAGATACTTCAGAAGAACTGACAAGTTGTGACAGATTTATTAAAATGTGTAGCTAAATTTGTTTTCCTTCTATCAAAAAAATTGTAAATAACAATGTCTTTATTGAATAATAAGTGACAGGCATTTCCCATTCCCAACAGTAATAACACAAGAAAACAAAAACACCGGATCGTGATAATATTCAAGCAACAATGTGTCATGTGGTATATACGGTGTGAATGTAGGGATTGGTTTCCAAGCTAAAGGAATAATTAGAAGGTAGGGTACGCATTAAATATTCGAGGGACCTCAAACTACTTTTCACTGTCACTCTTCCACACAGGGCCAGTTTGGGGGAACAAGGTCTCCATCGGCCCTCCTCATGCATTTGGTTGGTAACGAGGAAGAGAATCTGGTGGCAGCTCCAAACCAGCTTAGCATCCTAGGCAGGTCCCTAGTTCACCTGTGTGGTATGGTCTTGTTTCTTTACATTTTTTGGGCACTCTTTTGACTCTTCAAATGACTCTTCAATATAGGGTCCCAAGCATAAACATCATTCACTACATGTGCATGCAGGTACTGACTCACAAGGTGTTTGTACCTGAATTTCAGTGCTTTCCTGGATATTATTTGAAGCCAGTGTTTTCCGCAGTAGCTTGATTCACTTGTGGTATGTGGTACTCCAGCCTCGTGGTATATATCTGGTTACCTTGTCTGTTCCTGCATGTGGCTCTCTTATCTCCCTTTGCATTGTTTCTTGATCCTTTCTCAGTCCCTACCTGTTTGCACTGTCATTTTGGTATTAGCTGTTGTCATTTGTGATATCTTCTGTTAAACTGCCCATGCCTCCATTAGTGCCTGCATAGCTGCTAGGGATCAACCCCAGTGCATTTGCAAATTCTTCTGCAACAATCTTGCAACAATCTGCTACTGATGTCCGCAGATTAATTTATATGTGATGCTACTATTCCTAGGCTATATTCAGGAATCCGTGCTCTAATTATTTTTCAAGTAGAAGGCCAAGGTCAAGATTATATATAATCTCCTCTCTGATTCCGATATATTTGTTTAATTATGTTAAATTAGGCTTCTAAGGGTCCTTATTTAGTTTTAATTTTTAATATGGTTAATGTTGTTATAAAGTCCTTATACTATGATGCTATTACAATTTAAAAATTAATTCATTTTATATTTCAATTCTATCACATTTCACTGAAAAAATCATTTTGGCCCTTAGCTGACCTATTACTCTACATACTAAGTATATTTATAAAAAACTATTGTTTCTTGATTTTTTTGCTTCCATCTTCCATAGATGTGCTAGGTGCCAATGTATTCTTAAATCTCGCTACTCCTGTAAACAATAATTTTGTTTTTGTTTTGTAAAAAAGAACACTTTGCAAAATATGTTAGTATTATTACATCATTTTTTGACTTGTTTATATTTTATACTGTAGTCTCTCAGTGCAGGAATTTCAAATTCTTCATTTAGTACATTGTCATTTTCTTATATAGCATTGTCTAGTTCTGTCTTACTATAGCCTCATTCTAAGAACTGTAGTTTTGACATTTGTGTTTGCTACTTCATACCTTTTTATTTCTGTACAGGCAGGGCCGGCCCAAGACAAAATGCCTCCTGGGGCGAAGTTTAAAATGCCCCCCCCATTATTTACCCTTCCTCTCCCTGACGCCCCCCCCCATTATCTCACCCTCCCCCCCCCTGTACTTACTTTTCAGCAGTCCTGCGGTGAGTCTCCCTGTTCGGTCTCGGTGCCGGCTTGTAATGCTGAGCACCGGAAATGACGTCATCTTCCGGCACTCAACATTACAAACCGGCACCGAAACCGAGCTAGAGGGCTCGCAGAGGAGAGAGAGAGGGCCGTCGAGCGGGTACTAACAACTCGGTAAGATAAAACCACTCGGCGCCCTCTCTCTCTTCTCGGCTTTAAAAAAAAAAAATGGGCTTGGGGCGGCAAATTGCCGCCCCTTCAAAAGTGCCGCCTGGAGCGGTTGCCCCACTCGGCTCCATTGTCGGGCCGGCCCTGTGTACAGGTTGAATTTTTTCTTGATTACAAATGTATGTATTGTGACAAATGTCAAACTTTTTATTCAACCTTTTGGTCGTTCTGGGTGTTCTTATGTGTTTTTTGATAGCTTTGGAACAAAATAGAAGGGTGGTGTTTTTGGGTATGGGTTTTTTCATTCATTTATCGGATCCTTTATCAAAGTTTTGTAAACATCTGAATCATTTCATTTATTGAAAGCCTCCTGAGATACAATATTATGTGGATTCAATAACAGCAACCCCTCATCCATAGTCTTTCTGTTGCTTCTTGCACCATTCAATGGAATGTAGTGCTGGCTCCGCGCCACGTAAAGCAGAAGTGCATTTCCAGACATCCTTAGCGTTTGAACTATATAGATATCCTCTTTCAGTAAGTGCATTAATCTCTCCTTGCGTGTTGCTGATGGCATTTGCAAGTAGTGCATGTATACTTTCACAAAGAAACAAAGTAAGCAACGTTAAGTTTTGTTGTGCAAAAACCCTGTTTATATTTTTTATTTTATATTTTTAAGTTAAGCTATTCATAGATACCCAGTTTAGGGTAAACTGTGCATCCTATCATGTGATATATCGGTAAAAATACAAAACAAAATATATTCCCGCCCCCATAATTTCCCCATAAATTTTAAACCAAACAGTAAAAGTAATTTAAACTGAATAATTATCTTTAAAGTGCCCATCTCGCTTTGTACATTTATGCAATAAATGTGGTTGTACATACATGTAGATTGCACACATAGCCCATGTCACAGTTCATAATATAGTGCATCGTAGGCACATATAGGAAGGTCAGATTCTGTAATCATGCCAAAGGCCCTTAACCGGAGCTTCTTCGGAGTGCTCCAGGTCAAACTCAGAGAGTTCCTAGGTATGCTTTCATCATATACAGTATCAGCATACTAATACATTACATTTCAATACAAGCAAGCATACACATCAAAAATATAGTATGTGTGGAATATTGTGGTGATATAAGGGTAAGTGAAGTTAGGTAGAAGACTCTCCTGAATATAAAGGAATCTTAGTCAAGATACATTGGGGATTTGATCAGAAGTATATAATTTGGAGCAACATGTGCATTGCTCCAAACAAAGCCTGGGACAATGTCTATTGTCGACAGCTTTTACAATTATAACACCCCTTTGTGCTAATACAACAAAATATCTGATATGTAAAATGAGAAACTGGCATAAAGCTGGTCTCACTTGTATTCTGAGACACAAGTACAAGTGCAATTTGAATGCATTTTCCTGTTGTACCTTACTAGATGGGCCATATCTCCTTTTCACCACACGGTGAAAGCCAGCCTGTAGTTCTTTCCTCAATATTATCCCGCAGTTTGACAGACAAAATTAACTGGTTAGACTTGCGCCTTGTTTTGTTATTTCAGTGCTAACAGCAATTAGATCAGTTGTAAATCATCCTTTGAAGTTTCTCACCCATTAATTGATAAGAATTCAGGTATTACAAGCACATTGGACCAGAATTAATCATTTCAGAAGTACTTGTTTGCTGGGGGGTTTCAGTGGGGGGTTTATTACCCATTTCCTGCAGTTGACTAATAACAGGGGAAATTCAGTATTTGAGGTTCAGCCCCGGGGTAAAAAGAGGTTCCACGGCTTAAGTTTATTTTTACACAAAGTGACGGTTGAAACATGGAGCAAGTAAGGTGGGATGGGGGACAGAGGCCACACTTCAGCAAGAAATGTTATCTTAGTTCATACCATTATATGCAGAAAGATTAGGGTGATACATTTCTTCTCTTATTATATCCCACAAAGGGCATTCAGTTGCTTCTGATTTTTCCCCCATTTTGGTAACCAATGTGGGATATAGTTAGAGTCGGTTAGAGTCAGTAGAGGAGTAGGTGGACCTTGCACTTTACGGCTAGTGGCCACCAAATGACATATGTCGAGCCATGTGTAACCAGCCATCCATTATGTTTGGATGATTATTATTCTATACTAGCACAACATGCAACCAGGCATATTCAGCCGGTGGCTAGAGTGACAGATCTGGTGAGTATGGAGTGCTGTCTGTCAGAAATACCAGATGGCCAGTCAAAGATGCCTTGAACACATCCATATCATGATTCAAATTACTATGATAACCAAAATTCTGCTTTTTTCTTCTAATTACAACAGTAAATGTGTATTTCAATTGATAAATGATTAAATCTGCATCAATTAATGAAGTACATTTCAGCTATGATAATGTTGACACCGTGATGACCGGCATTAGGGGTTTGTAATACTATGCTGGCAAAAGAAATATGTTTTTCATTGTGTGGTGTTTTTTTTTGCAATTTTGTCTCCGTTGTTTATAATTGAAATATTTGAATTTTGAAGCATCTTCTTTGGGTGTCATTTGATCCCTGGCCTCCTTGCCAGGTGGAAGGAGACAGATTGCTTTCATTTCTAAATGCAATTATATTTTATTATGCATTACTTCCCCTGCATCCTCTGAGGATTCATTCATAACCTCATATCCTCTCCTCACATCCACGTGGGCCTGTACTCAACTCTGCTGGCTTTTATTTGTCTTGATGACAACAGGCCAGTTTAATTAAAATGTAATTTGTTGCCCATGACAACTGGTTTCTGACATTTCACTTATGTTTCCATGCTGAGCTTATTATCTGGAGCGTTTTGCTTGGCATTTTTAGGCTAAAGAGTGGTATCTCCTAAAAAATACAGCCAAGCCTTCATTTACACTAAATGTCAGGGTCAAGTAAGTGTCATCAGGATTTGTCCAAAGTGATAGTTTGTCAATATATACAAAAGCAATTATTGGTCTGAGTCGGAACGATTCTGTTGAGTGAGACTCCTTTAAATGAGTTTAACAGCCCCTCTAATGAGTGAATCTCATCTCCTGTGTGTGGGTTTTTTGCTCCATTTCTTCTGTTGAGTAAAATACGATCCAACTTAGGAAAGTTGCCTGCTGTCTTATGTTTAACGTCATTACACACTTTATTTAGTTTTTTTCCGCAAAACATTTACACATTTCTTTTTAGTAGTAGTAGTAATGTTTTTTTACTACATTCTTTATACCTTTATAGCTGGTAGTTTAACAAGAATCACAGTATTTTAACTAATATTTCCTTCTCAAGTCCAAAAGTATCAAGGTTGTTAGCATTACTGTATGATGTGTAGTAATGATGGTGGTTCTGCGGGGGGAAAACAGCTGCCTTGAAAAGGCATAACATATAACTTCTCAAGCATTTTTTTTTATTCTTGCAATTAGGATATATTGTTTTATGTAAAGATTGTGTGCTTTTAATATTTATGCTTTCTGTCATAATTAAAATCTTTGTTCAGCTCAGAGGCTGTTCTACATTTGCCCACCCAGATGAGAAAGAAAGAGGAAAAAGGGTTACATGCCCTTTGTGGAATTGACTGGGGGCTTTTATCTAGGGACTAGGCCTCAGTAGGCCTGGGGCCTCACGCTCCATTAGAAGCTGACAGAAGAGAGGGAATGGGAGCAGTAGCCTGCCAAGGCAACCAAAACACTCACATGAAAGGAAAACAAAATTAGACTTTCTTTATTACAGAACTGACAAGTTTGATGGGTTTTGAGGCTGAGAGAGGCAGAGATTAAATAAGCAATATGCGACAATATTACTGGCATTATTATCCAATAAAGTGGCCACAAAATTATTTTTTTATTCACAAGCATGTTTAGGAAATTAAAATGTAAGCCTACATTATGTTAATGTTATGTTAATTATGTTACATTAGGGTATGTTTTAACTGCACACCAAGACATTTTTGTGGTTCAGTTAAAAGGACAGCCTACTCCCTGAAACATATATGCATATTAAAGTACTTAATAAGTGCTTTTATATGCATTTTTTTAACTTTGCGTATAAAAAAAGAATACTTTGTTTAAATGTTGCAGCTCCATTCTTTGTAATTCCTGCCAGATTTGGCAATCAATTTATATACATGAAAGCGCTCCAGTTGAAGTGGGAGCGTCAAATGCGCATGCGACACCATGGAAATCAAGCCAGAAGAGAGATCTGGAGCTGGCTGAAGGGGATTACCTTGCATTTGTGCAGTATTCATACAAAAATAAATTGCAATTATCAGATAGGATTCAGATATTATACGGATTAAATTGCATGGACTGATGTGATAATTTTAAGTGGTACTGCAGCTGAAATCTAAGTTTCTCGTTGATAAAATATCGTTTTGTAACATTCACAAATAATCTAATGTACTGGGGCCCACCACTACTGTACATATAGACCTTTGTTTCCTAGATAAGTCAAAATTAGGACACAAGTACAATAACGTTAATGGCGCAAGAGTGTCAGCTACCTGTTAATGTGTCTACTTGGACTCATTCATTCACCTGCCTCAATAGCATTTCCATTTGTTGCCAATAGCAAAACAAGGGTGCTGGTGCACAAAGTGGCAAAGCATAGCTTTTCTAAATTAAACATTATGTTTAGGTATAGGAAGAGAACAGAGAGCCTTAACATTTTGTGAAATAAATAAGGAAAAACACTTTATTATGTGTGACTTAAGGGGAAGCTGCTTATAAATGTGTGTATATGATACCATATGCCAAGTATTTCATATACCCAGATTTGAACACTTGTTTATTTGTTCTTGCGGTGTAACCATTTTCTTATCCACATGATTTATTGTTGCACAAGCGTAACATGTTTAAACAAGAAAAGACAGGAGAACCTGTGATGGGTTTGGATCACCAAGATAAGTATCCACAGAGCCAGGCTTCCAGCCAGAAAGTTCTTTATGGATAATCCTGCCCTGAAAAGATAGTCGATTCCAGTAATACAAGCCAAATATGATCTATGCCATTTCTTCTGCCAGGTCTCCCTTCTTCAGACATGCCACTGCTTAAGCATACTACTGATAATGTAATGTAATGTTCTGTGCACCTGTTGGCCGGTTTAATCGCTAAAACAAACACATCCATGTAATGAGTGACAACGCCAACTCTTACAAGCATCAGTGTGTTCCGAGTGCAGCTTTGTGTCAGTACAGCTGCTTGTGGTTTGTTTGTGTCGTGTACAGACAAACAGAGCAAACCGCATGCTGCAGGTTTACTTTCAAAGATCCTGTGAGGTTATAGGCAAACTGTTGCCAGAATACCAGCCTCCTCTGCATCCCATCACACTACTGTACGTTCTTTGGATTTGTCTTTATAGGCCACTGACGCAAGACTTTAGATTTCAGTGAGGTGATTCACAATAGACAATATCTGATTAAAATATATGATTAAATTAAATACTTTATTGTAGATATATTTAGGCCTGGACTTGCTATATGCTTTCTGAGCTGAACGTCAGTACACCTATTTACAGATTTCTCATCCAGCTTGGAAAATGGCCGATGTTCAGTCTGGTACTATTGTTTTATATTTGCGTGTGTCGGGATCGTCATTTACAAAAGCAGCATTTTTCACAACTCAGATTTGTTGTCTCTCCAAGCGATCCAAATCTGTTCTGTATACCACAGAATACAAAGGGTTAAATGTTATCCATTTTAATTTTGCTGTCCATCTGTCCAGCATCTGGAGTCCAACACTCGGCCCACACAGCAAAAATTTGGACGGACCCCCCAGAAGAGGGGGTGAGCAGGTCACAGGGAGAGCAGCGGTTAAGGGAAGTGTAGGATAAACAGGGCGTCCGTCCAAAGAACAGACTCACAGGTCTGAATGGTCACTGTCCCCCGTCACCAGCATCTGCCTCCTGTTTAGACAGGGTGCGTGGGGGAGCCGTGTAAACAAGAAACAAGCTGAACCTAAACAGGATGCAGGAGATGCTCAGCATCTCATATTGAGGGAAAATAAGAATTGGGGCACAATATCAGTATCTACTTCCACAACCGGTCCAGAAACGTTTTACTCACCAGCATGAGAGACCAAGAAAACTGCAACTGAAAGAAGGGATTGCTTTTTCACCCTGCACACGTAAAGAACCACAGTTTATGAGAGCATACCTCCCAACTCGCCCGCATTGTGGTCAATGGTGACCAGAGGATCTCCCCTGACCATCCCACTAAGCTGCCAAGTCAATCAAACAACTGTGCTTTTGCTGAACCTCATGGTCTATTGAAAACAAATCGCTGGGATTTCATATCCCAGTACTCGCACTCAATAGATTGTAAGGTGTATGCAAACACTAAGGTCTGTGCCTACCCCCTCCTCTTGCCAAACCGCATCACCTACTTTGTCTACAAGTAATTTTAGGTTTTATATCAGGGTCTGGTATATGTTTATTATTATTATTACTATCTTTTATTGATATAGCGCCAACAATTTACACAGTACTTCTTACAGTGCATAAGTGACAAAACTAGAATTTACAGACTAAGACAAACTGCTACATTAGGTAAAGAGTGCCCTGCCAGCGAGTTTACAATCTAGAGGGAATGGAGTGTAGAATAAAGTAAGGTATATAGATGGAGGTGGGAATTGTATTAGTGGCAGATTCTAGCTGCAAAGATTGCATGCTTAATATTTGTAGTATCTTTGTTCACAGTTCTGTTTAGGTCAGTGAAGTAACAGATTAGAATACCAATTTAAAAGTAATCAAGCTTTATTGATCTTGATATATATCTCATACATGTTAGCTCCAACAATGCAGATTTTTTAGGGAGGTCAGGGGTTCTGCTAAACTCTTATAAGATCTGGGCTTGAGTCCATAACAAACGTTAAAAAAAAACTTTAAAAACTACCATACATGGACCCTGCACTCATCTCGCAATACTATACATCCTCAATGCATTCACTATGCAAACGCCACTCACACCCCACAAACCCTAAACATACTATACATGCACATACATCAGGTTAACATACACCGTGATTACAGGCAGAGCTCGTATCATCTGATAAGCCCACTTGTTTAAAGTGCATTTATAGTACTCCATAAGCCCCCTCCCCCCACAATGCCTTTCAAAAAATGTAATTTTTCTTTTCTATATCTTAGTGTGGAAATTTTGGCTCACCCACAGAACAGAGATTAGATCACAAACTCTTCAGAGTAATGATTCTTCACAGCTGCATATAATGTGTATACTGGCAGTATTGTAAAAAATAATAATAATAAACCCCCACCCTTGAAGGTCCATTCCTTTGCATCCTGCACTCCCGCTGAATGGAATAAGGGAAGAGTCTTCTTGGAAAATACTGCGCTGTGTTGTGCTTGGACACAAAACCCTTGTAATAACGATGCATGCGGAGTGCACTGTATGTCCTTCCTTTCACATTTCTTAAGAACCTTATAAAACATGCCTGAATGTTAACCTGTTCAGTGCAGTCATATAGCAGTTAAACTTAAGGAACATACGGTAAATTCATATTTGTTTGGGGACCTGCTGAATGCATGTGATCAATGAATGCATAGTCTATGTAATACAGAGATACATAGTTTATCAAAACTAGCTCTGGCTGTATAGTATTGTACTAAATCTAATTTTACTAAATTATGATGTAAGATAATGGTAGGAAAGTGAGTAACGTTAGAAGGTGCCCTTGCCATATTGTGGCCTATAAGCCACACGTTTCTAACAATGCACCATCTACTTTATACTAATTCTTCACCCACATAGCATTTCATTTTAGGGCAAGGAAGAGCCCCTCTAGTCTTTCTATGTCTAAAATGCTTGAAAAGTACTCTCAGCCTCGATGTCGACTATCACATCACTTATTGAATACAGGTTATCCCACATGTTTAAATATCACTGGATTTCTCCTTGCTGCAAGAAGGTGATGACAAATTACCAAGATGAAGTCCAAACCTGGAATTATGCATAGTTTAGAATGGTCATTTTTGTATATCGTATGTCTTTACCACATATAGTGCCCCTTTCTTCCCCTTTTTGTGACAAGTTGATAGCTGGGTGAGAACCATGTCTCAGTGAACAAAAAAATATGCAAGTCTATCAAGACAGCCTTGAGGAGCTGTAGAGCCAGCCTTGGACTCAAAGTCTTTTATTTCTGGGGCCTTAGTGCAGAGTTTTGTTCATGACAACATCTGTGTCAACGAAATTACTATTAATTACGAAATTAGTTCATGCTTATATTGTAGATGGAGATAGCTATGTAAGTCCTGTAGTGTAGATATAACAGAAATTAGTATTACAGTACAAAATAATACCTTTTTATTGGACTAACATTCAATTTTAAGGACGAGCTTTCAAGAGCATCAACCTCCATTTAATGAGTATTGGTTATGACTTGATAAAGGGAAGTTGATACTCTTGAAATCTTGTCCTTAAAATGGGGTATTAGTCCTGTACAAAGATATTATACTGTACTGCAATGTTCATTTCTTTTACACCCATGGTTGTTTTGTGTAAACTATTGTTACCTTTCCCATCTAAATCAGTTATCCACACGTTTTTATTCCTCTGGGCACTTTTGAGAGTTTATCAAAGTATATGAAGCATCAATCAAAAACCAGGCCCATTTTTTCCTGCACAAATAGATAAGGATATGGAGCATCTCCAATGTAGATAATGTGTTCTTTTCTTAATTTAATATAGTGTACAGTACATAACCTGATGATTATCCTACCTGGGAACTCTAGAGGTATTGCCTGGAGTCTCTGAGTAAAATACTGCATTCCCATGTCTCCGGGTCAGTGTGGAATTTCTAATGGGAGTAGCATTTAGTCAACTGGATCCCCACTCCATTGCCTTCCCACTCCCATTCATCTTTAAGATATCTGGGGTAGCCTTGCCCCTTGTGTAGCTATCTCCTGGCAATGAGTATGTCTGGCTCCGCCCTCTCAGCAAGCCGCTCCTCCCAAAGAGGGAGGGCTCCGGGTAGTGCGATATTGGATGTTTTTTATTTGTATCAATGTTTAAATGACAACAAACATGTCCTTTAGAGTGGTACACACATTAAAAATAACTTTATTATCCTTCCTGGGGTTCAGGGATTACTTAATCTAGCGTTTTGGATTTAATACATGCTATTATGAGAAGGTAATAATTATAGAACAGTTAATAATAAATCAATTAATAATAATACATTACGGAATTTGTTTATAAAATGGAGCAGCCTCAGCTAGACAGATTAAAATGAGTGTGGCAGATTTTTAACTTGAATAATGAATAATTCCACCTTTGTCCCTAAATCCTTTCCTTAATATCTCAAACAAGGAGAGGCTGCCCCCAGGGTATTCAACACACATAAATACAAACATCTTTCAAAAAGCAGTATGTAAGATAAATCCAAAACATAGACTTTCTGAAGATTGAGAACCATTAGCTACGTCAACGGCTGGAACTACAACCAAGCGAGGGATGAGTTATCAGCTTTCTCTCCTGGAAGAATCTCAGCCAAGTCCTCTGACTGGTTCAGTTCGATACACCTTTACCTACAATGTGACATTTGCTCTGCTCATGGGGAGAGTACTTTTAAAAATGATGTCCATTTAGACCCCAAGGCTTCCAGTTGCTGTTGCTAGACCAACGTTGACACATTTATTTAGGAGAAGTACTATACAAGGGTTAACCTTTATCTCAGTTTCAGGGGTACATTTTGTACCCTTTGCATTTGGTTTTTCTACAGCAGTGTGTTGTGGATTCTCATAAAAACATCTGGCTATGCCTTGAGTAAAGGGCACTGGAAATGTCTGTGAATATGAACAATGGATTGAAAAGTGGATACAGTCTGTTCTTCAAGACCTTAGGCATTAAAATTAGTCTTCTGTAGAGCAGATCATTCAATTTCACATCTCTGGAAATCGTTACCAGAGATTAATATAAAATGTTTATATTTCAAATATAAAAGCCTCATGTATGTTTTTGATTGAAGTGAATTTTAAAAAAAATCCAGAATTATACTAGACTTGTGATTCTAGAAGTCTTGGATCTTGAGAGGTTTTTCACCAAGGTTATCAGTTGAAAAAATCTTTCAAAGTCGTGTCATACATTGTATACTTAAAATGTGGGAGAGATTTTGAGAATAAGAATTTTATGGTTTGCTGCACGTACCCTACTTTAAAAGGCGTATATCAAAGAAGTTATCAAAGTAATTAGTGTGAGCCATTTCCATTAACCTTTCGTACTCTGTTTACTTCATGCTGTACCTTACTTCCTCCAAGATGGTACATGTTTCCTCTCTGGCACAGATTTATGTTTCACCACCAGTGGTTTTTATTGTACTAGAAGGGTGAAAGATGTACGGAAAAAACTGAAATCAGGAAGAGCACATGTTTGGAAGGCCATCAGGTCTAAATATGAGAAAAGAACTCTACAGGAAGTAAATGTGTTAGGCACTGCAAAATCTCAAATTTTGGACCAAATTGAACTTTGAATCAATCACCCACCCCTACTTCAGTCACAAAAGTACCCATATTAAATATCAACTGTACAACTCACCTTTTCTTTCCCAACAAATGTCTATTTGCCCACAGCTGCCCCCACTCGGTCGGCATCTGCTCCCCATAAAACGGCGTCATGTCCCGGCACTCCATGTCTGCAGGTATGCAGTGCCTTCTTATACACTCTATGGAGTGCAGGGGCGTAAACCACAGGGCCGTGGTGAAAGAATTGCCCCAGTGCCCCCAACTTCACAGCTGAGCTGTGCCATAATTGCCCCCAAACAACTTCCCTGTGCCTTCTTCGCCCCTTCTCTACCCTTCAACATACACTCTGACATACATATGTAGACAAGTGGAGTTTGTACACACAAATTACACACACATATTCATACTCACTATCACACACATATAAATTAATTCTAACACACTAAATCTCACTCACTTATACATCCATGCTCACACATACACACAATTACACATCTATGCTCATACACACACAATTACACACACAATTACACATTTATGCTCTCACACACATACACAATTACACATCCATGCTCACAGCCACACAGTTACACATCCATGCTCACACACACACAATTACACATCTATGCTCACATACTTACATACATTCTCTGACATCCCCCTGTACCTGCCTCCCTAGGCCTAGTCGGTCTAGACCAGGAGACATCACTGAGTGCTGAGTCAAATGTTTGTCACAATATCAGAGACATATTTGCGCAAGTACTGTATTATCAGTTTATGGGGATGTATGGGAGACTGGAGTGTCCCTTTAAGCATTATATAAGACTCAGCAGTATTAAAAACATGAGCTTGGCTGTAGGTCTAGGTTAAGTCTAAGGTTCATATTTTGCTCTGCAATTTTTGAGATTAATTACTAATATGTTTCATACAGGGTTGTATTTGGCATTCAGCCACATTGTTATAGAGTTCAAAGTCATTTAACTCCCAAAACTAAATGATGTTGCCAAACCGATAGAAAGCCGATTACTATCTTCTCACAATTAGGCTGCAGCTATTTAACATAATGACAAATTAAAGTATTTATTTTCTCAACAAAACAAAGAACACATTCTATGATTTCATGTTAAGTATTCACCTTACATTACATGACATTTATTGATAAAGCGCCGGCAGGTTCCAGCAGCGCTGTTACAGTCAGTAGAACAATTTCACATAAGAAACACATACAATAACAAACTGGTGCAAAGGAGAAGAGGGCCCTGCTCTTGCGAGCTTACAATCTAGTTGGTGGTTGCCCCGTGCGCATGTGCAGCAAGCACTGATTTCAGTTGGAGTGGCTTAATGCTACTGATTGGCTGCTTCAACTTTTTTATCCTGATGTATAGAACCATTTCTATATATTTAGTGTGTTACCCCCGCCCCCCAGCACCTTTGCTTTGCAGTAGATGCTTTCCATATTGCGCAAGTACGAGATACTTACCGCCATCAAGTTCCAGAGCTGGTTTGCGCAAGATTTATGGGAAGTCTAACCAGACTCTCGACCTTCATGCACATTTGTGGCTCCCATTGATTTAAAATAGAGCCCCTCCCTGCCTATGATTGACCTCCTTAAGCAGCCAAAACTGGCAGGAATTAGTGAGAGCTGAGAGGTGGTACATCTGTTACAGCAGGTAAGTGTTCTTTTAACCAAAACAAATAGTACTTTCGTATTCGTTCATGTTTGGTGAGGCTGTCTGGGGTAGCAGACTGTCCCTTTTGGTCATGAAAAGGGACACTGTTTTGAATTATACACCCCTAGGCACAAACATTACTAATTTTCAAAACAGGTTCATGGGATACTGCATTGGGTGACATTTGTCCACAAACGCATACATAAAAAGACATGTAAAAAATGACCCTTCATTTTTACTGCCAAATTCCATTAATATACCATTGGCATCTGGGATATGTCCATATGACCTATATGACCTGCTTCTTTCCTGCCCAGGAGCACCATTTGTTTTGGAGATTAATAACTAACAACTGTTCAAACGAGGGTCAAAGTATCAGAGACGCTTTGTTGAGGAAATCATTGTGGGGGGAGCAGCAACGGAAGCTCAGATGTTCCATAGGTAAAGGAATATGTTTTATTAAAAATGGAAGGGTTTTATTGTGATTTACAAAGTGCCAACATATTCTGTCGTGCTGCACGTAGAGTGTAACATTACAAAAGAGAAGTAATGGGGGCTTTACTCATTGAACCTTACACTCTATAGGGAGTTCAAGGCTATCTGACATCGAAACACTAGATAAACTTGACTTTTAGGACAATGCAACACACTTTTTTTGTTATTTTATTTATATAGCGCCATCTGCCAGCTGCACAGTGGGCAAACATGGCACAACAAGTAATGCATGACAAACCAATTTGGGTTTATGGAAAGAAAAAGTGAGGTCCTGCTTATATTCATATGTAATAAAATAGCTAAAAGAAGTTAAAGCTTTTATTAACCTGTTCCCGCTGTCTGAGGAAGTACTGGTAGGTCCTTAGAAGCTTTGACAAGACTCCCCTTAGGGTGTATCATATTGAGTAAAGGGCACTGGAAATGTCTATGAATATGAACAATGGATTGAAATGTGTATAAAACAGTCTGTTCTTCAAGATGTTGGGCATTAAAATTAGTGAACTATTGTATCAAGATGCAGCTGAACAAGTTTGACAGCATTTCTCTGCCATAACATATACCCTGTGCAATAAAAAATTTTTTGGCAGTGACTGGTGGCCAAATGCATACCTCCCAACTTCTACAGGCGAAGTCTGTGAGGTAGAGCCTCACTGGCAGCTCTACGCATGCACACTATGCATTCACCGGTGTCCCAGACACTGGAGAGTGAAATCGGGACCACAGGACTGCAGTCCTGAATCCCACTGTCCCGTCGAGCTCTACCTCTGTCCAGACCTGGACTGGCTATCTGGCACACTGGGCAAATCCTACATGAGCATAAAAACTCATACGGCCAAACATATCCATCCGTCTGCCGCGCTTACATCAGAAGACTGCTGGCCTTAAAGTGCTAGGGCTGCCTGATCATCCCCAGTCCACCCCTGATGGAGTCATGGGCACCTTTCTTTGGAAAGTACACTTTGTTATTAGTATAGCAAAAGGGGTGGACACAGGTATCAAGCGATACAAGTCTTGACCTTTGCAGACAACACAGCTGAAACCTAGCAGACAATAACTGGACAGTGTTCAAGAACACATTAACACACCTTGGAAAAGTCCATTTATAACTCTGTGTGTAACCATTCACTTGTCCACTTTTGTCCTCAGGCTGGTAATAGCATTATAATTACTTGACAAAATACAAAGACAGAAGATCTGCCTGTAGAACAGAAAATTCTGCAAATATGAAGTGACACACCATTTTATTATGTTTGCTTAAATAAAAGCATATGTTACAAACAGGCAAAATCAGTTTGTGAAATGTGTACTCTGTTTCACTTTTAAAAAGTGATAAATGATAGCAATTAATTTAGACATGAAGATTAAATAATATATATTTAGCTTAAAGGAAAAGAATAAACTTTATCACCCTGTATCAGGCCTGGACTGGCCACCTGGCTTACCGGTGGACATTGCTCTATACCCGATCTGGACCTCCAGTGTGCGGACAGTGGCTGGGCGCTAGGTGGGCATAAAGGAGGGAGTAAAGGAAAGTGTGTTAGGGCAAGTGTGTCTGTAAAGGCAGGTAAGAGTGTGGCATTTAACGATCTACTGAGTCTAAAATGAAAAAAACCTACTCATCGATATAACTGCATATTTTGTTCTGCTATAAAAAGGTGATTAGATGAAGGAACAAAGAATACAATCCTCCCTAGAATTTGAGCGATTCATACCTATTAATGGGGAGAATGTTAATTAGTATTACAAACAACATGTTAATATGACACCTTATATAGACAATACAAATAAGAGTGTCTTGTACTGCTTCATAAAAAGGACAAACGTAAAGAAGTTGTTGAAGTTGCAGTGAAAGGGAAGGAAAATAAGGTTCTACGGGGGTGAGAAAAAAATAAAGCCTAGTGAAGAAAAATTGAATGACAAAAGAGCCATCGGGAGCATGAATCCGGTAAAGGCTGAAGGCTGGGCATGGAGAAATCCTGGTAGGGAGACATGAAAGTATCGAAATAGAGAATAAGAACAAGAGTGCGAAAAGAGATAATCTAAGATTAATTGTGGAGAAGAAGAGATCAACTCAATGTTTCAACTTTCTGTATTTATATATAACTTACAACTTACAAAGTACTTAACCAACAGCATTGTGTGTGTTTGTGTGTAAATTTGAATAAAGGTGACATGCTTTCAAGTATCCATCCATTAATGGTTTCTTACTGCTGGTCCCCATGCAGGGCAAGAAGAATCGCTTTGTGGAAGGTCTGCACAGTCTCACTTCAGATGTGCTTCATGTGATAAATTCTAATCAGATAAGCATACAGGTCCAGCAGGGAGCTGTTGGCAGATAAAAGATCTGTATCTGTATCAAGGGATCACTAGTTGTCAGTAAATTGGGTGTATTTAAATGAATGGGGATAACAGATCAGTATGAACAAGATGTGACTCCATGTGTTTTTCTGACATGAAAACAATAATGAGGTGACTTAAGTAAGATTAAAGCCCACTACCAACATAAAGAGCCGAGGGCTAAACCCAAGAGAATAAATGTAGTGAGCAAAAGACATACCTTTTCCCCTCAAGATTGTGCCTTTTGAACTATGAAAGTCTGTGGGCCTCTCTGTATGTTATATATATCACTGTGTGTTATGTCTTATATGAAAGACTAGGTAGCAGTAGCCAGATGTGAGCGTGACAATGGTCAACAGATAACTTACTCCAAGCACATTAACTAGTTTTCCTCAAAAAGTATTCACCAAAAGAGGCTACCAGTAAAATGACCACAGAAAAGATCCATTGAATGTGTAAATGGTTTGCTAATAAGTGCACATGGTATGCTATTTTTCTTATACTTTACCTGGTGAGTTCGTCACCTTGAGTGCTGCCTTAGGCTTGACTTTGGAGACTGCCCTCAGCCTCCCCATCCTCAGCCACCGTCCTTGCTTCGTTCGGCTTGACACAGCCCTCCACATACCAAATGGGCTAGTTGGGGAGATGACCGTGGTAACATGTCCATTGAGCAGTGGCCTTCTAAAATAATCCTGCTCTGAATTCAAAACGTGAAAAAAATTTGAATGCAGCTAAAAGGGGAACTGTCACCACACCACAGCTTTTAGCATAACTAGTTTCATTAATTGAAACTGCCTTTAGCATGGATCTCTTGATTGACAATCGTGTAATTATTTTGGAGGTAGTTAGCTTTAAAGTTCACCTCATGGAAAATGAGGTTGATGGCAGCCTGTGGCAGGTCAAGCATTATATGATCAATTCCCTGTCCAGATGTTCTCTCCCTTCTCTTCATCCTCACTCCTTTCACTCTCCACTCAAAGGCTGCCCCAACTAATGGAGAACAATCAGCAACTTAACAACAAGGCACAAAAAATATAAATGGAGAAACAATCATACATTTCCGGAGGAAAGACCTTTAACTCTAAGCCAAATCTCATAGAGAGAATTCCATTGGGCATGAGATTTTGTGAATCCTCTGCTTTGTGAACGTTTCTATGCGCTAATAATTTCTCTCAGATTTAGTATGAACGTACAGTGTGCGTTGGCTGTGTTCTACACCGGTGACACAATTGGTGTATTTTTCCTTTTTAGTGTGAATCCTTTCATGGTAAACTGATTTGGAGATCTGTCATACTATCAGCATCACAGTACAGAAATATTAAGGGACCTGGGCTGTCATTAGTTGGCGGTCACTAGTGGGATTTCATTAGTGTTTCTTTTTGCTCTCTCTCACACCACACACTTGTTGTGTAGGATTTTAATACACTCATCAGACTAGTGTTTTTATTTGGTTGTAATACTCTCCAGGGTCGTTTATACTCTTTCCTAATGAATAACATATCACTTAGTAGCGAGTTATATCAATGGCAGGTAGTAGGCATTTGATACCTCTTGCCATGATACACATATAAGTGGTGTTCCAACAGGTATATATTGCTTAATTATTTACTATATTGAACTGTGTGCAGGACACAATGTGCAGGACAATAACAAAGAATAGGACAGCAAACTAGTTTCACTGAAAACAAAATCTTTTCACCTTGGCCCCCGAGCTTTTCTGCGTGTAGGGAACTGACTGGGTCAGTGGTTGCTCTCTGACCCTCCATAGCAGGTCTTTTCACGTGCAGCGTGGTTACAATGTGTGCCCCACAGGCTGCAGCCTCCAGCAGAGCTATTTTCCTTAGTCCAAGAAACCCGGCCAATGAACTAGAACATCTCTAAATGACAAGGCTTCAGGGCTGAGAGACAATATAGCATAATGACACACCAGGTATAAACTAATAACATAAGTGATCGTTTACATGTGATTACCCAGAATCCTGGACTGAAGGAAGTGCACACTATTAGATGAAGTGATGCGTCACTTACCTGTGCATGTTAATTCTGTACCTGTCACTCACACTATGAATCGTTTTTTTGCAGTATTTCACAGACCAGCTAATTATTTACATATTATGTACTCTGTGCTTTACATACAAACATTATAAGAAATTTTAAGAAGAAGACTGATCCTCTTTCCTTCTGTTGTTTTTTTCATCTCTTTTCCCTCTGAGGACTAACAGCTTCAGAGCAGGAAGATCCTTGGAAAGGGTCCATTGTCAGGTAGATTTTCAGCAATCTTTAAGGCTCGCCTGGTGGCAAACATACTACAATGTATGCCTTATTAAGCTAGAATGTGTGTAGAAGCTATTTTGAGTCTATTTAAACGCATTTTTTGGAAAGAGCTTATTTGTTGTAACAGACTTAACTACGCAAGTCGTCTGAACTTACTCTGTTCTTGGTTCGTGTTTCCTTCCTGGCCTTCCTGTGTCTTGTCTGCATAGACCTGATGTGACCTCGGGACTATGCTGTTGTTGACTACCCTCACTCTGACAGCCTACAACATGGTTCAACCTACAATAGCTGCTGACTATGTTTTCGGCTTATTCTTAAGGTCTCCATCAGTTCAGGGCATGTCTGATTACATACATGTGTATGGGCAGGCATTGTGTACCTTGACAGTTCATACATTACTATTTCTATTATGGGCCTTTGTAAAGGGAATAGAAGGGTTCACTCAATTTAAAACCTAGGAGAACTATTTAGTATAGTTTCAAATTAAAAAAGTGATCATGTCCCTCATTAAGTCCTGTAAATTTAAAAACGTCTGTCATGAACGATGTCAGTGCCTGTTCATTACTTGACCTTCATCTTTGTTCTTCACAGTCACCGTTGCCTCTCTAACTAACTTATACACATCCCACACTGGCAATCTTTATCGTCTCATTTTTTTCTCTGGCTGTCCACAGAGGTCTCAAGACTCAATAGTGGATGTATCTTCTGAGTTTAGTATCTTTTTTTTGCAATGCCTTTTTCTCAATACTTTTTCATAACATTTTATTCTGGAATCTTTTGTTAGATTTCAAATCGTTAACACAACACTTCATAATCCTATACGTCACGCTCCTTGAGGATGAGCTAGTGTTTGAGTGTAACAGGAACCAAGGGTCTACTGCTGAGATCCTCTGGTCGTTATTGCTGGCACCATTCTAAGGTCCTCTGGGAACTGCCTTCTGTAAGCGTTCCGGGAAGCATCAGCCCAGAGGTAGGTGACTCTCCAGTTCTGATCACTTCTACAAAAGTGTTTTAGCTCAGTATTATAGCTACTTTCAGGGACACATGGTCCCTGCTTTTCCCACCCAATAAAGCAAACAAATGCCAATCTCATACATAGGAACTCTGTCGGTTTGAGACACAAGTAAGTTGGTGGGTGTTTTCATGCACCTGGTTGTTGCTTCTAAATAATTGTTGTCTACTCGTTATTTTGTTTTCCTACCAAATTTAAATGTTTATTTTTTTGTCTTTGATCTGTATGGGATAATACCCAGAGTTTCCAGCTGATTCTCAGGCTCTCCGGGGTAGTGTTTTATTTCTCCAGAAGCATTTTTCTATGCTCACTCAGAAGTTCCCAGGTATGCTGATTCTATACTCCTCTTCTGCTGGACACAAGAGTTCCCACCACACCTTTCCTGTTCTCCCAACACTATGTGATAGTGAGTGTTAATCGTTGTCACACTCAACTGAAGAATTTCACTTGACAAAAGCAATGCTTGCTTAAGGGGGGTGCCTTGGTGTGACAGTGACTCCCACCATTCACTGCCGACTGCACCATGATGTTCACCTCTATCGTTAAATGTTCCTGTCTCTTCGAACTTTGATGCACAGGCAAACAGGGGCCAGGATTAGCAAAAGGAAAGAGCTAATGTGAAGCTCAATCCCAGCTCTCGTCTTGCTGGAGTTTAGGCTGGGATAAGGGGTGGCTGAGCCCATGAAAACCATAATGGGATGTATATTAATGGTAAGCCATTAAGTAGTAGGGGGAGTATACTGAGGGTATGGTAGCAGGCAAATGCTTTTTAGGGTGTTCTTCCTTTTCTGCATGTTTTGTGTATATTAGTAGGTCTTAAAAACACACCTTAGGGTTAAGTTCCCCACCTAGCACACAACTGCCTCAATAATGGTGTCCAGAGAGTGTTTTAAATAGCCAGAGAGTCTCAGTGCGTTAAAGGGCAGTGCAGTCCCACTAATTCAGCTCCGCGGTAAGCAATATGGCCATTTCAAATTAGATAGGACTCAACTAAATTGGGGTCCTTTGATGTAGTGGCGGGCTTAGCAAAATATATATAGTGATTACGAATCCCCAATATTTATGCTTTATAAAGGTGCTTTTACATAGTATTTGGTGGGTGTGCACTAATTTTGTGCTTTGTATGTATATATTAGTCAATTCGGCAGCACCCCAAAATCTGAATGTATATGACTTTTAGCTTGTCCTTTTCTGTATTATTTGGGGGAGGGTAATTTATACTATAGGATATCAACTGGAGCAAGCAGAAGGTTAGTCTGAGAAACTAGCTGGCCAAGTTTAATTCACTAACCAATTATCCTAATCCTCTAGCCCCACCTATTTCTCCCTACCATACAAGCTATCTTAGCCACCAACCCATTGTAAGTAATAAAACCCACGGGGGCTACTCACTATGCTACCTAATGCCAGTACTAGGGTGGGGGACTGTGAGGGCATCATGATGGCACTCTTTCATTTCTTCATCTACCCCATTTCTTTAGACACCATCTCTATTTAATCACCATTTTTTTTTCCATTTTACAAGCCATATACTGTGTCCCATGCTTTTTTGGGCAACTTCTTAATATCTGCTAACCGGTAAGTTTTGACTAACATTGACTTAGAGTAGGTAGGTGTGACTTTAGGATACTCATGATTGCAGGGCCATAACAAAATATGACACAACTAACATCTAACACAACTTATAAAAATACAAATTATGCATAAATTAAGGAAGGCGCAGAAATATACATTTGCGGAATCTGTGTCACATGTATTGGTTTCTGCCCTTCATCTTCTAAGGGTTTTCTTAGACCAAACAGCTACTCAATCAGCTAATATGGTTACGCCAGCCCTGACTCTACCCTTATTTGCTTTAATATGTTACCTATTAGTGGCAAAGGGTTGACCAAGAAAATATATTTTATGCTGCTTTAGTACCGAAAGGGTTAAATGGTTTCATTAGAAGGCATTAGTTCAATGTCAAGCCTTGAGGTTTTGATTCAATAAAGACACTAGCTACTTGAAGAGAGAGAATAGAATGATGCTCCTTAACTGCAATGAAGATGTTATAGATGTTAATATGCAATGCAGTCACACAAGCACACGATCAAATATCACAGGAGCTTTCATTGCCCGAAACTTGCTCTACACGCCTCAGCTCTCCTTCCCTTCTCAGGTGTCTTGTATTCAAGCACATATCAGGGTTTTAGGTTTCTTGGACCCCTCATTCCTGCTTCCCAACCCCCACTAGCTATGCCTGTTTGGTCCCTAGGGATAATCTGGATTTAGACTCAATAGAATAAAGACTTTAATCTGTTTTAAAGTGCCTGTAAATGGATGTGCCATGGATCCCTTAAGGTGTAAACTGTGCACGTGAATATGCAGCAATTATTTAATATTATCCTCCCGTAACGACAAAGAATTGCGAGCAACATTTCAGGAAACTTCAAGGGACGGTGTTTCCAAAGCACTAGTCACAAGAACATTCAGTGTGTATCAGCCACATGGTCCGTTCATTTATGTTAAAATTACACATGCAGAATGTGTTGGTCACAATTCTTTACAGTTTACACTGGTCAAAGGGATACCAAGCAAATGGTATTTATAGTGCGTAGAATAGTTACAGAAAAACCCATTGCAAATTGGTCATAGAGTCACCATGCCTCATTACAACCCTGGTAGGATGGAAAATCTTAAACATCTAAATCTGGGTCATTGGATCTCCGGGATAACATATCTGATTCCTCCACCCCTGCAACTGCTTCATCGGTTTACTCACCACCGACATTGTCTCCACAACCCCTAGCAGTAGAGATTGAAAACTAAAATAGTAGCAGTAGATGCAACCCTATCACAGTGGAATAATGACTTAGAAGATATGGCGGTGTAACTCCATGAGGAAGTAAAAATTTGTGCCTCCAAATAGTTCACTTTAATATGGAAGCTGCTTCTTGACAAAGCATTTGCTTCAATCTGTGGTTTCTGCCAAATTTGAGGGTCCATAACAAAGTAAGCACTTACCATCTTAACAGACCTCAAGAGGAAAAAAATGGTGCTGGAAATAACTGCTTTACCCCAATACATTTGTTGCTTTAATTTTCTTTTGATTATATAACGATTATGATAAGAAAGAGTAGCTGTGTTAGCCCAAGAGAACATTTGAGTATTTAGTTGATACATTTTATTGGGTCAACATAGAAACGAATGTGACTTCCTGGACCTTAATGACAGACCTCAGTCCCTGACGGTCAGGCAGGGGCAAGCTGGCCCAGGAGGCAACTGCATCCTTAGGCCAGTCCAACATTTTTCAGACAGGGCTATCGAACTCAGACAGGCCTGCTCATGGAGGCAGGGGCACACTCACATAATGTGACCCCTCGATAATAGTGTGGCCGCTCACACAGTATACAACCACATAAAAAATGCTCTGGGCAAGGTAAGGATGTTAGGTGTTATGGTTTGAGTGAGATATGCGATGATGTGACGTGATAGAGTGAGGTATGAGAAGTGTGATGGTGTGGTGTGTAATAGAGTGAATTGTGAGGGTATGAGGCATGATATGAGGTAACATGGTGCGAGGTAGTGGCAGGCGGGCATTTGTCCCAGGCCAATCCAAAATTCTTCAAGCGAGCCCGCCTAAATCATACTGACCCTATCATGGAGCCGGGAGCACAATGGGCCACACCTCGTTACTTGACCCCACGGTAATGTTTATGTGTGTATTAGATTCTCTATGTGTAAATGTGAGTGTGTGATATGTTAGTTACTGGGGGGACAGGGTCCTGGGGGCCATTCAGCTGTACCTGACCCCAGTGCCAGCCCTCCCCTGGTGTGAGGTATGATGGTGTGAGGTGTGATGGTGTGATTGAATGAAGCGTGATAGAGGTGCAAGCTGTGGTGGTATGAGATGTGATAGAGCGTTGTGTGAGGTTTAATGTGTCATAACAGAGTGGGTGTCATAGAGTGAGAATATTACAGTGTGAGTGTGGGAGTATGTGTTACAGTGCATATGTAAATATGTAAATATTTGTGAATGGTTTTTTTTTTTGAGTGTGTGTTAGTGTGAGCATACGTGTTACTTAGTGGGGTGGGGGGGGGTTTGGCTTTACCTGCCCCTTGTTAATGAACTAAAAAAACTAGTTCATTAAAAACCATTTTAGCCCCAAGTGTCCTACCGAAACAAATAAAAACACAAAACCCCCAGATGTTTATAGGAAACAAACCAAATGGGTTTCACAAGTGTGGTTTTTGCAAAATGTGCATTTTTTTACCCCAAAAAACTAACCAATTTATAGGTAAAATAACATACACTATTAAACATTTTATAAATTGTCTCACAAAAAATATAGTATACCTACTAGAATGTGGGTGCGGCCTACAGTATGTGGGTAGAACGATAAGACCCATGAAGGAGAGGGTATTGGAACATCTTGGAAATATAAGGAATAAAAACACCAAACACAGTGTTCCTAGACATTGCAACACATGCCCAAAATACTCTATAGAAACCTTAAAAATCATGGGTATTGATTGGGTGCCCCCCAATTGGAGAGGTGGCAGTACGGTAGACAATTTGTCCAAAAGGGAGACAGAATGGATTTTTAAATTAAAAACTTTTAAAAAAGGTGGTCTAAACATGGAGCTAGACATATTGACATATATGTAACGCATATACACACCATCATGCATATGTACATGGACCACCATATATAACTTTATCAATAAGGGTTATACGTATATAATTGCATCAATAAGGGTTATACACACTTTTCAGATATTTTTAAAAAAACAATATGCACTTTTTATTTTATTATGCAATAGTGGTATATAATATTGAACGTCAAGAGATGGAAAAATAAATAAAGAACAGACATCATGAGAATGATAGTTAAAAAAGTTTTTTATTCAGTAGTTTTTAAAATTCATTTATTTAAAATTCATTTTATTTGAAATATCTTAAGTATTGCAGAATTTATTTTATTTAAAATCATTTTTAAAATTCATTTAAGATGTGCATAATATAGAACATATATACAAGGCTCTCCTTTTTATTAGTATCCTTTCCAGTTCTCTTAAACCATAAAAAGGCACTCCATGCTTTATTATACATAGCAAACCCACCACCAAGTCACTTGAACACCCACCATTAGGGTTATATTCCCCCCAGGAAGTGTAAACGAGATGAATAACACCCTTTATGCTCCAGAAAGATGAAGGCCGGTTCCTAAGGAAAGAAACAACAAAACAAAAACATCAAAACATAGTTAGGTACTTCTTTATACCTACCAGATGTGGGTATTTATTCCCCCTTACTTATATCTCCGATCGGCATCCAAATATCACATACATTGATTTATTCCTTTTCTCTCCCGCATACGGCTTTTTAATCAAATCACCAACACTGATCACGGGACAATGGGATAACATAATAATAATTGGTACAAAGTTTATCTTGTCTCCTCGAACATTCCGTTCTAATTTATTTTTGGTTTCCCTTTTTTTTGACCCCACACTTACGCATGGTAGAGGGGTTAATCATCAGTATAGAGGATATCAGCATTAGTTAAATCGCTACGTATCTTCGCTATATTATATTTAAATACCGAGCAGGTGATCGTAGAGCACTACACCACGAAACCGCCGTAAGATCAAATGAATGAATATGTTCCCCTACCTTTTTCTCGGAGTTCCGTGGAGAGCCTGAAGATCCATCAGCTGACGGAACGACGATAGCGGACGTATTGACGTCAGACGCCGGCAGATGAAGATGGCGCCAAATATGATTTAAAAGGACCATACACCAACAATGAAGATACTCCTGATGAAGCCGTGGATACGGCGAAACGCGTTGAGGACTTGCTAGAGCTCTTTTTAAAGTTTTTTACTGGACTTTTTTATTTATTTGTCATAACATCCTTGTTGGATAATTGTTTAAATAGTTTTTATTTTGGCTTATAGCCTTAAATAAATAGTACATTTTATTTTTACCATATTGTGGATTCCCATCATTCTCAATACTGAGAGCAGCTCCATACCAGCAGACCATTGAAATTCAGCAAACACAGAGTCGTTGGAGGAGTAGAGGAAATTCACTTGGCGCATACGGGTATTACACCCCTTCAAAAAGTGTAAGTGTACTTCTATACTTGCGTGTCACAGGAATTGTTTGATACTACACCATTGTAGTCCCCACCTGTCTTGTGCTTTTTTGCATATACACGCCACATATTTACTCGGAGGATTGGATGTTTTAAGAAGCCTGAACACTTATATCCATTGTGAGTGCATAATATGGCTATATAGTGTGAAAATTTTGTGCATAATACTACACAATCATTGTTTTCTCTTTTTATTTTTTATTTTTTATATATTTCACAACCGGTATACACAAGCGCCCCCTAGCGATCTTTGCCCCTTGTACCAGAAGAGGCCAGCTCTTCCCTGCGGTCGCGGTATCCATCTGGGTATCCTTGAAAACCTGGTTGATAGGGTCAACCTACTACTATAACCTTCATTCCTACCTCTCTAAAGTTTACCTGGGATTAGCCATGCCCCTACATTTGGCTAGCCTTGCCCTCTGATTGCAACAAGACCTCCAAGAGAGGGGGCTTAAAGTCACCAACCATGGGAATTCCCTAGATATATTCAGGGCTGAACTTTACATGTGTTGATCAGCAATATGTGTTTTGGTCAAAAATGGCCAATTTTGGCCAAAATTTGGTCAGCATACTGGTGCCCAGCTCTATGAAGCTTTGAAAAACAAACAGGAGGGAATACATCACAGTCACACCTTTGGAAATGTGTGCATTGAAATATACATATAGGTGATCATGGGCTTACTTATATGTACTTGAAAGAATAATTACTCATCCAAAGTAATCATCAGACTGTGAGAAAATAACTCCATGTGATCTATTGTTATACTAAGACTATTTGTAAAGCAGATAGATTTTTAGACATTTTGATAAGTTAAGAAAGCAATGTTTTTTATCACCGCTTGATGACTGGACACATTTTTGGAACAATTTATTTCTCCCTGCCTCATAAATCTAGATCATGGCTTTTTGTGTAAATAACTTTTTTTTCCTTTTCCTGTCTATCGTTAGTTTTAAAGTATTTTAACTTTTGGGACTATATTAGGTAATTTTGGACATCTGGTAATATTAATCAATGTAATCCATCACAACGGGCTAATGTACACTGCCTGTCTCCCTTGGCAATGAAGGGGTTAATGGGTTTGTGCCCTTGAAAGGGTGGTGGTACGATACCGTTTTGCATTAAACCTTGTCTGAATTAATGTGTATTTGTGTGTTGGTTTTGTATTTGCCACAATTTTGAATAGTGACTCACTGGAGAACCGCAAACTACTACTTCATATAATTACATGGATATTGTTAAGGGGCAACTGTCGCATATGAAATAATTGCTCTGCGCTTTAATGCGTATAATCGCTTTGTGGTCCCTTCAAATTTTAGTGGCGCATCCTTTTTGAAAAATGCATGATAGAACTCACAGAGTACTTTAATATGCATTCTCCTTTAGCGGGGTATAACTTTGAATAAGCATTTGTTAAAGCAGTAGAAAAACAATAAAAATTAGGGAAAGCTGGAGCACAGCGCCCTCCATGGTCCCGTTTTCACAACACTGATTGGCTGCCCAAAGTGGCCAATCAGTGGCAGGAAAGTGTTTCCATTGAAATCAATGCAAGCACTTTCTGAGCATGCAAAGCAAGCAGTATTCCGTAAGCCACATCTCTGGGAGGGCATATGATGGAGTGTCCCTTTTAATGTTCCCATTCTGACATCCACCAAAAGCATAGCAGAGACAGTTGATATTTTCTTCATTCATTTCTCATGATCCTTTTGTAAAAACCTTTTTTGGAATCCTAGTGTCAGCCCAAAGAGGGTGGCAGCTTTCCCAACGGGGAAATACCGGAGATTAATTTTAAGTTACAAGAAATCTAAATGAGAAGGGATAATGTTTAATATGTTACGTGTAGGTACAAGCAATAGGATCATGGGTAATTTGAATGAGATTTTCTCTTTTATGTAGCATTAGCATGGTTAACCAGTGTTCCATGTCTCCTGCTGCTTAAGGAAGGATGATGGCTGTTCACCACCGTATTACCATGCAGTCTCCTAATGTTCATTGACAAATTTCCATGTCGTAACCTGTGCCTCCCTCCCACCTCTCCTTAATGGATTGTTTTCTTGTTCAAAAGCCCCAAATCCTGGGGATATGAAAACTCTGAAATTCATCACACATCTCTCTGGTTTCAACACCATTAATCAACTCCTGATGAAAGGGTCATAGGCCTTGACCTATGACACCAAAGAAACTTTACAATACTCAAGGTGTGGCTGGCCCACCTCATTCTACCAATACATTCCGATCCCATAATCCATTGCGATAAGATCAAACCAGCTCCAAGTAGACGGTACTGACGTGAACGGCCACTGTAACTGATTTATCTCCAGACACCAAAGCTCTACTGTGTAATCACCACCTAAACAGTGCCACATTTTCCTGTATTGAAAACCATAGAGTTTGGCAGCAGATAAGAACCATTCGGCTTATCTAATCTGCCTATTTTTCCCTGCTTTAAAAACTGAAAACTTTATTTTTTTGTCCCAGGTCTTCTCTTATATTCATTATAGTCGTCTGTCCATGCCATGGATGTTTAAATCCCTGACTGTACTTACTTGTACCATTTCTGCTGGAAAATTGTTCAACTTACCTACTACCCCCTCTGTGTAGTAAAACTTCATGACAATAACTACATGCAGGATTCATATCACCACATATATTCCCGACTGTAAGATGGCCTTCCCTAAAGTATATTGAAAATAAATTAAACACACTTATAATTGGTATATCTATACATGTGGACTCCCAGAACCCTCAGCCACAATGCAGCTAAGGGCAGCTGTAGCCCACAAAAGCAACGCTGTCCCAGAGGTGCAGAAAGGGTGCCTTACTCATAGAAATGTGTATTTTCAACATATATTCTATTCCTGTCACATAATTATGGAATTTAACCCCTTTTTATGTGTGGATACCCGGCATCTATATGGACATCCACTTATATTGAATATGTTTATTAAGTGGTGGAGGTTTTTAAGATAACAAAGAAATTGGGTGAACACAAATGTTGGGCAATAATGAAAAGTGCCAGAAATAGGCGGATGATCAGATGGCTCCTTTAACTGCGGAAGTTTATAGAAACTGTATATTACAAGGATACATTATAATTGTAAATGCATCAAAGATTATAGATAAATGGTTTTTTTAGCCACTACCATGTGGTTACCAGAAAGAAAGTGAAAATGGGGTGAGGCTATACACCTTTACGCAAGCCGGAACATTTAAGCCACGGTTTCCGCGTATGATCGGATAGTTTGCAATATGGCTGCCGACAAGTGGATTCATGTTTGCACAAACCCCTGCAGAGGCCCAGGTGGCCAGGAATGGAGGAAAGGTGTTCAGTTTTTACAGGTTTAGAAGGTACTGGCATAGGCCTGGCTGTCAGAAGGCCTCGAAATTCGTTAGCCGGACTGACTATCTGGCAAACAGGCACAATGCTCAGTGGGCCGGTGCCCTTTGCTGCTTTTACATGAGGCTCGGGATGGGTGGAAAGCAGCCATATTCTAAGAGAGTATAAGAGAAACAGCCTCCATATCCAGCCAGAGACCGTCGGCTTTAATATGCCAGGGACTCTTTCCTAACCCAGTCCCGGCAACGACGGCTATCCGAGATAACAAAACAGGCTTTATTACCCCAACAGAGACAACATGAAACCATTTATCTTAAGGTAAACATCAAGTTGGTTTCTACGTGTTTATGTAGGATATTCCGCAGCATAACGCAGTCCAGTCCCCATATAGCAGTCATTTTCCTACTTCCGAGAGTCCTGCTGGTCTGCTCACTTATTATTATTATTGATAAGTCTTTAAGGACTCGAATGGGTATAATGGCTTTCCACACATTAACTCTTTCCTTCCTGTCTCAGTTACACTATGCACGCAGGATTAACTTTATGATGCTGCCTTAGAGTAGCCACAGTCTTAAGCACAAAGTTGGCACTTAACTCCTTGTTGTCCGTACCAGCCAATCACAAAGGTTGGCACATAAGCAAATCACGTCAATTTTCTCTTTAAACGGCCACTAATGCCCACATTGTTTTCCATATTGTGAAAGCTCGCCTCGCAATACTCTGTTGGCTTCCGCCTGGCCCGGTTGCCCCGCTCTAGTCTATTGCCATTCAAGCATTACTACTACAGTTATATATTGTGTTTAAAATGTATACATGTTCCAGGCTTCTCTAGGTTACACTATTAACACTTTGTATTAAAGTAATCAGAACTGCATTTTTGGTGTATTTTGTTTGATCAAAAAAATTAGAACATGCTGTCCGAAAAGGGCTTTGTGAAACGTCTTAAACACTTTTTATGAATGGAGGCCTATACATTACCAGACTTGCATATAAGACCTGCTGCAGAGACTTCTTGTCGATTTACTTAACGAGACAGGGATATAGGGGTTGGTTTTAGAGAATAGGTCTACCAGCTTTACAGAGTCTCGTTGCTGGACACGGAAGCTGCAATTTCCCATCTCAACCCTTTTTCCCCAATAAGTTGACTGCTGAATTGTCCAGCAAATTCAGAACGGTTGGCAGCTATGGTCTTTATCTTGTCAAAGTTGTGCCTCGCCCTTCCAAAAATCAGTAAAGATATGCCTTTAAAGTTACAATAAGCAGACAATGCTTAAAATGATGTAAGACTGATTTATCCCTTTTTAATATGTGCAGGACGTAATTCATATCATCTCAAGGAACCGTATTATGGTCTTAGGGATTCGTTGAGGAGCTTCCGCATGTCCTAATGGGGTTTCGGTTATCAGAGTGGATACTGGTCCTTTCTAGGTCAGTAAATAAGCTGGAGCTTGGAGAAGACATAAACAATGTGCACAACAAAGATTCTTTTAGTCCATCGATGCGTATTGCAGTTAATGCAGTTATTACATAGACAAATCTACGGAGATGCTCAGATTCGTTGACCCACACCCCGGCCATCTGAAGAACCTGGCTGTTTCATAGGTACCAGCAGACTATAGGCGATTGAAGGGCTACAGATAGATTTGTAGGTATATACAAGCATACATTCTATACATTGCACTTATTGCATTGTGCGTCTCCCGCCCTGTCCATGTAATGGATATGTGTCTGGGAGCAGAAGGACTTTCTCTTCACTAATTGGCTGTGATTAATGAGGGAGTCTGTGAGCCGCTATAACTGCCAGAAGGTGACACTGACGGATGATCCCCTCCTGGCCATGTGGTGTGAGGGGGGGCACGGCGCAGACCACTCCGAAGCCAATGGAACCACTTTAATTTGCGGATGCTTAGCTAGCACTCACTACTTACCTAGCATGCATTGAAAGCAATTTTGGAAGTAATTTAACTCAAAAGTGTTGAAAAGTCAAGGGTGATCACAAGTAAAGGAAATAATTGAGATCAAATGCCCTGCACTCATTTACCAAAAATCACAAATCGAACTTCCTGTTATCCATGTTATAATATTATTGTAGAAAATATTAGAAAATATGCACGTTAATTCATATGATAAGTTTGGGCTCACTTTAAATTGTCATGGTGTCTGCAGAACATACATTTGCCCTTTCCTCACCCCCAGCTATTTTCCGTGTGTTTAGCCGAACACATCTCCAGTCGGTTCCAGCCCTGGCTTAGCAAACACTAAGGTGTGCATGCGCAGAAAGGGCTCCCATTCATTTCAGTAGGAGAGCTTTCCTGCCACCGTGGCAAAATTGTTGGATCGTGGAGGAGGGCAACTGTAGCTTCTACCTTAGGTAGTAAAATCAACTTAAACAAGCCTCTGGTTACCTTCAAAACACCTTCTGCACAACATAGTTTGTAGACAATTGTTTTCAATGACCTTGATAAAAGTCAAACATAATGGGTAAAAGTTAAGACTGCGACTACAAATAATTGAGTCTTATTTGAAAAGCATGCACACAACAACCTTGGGGGTCTGCTGATACCATGCGGGTCCTCCAACGAACATACATCTGATAGGGGCTCCCTCCTTTACCTGCATTGGCAAGGAATTTACTGATCAGTATCTTCCTATAGAGGACGGCTGCCCCCACAGAGAGAATGGTGGGAGGGTTGGGGGGCTGACAAATAAGGAGAAAAAATATTTAGAACATATATATATATATATATATATATATATATATACATATAATATTACTTACTAAAAAAATAGGTGATACAGTATCTGTTGTGGAGTATCTGTTGTGCAATTTCCTCCTGTTCATGGACCAACTTCTATATATATATATATATATATATATATATACATATATATAAATATATTGTTCCCACTTTAGGCATTCTAAATGTAAGTAGGTAGATATAATGTGTCGGATTCAAAGTGCTATTGAGCAAAGGACTACTCCTGAGCAGGACTATTTTAGAAAACAAAACTCACAGGGCAAAATGAAAATTGATATAAGGCCCTTGTTTAGCATCTCTTAACACCTAATTTGCTTTAAAGTTTAGTAATCACCAGTTCTGGAAATTCCACAGAAGATTAAATGGAGTATTTAGGTGGTGATGTGATGATCACATTTAACACTTGTTTGGTAGGTAAGCACGAAGCACAATGCTTTCCCATACTTTTCATTATTTCACTTGGTTGGCTTGAAGACAGGGTATAATTTTCCGTGGGATAATGAATGTTATAATGGAGCAGTTATCTTCAAGAGTCTCAAGAAGCAATGTCAGTAAGATCAGAACAGGTGTGCATCCTCTGATTCCAAAAAAGGAATTAAAAAAACGAAATTCCTCTTTGGCATTAATAAAAATGAGGATCTTGGTAGTCATCTTCCAAATAAATGGACAAACCAGATATTTCAATATGAAACGTCATGGATAAAGTTTTTGAATCATCCTCATGACTATAATTGGTAAGACTCGTTCTGAATCTATTTGGAAAAAACAGAATGCAGGTAATGTAGAAAAAAAGAGAGAAAAACACTGAACTATTTCCTCAACGTAAGATGACCTTCCGAGGTATTTTTCTTAGAATAATATCCTGAACTGTCACCTTACTGTAATGTTTTAAACGATCCCATTGTTGTCATTTTCAGCGATCGGCCCTTTTTATTAAAGCGGCTGCACTTACTGTATATACTTTATATATATATATATATATATATATATATATATATATATATATATATGATGCAGGTATACGACTTTTGGTATTCAACCATGCTAATTATTAAATATATATTCAGCGCTGATTATGTGCGGTGTGCTAATATGTTATTCTTTCTGTCATTGGTAGTAGGTTCCATGCACCTAGTAGGGTGTTTAATATGATTATTTGTCACATTATAAAGACGAATGCCCCCTGAACTAATGTTTTTGTCTTCAGGTGGTTACCTGACAACTCAATACACACCAAACAAAATCACAGAATAACACAAATAAATGGTTTTAAGTATATGTAGCACAAAGTGGCAGTGCATTAATCCTTGGAAGGCGAGTGCGTAGCGCACCCCTCCTCGTCATCATGCGATAGTGCAAGACATTCATTTCTACAGGCTTAGCAGGTATTTATTATGTCTCTTTTACTATCACCCTCCAGGAAAAATTGCAGTGTGCGCTGACACGGCTTTTCATGGCATGTGAATTAAATGAAAACATTTGTAGCATGCAGCATTTCGTCAGAGAAAGTGTATAACAGATTAGAAAGATAAAAAAAAGGACACGCAGGAGGTGGAGAGAGTGACGGAGAGAGATAACAAGGAGGTGAGCGCCCGCCAGGTGGGGAAGCAGATATAGACCACACAGAAGTCTCAGACAGTGACTGCAATCAGATTAAAGATTTTCTGACATGCACCCACACAGCAGCCGTCCCACCCTCTGCCTTAGGAGTTCTACACAGCACTGATTACACTGCCAAAAATAAAGGGAGTGGGGGCAAGCATGGGAAAACACATTGGCTTGTAAGTAGAAGTAAGAGAGCTCATAGAAAACTTACTGGAGGGAGACCATTCCTTGTTACAACACAGTCTGCGTGCAGCGTAACCTGATTCTTATTGCGCATATGAGTCTATTATGTTATATCTGCCCGGACTATTACATTATTACCACCTAAACGCTTCCAAACATATATGTTGTGGAAACATGTCTAATAGAACCCTCTGGTGGTAAAATGGATGAGTGTTTTACACTAGACTAGAATGTAATTTCAGGCGCTGTACAGCCAAACACCTTAATTGCCCCACTGTCCTGGGTGGTGGCGATCACAGACTAGTTAAGGAGATCCTCTGATCTTCAGGACCTGCCCAGCAAGCTGTGACATTGATTGAGATCATTGCTTTTGCAGCACAAACCCTCAATCTCAACTCCTATGTGACCACCTAGTGGCAAATGTTCCAGTCTTGACCTGTTAAATTTTTGTTAGACCCAAAACCATTTTTACTACCTATAAACCCTATTTAGAAGAGATTAGTGCTACTCTATGAACACCAAACGATCTGAATTGGCCCAGCTTGCATCTCACAGGGCAGCCAAGTCTCTGCGTGCAGCCAATAAAAGTCATAAAAAACATGTTCACCCGATCTAACCACAACCAAGTGATCTTATAATGTGGCACAAAAATGATTTGTTTAGAAAATGGTTGTATTTATAGCTCCTTGATTCTCCTTTTTAAACAGTTACACGGTTACATTCACCTTTTCACATAAATCCATTGAGTTTAACCAACCCAGCACACCCCTAATTGTCTTGATCCAGGTGAAGGGGAAACAACTTTTCAGGCACTTGGCAATTTTGCTAAGGACGGGAAAAAAATCCCTTCCTGATTCCATGGAGAGAATGTTTTTTTTTTTTTTGCCAAAAAGCACCATGGGTAACTGATATCAGACATTTACTCTCTGAAAGGATATGCGATCCCTGGAGGGCCAGATCTTCTTGGTTTTTCTCTAGAAAAGGTACCACTGAAGCCTTCAAGGGGAGGCGAGAGCCCAAAAGGACAACCCACCCCCCCCCCCAATAAAAAGGCAAATTTTCCAGAATGGCATTTTCGGTGAAAAAAAAAATTCATATTTTATGTTTGAATAAAAAAAAAATACAAAACATAATGGGCACATGTACAGTAAAGAGAAAATGTGCAATGCATGAAACTACAATAGAATTTTAAAAAGTGCTGTATAAATCCCAACGTGCAGGACAAATAGAAAGAAAATCATTGGCTTTTGGGTAAATAAGATTTAATGTCCCCTCCCCCACGCCACTAAAAAACATGCTGAGGGTGGCACACATTATTGTCTTCATTTGTTTGGATGGACTTTAACACCCTATCTAGAAGTGAGTAGGCTGTAATAGCTTTAAGTCTGGGGGTATTATGTTAGAAATGGTGTTAAATGCGTGAGTGAGTTTTGTTAGTTAAAACTCCAAAGACTTCTGGTAATTACGCTGCAGATTTAGTAGGTGATTCTTTCCGTAAACAACTAAGTGGTGTGAGGAGGTGTTGTGATTCCTATGTGTCTTGTTTTGTCCTGTCCTTTGAGAAGCTCAGATCTTATCTCTTGAGGCCTCTGTCTCAAACTCCCTCCCGGGGAGGTGGCTGCATTCCAGTTCTGGCTGAAGAGTCTAGGTATGTGAATCCAGAGAATTTTATGGTCCTGCAGACCCCCGCTTGTATGGGCTACATGGACAACCCATGGACAAGACTATGACCGCAGTACATCTTCGCAAGAGTGTCTCAGGTTCTATTCCTGATACAGAACTTTGGTGTTGTCTTTAAGGATTTACTCTGTAGTGTCCTGCTTCTCCTTTTATAACACCAACTCCATCAGGTCCGCACATTCATACTTTGAATACTGATGATTTATATGCAGGGCCAGACTGGTGATGACATGGCGGCCCTGGCATTTGGTGGCTGACGGATGGATATGCTTGGCCGCGTGTTACAAGGGACTTTCGAAAAGTTTCTGCACTTTTATATATATATATATATATATATTATATTAAAAAAGTGTGGAAATTTTTTGAACGTCCCTTGTACTTTAATGCCATCATAGTGTGTGGCCAGCCAAACATCTGATTTGCCGCTATGAAAATGGGGCACTGTTCTGGAATACAGTGCTGAATGTGGATTACTGTACCAGGGAATAGTATTGGTTTCCTTGGTTACGGATTATTATTTATTATTATTTGTAGAAGCATGGTCCATGATATCCTGCAGAAGTACAGAGTGCTGTGGCCCTGCACATCCTTTTATCCCTGTTAGCGGAGCATAGCCCCCTCTGCTGAGTGTGGCCCAGCTAAATACCGCATTCTTCTGAACATAAGTGGTTAATGAAGTCAAGCATTACCCACCAAACACGGTTTCCTTCTCCTGCAAGGTTTGCAGATACCTGTGACAGTTATACACAGAGATCTGTACAATGCAGTAATTACTTCCCACTGCAAACAAAGGGACTGGGCATCACATTTCTTTACTTTGAAGTGAAAAGCAGAACTTGCAGTTCCGGTCCCACCGTGTCCCAGCTCCCCGTTTGAAAGAGTACCAGGAAGAAGTCCTATATATCTCTGTGTGTAATACCTGGAAATGCCAGTAGGAGGCGATGTTGTTTCATTAATACAGAATCTCACAGTCCTTTTTAGAACAATCGGCGAGTGATTGACGCGCAGCACAGGAGAATCCTACAGCAAGGGTCTCCTTCCTAATGTTAAAGCATGCAGATTGCATTATTATCAGCATAAATATACAGAGCGCTGCAACTGCAGGGAAGAAAGTGGATCATTAGAAGATAAATCGGAATTACACTGAAGCAACTAAACTCAAAGTGTAGTTGTGATTGTAATGTTACGGTTGGCCAGTTCAATCTAAACCCACTCTGTCCTACAGTCACCATTTAATTGTCTGTTCGGTAAACGTTGTACTTTGCACATGGAGATTAAATATGTCAGCAACCTCCATTATAGGTAGGCCATGGTAGCCACGTTAAACTGCAATTCATACCCCAGAGCAGATGGGCAACAGTCCTCATAATACCCCACGTGCTCTGCCCGGTGCTGCACCCTTCTCCATTACGCCCAGACTCCTTAAACTGACCCTGATCACAAAAGCGGGCAGCTAAACGCACATTGTCAGCTGTTGTCGTGTGGTTTAAACCCTTTGTGAACCGGTCTGAGACGGTTACCCACTTATTCAGATGGGTGTCAGAGGCAGTCATTGTAACTCCGAGTTCTGCTGTTAGTAAATATGTTCTTTAGTAAGGGAGGCATATACCCCTGCTGTTGGTTGTATATAGCCCCCTATTAACCGTTTCGGCATAACAGTGTCCATGTAATTTAACACCAAGTTGTCTGAGATCTGAGGCTGTAAATCCGCCTATTAGCTTGAAAATCTGTGCTTTTATTGAGCTGTTACTTTAACACCTCACCAAGGAGCCCAGAGATCCTTATCCGAGGCTTCTGCCCAACAGATAGCTTGTAAATCAGATCAGTTTAAGTGAGGGAACTTCCTTCAATCAGCACAGAATGCCCCCCCTTCCTTCTCAGTCAGTGCCTGCAGCCATTACCCCCTCCTTATTCCTCCCCACAGCCTGCGGTGACTTCACAAATCACAACCGCTCGCTAATCTGTTTATCCAAAGATTTTAGCACTTTCTTAAATTCTTAACTGCTCCTCTCCCCATTCCTTAGAAAGCTGGGAGTGCATTAGCTGCCTAATGGGGACGCGTTACGTATTGTCCTGCGCTTCACTCACTGAATGACAAGTAAACACCGTTAAACTCGAATTTCGTTTACATTTTCTACCCAAATATTTGGGCCTCTTTTCCACGGACAAAATCCCGCGTGGATCTGTCACCTCTTTTACTTACAAATTGTTTTCAATTAGCCCTCACAATGAAAGAACTAGTTTATTTGCTTTATCCCCCCCGAGTGACTTTGATTACAGTTTTTGTTACAATGAAATAAAAACATTTGGTGATTTCAGAATATATCGTTACATTTTAGCAAATATAATTGTTTTTATATTTTTGTATCTTTGGACGTATTTTTTTTTTTTTCATTTAGATCGTGAAGTATAAATTCCCACGAGCCAAGGAAGGTCTTAAATAAAAAAAATAAATAAATAAATAAAAAAATACAAATATTCCACTTTAAAAAAAAAACACGAAAATGCAGAACGTTAAACACGGAGCGTTCAATCTGTTTGTAATAAAAATACTTTCATTCTCACAAAACCCACACAAAACAAAATCTCGAGAAATTCCAACCACCTGGATCTGAACATATAAATCAGGGACATAAAACAATCACACGGGCATCTTTTAATCCCACTAATATGACCTAAAAATAAAGGAAGCTTTTAATATGCCTATAAAGATGTCATTATTAACCAGTGAAACTCAGACCTCACCTAGTGTGAAACGTGTCGCTGCACATTCCGCCCGATCAACACGGCAGCCAGAGAACTCTATGCTTCTACACATATATATACGGTATATATATAAATATAAATATATACGGTATATAGGGAGGTAAAATGCAGGTTTCTGCTGAATATGTTTAAATGGAGGTGGCTTGGAAGGGTTAATCCAGTAGATATATCCTTAAATCTATCTCTCTAAGGCAATAGTTTATTAGTACTCCCTCTAATGCATTATGATCCCATATATAATCCCTATATATATACACATATATTGTTAAAAAAGGCTTATTTTGGCCACCGATTATTCTACTAAAACGTGAGGATTCGGGTTCCCTGGGAACTGAAAGGTGAGAGGAGCCCTGAGAGGGATCACTGACTGTCTGTTTAGGGTGTTGAATAACAAGGAGCTAAACTAACAAGTTTATACAGAGCTGAAAGCCGTTTTCTTATTGTGCTGGGAATGGTGAGCCTAAGGGGGGTAATGGGCGAGGGTCAAGAGATGACCTGTCCATTGTGATCGTGAAGCCGGGTCTCTGCAGGTGAGCCATGTCTTAAGATCACTTCAATGGACATTGAGTGACAAGGTCACCCTAAGATTTAGACAAGTTGGTGAGGCTTTTAGCCAGTGGGTAAGGGGCTGACGATCTGTGATTGAGTCCTATATCAGAGGGGCTTCATCACAAAACTGGGGATAACTGATTTATTGGGGGAGCTGATCCACTGGGGAGAACTGATTTATTGGGGGGGGGCTGATCCATTGGGGAGAACTGATTTATTGGGGGAGCTGATCCACAGGGTAGAACTGATTTACTGGGGGGAGCTGATCCACTGGGTGAGCTGATCCACGCACCTAGTTAGATTGAATCTTAATAACGACTGTTGCTGCGTCTGTCCCGCCTCGTTGGGTAAACCTGCAAGTTGAATTAAGTGCTTGGCGCTGCGGACTGTTTCACGCAAACAATACCCAACGTGCACTCGACCTGCTCTAGAGGTAGTTTCGGCTTCTTTAAGAGACGGCGTTCTTGAAATCGTCCCACGCCCCATTCTTGTCGGGTAGGCGTGGATTAGGTGCGGGAGTCCTAATTGTGCTCTTTGATTGGGTAGGAGTGTGTTCGTCTACGCCCCACCCCCGGGGGCGGGGGTTGTGGCGAGCGGCGGGTGCTCTGTGCCTCAGTCTGAGCGGGGCGGCTGCACGGGATGCTAACCCGCATCTGTCAACGTGGAGACTTGTAAACGCTGAGCTCACCTCACAGCGGCACGGAACGGCTGCGCCCCCACACTGTCTATGTGGGATCCGTATTAGGAGCGTGAACGTGTGGATGGGTATCGGGCTTGGCATGGACGCGTGAGGAGCCCCTGGGTTCAGTGGAGTCACGAACCTCCGGTAGCGAGGGGAATACTATACCACACACTGCTACGGAACCGGGGCATGGAAAGCTCGGATACCTGAGGCAACTCTGGGCGGGATATTTGACAGGAAAAGTTCGGATACCCCCTCCACCGGTGGATAACTTTGGACCTACTGTGAACCGACGGGTGTGCGGATGGAGGGTGTGCAGCAGCTGCTCGGGCTCCTGCTCGCTCTGTGCCGGGTGTGCGCGGTGCTCAGCAAGAGCCTGGAGCCGGTGACATGGAACTCGCAGAACCTTCGGTAAGGCTGGTGCTGCACATCTCCCGGGGGCCGGTACTCTCACCCCGGCATCAGTATCTTCTACCTGAGTTCTGCTCTTACCTCCACTGTCCTGATACTCCGAGTACTCTCTGTTACTCTGCCTCACGGTGCCTGCAGTACTTACTACCACCCTCTACACCCTGCACGGGCTGCTGGCCTCTGCCAGGTGGCCCCCGGCATTATTCATACCCCCTGATCCCCTGCTAGACCGTGCGCCTCCCCGTAATGTGGGTGGGTTTGGGGTGTATAGTCCGCTCGGTTACCGGCACACACTGGTGCCTTTGTTGTGGGGAATTTAAAATTGGGTTATGGGAACTGGGATGTTGGAATGCCCTTCCCCGCATCGCTAACCGTGACTGGGGGGGTCTGATAGCGCTCGTTCATTACTGGGGGTAATTGTCGGCCGTGGGCAGCTTATGTTAGTGTAATTTGCCTGTAGCGCTCGCGTACTCCGGCGCGATGCTATCTCGTTAGGTCCCCGTGATAACCCGTTGTTGTGTTGGGTGTTACGGTGTTTGCAGCCAGCGGCCGATCGTGCGCGGTGTCCGGCGGACGGCACGCTGTGTGTCTTGCGATGTATTCTCGGCCGCTGTGATGAGGAGCGGGGTCCCCCGGTTCGCGGCTTCGGGGCCCTGAGCAACTTTTTATTTGTTCCCGAGAAGTGTGCGGGGGGGGGGGAGCATCGTCAATGCGCTCGGTGTTTTGGGGATAAATTACTTTGACAGACTCATTAGTATCCGCCACAAATGAACCCCCGGAGACCATTCCCATGAGTTCATAAAGCGATGCATTGCGATCCTCGTTAGATTTATAAGGAATAGACCGCTTTTCAGATCCTGCCATTTTTGTGTTTAATTTGGTTATTTTTTGCTCTGTAAAGTGTTTACCTATAGATGGCCGGCCAAGTGCTCGATGATGTCATGTTATTCCAATTAAGACGTAATGTTCCGGTCCCAGTATGGAGATGTGTAATGTGGATCCAGAATCGGTTCATAGTCACAGAACCGCCGGGGTGTTTCTGGAGAAGCCCCATCTCACCCGCACCGGCTCTTATTATGAAGGGTTCCTTTATTAACCCGTTCAGTGCTGGTATGGCGTCTACAGCATTGTCTGGGCACTCAACAAGTGAGCTCCATCCTCCTCCTGCCTTCTTATAAGCGTGGTTGGGGAAGCTGTGCTCGGTCCCAATGTCTAAATTATATCCGAAAGTTTCTTGAAAGTGTAAAAGTTTTCTTGATGTGTAACAGCAGAGAAACAACCTTTTCCCCAAAACCATCCAAACTCCCCATGAAATTCTTTTCCTCTCCTTGAGATGATTTAGTGAAGAGCCATTATCCATTCTTCTCTCAATGCTTTCCAGACACACCTCAGCCAGTCTCTATAACCATAAATATTTTCCGCTCCTGTTGTGTACCTGCCCGGGTTAGGAATCTTTTTCACCTCCGTTCCTGATTGTAATTTTTATTCGGATTGTTTAATATTCCCCCCGTAGACAGTGTTGGGTTTGTGTGTAGATTGTGTACAGCGATGAATGCACCTTCACGTGACTTTCTCCCGTTGACCTTCGCCTGGCTGCGCTGCTCTCCTGCTTGACGTGGCTCCGTTTTGCCCGTCTGGTCTGTAGCCTCTTCTTTACGGTCTGTGTTTGAGAGAAATGAGCGATGTGCGGTGTGAATGTTTTGTCTCGGGGGTCCGCTGACATGTTTTGTAGTGGCGCTGCCACCCATCGCGCTTTTACATGTAGGTATTTAAGAATATCTATAAAGCTTCTTGTTAAGCGGCGGCCCCGGCTCCGAACGAACTGCTCGCGGCCGACAGCTTCGTATTGAAAGGGTCTTTGTGGCTCGTCGGAAATAAACCTGTTCGCTGCCAGAGGGAGCTGTAACATATTGTAAGGTCCCTCTGCAAATAAACAGCGGTGTTTGAGGGCTGGAATAACACGACGTTTGTTACGTTAAAGCCTTTTCACACCGCGCTGTGGAACAGATTCATGGCTCCTGATGGCATCTTGGTGCGTTTACTCTGACCGGTTGATTGGACGTGACCGGGGGTTTCAAGCGTTCCGAGGGGGACGAAATGGGAAACTGTTTTTTTTGTATAATTTTGAAAGCGATGGTGCGGGCTTTTGGCACAGAAACGGCGCTTTTGCTATATACACCCTGGTACGTGTTGCTGGATGATTCCGTGTGCATTTCGGCCCGAAACCTTCTAAGCGCCACATGAAAGAGTCGAGTGAAATGTATTGTCTAAAAAAAAAAAAAATACTTGCATAAAAAAAAAATAATAATGATAATAATTAAAAAAATAGGTCAAAATTAACATAAATATTGCCGATTTACAAAAATAACCTTAATGTGAATTAAGACGCTGGTGTCGATGGAGGAGAGGACCCTGTGAGCCTAGAATCAATCAGTGCTGCTTTTCCTGTACTTCATAATCTCGTTAATATCTATAAAGCCGGCTAATTGTGGATTCTACGCCGCGCATGCTATGGAAATATTCAGAGGCGATAGCACCCAATAAAAACGGGAATTATACTTTAATGTATAAGTGGCCGGCGTCTATGAATATAATAAATCACAGCTGAGACCCCGGCACGATCGCTGCCGTTGGAGAATTCAGCAAAACGTCTCAGTAGGCGGAAAACAGTTTGCGATGGAATTTTTTTTCTTGCCGCTGCTGAAACTGACCTAATTTCTTCTTCATCCATGAAGGGCAGATCCGGCCTCGGGGGGGAAAAAGAAAAAAAATGAAACAAAGAAATCGGCCCTCTAGTTGGACGAGTCGTTTTATTTGTTTATTTTAATCTCCCTGGATTTTTGGGGCACTGTAGGTTATCGATGTTTATTAATAACAAATGTAATAACAGAAGTTAAGTTTCATTAGATCAAATTAAATGAGTTGCTTTTATGGGGCGTTTTGGAAGCTCCCAAGCATGCGCTGGAGCCGTATAATCGCTCGTTATTTGCGATAGTTTAGGGTAGGAATGTGTGCGGCTTCTCGCTGCCGGATTCCACAATGTGTTTTTCCGATGGTTGGGTTCTAAAGCGTATCTGGTCGCGTTGCTTTGCACTCCCAAAATGGCCACTACTTAACTAATATCCGGCCCCGAGCTGCCGCTTAATCGTCTGCCGGCGTAACGTCGATGTGCTTTGAAACATATGTGCGTCAGCGTTACGAGACGGCGATGCCGTTCACTGCTTTCTCGCTGAAGACGCTGCGTGGAAATGCAGAGCGCTTACTGTTAGTAAGAAATCCATTCAGGGAGATGGATTGATGCATATATAAAAAAATAAAACACGAGTTCAACGTCGGTTTAGACGCTTTCCTGAAGGCCGAGTACAGAAACGACTTGTAAATGACTTTCTTCCCAGCGAAATTTATAGCAGGTTTTATATGGCTTTTAAATATTTTATTTATTTAGGTACTTTGTGCCAAACACCTGCTTTCAATTGGTCAAATATTTTGTAATTATTTAGTTGCGTTCTAAATGAGATGTCCGGATCGGGTGTAAAAACCTTGTTTTACCCCCCCCCCCCGACAAGCCCCCCAGATGTGACACAATTTTTTGGTGGGGTTTAATTTTTTTTTCTTTTTTGTTTGACTTAGTTTTTTTTTTTTTGTCTCGAGAGGTCGCTTATTGTACCCGGTGACATAAGAGAAAGTATGAGAAGTCGTTAGTTTTTATAGAATACATAATTTTATTTTAGCCGTTTGCATTTCCCGTGATTTCTTCTTGGCAGGGTAGGGGCTGCGAGCGTGTTTTCTTTGGTTGGGGTGCGCTGGCTTCTCCGGGAAGCGACCGGCTGATGATGAACAGAACAGAGCCGCTTGGATACGCGGTGCGCTGGCGGTCTGCGGAGCGGCGACGTTTCTGCTGTTCTGGTTGTTTTTCCTCGGTTGTGCTACAGAAGACGATAGTCTCCCGGGATATACATTGTGCTGCGTTAGCGGTGGGGGGCAGATGGATCGAGACACGAGTGGATCGTTCCTCTGATAACCGTTTCCACCCTCCCGTATCTCACGCGGCGGCACCTGGATCGTACGCTTTCAGCTCTCATCCACCATACAGGTTTATTCTGTGTCGATGCGCGCCTTCACGTGCCATGCATTGCAGCTAAATTATACAGCGCTCCGGGCTGCTGACAGATTAATATTCAGCCTGTCACTCTGTAATATTCACTTCTCTTTAAAAGCGTAATGCAATAAGGCACCCCGGAAGATACTGCAAGCATATTATACGCCCAGATATTGTGTGAAGTTCTGCCATGCAGACTCGATGCTCACTAGAGGCTCGCTATAGCGTGCGTTTCTTCTGTCCCGTGTATACTGGATCACGATAGTTCCGGTGCTGCTCCGGTGGCAGTTGGACCCGTCAGGAAGTTTCGTGAGGAGAGACCGTTCATCATCCTGCCAGAAATCTCTTCCGTATGGAAAGTATTATTCGTGGTGATTCTTGCGTCTGATCGGTCCGAGCGGCCCCGGGAGTCAGTGAGCCGTGGTGCTTACACTTTTCCTGATGCCTCCTAACTTTTCTATTTATTCCTCGTTTATATATTTGCCAGGCTCTTAAATTCAGCTTTTTTTGTGCTTTGGTGTAACATTTTATACACTAAAAAACATGCATTTCTATTGTTTGTAGTGACAAATACTTTGTGTAATTTCTCGTATATTTCCGTATTCCCCGTCCGCGCGCCTCCCTCCCTCCCTCCCTTACTTTATACGTTTTCAGCAGTCGTACGTCCCGTGTCCGAGGTGATCCGTCCCGTAGCTCAGACTGTCTATATTTGCGCATACCTTATTTACATCGTGCAGACAAAATGTAATCTTCCCCAAATCTCTCTGTCTACAGCAGCGTTAACAGATTCTATGCCGCGGACGGCTCTTGTTAGACTGCTTCACCCTAGTTAACCTTACGCGATAGCGAGATTTAAACAGCCATTTATCTCTGGAAAATAACAGTGTTATCAGCGGCGGAGTGCGAGTCCAAACACTGCCGTCCCGTTAGCTTTTAATGCTCAGCCCGCCGACAATCTCTTATCTGGAATCATTTATGCAGCCGGGATCGCCCCGCCTCGCAGCTACGTCAGTTATACCTCCAATAGAACAAACGTGCCCCCCCCTTTTCTTTTTGTGATGGGATTTCGGGGGGACGGAAACACCCCTTCAATTATTATTTTATCTATGTAGCGGCGGAAGGCGTGCGGGAAATCCGCGATGTATCTCTACGTTTTGAGGCAGGCCCGTCGCTCTTTACTCACGAGTTGAGCTCAAACACTCGTCGTTCATCAGCGAGAAATCTAATCCTCTCCACTAATTAGATCTGACGGCTTCTGATTTGATTGTTCCTTAAAACGCTTGCCGTATATTAACAGCTGTACGTGGCATGTAGAGAATGCCGGGGTGTGCGGCGGGGCCTGTCATTAAATGGGAGTATTGGGTTCTTGGGGGGCTGTGAGCGATCAGACTGCTCTTGTTGTGATTCCCCGTCGTTGGCTTTGTAACTGCGCATGTCTGAGGGCAGACGTCCCGGAGCGCCGCTCTTCCGCCATCATTCTGCCCCTACTAGAGATTCCTCACCTGACGTTCTGGACACCGGCTAGAAAGGAGCCCTGAATACCTTCTGCAAAGTCCATTAGGAAGACCGCGCTTCTGCCAAAAAGAAAACAATAAAACAAAGCGTGGGGTTGTAAACGTCTTAATTAGTGTTGGGACGCAGCAAGCTGCACCATGGCAGATAATGAACTTTCCTGATGCTCTGCTTGAACCCGGCATCTCCTAAATACTTTTCTTTTGTTAATGTTTTACATTTTAATTCTTTTTAAGTGATTGTCTTTTTCCAGAGAAAACGGTGTTAAAGTACTTCTGAGGTATTGTTTTGCCATTTCAGACTCAGTGTAACAAATCCCTTGGAGCCGATGAAGAAAGTTCCCTCAGAGTCATGACACAAGCCTGGGTCTGAGTACGTTGCGTGCCGGTCTATCGTAAAGCTTGCCGTATTATACGGTCCCATCAAGAATGAGGTTCTGCAGTTAGAGGACCAGCACACTTTGCTAGGGTTACTGCTGTAACTGAACTCCCGCTCTCATCCAGAAATCTACGAGCCTCCTGTCTGTCCGGAAGCTCACCGTTCTTTGCGGAGTTAAATCATTCAGTGTTTGATTACGACGCGTGATTTTGTTAACTAAATTTGTAACGTTCCATAAACCCGTCTTTAGAGAACTCCAAGAATGGTGGATTATCCGTTGTGGCGTTATAAATAAGCTGCTGTGTTTGTAGTAGTTATGAACTATGCGCTCTCCTGTCACCAAGTACCCCTGACCTCCCCACTGGCTCCTTTTGACATTGCTGCGCATGTACAAGATATCCGAGCCGTTCCCAATTATTCAGGGTAGTTTTAAATACCAGCATTTCAGTCGTTTGAGTCCTTTTTTGTTTCAGCCTATGAAAACGAATCTATTGTGGATTCCTGCATTGCTGGGTCTTTCATTTCTCGGCTCCAGTTGCCCGAGTAAGATGGTCCGCGGTAATTTAATAGTTGTGGATGTCGTGCTGTCCCCGCTAACCCGGTTAAAACCTCATCATCGAGCCTTGCTGAGGATTACATGTTTAATCTGTCTGCACAAAACTGGGACATCTCATCACTTTATTGTATTTTCATCATCTTCGCAAAGAATTAGTAAAAGGTTTTCTGTTCTCCAGCCCCATAGCAGGGTAATCATACGTGTGTGTGTGTGTGTGTGTGTGTGTGTGTGTGTGCGCGTGCGCGTGCGCGTATACACATATACTGTATGTTGGACAAGTCCCCCCCCCCCCAGGTCATCATGGAGAAACCAAAAAGGGTTAGATGGATCCTGTGCATTAGTGGGCCCACAGTTTTGAGTTGATGTTTGTTTCGTTTAATTTTATTTGTGGTCTGTGTACACTTTCTGCTGGCTGGTATTGACGTCAGCGCGGCACCGTAACAAGATTTGATGTCTTAGCTAGAAGCTGGAATCGATTAGCAGGTAGAGATTGGATGCCATTTTAAGAAAGCCATCTCCGCTTTCTCTAACATCCCATGTGTGCTGCTTTAGGCTGAAGGCCTCTTCGCTTAACCCTTCAGCACATCTGCTTTCAACAAGGTTCATTTACCAAATATATATATAATTTTATATTTTCAGATACTGACAAGTACAAAGTATATCTCGGCGGATGTAACTTCCTCAAAAACATTCGATTTGTTTCATATAGAATTCTTTAGGTGTTCTACAGACATTAGCAACTAACAGCAGATGATAGTCACTTCATAGCGAGCGGAGGAGCAGAAGATCATAGAGCCGGGGCCAAAAAACCACCACCCCTTACGCCACATCTGGCGGGGGGGGGTCATGCTTCCTGCTAGTTAATGCCCCCTGGTAGTTGATGCCCCAGCGCTATTCTATACTTCTGGCTGGAACCCGCAATGCATGCTTTACCTGCCGCCTCTTCTCTATTTCATATCCCTATATTTCAGCTCCTCTAGATGTTGGACGCTGCTTTTAAGAACCTAAACACTCAAAGCAATTTCCCACATCTAGTCTGCCTTCACTGCAAAATCATTGAGGATCATCTCCCTTCTGACTGTATCCGTGATGATCAAAGACGTCGCTCCCGCCCGAGCATGGTGACCACCGAAAGGGCAAGGAGTTACTGCTAATAATTAAGTAACAAGAAAAGTTCTGTTGATGAATAACATTACTCCGTTATATCACCCCCATGGAGACCTTGGGCAGACCTAAACATAATGTTTAATGACTTGGAGAGGGGATCGCGACGATTACCCATTAATTAGGTAGAAACCCAAACTTTGACCGGTGCGCCTAAAAAGGGCTATATACCTAAATGCAGTTAGGGATTTTTTTATTTAATTTTTTATAAAGAAAAGATTCTTTTGAATAAATCTACAAATTAATAGCAAGCCTCGGTTTTAATCTAATGTAGGTTGTGTTTAACCCTTTTGAACTACAGCCTTCTGACGTTCAGTTGTACATTCAGTAACCCAGGAGTTTAATCTTTCTCCTCTGATCGCTCCAATGCTCCATGCGTGGAGATATTTCTGTGGTTGGCTCCGTAATGGGTATTGATTTCGGGAGACGTGAAGTGTTAGTGAATACACCCTTGTGCATTATAAACGTAGGAGCTGAAAGTCTTGTTCTTGTAAAATATATCAACAGACTCCTCGGTTGCTTACAGGTCCTGAAATTTCAGCTACAGGTGTTCCGTGGACAGGTGATGCCCCAGCCTACGGCCGCTGGTCTCCGGACGGTGCCTCGTGTGTTGTTTTTTCTCCCCTTGCTCCACGTTCCTTCTAGAGCTGCTTCTGGGTTTAATCCTCCCCAAGTCTCTGCAGATGTCAGGGAAAATCCCCTGCTTGAGAGTGGAAACTGATCTGATGATCTGAGCTGAAAATGACCTCTTAATCTTCACGTTTATGCGTTCTGTACAGCAGCCCTCATCCCCCACAATCAAGGAACTCGTTGCTTACATACAAAATGTGCGAAAACACTGTTAGGGTTTCTGTTTTGTGTGTTTGGTGGCTACGGCGCAATTGGCCATCTTGTTTACATGACCGTGCCTCTTTATGGACTCCTCGTTAACCTCTGCCAAACACATCGGATCACCGTGTCGTGTGCATTGCATGTGTCTCATACACACTATTTAATTTCTGAAGAACTCTCGCAGGCCCATTAAAAGTTATCCCTGAGAATGACCAATCCCTGTTTCCTTGCCGCCCGTTGACGCGGTTCTTTAACGGAGTAAAAGCGCGTTTCTCTTACATGTTTTATCCCCCTGAAAACGTGTTTCTTTGTTATCCTCTGCCTGGTTGTGTTAACGCGGGGTAATCTGAGTTGTGTGACATGACAGGTGTGCTTTGTTGCACTATTTTCCTGTTTACAAAGTGTTTGTTGGCCAGTTGAGTTTTCCGAATTCTCATTCCGTGATTTGTGTGAATGTTTTTGGGGAGTACGGCTTTTATATTCACCTCTAGTAAAACATTTTTCATTTCATTTAAGTGTCGCCAACAAACCAGTATTAGAAACCTCTGTGTGTTTAGTCGCCGCTGATTTCCCCCCCCGGGGGGGCTCCTGGAGTTTGGGTCTTCGGTAGATGGGCGCAGTTTTTCCGCTGATGCCGGCTCTTGGCTGGTTGAGCGTCACAGGAGTTGTCGTCTGCAGTAGTTTCTTCTACCAAAACCGGTGAGGCACTTAAAAATAAAACCTGCAGTTTAGCGTGTGATTAGGACGAACATTAAGTTCTGAATGACTGGAAAACACATTAACTCATTTTTCATCGTACTAAACACTCTTTTAACCCTTTAAGGACAATGGGTTGTCCTTAAACCCATTAAAAATGAATTACTGCATTGTGAGCCCGTACATGTACAGGCTTTGTCATGAAGGGGTTAAATGACAAATTCACACTCCCAAATGTTTGAAGCGGTCATAATGTAGCAAACAATTGCGGCTCCAAAACATGACCGGAAAAGAGGCTTGAAGCCACCCTTATGTCAGGAAGGGAGGCAACTGGCTGGAAGACTCTCGCTCTTCAAGGAACAATGGTTCTTGGGCTTTCATCTTTTAACCCGTTCACCGCCGCTTGCCTGACTTAAAGTAATGACCGTTCTGTTATTGGTTTTTGTGTAGTTCGGTTGTATGTTTTCGGACACGTTGTGGTATAACTCGCGGTGCCGGTTGCTTGTGTCGGTTCTGTATTAACTTGTTTGGTGTTTGCGGCAGCGCTTTTTGCATTGGATTGCGAGCTCATTAGCATAGCTTTGAATATTGGAACCTATGGCCTAATCATTCCTTCTGATTTTTGCTGTGTGCAAACAGAAGATTAGCGTTTGGACAAATGTTTCTGGCCGTATGCATTCTGTTTCTAACGTCTGTAATCTGATCTTGGCCATGCAGTGACTAAACATAATTAATACAAAGCAATAGGACATGTGTCGGGAAAGCTCAACGTGACACGCACCATCTGACGGGGTCCTAGGCCTGGCTACTGAATGATGGCTCGCAACACGGCGACACATTCTGTGTGTCATAACAAACTCTGCCCCGTGAACACGGTCACAGGTGTCTGATGTCCGGGCTCGCTCTGCTGGGGAGCCAGGCCGGGCAATTCCAGTGTAAATGTCCTGGGATATTTTTAGGGCCCCCCCCCTTGGTTTCTTTCCTATTCCAGCAGGCCTTACGTCCCCATTTAAAACTATTTAAAACAGACATAAATACGTTTTCTGTGTATTTGGCTCCTAGTATGCCCTGCGCTCTCAATTAGTTTCTTACATGGTGACTGAGATGCTCCCTTCTGTTCCATGTGTTTTCTAACGATTAGCCCTTTAAACTTAAACTTGAATTAGCGACGTTCCGTTGGAGTGATGATTGCTGATAAGAGGCCTCTGTACTCCTATGAAGATATTCCATTAAAATTCAGCCGTTTCCAGCTACAATAGTCATTTATAACATTAACGTCTGCGCTGTGTTTTCTTTCACAAACAAGGACATTTATAAGTCACCCCAAACGTTTGTGTGTGTGTATATGTGTATATGTGTATATGTGTATATGTGTGTATATATATATATATATATATATATATATATATATATATATAATTATATATAATAATTTTGGAACTTTGCAGCTATTTAATAGGAAACATAGGTATTTCTTACAAGGTTCCCATGAGTCTATTGACCTTATGGAAACAGGTTATCTATAGAGCTCTAAGGTGATACATTTTTATAAAATGCTGCCTCAAGGCTTTTCACTAATCTGAGAAATATTTTCAGTATTTGCTCATGCCTACAATCTATTAAGAGCTTTCTTTTTAGTGCTGCACTTTTTAGCACGTTGCTACCTCTCTAGTAACCTTTGGTTTCCATGGATGAAAATAGTTTTTCCGAGTTCCCGACATTAGAGAGCTGTGGATTTGTAACTTGTTTCATTTCACAGTCTCGCAGCTTTCCCTCTGCTCGTGTTTCTCCGGTCACTGAATGTCTTGCGCTTTCTGACCACTAGAGGGCACGCTGCTAGTTATGCCCATTTTCCTATGGAGAGGACCAGGATTTTGCTTGCTGTGCTCTTCTGCATTCATTCATGCTCTTCAGTGCGCTTGTAATATTAAGCTCTGGTCCATTCGTCTTGTTCAAACAGAGCATCCAGTCCTGGGAGAGGATCCAGGGAAGTGACAGCATGTTACGATGGTGTTACAGACGGGCTCCTTTCATGTTCCCTAACGGGCTAACTGTCTGTTATACTCATTACCCACCCCCACCCAGCCATGAGCTCTTCTCTCTCCCCACTCATTACACTTCTCAATTTGCTCAAGCTCTCATTTTTTCTTCCTTTTTTTTTTATGACTGCTCGCCCCTTTTTTTTTTCCTCTTGCAACAATTGATCTCTGTTGAGTTGGAACCGAGGACATATTGCACAGTCAAACGATGCCAGGAATTCTTTATTTTCTTTTCCTTGTGCGCTTAACAGGAGGTTTCTAGGTCTTCTGGGAGATTTCTGATGTGGTCTTTGACTACAAAACCCAGAATGCTGTGCTTCATTTTCATATGGATATTTCCCTTGCAGTTACTCCTTAGAGCTTGCGAAAGGTCCATGAAAATTCTAAAAGCTTAATTCCCAAATGACACCAAGATTTTGGTGCAGTACTTTACAGGCTGTGACCCAAGATCAGTGATAGCAAATGTATTAATGTAAAACATGTACTTAGGATGATTATTATATATTTTTAATAGACTGTAAGCTCTGTTTTTCATTTAGTACTGAAACCTTTCTTAACCAGTTAATGACAGCCCGTAAAAATGCATTGTTTTCAATGGGTTTAGGGACCGCCCATTGTCCTTAAGGGGTTAAACTCTCCAACTCCATTTTAATTGTAAAAAAACTCTCCCCAGTTAATAGACAATAAACTGAATAAAGTATGAATAATTCCCATATGTATTCTTTAACCCTAATATACTTTCTTAACTTATAACAAAATCGAAATGCACTTGTGTAGGTAACCAGATTAAACACCTATTTGAAAGACTGACGCCTGTGGGGTTGGGTTTAGAAAAGAACACAATTTCCCCTGCATTTACAATTTGTTCCTTTTGGCTAGAAATTCGACTATCTCCTCTCTTAAAGTCTCCCTTTGAGCTTTAGCCATTGCCGAGCCCCTCTGAAACCCCTCTCCTGCTCCCCCCTATGCTTTCCGCTGGTGTAGTTTTGGCCATGCTGTGGTCCAGTTATGAAGTAAGTCTCCCTCTGGATCTGGGAGTGTTTGGTCTTCCCAGGACTCTTTCTTGGCCTCCTTTTATGTGTCTGGTAATCTATCCCAGCTGGGCTGCTGTGTGGAATCTGGCCTGCTGAGCCTGCTCTCCTTTCTCACTTCTGCCTTTAGTCCTTTGTTCCTTTGCTTGCTGTTGCTTGACTCTCAACAGCTGAGGGGTTTTTTCCCCCCTGTGTTCTTTTGCATCGTAGACAGGAACCTTTTAACAGAAGACCCAAATGTGCTCTCAGAATTGCCATTTGGTACCTGCTGCGGTTCTCGCTAGGATGTGAATATAATCTATACTATGTCTACGATAATATGCAAAGACGAGACCTGCAGCAAATGTTTGTGTTTTATTATTTGGCGCTTTTACTGAAATTTATAATATATAATATGTGGGGTTTAGCCTGAAATTGTTATGATTCCGTGGGACACTACATCAATAATTAGAAATGAAAAAAGGGGGGTGATGTGAGGATAGAAATGGCAGTGATACCACTTGATGGGTTCTCCTGTGGCCACATGGCTCCTGTAGTTTCCACTCGTTGGTTAGGATGTGTGTAATCTGGGCACATTGCCTTTTGCGGCAAATTATGGCTGGTATGAATTGGCCCAATGCCTTTACAACAAAACACGGTCTTCTTTACAGTTTATACATCCATGAACTGTATCAAACTTATTCCAGAGGAACAATGCCTTCAAAATTCTCCGATGAACGAACAGAGAGACATTTTCCTTTGTGAAGTCCCCAACTCTTAAGACCTTTCATTAGGTCTGGAATCCGTCCCACTTTTCCGTAGACTGTGAAGTAAGGTCTCCACATCCTATGTTTATTTAAAATTCTCCTTTTGAACTTGTCTTGTGCACGTGGAGTCATTAGGTAGCAAACCAGTTATTTCCTGAGCATGGGAATACAGCTGCTTCTCTTCTGTAGCTACTAATCCATTAAACTGGTGGCAACTATCTTTCGTCTTCTGCGTAATGAGAGGTGCAAACTACTAGAAAGAGTGTTAACAGATTTTTACTTTATGTATGTATTTTGATAGTATGGTGTGTAAAGGCTACATTTCTTGCCCCAAAATGCCGAGTGGAGGGTACAATGTCCCCTGATCATGTTTGAAACCTGATCATTTCTATTTAGTCTCAGTCTTTTTGAAGCCAACTTTTTACACTCTGACCTTGGAGCTACCCCCTTGTGAGAAGTCACAGATGGGAGGTGCTGAGTGAGGAGGAATCCCCAGGACCCTCCACCCATTTCAGGGATCAAAGAGCTGGAATGTGTTTGTTGGGGTGGGTTGGCGGAATGTTGACCCTGATGGCTGCACTCAAACTACTAATGAGCCAGCAAGACTACATTTAGAGTTGATCATTTTCTCACATGCAAGTGATATGGGAGGCGGCTCACCCCTTTGACCTTAGAATGCTATGGGCAACTTGTTCACTTAGGGGTGGATTTACAGAAGACTTGATAAGAACTCCCAAGGTTATGTTGCTTCTGTCAAGTAGCTCCACAATAAGGCTAACTTATCCGCTTTAACCAAATCTACCATTTTGAGCCAGACCTGTCTCCTATGCAGCTCTTGGCATCATAAAGTGCACACAAATGCTTTACTGTACTAAGTATGCCTCCGTTCTTGTGTCGCTATCTCATTTGTCTGAACCAATTGGCTTTCGCTTCCAAGGAGTAATCCTGCAAATTCAGTCACAATGACGATGGCTGATTTTACTCTGATCAGAGAACATGGATGAGATAGCATAGAATGTTTGGGGCAGTGTGAAAAGGTTGAAGCTTTGCTGGGTTTACATCGTTATCATGATCATGTAAGCCACGCAGTACCAAAACATGTGTTTTATTTTAAGGTAGCATATCGTATTGACCTGATGAGTGTGGAGATATGACCTTCGGGATCCAGGCTGCATGCCGCTGTTTGTCTAGATTACAGCAGTCCTTTTTTTTTTTTTTTTGGTGGGGGTTGGGTAGTCAATGGGGCCCTTAACACATGTAAAAGCTTTTAAGGGGACATCATATTCCAACAAGTGTTGCACAAGATTTGTTTGTTCACCTGGAGTACAGGCTGTGCAGTAGGCATGCCTGCCATTTACCAAACTAAACACAGTGTGCAGTTTATCTCTTCCTTGGGACTCTTGAAGACTTGTTGCTAATGATTTCAGCATGCTTCATTCAATAAACATGTTGATAGACATTCCACCGTGCGCTGTTACTATTACAGTGACACGGGGTGTGGATGTGTTCTATAGGGGACATAGCAGTATTCTTAAGCATCTTATATAATTTCATCAATGGAGCTTTAAGTGTCTCAGAGGCTCCTAGCTCCATTTTTTTGTATGTAGATGTCAGTTTGTTTTTTTGAGTAGCTTTGTGTGAAGATTTTACAATTTTATAAACATACAAAATAGTAGCGTTTACATCATTTTCCCAGCAGAGCTCCAATCTCTTGTGTTGGGTTTTTGTTTCACGTTTCCTCATTAGGAACTTCAGAGCTCCCTCTCCTGAGAAGTGGCAAACCCCCAACGGGCTCAGTGTAGAAATTTTATATTTGCTATAAGTTTTTATGTGATATATAATTATAAATAATCTAAAGGGGTAAGTTTACTGTTTTGCTCAGTGTGTGTGAGAAGAAAAGCCCTTGCGTTCCCAGAGCTGCTTTTTGGTCTGCTTACCTCAGGCTGGGAGACATGAAAGGACCTTGAACGATAAAAGGGAAGGTTAAAAATTCAGTGCGTCTGGATTGGCTTTATGATGCAAATATCTCCAGTGATGTACTTTATAAAGGTGGCAGTGAATTAGAGCGCTCTCTCTGCATGACTTTTATTCTCTTTAGTCCCTTCGGTTCCCTTCCCCTCCACAGCAGCAGGAGACTTGATAGTTTGTGTTTTGAAATCCCCGCTATAGTAGAATACGAGTCACTTGCCGGGCCTGTCTGTGCAGCCTCATCCCATTATCTCATGGCACGTCGGTCCTATGCCTTTTTCCCTCATGTTCCCGTTCGGTGCTGCCTTCCCAGCTCACAATAGACAGACACTAATTGGATTGGAGATGCCTGCTCTCGTTTCATAATGGCAGAAGATCTGTCGATGAAACTGCTGCCATGAAAAGGACTGAAGTGGCAAACTGTGAGCAGGAGGGCCAAATGTGGCTTTTTAACCCCTCTACCACCAGATGGTCTCTGTTGGCTGTACATATTTGGTTGTGACAACAGTGTGCCTTGTGACCTGAATTCTAGCTAGCCTTTTAAGTATTCTGTGGGACACCTAAAGTCATGAAGTCATGGGTTAACTCCACCTTCCAAAAATCTAGTAGAAGACAGAGCGACCGGGGTAGAGTAATCCGGCTTTTCAGGTTTGGGGATTCGGTGAGCCTCTGTCCTGACGGCAGCCTGATAGAGTGAGCTGAGAACTGCCCTCCAGGATACTTTCTGCTCCCCCGATTTCTGTTCTCAGTCCTCGTATTTTTTAAATGCTGTGTAGTCAGAATTTGCTCAATTCTGCTCAAAAGGTTTTGTTTTAAATTTGCTGATTGGTGAGCAAGAAAACATTGCTGCAGGATGTTTTTCCGATCAGTACAATAATTGTTGTGTATTGTTGTAACCTGTAGTTTCTGCCCGATGTTATGGGTAGCCCTGGGGTAAACCTACGCCATGTGTTCACCCAAAGAATGCTGAGCAAAAGTCCACCCCTATTTAAATATAACACTATATGGCAGGCATACAATGTAACTGTTCGTGTAAGAGAGCAGATAAAGAGATGACCAAATGGTGGTTTAAAGGATTGCTAGAACATTGGAGAAGTTTGGCTTAGCACGAGGCGTTCCGCTATTGTTGGTTTAGTAAAAAAGTCTAGTGGTGCGAGTGTGAAGTGCCGCCTGCACCGACACCATTTGCCTGCATTAACAGAGCTTGAAACAAGCAAACTGTTCTTTGTTGCCCTTACAGTATGTAGTGCTGGCCATTTTCGGCCTGTCTGTGGGAGTAACTGGCAGCGGGGCGGGCGGGGGGGGGGGTTTGCAGGGTTTCAGTACATTTGGTTGGGGGGGCTCCCTTTTCTCAGGCTTTCCCTATTAGTTTCTAGGCCTTACTTGATTGTGGGGGATGTGGCAAAGATGGTGTCCTTCTCCTCCTATTCTGCCAAGTGGAAAGTTCAGCTCTAAAGGCCCTGTGATGCTGACCCTATGCTCTGCCCTGGTCACACGCATTAACCCTGTCATCTGTCATCCTTTCTTCATCACATGCCTCAGCAGATGAAAGCCCACATTGCTGTAACACTCCCTGCCAGCCTGATCCTACAATAGTCTCGTCGGCCGTAGATGTCCTCATCGGGTATTCTGGTGTCGTTTCTGTGCTACAGGCTCAAGCATCTAGTCCTTACAGGGTGAGCGCTGGAGATGACTGACATTATTATTCTATACCTGAAATTGGAAGCCAGCCACTGGCATTAATGCAAACCGGGATTGCGAGGATAAGTTACAATGTAATTGGAACTGGTTTATTTGTAAACTGTGGGAAAAACACTGTGTAAGCGCACACCCCACCCAACACGCCGCTGATTATTGTGACCCATTTTAGGTTATTGCTTTAACCTGCACCCCTCAGAAGCAAGTGCCTTCCCCCATCCTAAAGCTTAGCTGCCTAGAATGAATCACATCCTTTCCTCGACTCTTTTCATAAAATCAACTCTTGTTCTCCTTTTTATTTATTTTTTTTCCAATTTTTTTTTTTAAGCCTCACTAGTGAAGGTTGGGGGCTTTGTGAAATTTGTCATGGTCCCTGCATTTTATCCATCTTCCTGGAATAAAGAAATTGGAAGGGTACCGGAGGGGTGGATAATGCCCTGCTCCCTCCCCCTGTCACTCTTGTTCAGAACCCTCTCACTCTCAACGAGTTTCTGAATAGAAACCTGCAGTAATTGGATGCAAATTATACAGAGGGAGCCCGAGGCTGCCTGGAATTCCTTTAGGGGGACAGGAGGCGAGGGTATAATTAAGATGGCAGGAATTAGGAAGGAAAGCTTGAAGAGAGGGGTGGGATCTGCATTCATTTGTGGGTTTTTTTTTTTTTAATCCCCTTATTGTTGGAGAGGAGGTGTGCGAAGGGGGCCTGTGTGGGTTTACAAAGCACCATCTGCACAGAAGGGGTTAAACACCTGGCACAATGTGTAAAATAATCTACCTTGGTATGAGTGTTCTCGATAGTTCGTACTGCATGAACACGTTAACCTGTGTTTGTATGTGTGTACTGCACACGCACCTTTACACGTTATGGTACAGGTTAGCTTTCTGTAGCCAGAAAGCTAACCTAGCTAGCTAAAGCTAAAGAAGTGACTTGTCTGTCTACATAGTGTGTGACGGGCAGGAAGGTGTTTCACGCGGGCACATCAGCCGAACCAGTTCTCTGATTCATATCAGGGCCTTTGTGTGCCAGGCGGCTGTCATTGCGCTCCATGCCCAGCCACCTCTTGGATGTCTGTCACTACGGCCGGCTCAGAAGCGAGTAGAAGCCAAGGGAAAAAGCCCTGTTGCGTATGTTACATACGGGGCAAACAGGTTAACGCCTTGTGGAGAGACTGTATTTTTTTATATTACTACACTGAAATATTTTTCCTGGGATCCCACAAATGACTACGGTAGAGAAATACCAACAAGCTCGTAAAACCCCACCTGGTTACGACTTCAGTCTAGATCTCTAGCTGAAGGTTATTGTCCGCAATGTAAGTAATTGCAGCTGTTTATTGACGTATGCTTTACTACACAAGTAGTTTATAGTTCTACGATTCTTTCTGCGCACGCTGGCCGTGGTATTTCTTGTGTGCCTTCAGCGGACTGGACATAAAAATATATTATGATCTTCACATATGCGCCTAATGTGCAGTGGCTTTCATAAAGCTGCATGTATCCAAGGAGCATTGGTGACCCAGTTGACTTGAAGTTATTATACGTGATTAAACGTGTCCCCTCTGCTTTCAGACCCATCTGAAAATGATAGGATAGGTAAATGAAGCTGCGTGCATGTAGAGGTGAAAACTCATTTAAATACGGAGTCACACAACGCTTCGCTGTTAGTACAAGGCACCTGCCGAGTGTTATTTCATCTGGAAAGGTAAGGTTTCAGGGCGCGGTTGCACACCTGCTTACATGGTCAGCGCTTTGCTGTGAGAACTTGGTATGTGCTAACACTACAGAACACTTGCTTATGAATCACACGTTAAGACATCGAACTGGAATTCTTTCCTCAACAAACCGTATCAGACAGAAGGGCTTTTTTGAATTTGCATTCAATTAAGCCTTCGTAATATTATGTCTGATGGTTTCCATGATCATTAAACCGCAAGTGTTGCGCTAGAACTGCTTGTAACCTCCTTGGCTTCTTACGTAAGCCACCATAATCGTTATTACTGTTAATTCATAATAGTAAGACACTGGATTCCTTGGAAAGCCAAATGGCACTACTTCAATGTCAAAAGCACCGTATTCAGTGCCAGCTGCCCCCACAGGCCTGATACCTGTTTTGTACGTGAACCCGTGGGTATAATACCGATGTGCATCATCTATTTTGTCCGTAGAAACTGATGTCTGTAACTTAGGGAAAGGTTTAGAAGAATTGTAATCACTTCAGTCCCATGTAGTCCCACTCTGTGGGAATTCGGCCCCCATACAGGGAATGAGGTAAGAGGAAGGATTGCAGCATTCTTTGTTTTCAGATGATGCCGGAGGAGGTGGGCAAGGGGAGGGAGAAGTGGTCTATGGGGGGTTTGGGGTAGAAAGAGAAAGTTCTTGACAGGAAATGACAGCAAAGGAACAAAACCCCAGGACAGAATGACTGACAGGCTGGACTTTTAATTGGGACTGGAAAGAAGACAATGAACCTAGAGTCTGTTGTCTGGAGCTCATAGGAGTTCCTGATAGAAAGAGTAGCCCTGGGACTCTTAACACGCTCATTGCCATACTGGACCACCATGCATGGACCACAGAGCACCGTGGACTGCTCTTCCAAAGAGTGTCTCCTCCAGTCCGTTAATGTCTCTCATAAACAAGCATATGAGCTGTGTGTATAAGTGCAATCCGTGTAGATAGCCATGAGAGCCTCATCTCTGGGCCCTAAGGCCTCTGTTAACTAGGACTGTTTCCGTGGGGCCTCGTGCCGTTGCCTGCTTGTTTTATCTACAGGTTTGCAGATTGTTCTGGTAACTCCTAGTGATAAACGCATCTTGCTGTCCTGGTTACCTGAAGCCTCTAGTGCAGGTATTGCCTCCAGATGTGCTTTAGGCTCAGACAGGTGTAAGGTGATGCCTCTTGTGGTTAATATTGAGGCACAGTCGATGGCTTTACAATATTTCATCCCCTCTTTTTCTCAGAGGTTAGAGGCCATGCAGCCAGAAAGGGGGGGGGGGTTAGGGTGGCATAGCAGGGTGAAAAGGGAGCAAAGGTTACCATGGAAACCAGTTTCTGCCTCACTGGTGCATCTTGTAAATCCATTTAGAAACCAGAATGTGGGTGTGTAAAGAAGCATATCAATAGAGACCGGTGTGTGAAAGAGAAGAGAGCTTAAGTGTGTCTGTGAAGGGGGAGCCCTGTGAATAAGCACAGAGTGCAGGGGCACAAAGAGAGCTCTGCCTGTCCCTTGTCTTGGACAGTCCATTAAGAGTCGCCCTTTAACCTCTGACAAAAGAGCTATACTTGTCTCAAGTATATAGGCTCGTTCGTTCTCCCTCATCATGGCCCCTGGGTGGGGTCTTTTTTAATTAGCAGGGACGGGGTTTGGTTCTCACAGTACAGATGCTTTCAGCCCTAGTTTTGTACCTCTTAACATAAAAGATCCCGTAGCCGTAAGCGGCTGCTCTAGAATTGGAGAGTAATGTTAGAAGCCGGAGGAGAGATCTGTTTCTATAGAGAAGTCTTGTATCATAGCAGCCCGCCCCTTGACAATGATCAGTGTTGTTCGCTGATACAGAGACTCTTTATCGCTTCTAGACCTCGCTCTGTTTCCTAGTTTATTGTTTTAAAGGGATTTTGCCAGACTTGTTCATGAAAGGTATTTAGCGTAAATCATAGCACGTAGTGGTGTTTAGATTATGGGTGGATATTTTAAAAATTCCACAGCACAGAGTGGTTGAGTTTGTTTTTTGTCCTTTTTTTTGCCTTTATTGTATATTTCCAGTCTCTGTTCCTGTCCTCATTAGGTTGATAATTCCCTTCAGTGCGGTGATAGGCAAAAGGTACCCATCTAGGGATTACTTATAGGATTCCTCATCTGCTGAAAGGTGGCCGTCTATCAGATCTAGAGAGCTTACGCTGCTAGTGTTACCTCTTAACTACTGGATCCTTTATGGATCGTTAACCTGATCAAGGGGCTAGAAAAATAATACCGATGACTCTCTAAATAATATACATTCAGCACTTACTGTAATGTTGGGCTACCAAGCCTTACCGTACAATGTATAACAGTGTATGTAGTTCTGTTAACAACTCTTCTCTTGTATGACACAAGGATATACACTATAGCATCGTTTTAATGTTTAGCTTGTCAGTTTGCACTCAGATGTTTCATGCCGTGCTTCTTGAAGCAAGTTAGTTTTTTCAGCTTCAAAGCCCTGGTGCTGCAGGTTGGGCCTTTCGTGGTTACAGGTAGCTAGTTTAGGGAGATCACTGCTTGGCCGGCTGCCGGGGATTGCTCTCACACAAACACGAGTAACTAGGTTGTATAAACACTTGGCAGAAACACACGCTCTTATCCTTGTACAATACGAAAGCGCACTTCATAGCGGTCGGCAGTCTCTTTATTAGAGGCCAATGATTTTGCTTGTTAGGGAGACGCTGCTGAGTTTTTTTTTTTTTGTTTTTTTTTTTTAACCAATTGTCTACTTTTGCAACTTCCATGGTTTTCATAGGTTTAAAAATGCACATTATCTTTGCATTCCCAGCTCTACGAGTATATGTTGGCTGTAATTCTGCTTCTGCATGTCAGGAGCTGCAGGTTACTGTGTATTAGAAAATACTAGCCTAGTTTTTGTTTTTAACCTTAAATGTGAGTGGGATGTTCTTGTTTAGTATGATATAGCCTCAAAGCATTTTTTTTTTTTTGGATTATGTCATGTTGGACATCCTTGCATTCTGGAATTACTGTGTGTATTAAAGGGTTTTTACTCTTTTGCTTGATGGAAGCTTGAAATTGCTTGATGCACCCTTTCATGGGCCAATGAAACCGTAACAGGCTGTGTCCTGTCCTTACAAATCCCATGAAACCGTTTTGTTAACGATTCTCTGTAAAACCCTTTGTGCGTTATGGAGCTTTGGGTGCAGAGCTTTTCAGGAAGGCATTAAGTGGCTTGGGCAGAGCGTGCATCGGCAGACATGTCGTGCCTCGCCTGTGAGGATGCTTCATTAATCAGCCTCTCTTGGAGTAAACCCTCCTCACTCCTCTAGAGAACATTTAGCCTGCTACCTAGAAACGTGCGCCTCATTGGAGCTTTGTGACCAAGACAAACACCTGGTCCTCCACTCTGCAACCTGATGTTGGATGCATTTCGAAGTAAACAAAACTCAGGAACCCCATGAGGTTACTGCTTCATCATAATGTCCATCACATTTTCTTCCTGGAAAGAGTGTGACCTATTCTGACCGTGCCTGTCAAATGTCACTTTTTTCTTAAAATGTCGTTTTCCCCCAACCTGCTTCAGGTGGATGGGGACAAAGGATCCATCACTAGTACTTCTTTGAGCTATAGTTGCTTTTGTTCATCGTTTCTTGCCCTGTTGCCAACTGGCTTGGTTGTCCCACCCCCTCTGTGCCAGTCTTTATGCGGCTGAATGGGCTAGGAATGTAAGCTGCATTACACAGCTTTGATCTTTAACTTCTCCACTTCATGAGGATAAGGGTAGTTGCAGGGATTTGAAAAGGGGGGCTTGTTTAGACTCTCTCATATGCAAATGGCTGGCATTGAGAGCCGTGGAACGTAATGAGATAACACGGCTTTAGAGACCCCAGCACAATCGTGGAAATCCTAAAACAAAAGCCGAGCCGGGACGTAAAAGGGATTTGTCAGGCGGAGGCTGGGGGGGATCCTTGTTCTCTCCCTCCCAGCACACACACAACAGATTTTTTTCCCACCCCCAATGGAGCCAAGACCCCTAAGGATATGCTAATTTTCTGCTTTAATATTCATGAACTTGTTAGGGAATAGTTCCTGTAGCTTAGTCATCCTCGCAATTTATCCCCCAGATGCTTTCGACGGTGGATATGCCAGTTTAAGAATGCCACTAAAAAAGCTGCTGTGAAATTTGGTAGAACTTGCTGCGGTGTATTGAGGCAGGTGCACTTTAGTTTTGAATGTATGAGAAACTTTGGACCGAATGCAGTATAGGTGTTGGGCTTCCAAGAAGTGCGTCTTCCTTGTGGACGCCATCAGTGAAATGTAATGGCGTATTTGTTTCGCAGGTCCATGCGTGTCAACACACACATTTAAACACACACATTTATCACACTGCTTGTGAATCCGGTCCAGCAACAAAGCATTTCTTGTTTACCCAACTCCAAGGGATCATTTTTCAGACCTCACAAATCCCCTCTTCACCTTTCCCATCAGAAAACACCTCCCGGAACAATAAGAAAATTGGGGCCTGCCACCTGATAGCTCTCCCAAGGAACCAGGGAGAGAGGAATGTGCGGGGCTCACGGACTCCTGTGAGACAGCCTTTGTGTTATGTGTCTGAATCTGCTGAGGACGCCCTGTCGAGGCTTTATCCCTTTCCCTGGAAACGGCAATATATATGTATATGTGCTGAAATATATCTTATGTGAAGACCTATACTGCCTGCCAAACTAGACATTTAACTGCTTCTCTTCCTAGAGAGTTAGTGTAAGTCCAACATTAGCTTTTAGGGACTTTTTAATTTTTTTTGTTTTGTTGAGACGCTGTCATAAAAGCTGCAGCTTCATACATCTCCAGACAGGGTATGATTTATGGACTTTCTTGTTATGATTTATGGACTTTCTTGCCTTAGCATGCTTATTACTAGTGTTATACATGCAACTTCCCCAGAGAATAATTTAATCTTGCATACTATGCTGCCGCAGGCAGCAATATCTATAGGGATTCAACCCGCTGGGCAAATGTGCTCTCTCTTTTTGGGTTGTCGTATGTAACCCTTTGTGTGTTCTCGGTTGCAGTATCAATATAATTGTTACCCTCCTGCATTAGTCTTCATTCTTCTGGTTGTACTGGATTATCCAGACCTCTGTCTGTAACAGGTGCTAGATATGTTATCTTCAACCCGATGGTAATGCCCATTGACGTTCAGCAGCTTGACTATAGTTTAGTTTTCCTTATGGGCCCTTTCTGTGCAGTTCTGCTGTGAACCAGAGTGTCGTACCGCAGCATGGGACCTCAAGCTCTGTCCCCAACACAGAATGATGCTGTATTACAGGGAGTGGGTGGCAAAGGCAACTTCCTTTACAGGTGGTGATTAAAGGGTTACCATGTTGGTTTTAATATCTATAAAGTGTGCAAAAGTCTATTACGGGTTGAGTTTTAGTGGTAGGAAATATCTGGTTTTTAGGTAGTAAATCCTTTCCCTGTGGCCCATTCCAGCAAAAAAGGTCCTTTTTTAGTTTGTGTTCTAGATAGACATTTGCGCTATCGACACAATCCCTGTTTGTTGTGTGCTGCTTTGCCGCACTTGGGAGTGTGGTACATCTGACAAGTTTAATTGGTAAGGCTGTTGGTCCTGTTCTGGATATGTTTTATTACTTATGACGTGGCGTGTTTGTGGAACGCGGTAGAATCTTTAGGAAACCAATCTGCTGTTGAAAGGACTGGACTGCTGGCTTCTGCATGAGCGGAGCCTGCAGGGTACAGACATGCACGGTGAGTCATGTACTTGTCTGCGCCCACAGGACTTGTTGTCTGAATTACTTCTAGTACACCCTTAGCCTCCTTTTTTCTGCTTCTGCTTTAAACTTGTTTTCCAGGTTTAACTCCTTCTGTACATAGACTGCTTACTCTCTCTATTGGTTTTCACCTCACACTATGCATGCCCTATGAGATGTGTTCATTAATTCATAGATTGCCAGTGAGTTAAGTATATTCTGCGCATTATGAGGGCCAAACCTGATGAGCATCTCCTGCAAGAACTGAGCTGGCCATTAAGATTGTGAGGCCAGCCATTCTCTCATGAGAAGCTCACCAGGGTTGGCCCTTCATCACCCAGCAGTAAACCAGTGAGCTGAAATACTCGCCTGCAAACTCCTGGTTCACAAAATACTCATCTGCTGGGTCTTGGATTTCACAAAAGCGGTTATATCGGTCCTAAGTGAAATATGCACAGCCAAGGTCAACAATTTGCTTTGGTGTGCTTTGCTGCCTCCTTTCTTCTGGAACTCTTCATCACACATTTCCAGACCTCACAGGTGCTGGAGGAGTACAGAGGGTGTGAAAACGGCTTCTTTCCTGGGAGATGCCAACGCCCCTGTCTCCCCACAGGTTTTGTTAATCTTGAGTGCTATCCAAATGCCAAACCCTATTGCAAGCTCCCTACATCTTTCCCAGTTTCTAGGCTAAGTGGTTCCAACTTCCTTGTTGCAGGCACCTCGTGTCCTTGTTTTTACTTTCCGCCCTCTTATTCATGGATTAATCATTCTTCTTTATATTCCCTAACTTTTTCTTATTTCCTTGGGATAGTTCACTATAATAGATGGATAACACTTGAAATAAGGGGGAAGTTAAATTGTGTTTCCGGTCTCTTTCACTTCCAGGTTTGTAGCTGGAAAAGGCCTAGTCATTTACCCAGAAATTGGTGATCGTCTGGACATAATCTGCCCCAAAGGGGAGCCATCTCAGCCTTATGAGTATTACAAGCTGTACATGGTGCGGAAAGACCAGGCGGAATCCTGCAGCACCGTCATGGATCCCAACGTCCTGGTGACCTGCAATCAGCCGGACAAAGAGTTCCGCTTCACCATCAAGTTCCAAGAATTCAGCCCCAACTACATGGGCCTCGAGTTCAGGAGACACCAGGACTATTACATTACATGTAAGTTTTTCAGATCCTAAGTTGGTGACTAGCAGTTTTATCAGTATTTATTGAAATATGTGATAAGTTGGTATTTATCCCCTTAATGACAACGGTTTGCGCTTAAACCCATTCAGGACAATGCATTGTAAGCCCGTACATATATTGTGAAGGGGTTATGCGTAAATTCAGTAGGGCTGATATAACAGCAAACTTTTCTTTTCATGGCATGTCGCCTCATGTTAATAAAATGAATGAACTGATGCATCAGAGCTAAAATATTTGTATTTTAATGAGGGACATTATAGAAACCACGCACACACACAAATTGAGCATTTTTCCTAAACATCATATTTTGAATCACCAAAAGCGCTTTCATGTTTTCTCATTGTGTTAAAACTGCAAACACAGCAGTGCTGAGCACATCACAAGCAGTCCCTTTAGTGGGGCTTGTGGCCTGTTAAGTCAAAGGGTTTCTGCAGCGAGGGTCATACTAAGGTTTATTGCTGCCCAGGGCACTTTAATAAATGTAAACCCTTCCCCCCCGCCTCCCACGCTAGAAATTATTTTATTTCTTACTGTGGGAACTGTATGAAAGGTGGATGTATTCAGCAGAAATAACTCTGTTATCTCAGGGTGTTTGTAGTGAATAAGCCGCCTTATGGGCTGCAGTGCTCAGAATTGGGTCTTGCGCTTATGAAGGTCATGTGTTCATTAACCCCTTTATCGCCAGAGCATTTGCCATCGGTGAAGTACTATGACACACATGACTGCCACAGTACTTTTCATCAAATGTGATCAAGAGCACAACACATCATGACATCTTTAGAAGGGCCTGATTTTACAAGGGGCTTCAATAATTTGTAAATAAAATACATAATTCTAATGCATTTTCTTTGTTTAGCACCTGCCCTAAGCAAATCTTAATGTCAGCATCCATTCCTCAGCTTTTTTACTGCTTGAAAGAAGGACATCGCTATCTCTAACAGCAGTCTGTGTTCTTGGATACAAAGTTTGTTCACTTTTAGAATAGTTTTTTTAATTTGATTTAAACATTTTTTTTAAAGGTGCTTCTCTTCCCCCTATGTTTATGCCGGCAAAGTTAAGCCAAATTTCCGACACCAACTATTTTTTTTTTTTTTTTCTCTCCTTTAATGAGGCAAAACTGCATTTGCCTGGTAGAGCTAGTATAAGAGAAGTTGGCAAGGTCCCGAAGTGACTAAATATGGCTGTCTCCTGGCTTGTGTATTGTCTTCTCAGCCTGTTTATTTCTTATGGTGCCGGTGAAAAGCCTTTTAATCCACAGAGCATTGGAAAGCGGGTAAAGCATTCCCATCCTCTGGCATTGGAGGAGTGAAAGGGCCGCTGAGGAGGGAGAAGTCAGCCATGTCCCCAAGTGACACGTTGTGGCCTGGTTCTGGAGATGACCGACACGTGAATTGGGCCAGATGGAGCGAGTGATGCATTTCTGCTTGTGTTCACTGACCCAGCCACGCCAGCGTCTTACCTCAGGGATTCAAAGCTCATAGAGCATGAAATGGCAGAGCGGAGAGCTTTCTACTCCCGGCTCCAGCAGGCTGTTAATGGTTACATGCTCTACACATGCCATAACATAATGTGATAAATGTGAGCTAATGCAACGCGCTCATTTACTTTTTCCTCAAACATCCTTCCTTCCATATCCTTTTTTTTCGTGGCATTTCTTCCTCCATGCATGGCATCCGGTACCAGTCTGCGTATTACGTTTGAGGCCCCGCATGTCCTTGTGAATGATCTCTCGCAGCGCTGCACATATGGAAGTGCTCTGGCAGGTGGCAGCCGTCCACCAACAAGTCATTCTTACTGAGGACACCTCTTCTAAAGCCTCTGATGTTGGGTTTGAGTGTTTTTGGAGCCCTCTGCTGTCTTACTGCCTGGCTATCCCGGTGCCTCACCCACCTTGTACTTTTACTCCTCTTGTCATTTTCCAGGCCTTTAATCATTTTTTGGCAGGGCTTGAAACTCCCATCCGGCCTTTCTTGGCTAGATTTTAACTGACCTTTGGTGTTTGCCTGGTGTGTTCTGGTCTGGCCCCTGGGACTTGCTTGGTTGGGCCGGAGGAATAGTGCATATCTGGACCACACATGAGCTGAAGTATCGCCGTGCTTTACTGAACACGTGAAGGCGTCCTTTGTAAATGCTAATTCTCCAACCCTAGAATCAAACTTGTGGTTAATGGAGATGTGTAATACTTAACTACAGGTGCATGCGCAGACCTACATATGTAACCCTTGTTCCCGATCTACCTTGTCGAAGCACCCCTTCTGTATTTAGATACAGAGTGTGCTCTTTGCCGGCCCCCAGGAGCATTCGGCTGTGGTCCGCAGCTGGGGCACAAAGCCCTTAGGGATGGTGTCTAAACCCTCAGGACTTTGACACGGCACACGTCGCTTAAGCCGGACTTAATGGCAAAACATGGGTTAATATGCACTCACTGTATCACAGTGCGCCATAAACAACATTAATTCGTTCTTCATGTTTTGTTATATTTGGGTTTTTAATCGGCAGTTGTAATATATTTATAGTTGCGTTCTGGTTAAGTTCTCCGGAAAGGCTGAAACTAATCTGTTAGTTACTGTAACAAATCAGACTTTCTTTCCATAACCTTAGAGATTTGTCCTCCCCACCCATCTTTTTTAGACGTTCTCCGTAAAACTCCTACCTTGTATTCTGTGCCCTCTCTATATGCGGACCTCACATTGTGTTTCAGGTCATAGCAGGGTAAGCGTTACCAAGCGCTCGCTCACATTTTCCTGTCCATATTTGGGACTCCATTTTGTCCGCCTGTGTTTATAAGCTATTTCAGTGCAGGACTGCCACGCGTGACTAGAGAACTATTAACTAAGTCAGAGACCGGCTTGGGCTGCCCGTCCAACATTCCCTAAACCCATAGTCTACCAATCCAGGCAAAAATCCCCCGAGCTCTCTGGACCTCATGGAAACCGGCTTCTAGACATCCAGATGAGATCTGTAGGGTTACTAATTTACTGATGTGCAAGCAGTGCTGACTCTGCTCGCTTGTTTTTTGGGATTGCTTTACAATTTTTTTTTGTTTTTTAGTTAAATTTTATTTTTTTTCTCTTTATAAAGAGAGAGCTAACATTGTTCCTTCTAGTCACTTTGTTTTGAATTTTTGTGCAACTCCCTCTGTAGGCCTCAGTTGGCGGCGTAGAGGCCGTAATGGCGGTGTGTTTTTGGGTGCATGTCTAACGTTTTAAAGTTCAAACTTTTTGACGCATGAAGGTTTCACAGCCGCGTACAGAAGGACTGGCCTTCTTAATGGAAAAAGCATTGGGTTTTGGGAGCCCCTTTGCCTAATCTACTCCTGCCCCAAATAATCCCCCCTGCATTTTTTTTAAATCCTATTTCTTTTTACCGATCACCAGGATTCCCCTTCCCAGTCTGGGACAGAGGTTTAATTTCCTGTGCGAGGGAATCCTGCAGCGACTGGAAGGAGAAGGAAAGATTAACCCTTTGCTGCTTCAAATCCTTGCAGTGCTCAGCCTGGTGTGGGGGTGGGGGGGGGCGCACAGCAACATTGTTACCATGTATGATGCCAATCTGAAAAAGATGGTACAGCATGAGACTTTGTGTTTGACGTTTTTCCTTAATAATTGTGGCGAGAGGAGCCGGAGTATAAACAGCTAGAAGAATGTTAGAACTCAGTGAATGTGTGTGGCGCTCTATACAGTCTCTGATTAAGAACAGACCAAGCCCCCTTTAAAATGAAATAAAAGCCAAACAGAAATGACGGGTACTCTTTAACGGAGCTGGATTCCTAGCTTAAAAATCAATTGCCATATATATTACAGAAAGTGAAACTCTGAGGGATGTAGTTGTTGGCAAGCAACTTGCGTATTGACTCGATTTAAAAAGTAAAAATGAATTATGTCCTCATGGGCACGCTGGACTTCACTAAAGAGCCATACTAATGATATAACAGCCCACTCAGTGTTTGATGCACCAGTAGGGGTCACATTGGCCCAAGAAGTTTTGCACTTCAGATGTTCCTCCATTCCTTTACTTGCCTGTAACAGTAGTAATGGCCCTGCGGTATTATGTCAGATCTCGGACCACAGTGTCTAAGACTAAGGAAAGGGAGGCCTTTACCACATTAAGCTGCATCTTAATGGGCCACCAGAGATGGCTTTCTTCTACGCCCTTCCCACTAGCTGAAAAGTATGCAACCGTGGGGAAGATGAGTTAAAACGTTTGTACGTTGAGGCATTTTGAGAACGTTTGGTATGTTTTGATCAGTGTACGTTTTTGCCCATTATCTGTGATTGTCCCCGTCCCGCAGGCACTGGGAGAGTGTGAGAAGGCTCATTACAGGGAAGCGGTCTCTTGTCCTTCAAATACAATTCGTAACTAACAGACTATTTCATTATGTAACTCAACCAAGGAAGCCCTTTCATCATTCACTGTTCTGTGGTCCATAGGTGGCCACTGCTAGGAAAGTCAAGAGACTACAAATTGTAGAAAACCAGTGTGTTAGAAATATAGATGTCATGAGGGAGAACGCTGTGCTTCTGGCTTTAAGTTGTGGGATTTAAATGTGTAACAGTTTCATTTTGTTGCCTTTCCAAAGATATGCTGTTCTCAATGTCATTAACTTGTGTATTTTCCTTTCTATTTTAGCAACATCAAATGGGACTCTCCAGGGCCTTGAAAACCGGGAAGGGGGTGTCTGTCAATCAAGATCCATGAAGATTATCATGAAGGTTGGGCAAGGTGAGTAACTGGGAGCTCCAGAGTCTTCAGATCCGTCTAAAGTCATCAATGTATTTATTTTGTGCCGGTAGCTGCGCTTTTGAGTGAACAGCCTGGATTTGATGTGTGGGGTAGCTCACCAGTCCTTAATGTAGAGATCAGCTGAGGCCCCCGGCATACCCTCCCCTCTAGTAAAAATTGAGATCAAGGAAAATGTTATCAACAATTGCCTTATGTATGATAGATTCAAATGCTGGTAATATGCCAAATACCACACCGTATGCACAACATATGAGCTTACAATTAGATATTGGATCACCGATCGTCATCTCTTCTCTGTGTTTGTGCAGATCCAAACGCTGCTTTACCGGAACATCTTACGACTAGCAGGCCCAGTAAAGAGGCAGATAACACGGGAAAAATGGCAACTCTTGGACCCTGGATCCACGTGGTAGAGGGAGAAGCTCCTGCCAGGCCAGGTGAGTCTGCAATGCAGTGCTAACATTTGTCATCAGCTTTTCAAAGAGATGGTCAAATTACAAATAATTGCTAGAAGATTGAGTTCTCCCCTATCTTATCTCTGAGACAATTCCTGACCACATACCCTTTGTAAAACCTCATGCCTTATCTGTTTAATAGCATATTCCACGGGACATTTATTTGTTAGGAGGATGCCACGGCAAGCTGGGGCAATTACAGGGCTTGCTCATCATTGGAATCACATAAACCTTTCACTCTGTAACATGTGGCGTTAAAATTCTATTGAGAAAGCCCATAATAATTAGTGATATTCTCTTAATGAACTGGGAAATGTGAATTACCGCTACATAATTTCTAGGGGCATATGGCCTTTCCCATCAAAGGGGCTAAAGCATAATAAATGAAATAATCCTGTTAAGTAGAACACTGGCTCATGAATACAGCAATATCAGCCGCTACCGCTCATTCCACAGGAGCAACAACAATAATACGATTTGTGCTCGGGTCATAGAATGTAAATGCTTGTTTTTTGGCACAGGAACTTCAGGGGTTAAACGTGTGATACTGGTGATTATTGCTCTTTATCACTTAAGATCGTAGTTTAAGTTAATAAAGCCTGCTCTGCCTATAGATGTATATAGATGAATTGTTTCATACCAAACAGGAACAATTAAGATAAAGCAAATTAGAGCCAGCATGAAAGAGAATAAAATAATAAAATCGCAAACAAGAACCAACTGGTACAAAAGGAGAAAGAGGGCCCTGTTCTTGAGAGCTTACAGTCTAATTGCGCTGGATATTAATGTATGCATTTTCTTTTTTTTCTTTAAAGGTACCAATGCAGAAAATACTGGAGGTGTTGACAGTTTCTTCAACTCTAAGATTGCCGTGTTTGCTGCAATTGGAGCTGGTTGTGTCATCTTCATCCTTATTATAATTTTCCTAATTGTCTTACTTATCAAGATCCGGAAACGCCACCGCAAGCATACGCAGCAACGGGCGGCTGCGCTCTCCCTTAGCACGCTGGCTAGCCCCAAGTGCAGCGGCAACGCAGGCTCAGAGCCCAGTGACATAATAATCCCACTGCGGACTACAGAGAACAACTACTGCCCGCATTATGAGAAGGTGAGCGGTGACTATGGGCACCCTGTGTACATTGTGCAAGAAATGCCCCCGCAAAGCCCTGCAAATATTTACTACAAGGTCTGAGGAGGACCAACAAATATCTTTCTCCCGATCTGTGGGGATAGCCAATCCAGCGCCAGGAGCACAGGCCAAAGGTCACTTTGCATTAATGGACTCTGTGAGACGGAGCAATAAGACTAACTTTCCCACGTTAGGTATTTTTATAGTTTGCCCCCCTTTTGTTCTGCTCCTTATCCTCTCCAATGAGGTTGGTAAGGGACTGTTCCTGTCTGTACTTTGCACACCTCCAGTGTTTAACCCTTTACTGACTTGGAAATCAGCAGAGCGGCTGGGACTCTACCGATCTTTTCTTGCGGGGACATCAATTTACTGCTGTGACTTCATCATGCATTGATTTACAGTACCCTGCATGGTGTTGTCAAAGGGTTTGGCTTGAATTCAGCTGCGTGTCTGCCTCAGTGTCCTGGTTTTGAGCAGATTGTACTCCGTACCTCGTCAGATACCTTATCCTAATCGTGATGGTTTTAGGGCACAGAAGGAGCTGCAGCCCTGCCCGGCACCCTGGCATACACAGCCTTTGCATTCTGTGTTTTGTTTTCAGGGTGGTGTGACTTGTAAGCCCAAGGGTGACTCTGTTACAGGACATTTAGTATCTGTGTTCCTTCTGTACTGGCTAACAACTAGAGTGAGCGCTAAGTATATCCAAACTGTACTACATACACAGACACTACCTGTGCACTGGTATACACACCACACATGCTACCTGTGCTCTTATATGCACTTAATTGCACACTCCTTTTAATATGACTGTATTTGGACAAATACCTGGTCTGACATGCCGGAAAAAGGACCCAATCTGTTTGACTCAATTCCCTGAGTGCTGCTGGCTGCCGTGACATAATCTAGCACAAACTCTCTCCATAGATTAGACCTAAAGCAACGAGCTGTGCCCCACTCGGGTTATTGTGTCTTCAGACATATATGGCGTTGGATACAGTAACTTGGAAGCGAACAGACACGCGGAGAAGCAATATGTTGAGTATTGTTGACCAGTGTGACCTTCATATGCAATGTTCTCTGCTGTAATCCCAGCAGAGCTTCTGGATAGAAATGTGGCCGAGGTTGCTGTCCTCTGGTGTTTTGCTCATGCCTTGGTTTTGAATGCTGAACATGTGAGCCTTTAACGTGGGGACATCACATTCTGGTTGGAGCCTCATGTCTGGAGCTGTAAAATCTGTTCTGCAGTTATGCTTCCATTGTGAGTGTCCACCTGCTTTTGCCACTTTAGTAGTCCAAATAGTCAAATTAAGACAGAGGTAAATAAACCAAGGTTTGAACAAAGCATCACATGAGTGCAATCTCAGTGCTTGTCACACAACCTTGCATTGACTCAGGGATCTGTATGGTGTTTGTCACACGGTGCGATTACATATCCAGTGTGACCGTGATAAAAGAGCAGCAAGATCCTCAGCTGGTCACTCGGTGTCCGTGATATAAAAATACACTGGTGTTCACCCCAAAACATTTGCATTCTTCATGAACGGTGACCACTGGACACTCCTCGTCTGCGTGACTTTAGTAGGGTGACGAGGTGAGATCTGCTTTTTACAAAGGCCGGCACAAGTGAGTCCAGGTCACTGCAACCAATGCCATGTATTATGGAGCCTTTTATCTGCGGGTTACTGCATTGGCATTTTCATGCAAGTATGTGAGAGATCGGCAAGCTGTTCTACATGGAACTGAACCCCTCAGTGTTTTGGTTACAGTGACCGGGTCTTACAACACTGCGTTTGGTTTTCTTCCTTTTTTTTCGCTGTGATGTTCAGGGCAGGGAGATATCACTATACAGAACAATTCACAAACACTACAGGGTCGTACATAAGCTTTTAAAAAGCTGCCCCAGAATCACTCATACATAACGTACCATTCGTCCTACCTGCCCCCCTTTTTCTTGTGTACATACCCCAACTTGTAATAACCCCTCAAGCCTATTTAGTTATTTTTATAACTGACACAATCTTTCACGTTCGTGGCCCAGGGTTTCTATACTTCACGTTGTTACCTCCGCACGCGTACACGCACTCATGTCTATCCCACCTTAATCTTCCATTATTTTTCATTCTTTTTCTCTCCTTGGCAGCTCTTGAAGGTTATCTAGCACGGCTTTATATACCCTGGTGCACCTCGTACACGCTATTTGCTGTCGCATGTTCTTGCGTGCGCACACGCACACCCTCCGTTTTGGAAGCCATCTCCTTCACACACGTTAAACCAAATGCTTTTCATTCCAAACATAAAATCTACCCGCACAGAAGGCTGCTCACGCACAGCTATTTAGTAGAAGCATGTATCCAATTCCCACAGTATTTATGCAAATTCGGCAAATCCCATCCATATATATTATATGCGTTACCCAATCTTAAAATGCCGGCTTAGAGCGCTCACCTATTTGTGAATTCCGCACATGACCGCGAGCTACATTAACCAGTTCATCCAACAAGGACAAGAACACCAGTTTATTTTGGTTTGAAGGGCACATGTAGTGACCGAGGACGGACTAAAGTGTCCAGTTATCACCTATACTCACCTGTCTTGTAGCATTGTCCCCGTCTGCACATTGGGTAGCTCCCGTTTCCCATTTTACATTCTATGCAGAGTGGTTTCTGGTGTCCTTTCTGTAGAGACAGATTAAGGGCTTGTGTACTCCGGGGTAGCAGCTGTCTGTCTGCCATAGAGGGGCCGTGAGACACCTCGTCTCTAGTGACAAGGAAAAAGGCCTTAAAATAGAATTTCAAAGCACCATGCGTTCCACCCTTCATGTTCCACGTTTGCATCAAGCACTGTTTGGTGCGCTTATTTTTGTTTCTTAAATAACCGAAGGATCTGTGGATTTCAGAGCAGGTCAAAGGTGCAACATGTTTTTAGAACAAAAAAAACGTGTTCAAATGCGCAGCATTTTAGTTACACTTTTAAAATTTTAGATACTTATTGCTTTAAATACTAAGCAGCGAACTGATATTTTTTATTTTGTCTTTTTCGGCAGATTGTTTTTCTAGGTTACTGCACCTAGGGGAGTAATCGGTGTTCAAGATAATTCAGTATAAACAGGGAAACTATTTGTTTCGAGATCAGTTGAAATAATGTTGAATATTCTCCTGGTCTTCAAGACCCTAAACCTGCGTTTTCTTCATAGCTTCACATTTTGGAGGCTTACTTTATTATTTTGAACTACACATTTTTAATTTTTTATTTTATTTACTTCATTAACATTGTCTTGAGCACTCTTGTTTCAAGCCCTGAGCACCATGTACATATGTGAAGAAAGGTGGACTTTAAACTTAATTTTGTTAGCACCTTTTGTTTTGAAATGATAAAATAATTTTCCTTCCTTACCTTAAGAAATTAACTTTGATATTTTTTGTAAATAATGTGTTTTTTTCTTGAAAGGATTACTGTAAAGCTGTTTTTGTATAAACTTCAAATTTATTTTCTTTTTTATTTTTTTTTTTCTTAGTATAAAAAATAGATTTTTCTCTAAAATATGAACCCCTTGCATATCTATTCATAAAGCAGCACATATTACACCCTTAAAATGTGTATTCACGGAATATGAAGCAGGCTTCAGTACAGAATACCTGCAGGGCTTCATTACAGGATCTCCACTTTAACTAGTCCGAACATCTAATGCATCATGATAAACGAGCATCTTTTATACCCCGAAGCGGTCGTACAGATCCATAGAAGTCTCAAGTCTTTTGACTGGGTGTAGCCAACGTAGACATACAGCATGTTCCTGGTCAGCAGTTATGATGGAGCTCCAAGGTGTCTTCAGCTTCATTTCTTGGGCCATAATTGGTTTGGTCCAAAATCTCACTCGGTTTGTGGCATTTATGAAATGAACGAGCCATGAATGAGGTATGAAGCTGAAAACCCACCTTTACAAATGCATTTTCTGTGGGCACAGATACATTTATAATAGGACAATTGTAGGTATCTTTAACTTAAAGCCTTGTCTGTTCGGGCCCTGAGACCAGGAAGGGGCTAAATGTTAAAATGGCAATAATTTATGTTCAATATAATGAAATGCTGATTGTCACATATCATGGATTAAATAATTCCCCTTCTGCGGCAGAAATGATTTAAAAATGATAAATTGTGTCTGATAGGGCGTGGTGACGTAGGTCTTACTTCATAACCCGTTTCTTTTCCCATGTTCTATTTTTTTTTTATTTTTATATAAATATATTCGACTTTAACTGTGTGCAAATGGTCATAAGAGTTCAAAGCAGGGTGAAAGATTTGCTGATTTAGCCATTGTTTCAGTATTCGTTTCCCCAGTGTCTGTTGCCCTTACAGCTTTGCAGTGACAAACCACACAAAACGGAACACGGTTAAATATAGTTTTGTGTTTTTCTTTTCTTTTAATCCTCCAGTTTTTGGACTGTGCCTTGTAGACCCTGAATTCTCGGACGGGGCTTTCAAGCTCCAACCCGCTATGCACGCCATTTCATGTCCGAGGCCTCTGTGTCAGGACTCTGTCATACTCCCTGGCACAAGAGGCAGGGTTTAATTCCATCACCTTTTAGGGAAGACATTTCCGTGCGCACATTACATTTTACCGATACACCGCATTCTACCACATTTGTTTGCTTATCATTCCTTTTTTTTTTCTTTTTTTTTTTATCGAATTCTCATGGTTCACCTGAGACTTATTTCTGACAGTTTTTGTGTCCTGTTGAATACATTTACGCTACAGCTCTGCAGTTTAAACTTCACCTCATGACCATGTTTATTGCCTGGAACTCCAGTTCTCTGGAGCAATGTTGGAATCCTGATATATTGTTAAATAAAGTTTTTTTCCTATGGAAATCTGATTTTATTTTTTCTTGTCAAAAAATGTTTACTGAAAGTATGTTTCAGCAAATGTGTGTCTTACTTGACTCTTTAGGTCTTTATTTCAGTTTGTACACGATATACCTTTATCAAGCCGTTCCACTCATATACCTACTACTACTTAGATGTTTTCTGTGCCGCCTTTTAATCTTTGGGTTTTTTTTAAAAAAAAAAACCTTTCCCGAATTTTATTCCTTACTCGACTTCTGAAGCATCCAGTCGACATTAAACCTGCTCTAATTGAACACACCCTGCTAATTCTCTGGAGTGAATGGTTTCTGTTGAGGGCCTTTGTCTTAAACTGACCAGATTTGCAGATTAAATGCAGGGCTTCACGGAGAGCTAAACTGGATCATTAAGCTTATTTCATGCATAACATGTAATTCAATAACATTTACAATGTACATACATGTAATCAATACACTGTAAAATGGTGTGTACAATTAAATTGGGCCGTGGACATTATACCGTCTACTTAAGCCCTTGTAGGCACCCCCCACCCTGCTTGGTAATAATGGTCCCGCTATAGAAGAATCCATATTAAAGTATTATGTGAGTACATGCAATCATTTGACAGAATTAACTTCAAGCCATGTTGCAAATGCAGCCTTCCTCCTCCACAATCCAACATTTCTTGTCCCTGACTGGCTGCTTGAAGCTTTCAATTAGTGGCATGAAGGGGCATCAATGGGAGAGGTTTACACATGTGCACTGTGAAGCCAGGAGCTGGGACTCTTTATTCTGAAACCCATCAAGACACCTCCATGTTCACACGTGACCATACATTGTGTCCTACAAGCTTTTCTTGGACCAATATGGTAATACCCATTTTTTTGTGAGGTGCTTTTTATTAACAAATTAAATCTGTTTTTCCCCCTGTTGCAGAAGTCCTTGCTCAGTTTGGTGTTGCATAGAAATTTTGCTTCTGGTTACGTGTTTTTAAAATGGTCTTATAACCATGGAATTAATGGAATCTTCCTGCTGTTTGAACCATTGTATACTTTGGTTCAAAGTGGATCAAATCACCCAAGTTTTTTTTTTTTTGTTTTTTTTCCTCCATCATACATCATTAAATATTTATAAAACACAATCGTATTCCAATAAGTCTTAACACTCATTCTACATCTGATAGAATAACTTTATATAAAGGCTTTTAAATAGCATAATGTATATAGGTGTTTTTTTTTTTTTTTAATTATACTTTTTACAGTCACATCACATTATTCTGATTTGCCACAGACTTTTGGTACGAACTATATGTGTTTATGACTATATATAGTTCATGCCACAGCATTTACATGCACCGTGCAGCGTGGTGATAAATTAGGGTTAACCAGAGTAAAACTCTCCCTCCAGTGTTATAAGAGAAGTAATAAGTAGATCCCCTTTCTTAATACATCCACTCTGTTAACTTGCTCAATTGCACCCTGGACAGAAATCTTTAAGTAAACCGTTTTAGAACAGATGAAACTGTAAAAGAACAGGGATTTGTTCAGAATATAAATAAGACTAATTAACTTCAAACTGAAGATCTCCCAAGAAGTGCTGTAACAGAAATCAATTAACAGCAGGGACATTGGCTTAATTGAATTAATCAGCTGTGAAGCAAGATCGATAAGGAGATCGAAGAGTGTATATGGCCGGGGGTACTTGGCTGGAGTTTCCCATCTTGTGTAAGTTTATGAGCGGTTTCCAATGTCTCCAGCCTCCAAATATTGATTCAGAAATGCAAAACTAGAAAAAGAGTTCATTCACACTAACTGTTCTTCCACCTGTACGATGCCACAAGCCTGAACTTTAAACGGTATGAGTTTAGTTATAGAATATGTGAGTTATGTGCAGAAAGGTAGAAGGTTCATGGAATAGTTTACACAGCCAAGGTAGACCAGAAAAAAAAAAACGTAACGTCCAATAGCAGATGTATAGATGATATCTTAATGTTCCTGTGTTGACGCGTCGCATTTACTTTCACCTCTATAAACCAGATTACCTGGAAATATCTAATCCACAATATTGGTAGTAAATGATCAATGCTGATTTCCCTTTGGGGTCCATAAAAAAAAGGCAAGAGAACTTGTGAACTTTGCTAAGCACTTCCGTGATCTCCTACACTCCTCCATAATTAACGATTCCATAGCCACCAGTGTTTTATTAAAGGGCTATTTTATGTGATCAGACTGTAAAAATATTTATTTTAAATTTGTGGAAAAATGATTTGCTGAGGCATTTGAAAACATTGTAACTTTATGGATGTTTTGGAACCCATGTGCAGACATGGTCTCTTTTAAATGGTCAGACTCTCTTGATCACCCAGCTTGGGACATGCATATAGTATTCAATACTGACATAATTGCACCTTATCACCCCAAATTAAAGTTTCATGATTGCTGAAATCCCAGCTTTAATACATTTAATTCAACTAAAGATACTAAATACTGTGTCATAACCTACAATTAGGGGTGATAAAGAGTGAATATTTGGATTCATCTACAGATGAGGCCATAATGTGTCCATGCTGTCCTGTGGAGGATACACTGTTCAGGTTAAAGTATTAAGTATTGTGGCTAACTCTGGCCCAGTGTCTCAGCAATAGCTATTTAGTTATGTGCAGAAGAAGAATGACAGGGATCTCTATGAACCGGGACAGCAGTAAAACAAACTGCTCTGGATTAAGATTTCTAGCTGTTCGCGAGCTGAGCTCAAAGGTGCACCTGAGCCTTTCATGTCCTCCGACGGGGCACCTGCAAACCGAGCAGAGCAATCTCCGTTTCCAACATCCTCATCTGGAATTAAACTTTCTTGGCTTGGAACATATTTTATCTGTCACCCCAGGAAATGAGGCTGTGAGTGCATGAGAGTTTAAATGGATCTGTAAACTGCATGTCTGTGTTTGGATATTTGTATGTAATCTGCTTTTGCAGAAGTGGATGTTTTTTATTGGTTCGTTATTTTGAGATGAATGGGATAATCATGGGAATGGGTGAAATATGTTTCCAATACTATGTAGCTCTTCTTGGATTGTATTCTCAGAGTGAACAATAGTTAACCCTATCACACTATTTAGTTTATAGAGATTGGAGTGTTTTTTTTATACCTAGGTTGACTTCGATTTTTGGTTCAATCATTTTGGTGGGGCTTCAGAACAAAATATTATACAACAAACTTAATTTTTTTCTTCTATAGTTAAGAAAATGTGGGTGCTTGGAAACCAAGTCATTGCATATGCTTATTGCCAGCATGTCTGTGCAGTTATTGGGGGTACCCTAATTATTAGCAGCTTAAGGCTAGGTTTCCACTTGGGTTTTTGTCCTGCGTTTTTTTCTTGATGAAAACGCCAGGAAAAACGCCAAGAAAACTGCCACTGCATTTTCCTGCGTTTTTGCGTTTTTTCTGGGGGGTTTTCTGGCGTTTTAGCCTTTCTGTGGAAATTGCTTTTTGACCTTAGGCAGTTTTTCTAGCCTTTACACGTTGGAATTTTCACCCAGCTAAAAGGGATTAGGATAAATGGCAAGTATCTGCCCCCTCCTGATGTCATTTCCTTGGTAGAGTTCTACTTAAACACGCCCCGGCGGACCCTTTTTGTCTCTTTTCTGTGGTTTGTAAGGCATGCTTTATTCCGAATGTCTGCTCCTCTAGGAAGATTGGCCCCAAATGATGGTGCAAATTGTTTGCTGTTGCTTTTGGCACGCAGGATCCGGTCGCGTATGTTTGTTTGTAATGGCATGTTTGTTCCAAATGGTGTAAAATTCAATATGAACTTTGTTTTGTGTGAAACTGTTTGTTTCCAGCCTATTTCTCGTGGGACACACAGATACTGGGTCCATTCTCTGCATTGTAACTGTGGAAAAAATGCCATAAAAAATGCCAAGGCAATAAACCCACATGGCTTTTTCATGGCGTTTTTTCTCTCCCATAGACTTCTATTGGAGAAAAACGCCAAGATTTCCTTGCAAAAAACGCCAGAGAGTCAACATGCTGCGATTCTGAAAAACTGCCACAGAGCCCAAAAAAGCAGAAAAACGCCAAAGAGGACTGAAAAAACGCCAAAGAGAAAAACGCCAAGTGGATATGGCATTGTGCGATTTCCTATTGAAGAACAGCTAACATCTGGCCGCAGCGTTTTTTCACTAATAAAACGCCGTGTGGCTGAACTGGCATTATTATGGGCTTTTTTAGCAAAACAAACCCAAGTGGAAACCTAGCCTAATACAGCTCTCGTTTCACATGCTGGCATTTATTTTTGGTTGAACCCGGCAACACCAACCCGACAACCTGATGGGAAAAAAAATATTTTAACTGTTTGAGTGATCTTAACAGACTTAAAGGGGGCCTCTGTTGAACAAAAACATATACTGCAGACCTTTATCTAAGTAACTCTTGTCATGTATGATGTGGTTTTTTTTGCAAATGTTTTTGGTTTAAAGTGGCCATTTGCTTTGCCTGGGGAAGTCCTGTTTCAGGTAAACCACTGGTTCTGGGCCTATTTTTCAACGGTATACAGTAGGTTTTGAACCTGTGAAGGCTTGGGCCTATTCAGGTCCCAATCTGATAGAATTCTCCTGATCTGCTGAAGGTCTGGCACCTGCCATGGCAGCTGATGACCAGGTCTCAGCGCAGGCTTTATTTCCCTAGTAGGGGCAAAATGACATTTCCTTCACCAACAAACTGTAAACTTATTTGTACAGTCCCTGTATTTAGCTTTCTACTCATGGCTAGTCATCCGCTACACAGTTAGCCTGAATGATTTTGCTTTAGGGTGTAACTATCAAGTCCTACGGCTTCTGTAAGGCCCAATGCGATGATAGACTTTTCAGCTTGCCTGTATTTTACAGACAGACTTGTAAAAATTTTACTTAGAGACAATAATTTTATACAAGCAATAACCGGGCCAGTACTTTATTAATAAAATGTACCTTACGTGCCATTGAGCTGTGACTTTAGGTGCCTAGCCATTTGTCTTATAGCTGGTATGGCAGCCCTACCACCCACTGTATTCCTAGTGTAGGGCTAGCTTTTGATGTAAACTGGATATTATTTAGTTATGATATAGATTTGTATATTTTAGTGGCTTCATTCTTATTTTTTTATTCAATAAGTGGTTATTGCTGTCAATCACCTGCTCCCACGCATATTTTTGTTTAAAAGATCAAGTCTTAGAACAAGTGTGTGGAAGCTCTGTGTACAAAGCCCCGTGTGTGCTGCCAGAGCAGGGTGCTGATGGAGCGGGTCATGCGATTCTTTGTATGATAAGCGGAGAGTGTGTGGCATGCAGCCCCGGCGCAATATCTGATAGCGTGCCAGCAACTGCAGAAGGACATGCTGAGGTGGAACACGCCACCCACACGGGAATGTACTGCAAAAGACACGGCTCCCCCTGAATCCCATCCCTTTCACAGTGTGAGGCTATTCTCTCTTTATAGTATCGCAGTTCCCCCTGGTTTCTGTCTAACGGTCACAAATATTTCTCATGCCTGATTTCAAACATTAGAACACACAGTTACCTTTATATATTTATTTTTATGATATGGGGAATGGGTGTAACACTAGCTGGTGTCATCTAAGCATCATACTAAATGGTTCGACCGTTAAACAAATAGAAGATAAATAATTCACTGATATAGCACCTAAAAAAGATTTCAAAAAAACTCTCCATTGGGAAGCGTATCTAAACTTTTTGTGTGTTTTGACTGATATTATTACTTATTTTATGCAGTGTCAACAATTTCCACAAAGACGAATTTTAAGGGGTATAACAGACACAACCTGATATTTAATGTAAAGAGAGACCCTCACTCCCAAACTTACAAGCGTCGGGCATGTCTTCTCATAGGCCTAAATTATACTTGCATCTAGAAATTACATGAACTCTTTTGTACTGCTTTTAAGTTTTTGTGTCCCCTCGACTAGTCTGGCATGGAAGAGGTTACATGCGCAGAGTGAGGATCCCTTCTGTAAAATGCGGTCTGTGAGATTTAGCTGATGATCTCTTTGCTCCCGTGAGGGGCCTAAAAAAGAAATCTCAGCCCCAGAACGCAGCAAGGGGCACCTCAATTACCACACATTTTACGAGCTGCTTGTTACAGACTACATCTGAAAGTGAGGAGCGTCTGGAAGATGCATTAGGGGATTAAGGGTTAGCAGGGAAGGAGGGAGGTACATGCTCATTAACCCTCTACTAGAAAGAATAGGGTTCATAAGGAGGAGACTGTCTGATTCTAAAAGTGAAAGGGGATTAAAGTGTGCAATAAAGCAGTTGAAAGGAATGGGTTGGTCTCAGAAGTGGAATCCAGGTTTAAGTGACATGTGGCTATACTCCATTCTGGGCAATCATAGCATGAAACACATATGGTATGTGGTAGCGTGCCACAATTTAATGGTAGCCATTAATTTCTGTTTATAGTGCCAGTTAGGAAGGAGACACAAACGCTGATGTAAGGATGTTTTGTAAATGTGTCTAGTCGAAAGGATCAGTCCTGTTCCACAGAAATCCCTGTTTGGGGAATAAGGTGTGCGATGCTCAATGGGTTTGTTGGGGATATAACAGATCAACCTTGTAGCCGGCCAGTTACACAATAGAGGTCTGTACTTAGCCAGTATCCCTACCAGCCATCCTTCTGAAGCACGGCACCAAAAAATGATGCCACGATGGTTGTGGTGGCCGGGTGTAGAGCTGACCTGGGTCAGGCCTAGGGAAGCCCCCAACCAAAATACATCACTAAGTATACCTAAATTTTAGCTGAGTGGTGGAGCATGTGAACCAAACAAATAAGTAGATCTGCCTTTAATTACCGGTATATCCTTTCCTCAATAGAAGCATTTTCTGCTGCAATGGCAAAAGGTCTTTCAACCTATGTGTACCTCATTTTTGTGTCACTCGACTACAGGCTAAAATTAATTGTACCCCAACAAAATATGAGCAGGAAATATTTGACACACACATTTATTTACAGGTAGTGTAGCCTCTATGTTTTCAATGATTTGTTTCGTAAGCAATGTGTTGTCCTGAGAAGAAGAGGTGGGACGCCACCTTTAATATGTGTGTCTGGACGGGAGGCACCTTATTAAGTCTTTTGTCTGAGAACTATCAAAAAGAAGCCTCAGCAAGCTATATTTGGAGAAGGTTGCTTTCTTTTCAGGAGCCAGACATTCTGGGTGGGGTTGGATAACAAGAGGACCGGAATCCATTATAACAGTCTAATAAAAATGGTTACTGTTAAGTGAGCTGCATTAATTGTAGTCAACAGCAGAAATTACTGAATGACAACAAAGCAATATGAGATGTATGGGAGATGACAGTGTGTTATTTCAGTTTATGACTCTATTTGTAAAGAACCATTTTATGCATACTATTTCCAATGAAGCCGGCACCATCAGTTAAATATAACAATTCCATTTTTCCTTTTAAAAGTGAAAGTTGATGGAACTTCTAGTTCTTCACAACATTTGAAATGGCTCTTGACAAACAAAATAAACAATTATGGGCACACAATATACATTATATGGACAAAGGTAATGGGACACACCTCTTACTTATTGAATTTTGATCAGACTCATTGTCACAGGTGTATAAAATGAAGCACCTAGCCGTGCAGTCTGCATTTACAAACATTTGTGACAAAAAAGGGGTCATTCTGAAGAGCTCAGTGAATTCAAGCATGGTACTGTGATAGGATGCCACCTTAGTGACAAGTCGTTTCAGTGCTAGATACTCCACGGTAAACTGTAAGTGGTTTTATTGGAAAGAGGAAGTAGGAACAGCAGAAACTCAGCAACGAAGAGGAAGATCACGGAAAGTCACTGAGCGAGGTTAATGGTATGGGGCTGTTTATCAGAGGTTGGGCTTACAGTGAAGGGAAATCTTAATGCATTAGCATACCAAGACATTTTGGACAATGCTATACTTCCAACTTTGTGGGAACAGTTTGGGGAAGGCTCTTTTCTATTCCGGCATTACTGTGCCAGTACACAAAGCAAGGTCCATAAAGTCATGGTTGGATGAGTTTGGTGTGGAAGAACCTGACTGGCCCACAGAGAGCCCTGACCTCAACCCCATCAAACACCTTTAAAATGAACTGAAACAGAGATTGAGATCCAGGCCTTCCTGTCCAAAATCAGTGTCTGACCTCAGAAAATGCCCCCACAAACACTCCAGAATCTTGTGGAAAGCTTTGCCAGAAGAGTGAAAGCTGTTATAGCTACAAAGGGGGGACCAACTATATATTAATGTCTATGTACTAAACGTTATTGCATGAACAGACTTATGTATTTGCTCTACCTGGACTTTACAAATAGAATGTGATATTACAGGGAGCGGACCTATTTTCCGCAACAAGGTACCATGGTTCTAGGACCTATGTCAAGACATAAAATTGCATTTCTCCTATGAGTTACAATAATAGTATTATTTGATAATAATAATACTTATAAAACAATATAATATAACCAAGTGTTTCACTTAACTTTGTGACTTTGTGAGTACCGAGAGGAGTATATAAAAGGTTAAGGAATAGGTTGGAGCAGCAGAGGCATGTGAAAGCAGCCTATTAAGATTATTTCAGAAACAGCTATATGTTTGTAGCACATTCCAAAGGGTTTGTGCTTCCTGACTGGCTGCACCTCCATGGGTCATGTTATTATTCTGGCTCTAGGTGACAGTCTGCAAACGGAAATGGGATTGTGTGTATGTGTGTGTTTGTGCGTGCATGTGTGTAGCTCTGTATCCTGGAAGACTAGAGGAGAATGAAGAAGAGAGAAGAGCCTGTGTCCAGTAGAAGGAAGGAGTATAAGTGGGAGGTCTGTGGCCTAGTGAATGTTTGAAATACAATAAAAAAAAATGTCATATTTATAAAAAAAATATTTAAAGTTGCTGAATATAGAAGAATGTTTTGGGTACTATGGTGATTGTCCACTTCCTGCACATCATCTTAGAGTGTGGGAGGTGTTTGGGGAAGACCCTTTTCTATTCCAGCATGACTGGTCCATACAGACATGGAACTTGATTGACTCACACAGAACCCTGACCTCAACCCCATCAAATACCTCTGGGATGAACTGGAAATGAGATTGTGAGCCAGGCCTTCTCGTCCAACATCACTGCCTGACCCCACAAATGCTCCATTGGATGAATGGGCAAAAATTCCCACAGAAACATTACAAAATCTTGTGGAAAGCCTACCCAGAAGAGTGGAAGCTGTTAAAGCTGCAAAGGGGGGTCAACTATATATAAATGTATTTAGAATGCAATGTCATAAAAGTTCCTGTTGGTATAATGGTCAGGTGTCCCAACACCAATACCATATAGTATATATATATATATATATATAGTGCCTTTATTGTTTAACCTTTTTCTACAAAAATTATCTGCTCCCATAGATATCAAACAAATGCAAACACAACACAGGTATATCCCCAAAAAAGAAAAACATTTTAAATATACGTACGGCACAATTATTGGCACCCCTATGAATTCATGAGGAAAAATTGAGTAATGGTCTCAGATCCCTTGCCATGTATTCTCCAACCTCATCAGGCATTATAGGAGAAGACTCATAGCTGTATTCTTGGCAAAAGGAATTGGCACCGCAACACTGTGTCCCGCAACACTCCTGTCCCGCCACCCTGCAACCCATTCCGAAGACCCTCCGTTTCGGCAATCCCGCTCTGCAGTCTGAATAAAGCATGCGGTCATGTCCTTTGATGTGTTTTTATGACCTCAGATGATACCAGCTGATCTGAATTGCCTTGTTTCAGCATCCACAGCCTATTTTAACTCAAGTCCTTCATTGTTTGCTTTGCTTGGTTGGTGACCTGGCTTGCTTGACCTCGCACCTTGGATCCTGATTCGGCTGTCTTTTATGCACTTCTAGTGCCGACCCGACTCGTGTGACCTAGTTTTGTGGTCCCTGGTTTGGCTAGTTGTTTTGTTTTCCTGGTACTGACCTGGCTTGCTGACTACTCCTCTGCTTTTGCAATCCTAGTCCCTAGCCCTCTAGTCGAATGGTCTACTCTGCTCTTTGGGACCCTCTCTTACAATAACGTTACATTGACTACAAGGGTGCCAATAATTGTGCTACACATATATTTCACAATGTTGTGTGTGCTATTGTTTGATATACACAAGAGCAGAGTATCTGTGTGTATTTTTTGAAGAAAAGATCAAAAAGCTAAACAATAAAAACTATTTTTTGATAAATGCATCAGAATTTAGAATTGTAAATCTAATTGCATTCAAATCCTGAATCCTAAAATGTTTTTAATGTAATCCAATACTAACTGATCGGCTGTAACTACTCGATCTGAGCAGACAAGATAATTCTAGCATTCAAACAGACAACAACACCCGTAGAATTCATTTCCCAATAATATAATAGAGCAGTTCCAGATGTGAAAAGAACAGGGGAGGGGGCAATAAGATACATTCTCTTTATTAAGACAGATAAAAGACCCAGCTGGGATAGGAGGAGGTGGCCTAATCTCTGTTCCTCATATCCCCAGGAAACAGAGATGGCTGACACGGGGGGGGGGGGGGTACACAGTTAACATGAAAGAAGAGGTTAGAATGGGATATTGAGGGGAATAGAGGAATGTGAGCAATTTGGAGAACATTCACTAGCTAAGGTAAAGGATTTAGACCTTAGTCTGTGCACAATTATTTCATTATATTATGCTCTGCTTTTGGGCAGTCTAAAATATCTTGGACAGTTACAATACAGAATATCACTTTTATGAGATTAGGGGACTGTGAATATGTGGCATTGATTAATTGAGAAAACAATGTACAGGGCATAGTATGACATACGTAAGATGACAAAGTTCCTGTCCTACAGTTTGAGGAAAATTCAAAGTAGAATTTCTAGATAGGGTAGAAGACAAAATGTGTGTGGTAAGGAGGAAAACATGCATGGTTAGATAGGCCACTAGATAATAGGTAGGCTGGACATAGGCGATAATGGTAAAAGTCACCAGACAGTACAGAAGAGTTAGAGTGCTCAGGATGTGAGTGTGGTTTGGTAGATTCTCAGGGAAGAAGGTTGACAAGGTAATGCAGATGGTCATCTCTAAAAGACATTTTCACACCGTGTCCACAATTAACCTACTTTCTTTTTTCAGCTGCTGTTTTGTCCTCCATCTGCCCGTGGACATTAAGTTTAATCTTACCCAGCAAAAAAAAAGCCCTTCAAAACTGCTTCAGTTCTGAAGCAACAATTCATGGTGGACAGGACCGTACGAGTGAGTAATGACAGCTAAACTACTGCAGTAACTGTATCATCCAATTCTGTGTTTGACAGTCCCACTCCCGTCTTCTGTTTCACTGCCTACATACAATATGCCATAGGCCAGAATCGTCTTACAACTGAAACCCTGGTTATATCTGTTATAAATATATGGACATTTGGCCTGCAATATACTACAGTTGAGGGTATATAACTTGCCATATGTAAAGAGGACCTGCCACATATGGAATCATTTACTTGGTTTATTGAAACTACCCGTGCTTTTCGTTTTCAATCAGTGGCATTATTTGAAATATGTAGTTAAAAAGTCCAGAAAAAATGTAAGTAAAAAAGATGAGCTTAATGTCCATCCTGTATTTCCTTGCCCTGAATGATCATAGCCATATCACCTTCTAAGACTGCCAGAACCATTCAGATAGCACAAAAGAGGAGTACTAATCGCGCAAATCCCAAGAACAGAAAATGAAGGATGCTGCTCCTAGTGCTGTATACATAAAGTTGGTTTCTAATGCATGCATGTTGTTTATTTGGATCTGAACACAACATTACAAACAGGTTTTGGTAAAATGATAGTGCCCCTATAACCCTATGTGTCCAAAGAATGAGACGTAACAAGTTTCTAAGTACATATTCCATATTCATTTATTATATGGCTAGGGAACATAATATTTTTTATTACACTACTAATACATCCAGCAATTATGTATTTGAGTAAGGACACATTTTATATTTTTGACCTGTGTTCTCTAATTTCCTAGCTATCAAGTTGTATGTGATGAAGCTGGGCGATCACTGTAATTAAAAGCAAACCACAAGATGCTTCCTCCCACAGTACAGCCAGAACCCAAATCCCCTTACCACGTTTTCTAGGTCAATTACTAGCATTTGGCAGCCTACGTGGATGGGTGGGGGCATGGGGTGTAGTAATGAGGACTTTATATAGGCAATCAGCTTAACTAAACAGTTCTTCCTACTGTATGGAAATACTGCGATAGCGCTGGCAAACACAGAGAAACCTATTACACCCATGCTAACTTCTGCTTAGACACATGCAGGGGGACAATAAACATGCATTTGGAATCCAGAGTAAAAAATTTATAAAATAGCAATTCTAAACATATACAGTGAAAAAATATAGAAAATAGCCTTATAACACATATCTACATGGGGGCCATAGTGTTTAGCAGCAGAGGATTCTGGGAAGTATCCACCTGCTCATTATTAAAGGTAAATGATTAAATGTAATAAATTATCCATGTATCTTTAACAGCATAGCATAGTATTGGGATCCATTTAAAAAAAGCAAAGCTCTGACCTATGTCCTTTAGCGTGCATTGGCTCCAACACCAGAGCCAGTTGGATCTACTCAATTAATGATGTGATGGCGCTATGAGTATCTTCTGCCTATGGAGTGTGCAGGTTTCCTATATCTTGCAGAGTTAAATCCTCCAGTCCTATACTTGACAAGTGTTTTCTTTGATTCAAATTTAGTTTGTATCCAGTTTGGTGTTTTTCACATGAAAATGCTGCTGCCAAAATGTCTAGGTTTGTAGTTTGAATCGAAGCCAAAAACAAACAAAATAGGATTATCGTCTACGATTGATGCTTCAGAAATGCTAAGATATTGTACTTAATGTCCAAAGGGATATAAATAAGATAAAAGATGTTGGCAGGGATTTGAAACACTGGGAGAAATGTGAGCAAACGTCAAAACTCCCTCGCATACAGAGAATCACGGCTAATCTATTGGGACCATGTATTTAAACACGAATACTATGGTATACTCCTTCACAACATTTAACTTTACACCTATTATATCTAACACTTGGCTCTTATCCCATTAGATTCTAAATGCTTTGGAGCAGAACTATCTTCCTCTGTAGGCTATGTTCATAGAATTACTAATCTGTACCTGTAATTCCATTGTATTTACGTCTGCATTGTGTCACCAGCCAAAGGTGTCCATTACTAGGTTAGTTACTAGGGAAAGGGCAGGGACTCTAAATAAATGGTAGCAGATCAAAGCATTTATGGGAAATAACACAACAATGTAATCGTAATGAAAATGCTTTCCGAGGGAAACCGAAGTGGTCACCAAAAATTGCCCCCCCCATCTTTGTTTAAATCTGGCGAATGTTCTGATCCTTTACAAGATTTATATTACCGCACAAAAACATTTCTAAAATGTATATACTGTATGCATTCCTTTATAATGCTCCATTAGCAATCTCAAGTCTGGTGCTCAAGTTTCCATATATGAAGCTGGGCTTTGCGTGTCCTCACTAGGCACAGTACGGTATGTATGGCATATGCTGTTCAAAGTCTACAGGGAAATGGGTCACAGAAATGACAAAAGTGAAAAGCTTTAAAACTCCAAATTAATATACAATTTTAAGAAGTGGATTTTATGAGAAGACGTTGGATCTGGCCAAGAAATACACCAGGGCCCCAGAAAAGTGAGGAAGGTAATAACTAATATAGTGGAGATCATAAACTTATAGGATTGGAGGTGCTGTCACTACAGTTGCCATCCCAGCGAGGCCTGACTTAAGAATTAGCGACAGGATTGCTCTCTTGAATATACATATGCTTTTTAGGGTTTAATTTTAACCACAGCTACAGTCTTGGAGCCAAGTGCAAGACAAACTCCAATTCTAAAGGAATATATTTCCTCCAGACTGGGTGACTTAATGGGAGATCCTCATATATAAGCTAGAGAGGCCATAAAACAGCCCATATCTTAATGACCTCAACACTTCAAGGACTAAGTAAAAATGGGCCCCAAAAATGGGCCTTCAGAATTGGTTGTTCTGTGGATTCTTGTCAGAATGAGGCAGGCTCAACAGGTTTCAGACCAAAGATTCTCCCAATTTATCAATCCACGGTAAACCCTGCTCCCCGTGACATCACTTTAACATCACTTTATTGTTATCGAAGTAGAGCAGTTACTTGTGTTGGAGCTTATGAATCACTACTAGACAGACGGCCCAAACTGTAATAACAATTTTTACTGTATTCATGACCTTCTGTTAATTACATATCAGATATTTCTAATAGAATATGCTAGCTGCAATTATTGTTTATTACACCTTAATAAAGCAAGATGTAAAGTTAATATTTGCTTTTATTTGCTAAGGAGTGATGCGTTCTAAATGAGGATGTCTATAGAAATTGCTGATGTATAACAGATACCCTTGATGGAAACCTGGCTTGCCATTGGGTTTCTACAACCCCTTGGCAAATGTAGTCTCCGGCATCCCTCTTTTGCACGCGCTTGAATGCTGTCATAGAAATAAACTTAGTAGAGGGATCATCAGCTCAGTGTCCAGTTTTCCATTCCATTCTTCATTAGAGCAAGGGGGCCATAAGTGCCCAACCAAAGGAAGTGATGACTCCTCCATTTGGTTGTTAAGAAATATACCCCAACTGGCCATTGAGTGGACATTATGTCACACACCTGACATTTACCATGTTCGTCTGGAGTAATCCGCGTTTTATTTAAGGCTGCATGTGCTGTCTTGCCCCGTACTGAATTCTGCAGTTTAATTCCAGAGTTTAATCATTTCCAGCTGCTGGCAGATGCAATGTGAAATCAGATTGGGGCCAGAACCGCACTGAATCCCACCGCCTGTCAAAGACTAAAATAACAGCAGACAGTGTAACCCCTGCAGTGCCAAAGCCCAGGGTACCGGGTAGTGAATTAACCCTGACAGCTCTGTGGTATAAGAGAGGCCTTATCATGTAATGATACGAGCAGTGCAATGATGTATTCATCCTAGTGGTTGTGTATTAAATAGCACTGTGTTCACTTTTACTGTGCTGGACTACAACCTCTACACTGCCACTACACCATAACACACGTTGGAATGGGTGGTCAGATACAGGGTTAAACTGAATTCCTGGATTTTTGTTTTGACCACTGTTATTAGCGACTGTTGTTTCCCATATGCTAACACATTGTGGTCTATTCACTGAAGAGTTTGCAGGAAAGCAACTTGACTTCACTTTACATTTTGAAGGTTCCTCTCCAGTGAGCTCCAGAGGCAGGAAGAGCCTGTCTGACCCTGTATACTGTATAGTTAAATCACAGAGATCTTTCAAACTCCCCTCTTGCTAATGCTGGCCCTTTAGAAGGAATAGTAAAATGAGAGAGGTAAACCACAACTCTCCTGAAAACTCTCCTGGCAACTCTCGCTTTAGTGGATAAATCCCATTGTAAACTCTGTAAGGTTACAACAGATTGGAACAGTAGTTATATTAGTAATGTCATGTTAATGAGCCCCAGGATAAAATGTCCTTTTTACGCACTTGGCAAGTCCTCCTTAGTGTTAGTGGATCAGCTGGGGAGATCAGTGATCTCCCTTCTAACCAACGGTGGTACTAGAGAGATCGTGATCCTCCAATAGGGTGATAGGCTACCTGTTATCACCTACCGCCCCCTGGACTTTCCATCCTACACCTACCCAGCATAGGGTGGCATAGGAATATGCCACCTTTCTATAGTATAAGAGTTACATTGTTAGTTCAACTTAACATTTCTGACCACAGAGCATGCACTTCATTGCTGTATAAAGGCACATGAATTGCCATTCAATTCTAGCAGTTTATATATAAAAAATATTAAAAAAGCAGTGTACATTGTCCTGATTATGCTCGTGTTTCTTCTGGGACAACCATATAAATTTAAATGGACATCAGTTCATTCATGTTCATTTTTCTTTGCCAGAACTACCAACTATCTCAAAGCCTGATGTAATGACATAAGTATCCAGATGGGGATTGATTTACCTTCTGCCAGTCCCAGGTTAGCAGTTTTGTGCGTGACATTCAGGCATACTGTGTTCACTCATCACAGAAACATTTCCCCACGTACTCACTCAGCAACAGCCCCCCAAATTCCACTCTAGGGAGTGATGAGACCGGAGGAGACGAGGGGAGCCGGTTCTTGGCTGCTTTTAAAAAGATGAAATGTATCAGAAAACATTAATGTTTGAGGAGAGAATTGGAAGCAGAATTGCTCTGGCTGCCTCTCCCACACTCTGTCACTCTTGGCTCTTTGTCCAACATTTCTCACCTCCTCTGATTGCTCTGGAAGAAAATAATAAGGATAAACAGACAGGTGTGTGACGCTCTGTACCATTCCGTCGCTCTTTTTGTCCGCCTCTGCTCTGTGTTTCTTCAGGCTGATGAGACGAGGAATTTGTACTGGGGAAGAAATTGCTAAGTTCTGTTTGCAATTGTCTTGACAAATTTAGTATATTGTAAGGAGTGCATATGAAAGCTATTTTGTGATTCCCAAAGCTGAAAATGCAAGTTTCAAAATTCACAAACTTCCACTTACACACACACCAGAAAATTGGAATGAAGCTAGTAAAGCTCCCTGGTTTTATTTCCACACCTTACTAATGAGTATTAAATCAGGCATAAACACCTCAATTTAAATGAGACGGATAGATTGATCGATCCACCAGAAGAGTAGGATCCTTGGCTGGGGTTTACTGTGGCAGGCCATCTCCGTTTCACATGTAGGAGAAGCTCAAGGGATGATCCCTCCATCATACACAGTGATGTTAGTGAGTTATGTTGCAACTCGCCTAAAAGTAAATGAATTCCTTTGTCTCTAAAGGTTTCAAACCTAGGTGACTTTACAAGAGATTCCGATTCTCACCCCAGATCAGCAAGGATCCTGAGCCCGTTTTGGAATCCCAGAAGCAATATAGGTGAGATTCCTGTAATAAAATCATCCTCCCTCTGTTTGCCTGTGTTGGGATGATACTATTTTCCGTCTTGCTGCTGCCCCATGCACATCACATTTGACAACAATACCCAAAACACCATGCTGCTGGCAACAGTCTCATTTTGCTTGAGCCAGAAAACATTGATTGTTGTACAGCAAATCCCATTAGGATTAAGGCTGCAAAAGATACACATTTTATCACAATGCACAAAAGACAAAACAGATGTTACGTGTTTACTCTGCCTGGGTTGTAGATGCTTTTTATTTAAAAGAAAGAAAGAAAGAAAGAAAGAAACTACGATAAATGTACAAATGGAATCCACGCTCTCCAGGAGGGATTTTATTTCTGAAAACACTGGGATAATACAAATGTATATGTTTTACATCAAATCTATTCAATACAGGAAAAGTTAAAAGCTCTCAGGTACGTCCCACTAATGTGGTTCAGCCAGTTCCCTGATCATACAGATAGATAGATAGATGGATGGATGGATAGATGGATAGATAGATAGATTGATAGTGTGTTTGTGTTAATTAAACTTTTGAAAAAAACATGAATGATCAGTGTATTTTCCCCAGCAATTTACGGCAGATTAGAACCATCTTTGGCCCATCTTTCGTGATGTAAAAACTCAAACTCTAATCTGTCCGTTTTAGATTGAGGATAGCTTTATGCCTATCCTATGCATGTTTAAATTCCCTCGCTGTATTCACCTCTACCACTTCTGCTAGGAAGCTGCTCCACTTATTCACCACCCTCTCAGTTAAGTAAAGCCTCCTTACATAACATCTAAGCCTCTGACCCTCTAAACAAATGCTTAGATCAAACAAATATATTGTTCCGTTTGTTTTCTTCTCGGAATGTTCACATACAATGCATCATTCAATGTCCCAGGATGAAAATCACTACAGAACGTGCAAATAACATTCTATTGCTTGGGGTGAATTAACAGGGATTGGGAGATTAATCTCATTAAAAAGCACCTGCTTTTCTAATGACTTTTACGGCAAAGAATAGTAGCGAAGTGGTTAATTGTGTCGGGAAGCTCAGGATTAAATTGCACACAATCATCTCATGTTCGCAGAAAGCTTCTTACAGCTCGGCAGCAGAAAACACAAACATGGAAACAACCGACAGAGATTCAATTTCCTCGGGATGCAGTGCCAACCACTACACAAACACAGCAAACCCTTCAACCACAATCTGCATACTGCACCCATTACTAAACTATTCCCTGCACAATGCATCATCTGCACAATACATCTTGATGGACTTACAGCAATACAACTGTACATGCTTTGTTTATGTTCAGTACACCCGGACCCGGTTGACAGTATACACCAACCACTGAATACTGAATCTACTGCACTATATCTGAAAATAACATTGCATTCGGCAAACAGTATATACATTATAACGGGTAATATTATTGTATTCACTCTACACACTGCAAACATCTCTAAATATTTGCGGACTGCAGCGTCAGCACTCTGTATCCACAGCAAACGGAGCATAGAACAGTTAGAAGAAATATGTTGACTGTGTTTAGTAGAACAAGAACTAGATGCCTGCATTGTACATTTAACGGCTGCTACATAATGTGTAATTGGGCCCCCCCCACAATTAAATCCAGTGTATATCCACCTTCGAAACAAAAAATAGACTCTATTATACAGTTACAGCCTTAAACTCAGCGGCTGTAAATCATGCATCCACTGTTCAGTCTATATACTAAAGACTCCAAATTTTGTTGGACGTAGTAACCAGTGCGTATCACGTATCTTGCCACGACTGTAACTTTGTTTCCAAGAAGGCATATCAAACCAATGAAGAACTAAGAATCTCAATACAGAGGAAGTAACGTATATATATCTTCTAACCCACCCTTCTGGCTAAAACACAGTAGGTAATATTGTTTTTCTACTCTGAACATTCCCAGCCTCGGATAGTCCCTGTATATGTTCCAGATATTGAAGAATAGCTATAGGGCCCTTTTGGGCTTATGATGCGGCATCCACCATTTACTTGTCCAGTTCTATTTCTGAAGAGAGGAGTGGTGGACCTAAAGGTCACCATCATTTAATATAATACTTCAAATTACTGCAGTGCATCCTTGCAAATCTCTATCCTATCGTATATTTTTTAATTTTAGGTTTCAGCTGTCCATGTTTCCCTGCCCTCCAGCTCTTGAGTAACCTCACACAAAATCCTGCTGTGGTCAGTGGTCTTTCTTAATTTGCAGGATCAGACTCTGCTCTCCTTCAGTATCAAGGTCTATCTGTTTAAGGAGGCACATCTGGTTAAGGTCGTACCAGCAAAATAATCGAGCCTACTATATATAAACCAGTAAACCCTGCGCACACTCGGCCCATTTGGAATACTCTGAATGCATTTGAACAGACCGTTGAATCTTCAAGATGCTCTAAACCACAACCGACCAACACAAGCACTTCTTTTCTGACTTCTTTCTTTCTTCTTCTAGATTCTAAGCCATCGCTAAACATAAATTGATGTAAATGTTCTCATTCCTTATCATAACCAGAAAATCTCTCCCTGAGTATTTATATTGGCGGTTGTAAATATACAGCTGAAATGATATTTCTGTTGCTGTTCTACATCCTCCCTGTACTATGATAGGTTTATTACTTTTTAATATATTTCACTATTCTTCAACCACAAAAAGGAGTACCGCATGCTTCTCCCTGTCCCACACAGCCCTGCCTAATCCGGCATTTATCCTCAGATTAGACAGCGTCAGTGCAAGTCCGTGCTCGCACATCACAAACACATACATAACATGCAAGGACTGCCAATGTAGTTTATGTATTATTTGCCATAGTTCATGTTTTCTACTTATTTATTTTAACATGAGTAATGTTTGTTTGCAGTGTTGCTCAAGACTCTGACACCATAATGGTATTTTTATTGGAATTGGGGTACTTCTTCTCACCTAGGGTTGTATGCTGCCCAGCACCAGCTCTGGATATTTCAACCGATATTGCCTTTTTAATATGAAGTTTTCATATTTTAGGTTTGGCCCTGTGTCTCTAGGGTTTTCTCTGTAGGTCTCGGAAGGTCTTGTATTGAAACACTAGCCGAGCAAGCTGGCTTTGGCTCGGTATGGGATCAAGTGGCATATTTCTCTTGGTTGTTATTTGTACAGAAAGACGAATTATGAACTCTTCCTCTTCATGACATGATTGACTCTCCTGAGCATTTGCAGTTTGCCAGTAAGGGGCTACTTTACCCTTGGGAAGCTGTGAGCTCCAGTAATATTACCATATGTAGGCAATTTACTGTTCTGAAGTTATCTCCTTAACCATATGCTTGAAAAAGTAGCTTGAACACCAATTATCGACTTAACGATAGGGGAGAGGTAACTTAATGGAAAGGAATAAACATGCTGATCTTGAGAAAAGAACGTGAAGATCATTGCCTCTATGATATACACATAGTTGGTTTTCTAAGACATATAAATAGCCTATTTTAAACAATTACTATTATCATTTATTGATTAATATAGCACCATCATAGTCTACAAGGGTGTTTTTTTTTATTGTACTGTAAAATACATTTGGAAATAGTGGCACGATTGCTTTAATTGTCTCAGGGTCAGCTCATTTAGAACATTCCCAGGTATGGCCAGGATTCTGGAATACTTTGTAGTAAGTTCAGAAACAACAACTGCAAATCCAGATTGTTCCAGCCCAAACACTAGCACGTACCTATTTACAACATGTTTTTTTGTTATCTTTGCCTTGTTTGTGGTAGAAAAAATGTTAATGTTTGGAATGTGATGGAACAATACGATGAGGTGGTGCGTAGTGGGGTGGCATTAATGTATGTATATGTGTGTATAGCTCTAACAGATGTACTTATGCATTGTGAATTTGTAGAAGTATAGCCATCATAAAGGCATTATGATCAAGGTACGATAGGTATGCATACATTAGAAAAGAGTGTTTCTGTCCCATAAAACTGTCTAAGTACATTAAGGAGTTGTATTGTTAAGAAGGGATTTTAGGCATTGCTAGCAAAAAAGAGAGGGTGAAACATCAGTCAGGAGGTTAAAGGGTAAAGCAGCCTGAATTTACAGTTCCGAGACATCCCCAATCAAGATGTAATAAGCATGAAGTCATCCGTGGGGGGGTGAAAACTATTGAGAGTTAAATACAGTAAGATCATGGGGCAAATAGTGTAATTTCGTGCTTGCGATGCACTCCACAGAGTGATCTAATTAGAATGCCGAACATTGCAAAGAAACAGGCGCAGTGAACTGCATTGCAATATAGATTCTCAGGGCAAGGAGCAATCCGCGATGTTCAGGCTAAAATGTGCGCAATTGTATTCTGGAACATACTGAACAGAACAAAGAATTGGAATTTTAGATTAGTAACACATCCACAATGTAAAAAAATTGTGAGCAGAGTAAACGAGAACAGGATGAGAATTTCAGGCTTGGAAAATGGGCATCAGTGTCTACAGTGAGGGGTAGGATGGGGTAGCTGACCCCACACCTCGAGAATTGTGGGCAAACTTGCAACTGAATTTGAAGTCATAATTAAGTAGGGAAGATAAAGAAATTAGGTTGTATAAACTGATTTAAACCAATTAGGTTAAAATTAAAGGGGGATAATTTGTCAGCAGAGGGTTTGAAAGTGGGGCAATGGAAGCAGTTAATCTCTTTATTTTTATGCCCCCTCCGATATACCTCAAACCAAAGAAAATGGCTAATCCTCCTTACAGAGGAGGGAATATGTTCCTGCTAGCCTCATAAGGTACTCTAATGTAAGCTACAAGAGTAAGTCCAAGACAAATGGCCTCATTCGCTGGGGCAAGTGCAGCTGAGTGGTAGCTATTAAAGTGTCCCACCCAGTAGTACAATGCCCCATTCTGCAATATAGTGCAGAAACCAACAGATAATATGCTTAGTGGGCATTATTCTAGAAACATTAACCAAAAGTGGAAGTGTAGAAAAGATCCAGTCACAAGGTGGGCTCCCTGGTGATAATATGTGGGATAGCAATACAGAAGAAAACGGTTTAGGCAATGGACCAAAATCTTTAAAACAGAGCAGCCTTGGGTGCAATAGCCCCCTTCCCTGCCTGCTTGCCAACCCTCCCCAGGGGAATGCACATTTCTGCCATTCAGTGGGAGTGAAAGGGTAAAAAACACGTGCAGATGGAAGCAGATGCACATTTTTGATGTCGTTTTTAAACACAGGTTTAGTTTTTTGTTCTTATCTACCGTAGATACAATGATACAACATACGTTGCCACTTATTAAAAACAACGGTCGGTTTATACATTTGGTTGTAAAATACAGAACAACAAGTGTTGGTTATACATTATTTTAAATGAAGTCACACTTTATATTTCTCATTTTTATAGGCCTGTCTCAATTATTTCAAAGGAACATCTTATACAATGTAACTCGTCCGAAATATCTGAAAATTCAACCCGTATTTTCAGGTAAAATGTCCTTTGTTTCCGTTGGCCTGCTTTTTCTTCACATATAACTTTAGTAATAAATACGCGCCACCAAAATTGAGTAGTTCAACTGATTTTGCGTCTTGTGTTGCTCGTACGATATTAACTTATCAGGTTTATATATAATATATTCTCAGCCTTATGGCAGATGGGTCATCAGGGAATCTTTCAAAATGTTTTAATTGAATTATTTTTTATGAACATGTAGTAAAGCGCTGTTTGTTATTTCTATCCCAGTGAGAAAAATCTCATTGATTTACCAAAGCTATGCACGGATTACTCATTTACCAAATGTATGCAGCGAAGCACGGCAAATAAACTCTTCATCCTGCTTAGCATTATGTCGACAGCCTATAATAAAATGAAAGCACTCAGCCATGTAATGCTCTCACCAAATGTTTTTTTTTACAACCTGATTCATGTAATAGATTTTTAAATTTAGATGCTTGTTACGCTAACTTATGCACTTTGTTAACTGTCGTCGTGACACAGTGAAATAGACAGGGGAGCCGTGAATCTGAAGCCCAGAGAGAGGGAGAGAGATGAGGTTCGTGTCCTTTCACGCTAGTAACATTAATATAACCTGGAGGGTACCAGTTTTACACAGAGCTCTAGCGCAATATATATTTATTTTCTTGCAAATAAATGTTTTGTTCTTTTTTTTTCCCCCCTTGGGGGTATCTGTCATTGCAACTCTACCACCTGCTTCAGTCAGGTGTGAGGCGTCTCCATGGCGACCCTACTTGGGTTATGCAGGCCTAATGCTCACTCAGCCTTCTTTTGTTAACCACGTCTGTCCTGGAGGCAGTATAAAAGTCCCATACTTCCTCTTGGTTTAGGAATGTAGGAAGCCTTGGGCAGTTGGACCTGTGACCTGCTCTAAACCTTTCTTATTAGCTACAATCCTTCAAAGGCTAAAAGCGGCATAGTTGTGTAGGTGTTGATACACATGATGGACAGGTTATGCTGTACTTTATGATATCTTTATATATATGACAAAGAAATGCTAACACGTAACGCTGTGTACAGCAAAAAACACCATAAGGTTTAACAATGCGATAGGGAAAAATAACCAAAGTGTGTGTGGGTGTATGTGTATGCATGTGTGTCTGTGCACACACACACACATACACCTACCTATTTTATTCACAGACAAGCTATGTATTATATTGATGAAAGTTCCTTTGGGAAACTGATTCAGCCATCCACCAATGATTGTACCACTACATTAATTTTTGCTTTGCGTGTATTATGTTTAATATATAATATATGTGTAATATATATATTAGAATAATTTTTAAGCACTCATCTACAGACACCAGACAAGCAAGAAGGCTTGTTTTTTCGCTCAGAAATCTCATGGTGCTGCCACAACCACAAGGGATTCTGGGTAGGCGCATGCAAATAAGGTCAACATTGATCACCTTTTGCCTCTATACCCACTTTATACAGGGTTCATATATATATATATATATATATATATATATATATATATATATATAAAAGATGTTGCAGCTTTGTGAGCAGAGGCTCTCAGGGGAAGAACTGAAATTAAAAATGGGATGAAAGTTTTAATAACAGGCACATCAGCTAGTATGTATATTTTTATATTATATAGTCCTGTTTTCATATTAATACAGTACAGGGAATGAAATACTTTGATTTTTCCTTGGCTGCAGGACTGAAAATATTTTATCCTGCACGTTGAAAGAAAACTTATCTTAAACTAGGAGTGGCCACTCAAGATTACCTAATACTATAATTGCAAACCAATTTCCCATCAAAGAAATAACAGAATCTGAGAAACATTTCACAGAGACAGGCAAAGAATACTCAAGACCACTCAAGGGATAGCATCGGGGGCTGTTACTAAACTACAACTCCCATGATCATTATCAGAATCTAGCTGAGAATCACGGGAACCAGTGCTTGGTAGTAGCTGGAGAACTGATTAATCAGACTGATCATTCATTCATTTAATAATATTAAATAAAATAAATCTAGTTTATTTAATAGTTTATTTAATATTATTAAATGAATGATCAGTATTGTCACCTGCATTGCTAATTGTATATATATATATATATATATATATATATATATATATACACAATACAAATGAAAATGTATTATAAATAAAAATTAAACATACAAAGACTAAAGGTAGTAAAACAGGTAGATTGCAAGCTTGTTTGAGCATGCCGTTCTTTACGTGCTAACATCTTTTGCTATGTGCTACTTGTTGTGTCCTGTTTACCCATCGTACAGCACTATAGAATATGCTGGCGCTATGTAAATCAATACATAATAATAATAGGTAGAAATATAGGAAAACCCATAGCCATAGAGCATTCTCTGAAAAAAAAAACATAATATTGTGGAGTGAGTGAGCCCTTGTGCTAGCTGTGTAGGTTGCTGGGTAATAGATAAGAGCTATATATATATATATATTAAAAAAAAAAAACACATACAAAAGGGTCACAGCACCTCTTGCATGAATTGGACCTTTGCCCCCACATCACCTTATCGACATTTTAGATTCCATGTACTGAAAACTCTTGTTTATCTGAAAATCATATGCCTAGAAATCCATATTCTCTACAATATATTCCCTATCAACATTTTCCATTTTTAAATGATCTCATTATATTGTTTTTATATTAACTAACTGTACATAAGAATTACCTATGCATATTTATACATTCTTTACTACGTGCTCTGCCTTCATCATCCCTTTCTCTGCCAGGAGTTGATGGATAAAACTAGAGATTTCTAGTGTGGTATAATGCAAACTGAATTATCCCCTTTCTGTGTTAATCAATAGGTCTTAGCAGACCCTGTAATGTTTAATGAAGATCACTTGGAAACGCAATTAAGTGAACAAATTAAGGAGGAGCCCTCACAGCTTTGATTGGTGTTCTGGATCAATGGCTTTTTATCAGTGTTGATGAGCTGCAAAGAGGAGGGTTAGCAGCAGAGGGGGGTCTGGATTCTCTGTGACACTCATCTCAGTGTGAATTCCTGAACACTGAAGGAGAAAAGGAAGATACTTGAATTGCATGCCACGAAATGTATCAGTAATAGAAGTGGCGCATTAGACTAGGCCTGCTGGTGTGGGAGAACGCCTGTTCTAGGGCTTGTCCTTTTTTCTGAGGAGGGCAAACCTGAACAGGCGAAGGTGCAAAACTCCCCCTGCAGCAACTGCCACATACTTGATTCTGCCCATGCTCCATTTACCATCATTGCTAGTCTTTGGCTATGTCTCTGCTCCACCCAGACCCGTTGTTTCTTCTTCTAACAGGGAATAATCTTGAGCATTAGTTTGTTTAGCAGTGACTGGATTTCTAAACATAAAATATTAGATGTTCAGCATTTTTACAGTTAGGTTCCCCACTTGTCCCATTTGACCTAACATGCATCCAATGGGCCCCTCTTTTTGAATTTGTGCAGGTTATTCACCTGCTTAGAGAATTTAAGTACGCCTATGATTGCCACAGTCTAACTTTGACTTCCAAAACAACACAAATGCTTTAGAACTAGTCACCATTATTTCTATTTAATAAAAATGGCCCCATTTGTTAATTTTAGATGCACTAATACAAATACCATCATTGGTACATAAGCCTTTCCTAAAATACAGGTGACATTTGAACGACCTTAGCAGCACAATCCCCGTTGCAGGTCTCTCTGCCTTTCTGTTGGGACAATGCTCTCATTGAGTCCCATGGTCCCTTTGAGAACGCTGTAACCATAACCTCCAGGATGAACCATTTATCTAGATCACAGAGAACACAAGAAAGAGCAGCTCTCAAAGCATACCCTGTCCTGCATAAGACACAAGGCTCACACAGAGAGCTTACTTTGCCGTGCTTTAGCACAAAATCAGGAAAACAAAATTGATATTAAGTACCGGCTTCATTTATCTGCTTTGCCACTATCAGTCTTCTTGCTCTTCTGAAATCACATTCCCCGGCATAATTCAGTAACACAAGCTGATTTCTGAGGCTATGTTAGAAAGTGAACCCTACCCAATCGTAGCCTGAGAGGTATAATTTATCTCCCTAAAATGTAGCTTTGTTCTAAGTCCTAACATTTTCAGATAATGAATGGCTTATTTAAACATGCTGAAAGTGTTTACATTGTATTATGTTTAGATGGAAAAATGCCCCCTCTTTACACCCTCCAGTGATGTCATCAATTCTAGCTTTACAGGATTCAGAAAGTCTCAGCGCCATAGAGCCTTTGTGAGCCAGAGGTCATTCAATGTGTAAAAAAAAATCTGTGTGGGATGAAGCTGAGAATCACTTCAACTTGTGTTTTATCCCTAAGAATAATGACCTTTTAGCCCATGGATTTATTTAAAGTCAAAGTAGTATTTTGCAAATTAAGGAACCTGCGTTCATTGCTAGCTGTATCATAAATGAAGGTTCAGCTGCGATCTTAGATAAACCTACAGTGCATGGTTAGCAAAAATAAAAAATTCTGCATAATGTAAATCTGCAAGACACAAAGATTTGTTGATACCCCAGGAGGTTTAAATCAAATGACAAAAGGAACTAGAGGAATGGATTAAATTCTAATGCGGCTTAGTGTAAAATAACAGTTGGGACAAAAGAAATCATCATATTAGACTTAATTGTAGTTTGCTGACAACTGCATCAGATGAAGGGGAGCTTGGTAGATTTTTCAAATGCAGTAAAGCTAAGCAGGCAGTGTGGTGAAGCAGCAGGGAAAACCAGTAAAATGCCAGGTTGTGTAGGATAGGCATAGCGGGGAACTTGTGGGCTTCAGCTACCTGGAGCCTTCCATTGCAGGATGTGTCAGTGGGCGTTCCAGCTGACCGCCGACATTGCGGGAAACACCCCCATTTAAAGAGAAAATGGGCAGGGAAGGAGGCGTGTCAGAGGCGGTGCTTCTCCCGGAGTTCTCCGGGCCAAACCTGGAGAGTTCCCAGGTAAGGGAATAGGTAGAAGGAAAAAATCATGTAGTAACCAGGCCTTCATAGATGGGTGAGACCTCATTTCTGAATACTGTGTTTAGTTTTGGAGACTATGCCTCCAAAAAGACATAAATCATTCAGAGTGAATTCATACCACCAAAATGTTTCACAGTCTTATTAAAATTAATGCCAGGAAATATTTAAAAACCTTAACATGTACGCCCTAGAAGAATGAAAAGAAAGAGGAGGCATGGCAGAAACATTCACATATAAAAGTGGAATACAAGAACCTGAGAGGATGAATTAAAGTTATAGAGCAGAAGACTGAGGGGGTAACGTGGGAGAATTCAGCTTCACAGAAAAGATAGTAGATACCTGGAATAGATATCAAACAGAAATGGTACAGGCAAACACAGTAAAGGAATTCAAAAATGCTTGCGGTATCCATCCTAAGTTATCAATATGTACAAAGTAAATCAAAAAGAGCAGACGGTATGGGTAACTGGTTCTTTTCTGCCTTCGTTATCTACATAGAGTCATGTTGCAGCAGACAGACCTCTAGCTGCTAATGTCCTGTCAGATGATGAACAACCTTGTATCATAGTAAGGTTATTGGCTGTATTCATTTAATGCATATGGCCTATGGTGGCAGCTCCAAAGTGCTGCAGCCCTTCTATGGCAGTTCCAGGGGCAGATGGTCCTATTCGGTGATTGGGTTCCTGGTACTCTCCTTACTCAATACAGGAAAACAGAGATCTCAGCCTCCATAGCACTCTTCCTCTGCACGGCAGAGGTTTTTATATTATTTCAGGGAAATTGCTTGCATTATGTTTGCATAAGCAATCAGATCATGTATCCCAGGTATACCTATGCTAATGTGTTCACTGAAAATAGTTTATTGCACCAAAAAGTATACTTTGTTCCAGATTTGTGGTTTGTGTACATGATTTTTCATTTTATTTTTTTTTGCTGCCAATTTTAGTCTTCTGTGTTCCAAGAGACAAACATCCCCTAGAACAATCAGATTACAACAATATGACCTGCAGCAAAAAAAAAAAACTCTTGAGAAAGACAGTTCAACCATTGCAGCATAAATGCAGTAGTCAAAAGCAACTGTTATCTGATAATTGTACCTTTGGGCTAACAGTTCTTTATAGATCGTATTGGTTTTAGCATAAATATCGTGACAACCGTATTTCATATTCAGCACATAAAAGTACTCTCAAATACGACTGCTATACTGTCAAAACCTCCCAACCACTCACAGGCATACTCCCTCCTTGCCCCTCTCTTCAATAATGGTAGACCATTTGATGGCTCGTTGTACAGACGTCATGTTTGGACAGCAGGAGACACAATTTAATGCACAATGATCAGGCCCAGTGGACCGGTACCCAATAACTAGCTAGGCTGATGATCCATGCTACCTTGAGTGTGTGACCTATGGGCTGCTGGCCCCATAAGTTTCAAGGCCCATTTTACGTCCCATTCTGCTGCCGATACTGATGTAAGTGCAGGGTGCCCAAAAGCATTAAACATGCCTTCCAAGACTCCCTTTTTGGACTGTAATCTTGTCTCCTTGGTCCTCTTTTTAAGGTGCTCACAATGTTTGCTGGGTGGGATTGTATTACATTTTACTACAGCAGATGCATAACTTAGGATCTTGGTGCCTGGGGCAACGTCAGAGCTTGTGCCCTGAGTTGATGTCAGAACCGTTTCCAGTAGCACAAGAAATCATAGGGGCTTTGCTCAAATGCCTGCCCCATGGACATTCTGTCACTGTTCTAAAGCCTTAAAAGTCACCGCAAGTAAATGTGTATAAAAATACATTTTTCTTCTCAATGCCTTACTCAGTTAAATTAAAAAATGTGGATCCCATACCTGGAATTGTATAAGTAACTTGCTTTAAATCAATTGTTTCTTTCCAAATGCAAAATGTAACTGTGCAGGCATAATCAAGGGTAGCCTGTATTCCAGCCAATACGGTACATGGTCTGTTTTGGGACTGTGACCTGATACTGTAGCAAATACTATAATGGCTGTTTGTATTGAGTTAAATCACAATTTAATTTGTTTAATTTGATTTGTTGTTTTATAGGAGTGAAATGTGAGAAATGAGTTACTGCTTACTTGGCAATAAATGCGTCGTTCCTTGTTCTCTATGCCAGGAGAAGAAATTTTATGTTAGTGACATTTAATAATAGGGGAGGGCATTGCTGTTTCAAGGGAAGTTACACCTCAGCAGAGTGGGAAGGAGCCAGGACATTTGGAGGGGATATGATAAGGCAGAATGTCACCTTCAAAAATAAAAAAAAAGATAATAATGAAACCGTAATTAGACAATAGAGCAGACACCATACAGTTTAGGCTTTATTTTCTGCATGTGATATTTTACGGTACATTTAACTAATTCTCCTTATCAGCCATACTCCTTACACATGGAAGCTGGCAGCACGTGTATAAACAATTGCATTTTAATGCTTTTGGTTCTATATTTCATATTTAAAGACAAAGCAAATTTAAAAAGTTTGTTCCATTACAGAGAATATTTTTCTTTGAGCAGTGAATACACTATAGTAAACAGGAAGGCAGTGTTGCATTCAGTAAAAGTATATTTTGTTTCTATTGTAAAAATAAACTTAAGAGAACAATCACTGCATTTTTAAATGACTGTTCTGTTGATTTTTTGCACATAGCTCTGGTGGAACTACATAACTCCACTTCTTTTTAAAAGGCCAGCATCACCAAAGAAAATGTAAGCACATATGCGGTATTAAAAAATAAAGACCTTTGATAGAAGCTGCAACTCTCTGCCTCTTCGTGGTCTGGCGATTCTCGGCAGGAATGGGCTCCCATTGAAAACATTGGGAGGGTTTTCTGCACTAGCGTTGGAGCTGACCGGTGGTACGAATATCACATGCCAGGGGTTGTGTTTGGCCAAATACATCTACTGCACAGGAAATAGATGGGGTTGAGCAAAAGCAAATAGTGTATTTTTCTGAATCCCCCATGCATTTGTAACTTACATTAATCGTATGCATTACAGCCTGTTTAATTTCTCTGCATATTTTGAGGTCTCATTGTATATAGTAAACTAGTTTGCTAATTATGTATAGGCTGTGAAGTTCTCCATATTGTTTTGTTACTATTGGAATGTAGAATTGGGTGGTAAGCGTCGTGTCCCGCATATTGTCTGTATATGATGTTCTCTTCCCATATGATCCTCTTTCCAACACAAGAAGTGCCTTGTCTGAGTTCTCGGTAGCTCTTCCCTGTTAACACAGGTCTATAGGTTTTTAGTGCACCATGCCTCATTTCAGGTTACCAACACAATCTAATTTTAACATTTCTGTCCATCCATGGGCACCCATGACTACAAGAAGAAGAAATCTTTTTAACCCATTTAATGCTTCATGCAGGTTACTTATGTTTCTTCAAAACTTCCCATCTTAAGTGGCAAAAAAGACCAAAAGGGTCATTTTTAGTTCTATGCAGTGTTTTATCTTTGAATAACATTTGTATTCACATGGAATAGCAAGATAGCACGCACAGCAGAATTTTATTAAGAAAATGTAAAATTGTGTAATAAACTATCTGACATTGGGTACTGAGCCAAGTCTACTGATTGAGAAGTTGCCATTACTGTTAGGGACTGTAATATAATGCTGGCCCTTAACTCATCTGTTAGCTGGGGCAGCTAAAATACTACAGGGCTCTACTGCGGGTACTTTGCTTTTTATTTGTATATTAACCCTTTGTATGCCAGGGGTGGATACATTTTCAGTTTTGCTATAGTTACACCTAGGTGACAATCCTACACACAGCTTACACTTTAACAAGGGAAACCTACAGTGCCCCCCCCAACACTAATATTGGCACCTTTGGTAAATATGAGCAAAGAAGGCTGCAAAAAATGTTATTTATTGTTTAACCCTTTGATCTTTCCTTAAACAAATACACAAAAATGCTCTGCTCTTATGTATATCAAACAGTTGCTAACACAACACATGTTTATCATAAAAAGAAAAAAAGTTAAATATAATAATTACATAACCATAATACTAGGAGAGGGTGGTGCTGCTGTCAAGCCCCTGCTGCGTTGTTTGTGCTGCTTCTAAAAAAAAGTGTCTAGACTCTTGACTTGCTTTATGCAAAATATGGTAAAACGCAGGCCTAAGTCTGATTCAACATTCTAAACATGGTACAATCTCCCGAACATTTTCCGTTGCAACCTCAGGAAGGGTTCTAATAAGTGTCCCAAATTTAACACCAGAAGTGCTCAAGCCTTGTCTTAAAAGCTATGGACCACTGTGCTGAAATTTTACGTTTACTAAATATGCAACTGAGTGAAAGTCCAACCTTGTAAATGTGTAAAGTCATAGCACAGAAGCTATATTATTAAGATTATTGATTTCATCTCTCCAAAATGTGTCTGCTGCCCTTGCATGGAAATTATTGGCCTTGTCAAGGTTACACCTGGACAGGAGCCTGATCACTTTGATCACCTCATCCCGAAAAACAAACTCTCCAAAAAGCACCCACTTCTATTGTGGGACATACAAATCCATAATTTACATTCATTATTTTTCCTTATTAATGCCTGAATAATTAATTTCATAATTAAACACAATTCCCAATTTTAATGCTTAAACGGGGGTAAAATACTGATTTTTCTTGGTTCCAAGTATCAGTGAAGCCAACAATGATCTCCTTGCTGATGTCTTTCTTTCAGTGAAATAAACAGTGTTTTACTTACAAGTACCTCTTTTTTCATACTTATATGGTGGCAGTGGTGGCTCTGTACCCTCTGTCAGCTTTCTTCCCTGGTGCTTCATCAGGCTAAAGGATGCGGAGCCAAGCTGATCTGAAAAGTGGTTCACAGAGGAGGCGAAGGTAAAAAGGTCTATTAATGTCTATTAATTAACTAATCCTTGCATATATTTTCATTGAACAAATGAACTTGTTTTACCAAGACAAAGTTCATCTGTATAATATGCTAGCCTAATCAAATATGCTAGCCTATCAAATGGAAATGGTGCTGTCCCACTTGACTTCCATACTTTTATAAACTAAATGCAACATTCAAAAATTCCTAGAACTGTTGAATGATCGAGCCCCTTCCAAAAATAATTCTTTAAAAAAAACTGATTTTATTATTTATTATTACAAAATAATTTTGTCTCAATCAGATTTTTTGCTGGGGACTCCTAATTGTCCCGTGACACAAAAGCAGGCATATGCTGCACAGACCTCCATTGATTTTTTAACCTCCCTGGTCTGGTCAGAGGAGACAAGAGGATCTCCCCAACCAGCCTATGATACCCACTGCCCCAAATGTGGGACTTTAGGGAGGTATTAGGCACTTTTTGGCATAGATATTGAAGGGGAAAAAACATTTTTGAGGGATTATGTGATTAAACCTTCAGATGACATAAAAAATACAAAACAGATATGTCAAGGTTTACTTGAGAGCGCTATTGCTCTATGTCCTTACAGGATAGCATGTTTGTTGTGGATGAATGCAACCCACTCATCACTGTGAGAAGAAAACCCCAGGCAAAGATATAATTTCACATATGGTACTGTAAAATCTTACATTCATACATTAGTAGATTATTAATTATCTACACAAACTGCTTATTTCATTCTTTATGAGTGGAATGGGCTTCTGCTTAACAGCATATATAAATTTACAGGGTACCATTTGACTTATAGTTTATCAGTAAATAAAAATATTTTTGTCTTGGATGTTTACAAGCATCTTTTGGGGGTCTCCTGATATTCATCATCAGCCGGTGGTATTTATGCCAATGTAGGGTGACCATATGTCCAACCAGCAAATTTGCACCGAACCCCAGTTTTCCGAGTTTGATGGTTCTCTTTGATGATACCAAAAGAAGCCCTGTGTCTGCTTGAATTAATTACCCAGCCGATGAGTAAGGCATGACATACTACATGCTCTCTTTGGCATAAAACCCCAGCAAATTCAGACAGAAAATACTGTCAAAAGGACTCTTTGCAACTAAGTCTAGCATATGCTACATATAAAATTCAAAACAATTCTATAAATGTAAACATCTATATCGGTATTTCTCTGTAGCTGGCTGGAAAATATTACTGAAGTTTAACAGCCAGGAGGGACCGAGTTAATGTGATATATAATGCATATTACACATCAGTCCACGCTAAGAAGCCGAGAACCTGTAATATCGGTAATTCCAGCCAGACACTTAGTTTAAAAACATAAGAACTTTATTAAAAAATAAAGGAAATATAATAAAAAAACAATAACCTTGACACATATAAAACAAGGCCGTGTATATCTGGAAGTCTTTCCAAAAGATGTTTTTGTGAATGTTTATCTTCTACAGACTATGATGGTCCTATATAAATGCTCATAACATTTTAATCTACAAGTGGCCTTTGAGCAGATTCTGTGGAGGAGATTTCAATAAATGCATCAGATGTACTAAAGACTTACACAAGCCTTACCATAGATACTGATTTCCTTGTACAGCCAATCTATTTTCAAGTCCTGCCATGCTTCCTTCCTACATCCCCTACATCCAGGTTACTGACCAAACCCTGCCACCTTCACCTGCAAAATAAAATACTAATTCATTCCCTTGTGCTATACCATCTGGATTGTTGCAGCACCTTCATTCATCCTAATCTTATTCCATACCTTTTCATCTGGTGCCCCTCTGTGCCAATCCTTACACTGGTTCCTCATGCAATAACATTGAAACTGCTGACACTTGTTTAAGAGAACTTACTGAGCCCCTTTCTCTGCACCAATCTCCAAATACTCGCCAAAGGGCCCTCTTCGCTCTGCCCCCAACTGTTCTCAATTTATGTGTTTGTGTTCTTGTTCATTTTGTATAGGGTTAATCTTGTATTCTCTCACACTGCTATAACGCCATGGAATCTGATGGGATTCTATAAGTAAAATGTAATAATTTCAGGCAGAGGAAAACAACAAAGCTGGAATAGCTACAGGCAGTCTAATTTACTGCGTAAAGCCGGTCTTAGTGTCGAGAGCCCTTTAAATGGTTCATTGGAAGCTCTATAGACTATATGGACAAAAATATTGACCATTACACCAACAGGGACTTTGATGACATTGCATTCTAAATACATAGACATTAATATGTAGTTTGTCCTCCCTTTGCAGCTATAACAGCTTCCACTCTTCAGGGAGTGCTTTCCACAAGATTTTGAAGGGTTTCTGTGGGAATTTCTGCCCATTTATCCAATAGAGCATTTAGTGGGGTCAGGCACTTATGTTGGACAAGAAGGCCTGGCTTGCAATCGCCGTCCCAATTCATCCCAAAGTTGTTGAGTGGGGTTGAGGTCAGGGCTCTGTGTGGGCCGGTCAAGTTCTTCCACACCAAACTCATCCAACCATGTCTTTATGGACCTTGCTTTGTGCACTGGGTCACATACATGCTGGAATAGAAAAGGGTCTTCCCCAAACTGTTCCCACAAAATTGAAAGCGTAACATTGTCCAAAATGTGTTTGTATGCTGAAACATTCCCTTCACTAGAAGTAACCTCCGCTGCTGCTGGCACTTCGGCCTGGGCTTCTTTGACTGAGCGTCAGTGGTCTATGCGCATCATTCAGACGTCCATCGGCTGCCCACGTTAGACACCATAGAGTATGGGGATACGTTGGTAAGTCTGGGAGGGGGGCATATCTGGGGGGCAAAGTGGCATACCAGGGGTTAGAAAGCATATTAGGGGGCAGAGTGGCATATCAGGGGTTATAAGCATATCTGGGGGGCAGAGTGGTGTATCTATAAGTAGGGTGCATTAAAGGAGGGGGATCCATAAAATGGCTATTGGCTTTCCAAATTTCTGTTTGTATATAAAATATGCTGACTAACTGCATAATAGATACCAAAATTGTTAAAATTCATGTATTCCTGTTCATTAGATAAAATACTGCTTTACCATTCCACTCATGTGTATTTTTTCTTAAAAAATATTTTTTTCTTTAAAATCGCACTAAACTTTTCGGGTGCGGCCTATAATCGAGCCAATATGGTACACTTAGTTTTCCAGCTGATAAGTGTGTGGAATCATTACAAATTACCTTTCGATATGAGCACCAAGCAACCAAAACATAGTTAACAGACTGAAAAAAAAACAAATTTAAAAGTAGCAAAAAAACCCTTTTGTTATTCTTGCCAGCAATTACACAAATGGCTATTCATGAGCAATTCTACGTTCATTTACACTTTTCTTATCATGTATATAGCACAAAATAATATTTAGATGATCTTTATTGTCTCATTGTACTGTGGTATGCGATCTAATAAGCAATCTGGACACAAATCTCACACAAAGGTGGTTTTAATATTTAGACTGTAACGCAACATAAATATCTCAACATGCATGATAATGAATACGTTATGCATTAATATTATTTTTTTTCACCCGAAAGTATGAAGAATGTCCTTAAGTGACTTGTATCACTGACAGTAAGTATCTCAACTTAACCAGTTGTATTAAAATGCAAGCAATGTTTGTTGCTGGATGTCTAGTAATTATTTTTGATGATATTGGTTCTCTGTGAAGATAATCACACAGGATATTATGCAAATCAGAAACACCTAGAGAGTCTCTTAAAATAATTCATTTGACAATTTTGGAGTTAAGTGGCAATAATATTTTTTGTAAACTTGACTTTATGTTCGTGTTTTTTTTTCTTCACCAGCTCACAACAACTTTGTTCATGAGATATTAAAATCCATGTTTTTATCCTTCTTCCATTACCTCCCAACCTATTATGTTTCCCATACCTCTGCTTATAACGTCCTCACCTATGTCAGTGTGTTTTGAGTGCGGCCCTAAGTATTATTTGGTTTAGCTGGTTTGTTGCTTTTGCCCTGATCTCCATATTCTATCCCCATTCGTGTTCTTCCCAATATTACTATTATGTTTTAAGGTTATTTAAATATTGTCTTGTCCTGTCGTATGCTGTGACTCAGTGGCAGAACTACCGGGGTCGCAGGGGTCGCGACTGCGACTGGGCCCTGGAGTTCTGCCAGTCAGGGGGGGCCTTGGGCCCCCCTGACTGACAGAAATCCAGGATGCCTCCGCTCCCCGCTGCTGCTGCCGCCGCTGCCGCCGCCTGCCTCAGCGCTGCCCAGAGTGCAGTGTTGGGAGCGTGAAGCGTTTGTCTCGGGTGCCGGCGCTTCACGCTCAGCAGTGGTTGACGCTAAGTGACCTACAAAGGGGGGGGTAGGGAGGGAGTGGGTAGATCGTGAGAAGGGAGGGAGTGGGTAGATCGTGAGAAGGGGGTAGGGAGGGAGTGGGTAGATAGTGAGAAGGGGGGGTAGGGAGGGAGTGGGTAGATCGTGATAAGGGGAGGGTAGGGAGGGAGAGGGTAGATCGTGATAAGGGGGGTAGGGAGGGAGAGGATAGATCGTGAGAAGGGGGGGTAGGGCGGGAGAGGGTAGATAGTGAGAAGGGGGGGTAGGGAGGGAGAGGGTAGATCGTGAGAAACGGATAGATAGGTTGGGGGTGGGGGGCCCTTAACAGATTCTCGCACTGGGGCCCTGAGGTTTCTAGTTACGCCCCTGCTGTGACTGTTTGAAGCTTCTAATGCTTACAGTCATGTTCATGTTTATCCTGCTGTGAGGTTAGTATCATTGCTAATAATATGGGTTGTTTGGTGTAGAATGTTTTTTTTCATTAATTGAATAGGAACTCTGTTACACTTAATGCTGATCCTTTCAAGCTGTACACACACACACACACACACACACACACACACACATACACACACACACACACACATATATATATATATATATATATATATATATATATATACTGATCAGCTATAACATTATGACCATTGACAGATGAAGTGAATAACACTGATAATGTTGTTATTATGGCACCTGTCAGTGGGTAGGACCATTTTGACCATTTGACCATTTTGTCCTCAAAGTTGAAAACTGGGAAAGCGTTAGGATCAGAGCAAATTTGACAAGGGCCAGGTTATGATGGCTAGGTGATTGGGTCTGAGAATCTCCAAAACTGCAGCTCTTCTGGGTGTTCCTGTTCTGCAGTGGCCAGTACCTAGGGTCCAAGGAAGGAAAAGTGGTGGACCAGCAACAGGGTCTTAGGAGGCTGAGGCTTATTGACACATGTGGGCACAATGGGCCTACAATGGGCACTTGAGCATAAGAACTGGACCACGGAGCAATGGAAGAAAGTGGCCTGGTCTGATGAATTGCGTTTTATTTTATATCAAGTGGATGGCCAGGTGCGTGTGTATCCTACCAGGATGCTTCCATGGAGGCTCCACCTCGCAACTTACAGGACTTACAGGACTACTGCTGCTAACATTTTGGTGCCGGATACCACAGCACAACTTCAAAGGTCTAGTGGATCTACACATCATTAGGCAGGTGGTCCTAATGTCATGGCTCATCATGGAATGATACAATACTCAGATATCATATGTACTGTGCTGTAAGTGGTACATGCATCATGACAGAACACATGATGTTTAACATGTTAAAAAAAAATGCTTCCGTTCTGCTTAAATTCTGTTGTTACAGTTCCATGGTTTTAAACATGGTAGATACATAGCACCCCAACATGTTACAGATACCATCTGCTTGGCACCCCTTTGAACAAAGGACAAATTCTTCATGAGCCAAAAGGATTAAGGGGTTTTCGGTTTGCTGTTTCCGGTCTGGCCCCTCTAACAAAGTGAACCATGTGTTAGGAGGAAGCGCCAAGTAGGAGAAGAAGAGGAAATCAGTGCAAACCCTGAGAGAAGAATGTCAACTCTAGTATCAATTAGACGGGAGAAATCAAATACTGAATTATTAAGTGTAATTACAGGCAGGATTACTTCAATAGGCAGAGTAATTTAACAGATGATTGCTGGAAAACATGAGACAAAAGAGCTCCTTTAATCTTTCCGGCAAATCTATTTTTATCCCAGGAATGCTTGTCTTGTATTCTTTATTGTTTGTATATGTGTGCATATTTCAGAAACTATTTCGAGCTAGAGATAGAGATAAAGATTTCCTTTATTCCTGTTTTATAAATACAATGTAAACCAGAACACTTGAATTGGTAAAGTAGTAGAAGAAGAACATGATGTTGGTAACCTTTTTTCAAAATAAACAAAGTTGAATTTGGCTCCAGACCTTTAGAGAAGTAGTTATATTTTCTTTTTCTAGAACACTTGTTTTTTTGTGTGTTTTGGGGATTGTCTGCCACAATCTATATTTATTAAGATCGGTACTAATCAAGCAACTTCCTTCATTGTTTTCTGTTAATGGTTCGGAGGCAGCCAAATATATTGGTTGTTGGACCACCATTAAGTTTAGATTATCATTAAGTTTTCCTGCTATAGTCTCCCTATACCCCATTCTTCTTAATGGGACAACTAGAGGAATCTGCTACGATATGAAATGCCAACGTTTTACAACTCAGTAGACAGTGTAATACTCTGTAGTAAAACACATGTTTAGTGGGCTAATGTTCAGCAGATTTTGTTGGAAATACTCAGGATTGTGTGATGCTCTGCAGTATCTATTAATAATTACATCACTCCTACCTGGTGGATAAGGTGATGCCCCTCCGATAGTATTAGCAGCTCAGATGATAGGGCAAGGCTCTGCAGATTCAATTAGAAGCCGTGTGGTTAAGGTGATGCTCTGCAGATTATTAATGGTGGGATGTTCTCGCTGCAGTGACATATTGTTTAAAACCTGCGTTCTATTCAGAGCCCATTTTTACTCAATCAATAACCAATTCATATTTAATCTGCCAGCTCAGAGCTTGCTGCTGATGTTATCTGCTCTTTAAACAATGGGATTAATTTATATTTCATGCTGCCCTTAGAAGTAAGAGCATTAATTGTGCAGTAAGTGCCTGCTATTAAACATCTCTTTTTCCTCTTCTCAGAACTTCATAGACAGCCGTGCAACTTCCTGAAATCCTTTGGCGGAGTTTAAGTAAACTGTAGTCTAGTTACATTCAGTTACATGTACTACTATGTGGCCCCCTACGTCCTTAGACTTCTTGGTCATACTGTGGAAGACACCAAACCGATGGAGACTCTTTTTTTATATACCTGTTTATAATAGTCACAATATGCATAAAAAGGTTAATAAAAACATATATGTACTATGATATGAACCTGGGTTAGGCAGCAGAGGCATTGTAGTGGATTTTTCACTAAATGCTCCACAGGCACCAATGGCTTCCATAAGACTTGCCATGGACCCTTATCTCCTTGTCCAGACTACCAGGGGGAGGCAAAGACACATACAAAGAATTTGTTCTATTCTTACATACTTCCCCAACAGTCATAGCTTTTAGTCATCAAATCCGTACAGTGACCTTGGTGGGAAGCATAGTCTGAGCAGGCTTAGGTGCTATATCATGTGGGGACACTAAAGAGTTCTCCATGTCCATCCATGCTGTGTGTGTGAAACAAAGCCACTGCGCAGTTACTTATAGGATGCCAAGCCCCCCATTAAGGTGGGATGGAGCCATATCCACCTAGCCATTCCCTTTTCAACACTCACCATACTACGGTATTTCACTGCTAACCTGGCCCTTTACATTCATACGGATATATACCTGTTGTCTCACTAATGGAGTCTAGGTTACCTTTGATGATCTGCCTTCTAGAACAAAAAATAAAGAAAACTGAAAACAAAACTATTTATATTGTTCACAAGGATGTAGCACTATTTGTTAATAACATTTGAGTCTCAAAAAATTGCAGGCAAGGCTAAGAAACTAATCAAAATGTACCTTCCATTTAATTCCTGCATTGATGAAATGCTTCCTCCTACCTTAAAACATTGATTTCCTGTTGAGAAAGGCTTTTCTACAGACCTTTACATCATCCCATGAACTACTATTTTATGTCTCCATGGCCCATAGTAGTAACAAATTGTGAACCTGGATTCTTGTAAACCAATTAATCCCATCACCCATCCAAAGGAACTGTACATGTTTATTCAGATATGCTAGGCCCTTAAGAGACAAATGGTACAATCAGTTAGCAAACAATGCACAATTTGTTTTCAATGTGTTTGTTCTCAATGGTCACTCAATTTTTGATCTGTCAGTTAGCTGTGTGGGATTGTTACTCTCTAACATACTGATACCTGGCGAGCGTTAATGCATGCTGATAAGCATTTGTGAATCTCTAGCTGTGCCTCAGTAAACCTTGCCAGCTGTTCCTTAAATGAGCTTTGCTGATCAGTAAGAGGTGCTGTTCCTTTAAAGCCTATTGAATAAAAAAATAAACCTGTTTAACTTTGGTCTTCTCGTTGGGACATCATGTGAGTGTATTAATGGGATGATCTTATAAATGCTACAAATTAACTCTATTAATAAAATATGGTCATAAGAACGGTCCATAGAGAACACATTCATTGTTTTTGGTTTCCATTTAATGAAGGGCCCTTTGTGTCGTGAATATATATATCTTAAAATGATTTATTTTTTTTAGCAAAGGGGAAGGTGTCATGATCAGGTTTGTAGCAATCTAGCCTAATCCATATATATGTACACATAGCATCCTATCGTAAACTCGCTAAATGAATGCACACATTACATCCTATCATCCTAACCTATACTTTACCCCTGATTACATAACCTCTAACCCTAAAACCTATTCAATCTGTGCACTTGCAGAACATCCCACCCTAACCTCTCCCCATCTTCGAACACATAACATCTCTTACAATCCCTACGTTTTCGCTGCACACTCAACATCTGGAATTCAGTTTACTTCGTCTGTACACAAGCGGTATCCTGCCGTAATCCCCTTCCATTTTGGTTCACACAGACATATACTAATCCCAGCTACTACTCTGTATACACAATATCCCGTATTAATCCTGGCAGCAGATCCATACATACCGCATCATGCACCAAACTCGGCCCTTTCACAGCACACACTAATATCCTGTACTAATCCGTACTCACACTCTACGCACACAGCAGTCTATGTTTAAGCCGCTTTATGAAACATCTTGTACATTTGTCACTCTATGTCCTGGTACCTTAATCTGGATCAAGGGTTGGTAATATTAGCTTTACAGAAAACTCACAGTATCCCCATTCAGAATAGCCTATGGCAGGCAGTTGAGTTCCCCCATTGAGGTCTATGAGTTCAAACAACCACCGCTGTTCAAAGAATGCGTTCTCTTATTTTAGATTTCGGTGATCCAATAACCTTTGCTTTCTCACGCTCATTTTCCAGTGAACCTTAAGTGCTAGAGGTGCTATTTAGGAGTAGGGTTATATACATCTCATGTCACTGTTAATTTTCGAGCACTGTGGGAAATAGGGTTGGCATGTGTAAGGGGGGGGGCGGCACCCCAAAATCTGAAAGTAATTTGCAAAAAATATAGGATTGTCTGACTTTTGCGTGTTTGCTTTTAGGAGGGTAATTAGTGAACTGTCAGGGGAAATACAAGCCTATTAGTCTGCAAAGTTAATGGTCCAACAAGCCTCCTACCAGCTGCATGTCACTCACAATCCTGCCAACACACAACAATCCCAGCCAGGCCACTGATTACTAATTGGGTGATAATTTGAGGTTTAATAACAGCAATCTGCTAGAAAATGAGATGGCCTGACACGTGCTGTGGGGGTAGGTGAAGATTTGTTTAAATAAAGATTTGGGTAAAAAAAAAAATATTTACTTTGGTCTCTTTTTCTAACATGTATAACACCAACTCGCCTCTTTGTAAATGAGGAATGCTTTTGTAACCAGTGTTACCATTATATATGCATGTTAAAAATGTAAGTTTTATTATGTTATCTTCTATTAGTTTTCTCTCTGTGCGCTCTGAACTAATTCCATGTATCAAGCACAAGTTGGCCCCACAGCTGTAGAAAATAGCCTTTCCCCTCTTCCGAAGTATTTTGCCCTCTTGTACTTTGTGGAATCCATTAACGTAGCCTCGATAAGTGATAACCAGTCTCAGTGGGGCAATAGTTTGTAACACAGTTTGTAACAAATAAAGTGCCTTTGATACATGCTAGGTATTGTGATTGCCTCTGTTCACGTTCCTGGTGTTTCTTACCCAAGACGTGCTGGTAGATGTGTGTACATAGTCTCTCCTGCTGCCTCTCTCCAGCAAAGGCTTTTCTATAACTGCAGGTGTCAGGCTGCCAATATAGTAACAAGTTTTATAGGGAGTAATAAAGTCTATGTTTGTACAGGCACCATGTGCTCCCATTAACATATCCAAGGGAAATCCGCCAGGTTATAACAGGCCAAGGCCTGGGATTTCGGGACTGCCTTGTATAATAGTAGCATATCAACAATGTATGTACCACATTTAAATAAAATATTTCAACAGTATATAATGCAACATTAAAACACACTTTCTGCTTTAGCTAATATAAAAAGACTCTTTCTACACCAAATTGATGTGCAGTGAGTTGCTTGTCTGGGTTGCGACTGGAATGTATACAGGACTGGCCTGGGGGGACAGGGGGCAAACTTGTTTAGAAAGGGCTGGTCCAACCTCAGCATGAGTGTGTAAGTATGTGTTGAGTATGAGTAAGGATATGTTAGTGTTAGTTTGTGTTAGCATTAGCGTGTAAGTTTGCGTAAGCGTGTATACATATGTGTGCCAGTGCGTATTGGGGGAGCAATGGCCAATGTGCTTTACTTGTCCCTTGTGCCTAAAAGTGCCAGCCAACCCCTGCCCTTCGGCCTATTTTTTTTTCTTACCAGTGTATGAAGGTGTATGAATTAGTGAAAGTTAAGCTTTAGTTTTATCACTTTTTGGATTTTAAGATATGCAGAATTGCAAACGTATCCCGTCCGTAATACCCTACACAAGCTTACCTGAATACTAAACTGCTCATAGTCATAGACACACAGGCATCCACAGGGTTAAATCACATTACTTATGTGAATCATTAGAGTCCTTTAAACTATGTACTTAATCAAACTCCTGATATGACTTTGTGAGGTTGAGGTCTACTAGTAAACTAACACAATTAGCATATCAGGGTGTTCAAAGACTCGCTATATGCGTCCCTCTGTGATGGAGTTTGGCAGCTAGAAGATATAACACAGTGAGGCATCCTAAGTAAAATCTAACTACAGTGAATCTAAGACAAAACAGGTAACCGTTTAGTCCATCTAGTCTGCTCTTTAATTTTCTTGTAAAGACGTAAACTTTGACAGTCGTCCTACTATACAACCCAGCACCACCACTTTCCACCACTTTGTTGCTTTGCGGCACAGATTACCATAAAGCCCTCAAATTACTCCCAAGGACCTCTCGTCTGTCGCCGCTGACAGCAAAAAACCCTAGTACTATATTTTCCCTTCAGATTTTCAAGTGCATTATTTTACATCAATACTGAACTGCACCTGCCATGTCTTCCACCATTAGCCATTGGACATGTTCCACCAGGAATGTCTACCCTGCTGACATAACAGAGATTTCATTGGCAGCATGTCTACATGAGATTTAATTTTCTTTAGACCAAAGAAATGTTAAAAGAACAAACTCAATACACAATAGATTGCAAGGCATTTATTGATTTTCTTATTTATTTACCTATTCATTAGCAAATGTTATGCCCATTCACAAAAAAGGCAGTAGGGAGGAGTTGGGCAACTACAGGCGAGTAAGTCTTACATCTGTAGTGGGGAAATTAATGGAAACAATGTTAAAGGAAAGGATTGTTGCATATCTGAAGTCACATGGGTTTCAAGATCAAAACAACATGGGTTTTCCTCAGGAAGATCATGCCAAACAAATCTTATTGAGTTTTTTGATTGCGATTAAAGTAATTGATCAAGGTGGTGCAGCAGATATTCTGGATTTCAGTAAGGCCTTTGACACTGTCCCACATAGAAGATTTATAAATAAACTGCAATCTCTGGGTTTAGATCCCAATGTTGTTGAATGGATTAGGGAGTGACAGACAACAGAAGATTGTAGTCAATGGCGTATATTCAGAGCAAGATCTTCTTACAAGTGGGATCTGTACGTGGACCCATTCTCTTTAATATGTTTATTATTGATAATGCAGAAGGTCTTGATGGAAAGGTATGTTTATTTGCTGATGACACAAAGATTTGCAACAGGGTTGATGTTCCTGGAGGAAGAGGCCAAATGGCAAACGATCTAGGTAAACATGAAAAATGGGCAAAGCTGTGACAACTGGCATTTAATGTGGATACTTTGGAATATGACATCATATCCCGGCACTCAGCAGAGAAGCCGTTCGTACTGTGATGGAGCAGTGAGACAGAGGCCTTGCACTCCCACTTCAGGACTTTAGTAAGGTAACTGATTAAGAAAAGGAGGTGGATAGATAGTAAGAAAGGGGAGACCTAGATGGTAAGAAAGGGGAGATATAGTAAGAAAATTTAAATAAATAAAGAGAAACATATAGGGGATAAGTAACGAGATGGAGAACAAATGATTGCAGGTCCCATGTGTGCAATCTGTGTGCGGGGCTTGTCCTTCGGATGTAACTTGCGTGCTGAGGAAGTTCTGTGGATGCAATCTGGGTGCCAGGACTGGCCTTTGGGGTGTGCAACCTGTAATCTATGCCTATTATATACATTTTTTACCTACAACTACTTGGTGTAAACACCAGGAAAGCTTGCACCAATGGCCCAGTACATATAATTAAAAGTGATATTAATATACTGATATTGGGAGTTATGCTGTATCCCCATCAGTGTCTGGCTCAGTATATACTGATGGGAGTTATGGTGTATCACCATCAATGTCTGGCACAGTATTCAGTAATAGGAGTTATGCTGTAGTGTGCCTGTCTTGGTATATGATGAAATGATACACTGTACCACCTCCACCTGGATAACTTTATAATGATAGACGTTATACTGTTGTGGTCATGGTGATAAGAGTTGTGGTATACCACTATCAGTATATATTGATGGGAGTTATGCCATACCACCCTCTGTCAAAATGTGAATAAATCACTGGGTTTTAGGAACTTTGTTTCACTTTTTTTTTAAAATCTCTGCTGTTAAATATATATAAATTATATATAATATAATAAGTCAGAGCACCAGATGTCACTGACACATTTAGTTTAATGCTGTTTGGGGGCAAATAAATCTCTGAATACCTGTTTGGGCCCAAAATGGCACTGACAAACTGAATGCAAAGATGGCACTACTGAACTGTTTGGGGGCAAAGCTAGCACTGTGGGATCTGAATGGCATGTTACATGGTGAAGTCAGGGGGCCCAAAGAGGTGGAGTGGTCACTTTTCTATTTTGTATCATTTAAACAGTTACATAATTAAAAAAAATATGTGTATGAATGATACATATGGTTGGCCAGCAACAAGCAGGATCCATAGGTGTTCAGTTTTGAATGGCCAATGTGTTTATGGAGGCCTATCCAATGAAATCGTATTCTCATAAATAGTAGGTAAATATTCAGTTAAAAATAGGACACATGCAAAAATACATAATACGGTTACCAAAATACTCATATAGCGTACATTAACTTGAGTTAACATTACTCAACTAGTTACAAATAGCAAGAAAAAGTCATATAAGTGACTTGGTAAAGACACACCTTTTAAGCAAGCCCCTTTAAAAAATGTTAAAATCTTGGGAGGTATGTTGGTCTCTCTGTTTCATATCTATAGTAATTTACACATCAGGACTGTGATAAGTCGTTTTCAAAGGCAAGTCTGGTCAAACTATTCTATGTGGGTTATTAAAATTAAGGAATTACAGGGCAGTCAAATACATATCTTGAAATTTAAGCTGATACACAGCCCAGTGGGAAGCATGCCTTCCAAAGAGGTTGTATGGACAATCATCAAGTTCAGAATAGTTGCAGTCATTACAGCTGCATGGACCTCTCATGTCTGGTTAACCTCCTTTGCTGGCAGACAGGCAAGTAACACATTCTTCTACAGGCCCTTTGGCCGAAAAAAAAAAAACAATTTAGTTTCGACAGTCAGACTAAAATAAATGTTCCAAATGATTTAATGGAAACTATATGCCTTAAAAAAAGACAGATTAATCAATTACAAAAACATAGTCTTTTGTACTACAAATGTTTCTGTTGTGGGCTGTAATATTTTCTTCTTTGCTAGCAACATTGTGAAAACACAACTATGGCTTTACCTGCTCTTTAACTTATTTCACACACTCAAGGACATCACTTGTTTGCTTTAATTCCCCCGGAAGCACATGACATAAAATACTAGAAAATATATTTGAATGCATTATGCATTTATTCATTTTTTTTAAGGTTCTAAAAGGTCAGCTAAATTCATCAGTATTTAGGTGTGTCCTTGAAATAAGCAGAGATGGTATTTTTTTAACCTTAGCATAATTTCTCCATCCATTGTGCAATAAATGTAAATGTTACTATATGTGCACTTAACTTCTCAGATTGTTCCATAAACAATAGCTTGGGCACAATTTTCTTATATGATAAAAAATATACATTTTCAATGCCTGGTTATTAGCTATTACCTTTTGACTTTTGAATGTCTGTGTTTTGTCACAGTAGGGACACTTTTTGTCACACTAACAGTGGGTATTTTTGATATATTTGAGCTGAACCCAATACCACAAGCCAAAAATATTTGAATTCTTAGTGGCTTATGTGTCAGTTTTCAAGCACTTTGTCCACTCCTGAGCTAAGGAATGCAATTAGATCTTCGACACGTCTTTTTCATGTTCACGATGGAAAATATTCAAGCCATCCTCTCCATGAGGAATGTAAGTGAGGAATGCATCAACCCACAACTGCCCCGTGCTCAGGTGGTTGGCCTTGTGCTTCTTATTGTCTATGAATATATGACAGAAAACTAATCACCATCCATAGGATCCCTTCTAAATCCCTTCCAGTCTAAATTATCTTATTATTAAGATGACGATGCCTGTGAGCTGCTCAGTTTGCTAAAGAAATGCCAAAATGCATACTGTTAATCTAGATAGGACTAATATAATTTATGTATTTATCATATTTGATGTATTATGGCTATACTAAAATGGAAGATTGTCCTCATAATAACTTGCAGTGAGATAACTGGCATAGCATCTTGCAATATATTCCAAACAGTGATTGGCTGCCCGTCGCACTTTCGCGATTCCACCATGTTGGCCAAAGCCAAGCAGAAGAGCAGAATGTGAGACTTTTCACCCATTTTAAGACAAGTAATTAGCTGTTAATATAAACTTGCCAGGCCTCGACTGGCCATCTGGGACACCAAGTGAATGCGGAGGCAATGCTCCTGCGGCAGATCCGTTTCTGCAGTGCACGACCAGCAGCAGTATATATGTGACCATAAGAACATAGGGTGCTTATAAGCAGTTATGGATGTCACCATTGTCATGTTATAGTCGGGTGGCCTTCCCTACTCAAACATCACTAAAGCTTTTGAACCACATGACACATATAAATAAGGTATCTATATGAATTATTTGGTGAGGGAATTAGGAGGAATTGTCCAAAGGCTGCTAAGGAGAGTGCACCCGTCTACTAATTTACAGCATATGCTTTTTATCAAAATCCCTCCATTGGATGCAAAATCTGAGCTGTTACTGTGAGTTTCAGGCTTAATTTAATAAAAAGAAAAAACTTAAGTAAACATAAAGGCATCTATCAAACAAACAAAGGTGTATTGATTAAAACGGCAGATGTTTATTTGGAAAACAAGGTTTAGTAGCCGTTACAGCACAAAGTCGGTAGTTACAAAACACTTTAGTGTAAACTTAATCCGGTTAATTACCATTTGCATTTGCAGGTCACTGTCTTGCTCTCATTGCCTAATTCTTGTATACAAGATCGGTCTGTACACCCTGCATGTACAGGGCAGAAAGAGTTGTTTATTTACCTAGGCTTATTGTATGGGGATAATGTATCTACAGACGGTGTATAAATAGACAGAGTAACAATGACCTTCTGTACAGACACACTGCATTCACACCCTTGCAGCGAGTCCCCCTAGTATGTTATGCTGCAGCATGTTTGCTTACAAGAGGCCGGGTATATATGATCAATACACAAGACCCCCTCTGTGAAGTGTTTATTTGCAGAAGTATCTCTGTATGTAAGATCACAGTGCGAGGAGAGGACTCAGACAGTGTTTAAATAGAGCCGCCTCTAACAATGTCTCTTTTATATACACAGGATTTACCCAGCTTTGTTGTTCCACATCCATCCCATGTCAGCTTGTGCAGGGAGAAGACACTGTCCCAATAATGTTAAAGCCCATTCTAAATACATTAATCAGCATAGTCAGGGGGCAGAGAGCGCAAAGAATCAGGTCACCGCCACTTTGTGTGTGTGACAGACACAATCAGGTCCGAGTCTCTATTCAGCACAAAGAATCAGGTCAACATTACTTTGTTTCAGAAGAACAAAGAGCACACAAGTAGAAAAGCAGAAGAGCTTTGAAAGAACGGCTCACAGGCTCCTGTCCTTAAGGGACTGTTGGCAGTAAATATTATACGTACCGGTACATACTCCTTAGTGATATACACAACCATATTAATTGGATAATTATGTATTAATTGGAGACATTAAAAAAAGGCTGGAAGGTAAGAGGCCCTCCAGGACTCAGTAAGGAAATCCTGAGCCAGGTTTATTTCTAGAGAAAGTAAATTATAACCTGAGTGGGAGAACTGGCTCAGTGTAATAACCTGAGAATTAAAGTTACAAACTAGCAGAGAATTGGCTCTGATACAACCCAGGAGGGAGAATTAGCTCAGTGTAATAAGCTATGTGCGAATCAGCTCTGTTACTGCATGAGAAAATTGGGACCATACAATAACCACAGAGAGAGGGAGTTAAAGTATGATCGTTTAACTGAAAATCTCATCAGTGTAACGGAATGAAAGAGCTCACTGATTATCTCGCAATGTAACAGCCAGAAAAATTGGCTATTTTGTAATAACTTACGTCTATAGGAATCCACTCAGTGCCGAGCTGTCACAAAGGAAAAGATCTTCCAGGCTGAGCGGATCTCTGAGTGTAAGAATCCACTGGAAGCTTGATCATTCTTCTTGATCATTCTTCTTGATCATTCTTTTTGATCATTCTTTCTTGGGAGAGATGTGAGATAGTACAGGCTCAGTGTTACAGTTGTGTGAAAGAACCATGTTATTGCTATACCTGTGTGACAGCGAATCCACTCACGGTTACACCTGTGAAGAGAGAATCCACTCACCTGCACATCTGAATAAGAGAGAATGGCCACAGTGTTACACCTGCACGAGAGGATGTGTGAGCATGAGCGCATGCAGCGTAACACTAGTGTAGAGGAATGCCTGCTTTTGCTACACACTTGAAGGATTTGTCTTTCAAGAAATTAAGAGGCAAGTAGTTCAACGTTATATCTTAGAGAATTAAATGAGCTACATGCTGAGCGAGAATCTGCTGTCTTTATGACTATCTGACATAATTAGCTCACTTACAACTTAAGAGAGACAATCAGCTCAGTGCTACACCCTGGAGAGATCAGCTGTATTACAATCCGAAAATGAAATCCCATGGTAAATCAGCTTGGTTCTGTGTCAAACGTACACACAAACAGTCTCTAAGAGAACGGTATTAGCTTAGATGAGAGGCATAATCTTCTTTTAGTAACTGTGTATATACGAAAATCAACTTTGTTAATCATTTTCAGTGGGGCATAAAGACGAAGCAAAACCATATGTATGGTACAAACGATGTTTTTATTGCTTCTCATTGGCTCATAGCAGGTTAATTCTGTGCGGCTGTCACTTGTCAATCACTGGGATGTTTATCTTAATATTGCCAAGTCATGCATTCTCTCAGTGCTCTTAAGCATTCATATTTTATGAAAAATATCATCTCTGTTTTGCTTTCCTGCTGATTGCTTTCCCTCTTCTGCTTGTGACCTCTTTGAAAAATCTTCCAGCGCTTTTTGTTTTGTGAGCAATAATTCTTGTATGAATTTGGCCTTTTCAAAATGACTGCCGTGGTGGTCTTGCAAAACATGCAGAATTCATCAGTATTTTTTTACTTAAATTATCTAATCTTCCTGTGTAAACAGGACATGCACCTAAGGTCACATTGGTCCAAAACAGATTAGCTAAGATAACTCTTTTATCAGAATTACAGCTGGCACTGGCCTGGGTTTCCAAGATGATGCCTGTCACTAAGCACTTCTACAAGCCAAATCTGTAATTCTAATGCCTTTCTGCATTATTCTTGCCAATCTTTCCAAGTTAGCCAATTTTTGAAATCCAAAAATATCCATTTATAGCTTCCTTATATCTTTGATGGGTTTGCAGAAACCTTTGTTGTTAGAGTAGAGCGAGCTAATTTCAAATGTTTATATAAACCTAGTAACTTAGTAGCTCTTTGCAACTCCTGATACATTTTTTTAAGTTGTAACTATTGCTTGTTTTTATTTTTTTATAATTTTTTTTAAGGATTTGGGACAATCTAACAATTTGTTTTTATTTATATAATTTAGGCAGTGGCACGACAAATGGAGCTTCTCCTAATAATAGGTGATTTTTAAACCAAAGCATTTAATAAATGTATATTTAGTTACTTACACAATACTTTAACCCCTTAATGACAAAGCCTGTACATGGGTTTAGGGACCATACAATATACAATATTTGTTGGTGAGGCTGAGGCCGCATGAGATAATAAACTGTCCCTTTAACATTGCAGAATACAGAGTGAAAAGCAGATTGTTACTAATCATTACGTCCTATAAAACAGGACTGGATGTCTGGAAAATGGGTAAATGGCTGGTGGGCTGGTGGCCAAAAGCACCGACACTTACCTTTACTGCCGCTCCAGCAGTAAGCAGCAAAAAGAGGTGGTTCTGCCACTTTATAGATCTCTGGTCACATCTAACCCAGGAATATGGTTACCAGATCTCCAGGAGGAGAATGACATTTTGGAGAGAGTTCACAGGGCAACTAATGATGAAATACTAAGGGATTGTCTATATCTACAGCTTGGAGGAAAGAAGAGTGGGAGAGATGTGATAGAAACATTTACACACATAAAGGGATTTAACAAAGTACTGGAGGGAAGTTTATTTCAAAGGCGACGGGATCTCAATATGTACAGCTCGGAGGAGTGAAGAGAAAGGGGAGGTGTGATAGAAACATTTAAATACATAAAAGATTTAACAAAGCACTGGAGGGAAGTTTAATTCAAAGTGAAAATGTTAGAACAAGTGGTCATAATCTAGAAATAGAGGATCAGAGGCTTAGCTGTCATATAAGGACATTTTACTTTATTGAATCGGTGGTAGATAAGTGGAAGAGTCTCCCAGCAAATAGGTAGAAGCCAATACAGTGAGGGAATTTAAATATGCATGGAATAGGCATATGGCCATCTTGAAACTAGAAGGGTTAAAGGTACCCACTGTTAAATTCTAATGTTTCTGTCAGTTGCTTCAGTGTATAACTGCCGAGTGGAGTGTAGCGGGCAATCATACCTAGCCAGTGGCCACATATGCTATTTAGCAGCTGCTGGCCTTAAAGTGAGTTGTTGGGTTTTATGGAATTGTGTACCGCCGACATGTTTCAGTACATTTGTTTCTCAATGATACCAGCTCACAATCCATATCATAATCTAAGTATATAAATCGACATAACCCTAAAAATTTTACAACAGTACTCCTTCTCACAAGACGCCCCGATATCCGACTAGACCAAGAATGATCCTACTAGCATGCTCACCTCTGTGGCTTTCAGATATTCCTTTCCTTGGAGTGTGTAACACATATTTCATTGCTTTGCATGTACTGAATGGAATGTGTACACAATTAAATTGCATCTTTTGGATCTGATGTGGTCTGCGTAGAAAACCATGAAAAGCCTGCTGCCAGTTTGGGCTTTAACTCACAACTATTAAGAAGACTTGGCAGAAAGGCTTAGATCTGCTTTAACGGGCATTTCACTGAACTATTTTGAGACTGTCTAAGTCAGAAATCTTCAAAAGTGTATCCCACTTACTAGATGACCCAGTGATTTACTCCTAATGCAAAGACTCATCAGAATTAGGCAATGGTAGGAAAGCCATCTGTAAATCTACCTATTTAGAGGCTTTAATAATTCAATTACCTTTAATTGTTAACATTAGTTACTGGGAGAATTTGCAGGGTGAAAGGAGGCATTTAGAGGTGAATTGGCGACCTAGGGAAAATAACATGTGTTAGTGTTTATATGCTATATATGTGTAATACTATAGCACCCTGTCTTCATAACACCGTGGTGAGCCACTCTCCCAACCGTTTGCTCCAAAACACAACATCCAACTTTACAGCTGAACAGGCACGTTCTGTGAAATTCACATCACAAAGGGAGCCATGAAGGAAAAAATCACAGAATGTTCTTTAGCCAGGCCACACATATGCTGCACTCACCGCTGGATACATGTTTCAAACGTGATATCAGGTCTTGACATCATTTTATCAAACTATTACATGGATACTGCTAAAAGTAACACTGCCACATGCCCCCATCCATTTAAACCATCTTGCCATACTGGAAAATAATTGATTTGTTTGGTATATATAAAATATATACGATTCCTCTGCATTATTTGTTTTATGTAAAGCAATCAATGTTAGATAACAGTCCGGTGCCCTGTATGTAATTTATGCTGTGTAATACTGACAAGGCAAGATGCTAAAAAAGTGGGTGTTTAGGACCCAGGTTGTACCTAGGAATAAGAAAAGCACTAAAAGGGGCACTCCAGTGTCCCAGCCATTTCCCAAAACAATAAATACATATCAAAGTACTTTGTAAATACTTTCACATCCATTACAGTTACCTGCAAAAAAAAAAATTACAAAAAAAGAAAAAGCTTAACATAGGGAGAAGCTGCAGCTCCAGATGGCACCACTGATTGGTTGATTAAAGTAGAAGAAATGTTAGAACAATATGTCATAATCTAAAAAGGAAAGTGATAAAATTTAAGGGAGTGCTTTCTGGGCTTGTGGGTGCCTCATCTGAGCCATCACTTGAGCTGGCTGACAGTGAGTATACTCATGAAGAGTGTATGCAGATGTGTTTAGCCAAACATCTTCTGCAAGCCCAAGGGGGAGGGATAAAGAGGTTGATTGGTGGGGGGTTCTACTCAATATCTGCACTCATTTTCAAGGCAAAGAAAATAATAATGTAAAGGGGACACTCATCATATACATTAAAATGATAGTTTAATGTTACAGGCCTTTCCAAAGAATCATGCATATTGAAGTACTTTATGAGTAACAAAAAGTCAACTTAACTTAGGTAGAACCTTCCTCATTAGTGGTAAGCCGATTTTTAAATACAAAGCCCAATACATTGTGCTTGACATTGGCTTAAATCAGACATACCGTATGCTCACTTGCTCAGATTGTGGAAAGGTCATCACAGATAACTTCCTGAGAAGCTGACCATGTAGAGTACAGGAGTGAGACAGCCAAGGAGACCCACAAAATGTTGAAGATTCTATGGTAACAAGCTATGGAACAATGTGCTGGATGCTGGCAGTGTGGTCACTTTGGTCTCTATTCACTTGTGTTGAGCCTGATCAGGTGCTACTTGGGATCTCTATACAAGTAATTTGCATTCATACAACTTGCAGTTATCCAGGTGCAAATGTTTATATAGAATGCCACCTTGACCTGGTAAACCATTGAGTAGGTATGGTTCCTACACTAGCTTATGAAGTGCTACTGGGTCAGTGCTCCCCCTGCTTTTTGGCGCTATGGGAATAAGGGGGATATCATTGCTTAATTGACTTTCTTTCATATGGATGTATTGAACCAAATGATGTTGACCAGAATAGCACCGGTGTAGTAGTGCTGTGAATATTGCCCTAAATGTTAATTAATGTCACCAGTTAAGTTTTTTCACAACCTGCTGGTACCATTACCTATTATTGAGGCACCATTAGAATGATATAGGGGCGTTACCTAAACTAGCCATATTGTAGTCATTCTACATTGTGCCACTAAGAATCCAGAAGCAGTTCCCCTTCACAAGCTTTCTGCTAAGGCAATAACAAAATAATTACTGTTGTTGCTTCGTTAGGTAGCCACCTAAGGAAATATCGACAAATGAAGCCTTAAGGTCAAGAGTAAGTAGAAGATTCTGCTGATTGTCCCAGTTGCAAGCTAAAGCTAATTATTTATGTTGGTTTTCCTTTAACCTTTCCATAGAAAAGTGACAATGCATTGTTTATACCGAGCAGCTAAGCAGGCTTATTGGAATACTCTAGTACATTGGTATGTGTCATGATTTAGCCATGTCATTATTCAACGTGATTTAGTGATCTTGCTTGTGTCACAATAACACCGCTCAATCTGGTCATCTTATGGTTACATATATTATCAGTAAGGTGCAAAGTGTCAACATACTTCACAGTGCTGTACTGAGAGTGCTGCTGATGACAGACACATGGCATTAGTAAAAGCGATGCTTGGGAAAATAGCAGTATGCATACGGACAAGGAGTAAGCCTGGACTGGCCATATAGGGCAAAGATGGCAAATCCCCCATGGCCATTTTAGAGTCTTGCCTGGTCCTGGCAAGTGATGGGATGGCATCTTACAGATCTTACAGGGAACAGAGGGACAAATAACGGGTAATTTGGGTTGGGGTAACATTGCTGTGATTCCACACAAAACATCCAGTCTTTCAAACCCTGAAATACATTCTCTGTCAGAGGGAATCTTATTAAGAACGTTTCCCAGCATTCTTTATCAACAAGAGCGCTGACACACTCATGGCCCCAAATTGCTTCCAAAACATCATTATTGAAATAGACCTATTAGTATTAAAAGCAGAGAGCAGAGGGGTCAGCAGGGATATTTCTGTTGGGGTGTTTGAGAGGAACAGAGCAGTTATTTTAGGGTTTGGGAGGGACACACTTATTTATTCATCTGCCACAGAAGTCATCAGAGGCTGCAAGAAAAAAGTGCTCTCGCGTTCAAGGAACTTCTGCAAATTCATGTTCATGCCCACAAGACAAAGACAGGAACGGAGCCCAGAAACCAGAAAACAAAAAGTGAAATAACCACACAGACCAAATTAGACCAAGTTATCTAACTGTGCCATGCAGCTTGGCAGTTCCCCATAATGGCCATTTTTGGAGGCCACCGCATGAAAGCTGCACGGCAGTTATAATATTACATGTTTGGGCCTCATGGAGTGCACAATAATTAACTATGATAATTAACTATGTACACTTCTGTGAGTTTGTAATACATATTCATTTATAGAGATCACCGTGACAGTAGTTAGAAGACTAGGATTAACATACTGACGGAGCTACTTGGGTAAACTATCAATTGTCCATTGTCCACTGACCTAATATGATAAATATATGTATAGAAATCATTTCAAGGGTAATTGAAGTATCAGAAGGTTAAATCAACATTAACCTTTAATAAAGCAAATAGCACAAGCAACAGGTTAAATCAACATTAATTTGTTGTGTGGTCAATTTTTTGATGTCATAATACCATACAATGTATTAAAAGGAGGGACGTACAAGCAGGACTGGTTCAAGAAATTGTGGGAAAACTGGAATTTTATTTTTTTTGTAAAAAAAAAAATCCCGAATAATAATAACACATCATACATGAAAATAAAGCAAAGTATTCCAACTTTGTTTTTACTATTTTAGTAAGTAAATGTTTTGGGCGCTAACCAAGACCCTTCATTAGGTTAGAGACCAAAATGTTGATTTAATTTGTGAATAAAGGTTGGGGTTTTTTTCCTGACCTGGAAGTTTAATTTATTGGGAGTTTTGTACATTGGTTGAACAGTGCAAGACTATTGGACTTGTAATATATATATATATATACATACACATACATTTTTTATTATTTTCTTACAGTGAATACATGATATAATGCGGCAATAGACTCAGAGTCAGGGATAAAATATATAAAAAGGCTTATTAAAATGTATATTTTAAAGTACAGAAATAGATAGATGTTGTAATATATTAAAATACAATGTTTTGTATTTGTACACAAAATGCTTCCACCACCCCATAAGCTATGTTGCCTCCCTCCCCATGTACATACCTGTTTTGGATTAATCGGTACCACTCGTGGGGTATACCTTACACCTGCTATGTATAAAGTTATAATTTTCAATAATAGTTTTGGATCTTCTGGTTGAGTTGAATGAATTAAAGGTAATAGTTCTTTTCATGAAGAGCGTGAGGCATGCATTCACCTTGGCATGGTAATACACATTATAGATCGCTCCAAGCTTCTCCCTTCCTCATTTATAGGCAATTCTGAACTGTAGATGTGAAATGTAAGCACAGGATCACCATATTACGTGTTTCAAGAACCTGGAATCTTTTCCAGATTATGCAAGATTATCTGAATTAGTCATTGTGTACCCAGAGTGTTCACTAACAGAGAATGCTTGGGTCTAGAAAAATGACCATCAAGATGGAATTCCAATAAAAAAAGATTTTGCCACAAATTTTGTAAAACTTTCCTGAAAAGTTGTCCTACACATTTAATCATGCTGGCTTTTTTTAGAAAATGGACTAGAATCAGGTTTTACACAAGATGTCTGAAGTGATGCACAAGTAATCAGGCCCGACACAGATGATTGTCTCCAATGCCTCCCCCATGCACTTAATTGCTTACCAGAGGAACCAGGTATATACACACATGAATATAATATTATGATTCTAGCAAGGTGATAATCATCCCAAGGCCATTCTTAATTCAGTAATGAGTGCTTACAATCACCCTGCTGAAGGATGGTAATGTGGAGCAAACATTGAGTTCATACTTTGAAATTCATAATTTCAGGCCGAGGGACTGCAGTTTTCCTTGTTTTCATAACACTCTTCTATGTTTCTAGGTCACTGCGGTGTGAGAAGGCTTTCCGTTTATGTGTAAAAGCAGACTCAGAGATCTCAGCATTAGAATCTCTTAGAGAAAGTGAATGCTTATCCAAGTGCAATGCAACTATTTACACACAGGCACCCAGGGACCATTCCTTGAGTGTAATATCACACGCTGTCAGACATATTACTGGATGAGCTAAAATACTTCTGGGCATGTGAGACATGATGGAGATACAGAAGGAGGAAAGAAACTGTATAGTAATTTATTTACGATGACTTGACGGTAGCCATGTTGCTTTACATATAACTGGTCAAACCTAGAGTATTGATCTTCATATACAAACACACACCTTGTAGAATCAGCCCCAACAAATTCTGCTAGTTGTTATTGCGCATGGAGCTCACCACCAACCTGCTCAACTACTGGCTGGTGCAAGAGTTTCAGGGGCTCTAGCAGTACTTACTTGGCACTTTAACATGCATTCTTCATTAGTGATGGTGTATGCAAGGTACAGGCATAAGGCTATACTCAATATAAGACAAGCCCAAGGACCAACTAATATTTGAGCAAGTAGATGGATGCTGTGCATTGCCTAATGAATGACTCTGTTTCTCAGAGTTTATTAAAAGTGTGTTGTACTCTTATAGTAATATGTGATTATTCCCTGCAGGTTCCCTGTATGCGTATTATTTCATATGTGCATAGCCTGCGCAGATCAAAAACACTATCAATGATAGATTGATTAGCTGTAATTTGATGGTTTGGTAATTTGAAGTGATTTCCCCACTTCGTAATCCTGCACAAACTCATCCATTTGGCAGGTTATTTCCTGAAAGTGTTGGGTCTGGAACTGGACAAGATTGAAGCGGGGAGGAGGGATGTTCACACTGAAGGGGTCATTTTTCAAAACTCACACTTCCAGATGCTAAAATGACATGCAGCCTAATGAGTCCCATAATTAGCAGCTAAATGAGCTTCATAAACAGACACAGCGTCTAATGACCACAAAGTGTCATTTATCAGCACACCTCAAGTGGTACCAGAGCCATGGAATCTATTAACCCCTGTGTTAAATGTACTGGAGACCCTTTGAGAAGAAAATACTAACCTGTAGATGTTTTGATGAGCTTTAGGTTCTTCTTTTATATATATAAAAAAAATACTCACAAGGCCACCCAATTATATTTTCGGTATTTTTATTTACTTTGATATTATTTGCTGCTTACAAAACCTTATTTTGAGGTATGAAGTAAACCAAAGGATTCTTCTCGAATAATTTACTGGTGTTATCTTAACCAAATTACCGGTATGTAATGAGTCTGGTGCTCAGATCATGGAGTCATCCTTGTGTTAAAAAAAATATTTAAAAAGTCATAGTAGTAGTAATAGTAGCTAATATTTTTAAAATAAAAATCTAATGTCATGTCATTTGTTAACCCATTTGACTAGTAACTCTAGAATGGAAGCTCGTTTAAGCAGGACCTTTTTTTCCTTTTGTAAGTAAAAGTTGTTATGTGCTGCTTGTTATATTCTGTTTACCCACTGTACAGCACTGCAGAATATGACGGCGCTTTATTAATCAATAAATAATAATAGTAATATAGTGCAACTTGCTAACGGATTTGAAGTTTCCATGAAAAGTTTAACCATCAATCAATTAGTTTTCTCATAGAGTAACTATATAACGCGCCACTCTCAAAGGCCATTTCACACTTCTCTGTGCTTACTATGTTTTTTTAATACTGGAGCTATTTATTTTGTTTTCCTTATAAATAATTTAAAGTGCATTATGTTTTTTTTGGGTTTCCAGCTAAGGGTAGGCTTTTTTTTATTTATGCCCATTATACTTAATTAAGATTTAATGCAAGCATTGAGAAAAGTGGAGTGAGTGAATTTATGATCTGCTCTGTTGAGCCTGATCTCGCGTTGGTGGTTAATGCTACAGAATCCAGCATTAAAACAGTATACAGAAAAAAAAAAGAGTCTGAGCTTTTGTACTGTCTAATTTACGTAGGTTGTTCCAATCCAAAATGTTAAATTCTACTTAGAGAATTCAACACTTACAGTGTACCTAAATGCTGCATTAAATACATTATCGTATTGCTGAAAAAATTAAATAGGGGTGCACACCTAATAAATCACAAAATAGAAAGTAAATCCCACCATGAATTTATTCTCTATCTTTAGTATTCCCGAATACCCAAACTAATCCTAGAAATAATTCTTTATTTCTGTCAAATGTTGTCTCTTTCATAATTTTTATCTGGAACACTTAATAGCAATGTGACGTGAACGCAGGCTCTGATTGGTTGATGCCATAGACATTGAAATAATGTTGTTTAAAATAGGCAACTATAGGCCAGTGAGCTTGACATCTGTAGCGAGGAAGTTTTTTGGAGTGTTGCTAAAGGCATACATTGAAGAATAAATGTTGAATTAGAATATAATTAGTAGAAGTCAGCATGGTTTTGTAAAAGGCAGGTCCTGTCAACCCAACTTAATGACATTCTATGAATAAGTCAGTAAAAATATAGATCTGGGTGTATCAGTGGATGTGATCTATTTGGACTTTGCTAAGGGATTTGATACGGTTCCACACAAAAGGTTACTGTACAAATTGTCAGAAATAGGCTTAGGGCAAATGTATGTACGTGGATCGGAAATTGGCTAAAAGATAAAATGCAAAGTGTTGTTGTAAATGGAAATTTCTCGAACCAAGGTATTAAGTGGAGTAGCTCAGGGGTCTTTCCTTAGTACTCTTCTATTTAGTTTGTTTATTAATGATCTCCCATTTTGCATTGACAGTCATGTCTCAGTGTTTGCTGATGACACAACATTAGGTCAGTCAGTCTAACCCTGATGTGCTTCTCTGCAGGGGGATTTAGACAGAGTGGGCAGGCAAGTGGAAAATTAAGTTAAATGCAGACAAATGTAAAGTTATGCACTATGGTAAAAAAAAAATAACAATGCAACAAATGCTTTAAATGGTATCTTCCTGTGAAAAAACTACAAAGGATTCAGGAATAGTTGTAGACAACAGCCTTGGCAACGGTGCTCAATGCCAGTTAGCAGCTTCAAAGGCCAATAAGATATTGGCATGTATAAAATAGATATGGATAAATAGGAGGAGGATGTCATCTTGCCTCTTTACAAGTCAATGATGAGACCTCACCTTAAATATGCAGTGTAATTCTGGGCACCTGTCCTTAAAAAGGGCATTATGGAACTATAAAAGGTGCAAGGAGGGCTACAAAATTAATACGTTGATTGGAAGATAGCATATATGAAGATATACTAAAAAGGTTGCATCTGTAAATTCTAGAAAAACTGCATCTTAGAGGGGATATTATAGCATTTTACATGCAGGGCCAATAGAAAGAGCTCTCTAGTGACCTGTTCATTAACGTAACTACAAAGAACAAGAGGCCCTCCTCTGAGACTGGAAAAGAGAGGTGGTGCTATCGAATACAATGGATGCCTTCAAAAAGGGCCTCGTTATTTATAAAAAAATTTTTAGAAAATAGAACATACAGGGCAATAAATCATAGAATGAACATGAATATTTTAGAGCTTCTCGATCCACCTTCTGATCATACCTTCAGCATCTCCATCTCCAGTAACACTTCCTCTCTCAGGAAGAGTACCCCAGGGATCAGTTTTAGGACTCCTTCTCCCTTTACACTACCTCCATATGGCAAACTAATCTCATCCTTTGGCTTTCAATACCACCTGTATGTTGATGACACCCAAAGGTCCAAAGAATTATTTTTCATTTATAAATGCATTTAGTTTTTGTTTAATACATGAATGTAAATGTATTACTATACATCACTTTAATATACTAATTCACACCCAATGTTCTATGCCCCTAGAGAAGCTGGGTGCCAGCATAGGAAATAAGGATAGTGGGATTTAGGTCTCAAAACATAACACTTTTACTACACTTTCTGAAACTACTACTACACTAATACCTAGGGGACATATATTATATTTATCACACACCAAATGAGCAGGTACTGTTGAGGTCACTTACACACACTTTGTGCATCACTTATTTCCTCCTAAATGAGCATAGAGCAGAGCATTGTGACTGTGGAAGCCATTGGAGTACAGTGAACTCATTGTCATGTTCAAGAAACCAGTTTGAGGTGATGTGAGCTTTGTGACATGCTGCATTATCCTGCTGGAAGTAGCCATCAGAAGATGGGTACACTGTGGTCATTAAGGGATGGACATGGTCAGCAATAATACTCAGATCAGCAGTTTCTGAAACACCCAGGCCAGCCCGTCTGGCACCAACAACCATGCCACGTTCAAAGTCATTTAAATCCCCTTTTTTCCCCATTCCGATGCTCGGTTTGAACTTCAGCAAGTTGATTTGCTATTTGTGTTAACAAGGAATTGAACAGGTGTACCTAATAAAATGGCCAGTGTATATATATATATATAGATGTAAACTTTAATCTGTGTCAGTAGATTGAAAAGAAAGTATAAAACTCCAATGTTCAAATATTTATTACTATCAAGATGGGAAGGTGGTTGGCCTAATTCAATCTCCTTCTATTAAGATTTAACTTCAAATAGCTGCCACTAATGGATATGTAAATCCAAATATGTGTCAAAAGTGATATGTTGCTTGAAATACCCGTCAAAGTGTGATCTGTAATTCAGAAAAGATGTCATTAATTATTGTGTAAAGCCAAACATAGGTCACTAAGCAGTAGTTATCACTCAATAAATGTCTACCTGTTATGGAGTACTCCTGTGTGAATAAGCAGACATTAAAGAACTGAAATTATTATGTCTCATAAGGAAATATTTCAATGGTAGTATCAAAGAAAATAAATTGTTTTCTCCTCTGCACACTAGCACATTGTCCTGTCTCAACTCAACCACTGCGTTCCCTTTTTCAGTAGGACTACCCAGGGTTCTGTCTTGGCTTCCGTTCTTTTCTCTTTCTGTATACTCTTTCCTTGGGTCAACTTATAAAATCATTTAGCTTCAACTGCCACCTCTATGCAAACGATACCCAAATTTACCCACACCCCTACTTTCACCAAAAAAATCAACGTAAGGTTACAGCTTGCCTCAGAGCAGTCTCTTGAGTCAACACTGACTGAACTGTAAATAAGATTACGCTACTTATTATTGCTCCTTATACCCCAATCAAAAAGTCTGTTATTATTTGACCACATTTATTCTTTCACACACCTTATTATACTGGTAAAGTGCTAAGTCTATGAGTGCTATATATATAAAACTACATACATAGTTATTGTTAGGGGTATGCAAAAGTATGTGTATGTTTTTTGTTTGTTTGTTTACAACACACTTAATGCCAGATTATGCAGTTATAACTATGTAGAAGTATGTAGAAAAGCAATTGTTTCATTGCGTACAATGAGGCAAGATGTGTGTTGCAGTTCCATCAAGACGTGAAACCAGTTATGTATAAAGGTCTATCCTGGTGCAAAGTGGTGAGTGGTTCATTGAACGTAACAAATGATGGAATATTCCTTCAAACTATTATAGTGTCTGTCCTATAGCTAAAGATCAATTTAGCTCAGTAGCTGTTAAATTGAAATCCTTCTAATAGAAAAGACTTAACAGGGCTTCTTGTTATAAATGGTCTTTTTTAAATATAGTGTCTCCTATACTGATGCCTGCCACATATATAAATTGCTGAACCCTACCCAAACAAGCTTTGTTGTGGGGCCTTCTCTTAATGTTTATATCATGGTTTGGATCTAGAAGCATCAAAAAAAGGCAAATTATGTGATGGGCATAAATCATTACATACTTCAGCAACAAAATTCTGTCAACTCATAAAAGCTCACTTATGCACCATGAAGATCTACGGGCCCTCCTGCACCCCAAGGCCCTCTGCGCATATGCCATTTTATTTTACCTTTCTTTAACTCTGGCATTTGTTGAAGTTCCTGTTACCATGGAAACTCAGTATGCAGTGTATAATATATTAGAGTGTCTAGATATTTTTCCATCTCTGCAAATTCACTTTTTGCTTTTTCGAAAACAGCCGCCTCAACTTTTTTTATTGACCTACAGTTCTCTCACATAGGACTAATCCACTTTACCTGCAATACAACAGAGAGGGATTTGGTCTGGCTGTCATATTGTGTATAGCTGGCTTTAGGAATATCATTGAGTTTATCAAACCTAATATAATTAAGCCCACAATTCAAACAGCAGAACTGAAGAAATATTTTAGAAACAGGATATAGTTTCCTTGTGTTTGGCCTTAGAAAGTAGATGTTTCTGATATTTTCAAGTGTGCACAACCTTTAGCCTGTTAAGCCTCTTCATTTATCTTCATCTTGAAAGTTTATTTTGCAGACCTTTTTAAATATACTGGCATTGAGTTGACTCAACATTGTTGAAGCTGTTATAGCTGCAAAGAGGGGACCAACTTCATATTAATGTCTATGTATTTAGAATGCAATATCATAAAAGTCCCAGTCGGTGTAATGGTCAGGTGTCCCAACACTTTTGTCCATATAGTGTACTTTAGATCTAACAATTCGGCCATTGTCCATCAACTTTAGATCTTTCCCCTACGCACAAAGATTTGTGTTCCAGTGTATGTGGACATCACTTGTCTTTTGTGTATTGAAGTAAACAAAGCCCTAGAATGGATTTTACTGTATATCTCACAGATTTACCTATGCATCAGTAAGGGTCGAACAGAAATGTGTTATTGTTGGCCCATCATAATGCATTATTAACATTCTAAAATTAAATGCTTCATCTCAGTTGAACAAACCTGCATATCATATGGGCCCTCTTTGCCTAATGTTTCAGTTTGTCTTAGTTGGTCAATTCAAGTTTTGTCAGGCCCTTTGAATGTGTGTATTGCAAGAAGCGCTGCAGAAATTGTAGGCACTATGTAAATCAAAGTTAATAATAATATATTAGCCAGAACATGTGTTAAAGCCGGACTGGATGACCCCCTCAGGGTATATTTCCATACCTGGGAACTTCCCGGAGCCTTCCCTTGCGGGACGCGGCCAGCACTGCACACTGCCGTCGGTGGGCGGCCCCGCTGCCGTCAAGACAGCGTTCCCACTGATGTCGGGGGCGTTCCCGCTGACAGCAGTGGGAAACACCCTCATTTAAAGGAAAAAATGGGCGGGGAGCAGGGCGTGTCAAGACCCCGCGACCCGGAGGATTCGGGTCTTGACCCGGAGAACCGAAGGAGCAGCGCTCACCCGGCAATCTTCGGGTCAAACCCGGAGAGTTCCCAGGTATGTATATGTCTTGGGATTTGAGGAGTCCTTGCAGATATCCACTTTAAGGAGAGTATTCTGGTCTATTTGTTTTGTATATACTATTCTGGAATTTAACCCCTTGCTATATGAAGGTACTTATTCTGGCCTGCTCAAGGAACCAGTTACAAGGGAGATACTCTGACCTCCCCACCCAGCCCATTTACACTATGGAGGATGTGCCACCTTTAAGACAATGGGGATGGTGGACATGGATGAGGTGGCTTGGGGCAAGATAATAAGACACATGGACATCCTGCACTCTGTTGTGTTCTGTGACCTTCATGGTCTGCGTGATGAAGATTTAGCTTTTAAGGTTGATCTTTGTATATTTCTTAACATTCTAGGAGGTATGTTCTCCTTAATTTCCCACTGTTGGCATTAGAAATATACTGTATGAGATATGTATGCCATAATTAACACTTTTCTTACAGTATCTAAACAACATATTTCTTGGATATTATGCGCCTTTTGGTGTATTTTCTGTCATCTGCTCATTATGCATCTCCTTGCATGCCCTTTTTGCTACACCCTCCCCATTCCTATTAATCTTGCAGTGTTTCTTACACCTCCTTACAGCCCCCTATGTGCCTCATACACACACCAGTCCCTGTGTATCTCTCAAGAATTTTTTTTTCTTAACTGTTTCAATGTCACCTTGTTCCTTACTCCTTTCTCACCCTTGTTTTATCTAAGCGTGCCACTCTGTCTTTCTTATCGTTCCCTCACTCTCTTAATCTCACTCCCCGCTTCTCTAACCTGCCCCGCAATTCTTACACTGCTTATCCTGAACATGACGTGTGCAATGTCAATATGGTCATTAAAATATATTAAAATAAAGAGTGGCATGGGATAAAAAGCTGCATTATTATTGAACACTGTGACAATTTATTTTAAGGCAAACAAACTGTAATAAAAAATAAAAGCAAAACTTGGTAGTGATCTTGATGACTGGCTGGGGTCCCTGATAGTACTGAACAGCATAACATGCCCTGTGTGGTAGACACACTACTCGCCACTCATCAGGGATCCAGCCTACAGTGAGTCCTGCATTTAGCTACTTGTGCTAGTGCTACCAGAATTTACCGCACCTCAGACAGCCCCCCGCCAGTGCTGATTATCATGACCTAAGACATAGAAAAAAAAAGGTGGTCCTTGTGATTTTTCTATCTAGGTCTGAAATCAGTGAAGCTCCCCCTTTTATAACCTAACATGATTCCTGCTCACAAGCCTCTCCCCTTCTTATGCCTAATTTATTCTGCCCAGTCCACACGGACCAGAACCCTGGGCCCTGTGTATGTGATCCTGCACATATGAGTAAACTGGACATACCAAGTTTAATTTAATTGAATTAGCACCCCCTTCTATACAGTGCATTTTATGGGCAAATTAAGTCCTCTGTCAGACAGTTAGATACAAGGCCTAACTGGGGAAGAAAAGCAGCCCTGACACTTCAAGGTCAATTGGCACTAAATAATGTATGTGTGGCTGGCAGCTATATACAAGTGGCCACTTGCACTCTATACACTCTATTACACTGGCACAGCATGGGGCAGCGTGTATCCAGCCCACGGCCACATGGGAAATCGTTGGATCGTCAGATAAGAGACCTGCACCATCTGGCACTGGCCTACCAGATGGCCAGTCCGGTCCTGATTCCGTACAATGTCACTGCAAGTGGCAGCAGGGCTATAGCACATCTTATGTAGTGTATATGCATGTGTTCTATTTTCATTATAGAGCCTTTTGTCCAATGCATTTTATTTGAGAAAGCATGACAATTATTTGGATGTGGAAAGACTTGAATGTGAGTTTCATTCCGGGACACAGGCCAGACTGCCCAGGCTGGTGGCTGTCTGATATAGACAGATAATTTTGACAAGTGAGATAATAATGTGTAGAGTTAATCAGTAAGACAAATCACTTTGTAAAGATTTATTAGATGTTAGCTAGAAAGACAGTTTAGTATAAAGATGTATTCACCTATAAATCTGAGGGGACTAAAATAATGGACACGTTGAGACGCACATGTAAATCATTGTGACAGGTCACTGGAAACATATGGAGAGCTAGCTCACTGTGTAGTGACCAATGGAAATCGCTTCCAAATGGAAATAAAGGGTATCGGGATAATTGCCTATAATAGACTTTGTAAACCGGAATGCAACGATCACTTCATAATTTCAAATCACATCTATTTTGGGTCAAGCCATTTTGTTAAATCCCTTTGAGGACAAATAATATCTACTGAAGAATGGAATCTGAGAACATGCAAAGTATGGTCATCATTACTGAGTGACTATTGTCCATTGGACTTGGTGATCCCCCTCTACTCCTTATCTACTTCCAGTCCTGTTCCCCGAGTACTCTGTGTTCCTGAGATGCATTCCTATGCCATCTTTAAGTTCTTCTGAGAAGATTTGCAAAGGGGGCTATTTTCTCTAATTGTTCCGATTCCTGTAATTTGTGCTTGCCAAATTTAGGTCAATTGTTTGCGTTTCCTGCTGAGGTTTCTTTTTAGTATTAATGAAGCCATTTTGTGTGTAACCTCGTCATTTCAGAAATCCACCACAATTAGAGATATCCAGAGGAAGACTATGATTGCCATGATCTGACAGATGATGTGACGAGTTTTCTGCAGCAGCCACGGTTTAAGGGCTATTTCTTTCATTCGTGGGAAATTGTAAGAATACTTGAAGCACAGTGCATATTGCAACAACGATTCTCTATGCTGTTGCAGCCCTGAAATACAAGAGTTAATGTACTTAAGAAAAGGCTATTAAAAGCATATTGCCTTAAAAATACCAGTGGTCATTTCTAACTATTGAACGGAAATAGTTCTGAATGCTTAATACATAAACCTCTGCTTTTGCCGCAAGCAGTTGATTTTAGGCGACGGGCCATTGCTTGAAATAAGACTAGTTCAGCTGAAGCCAGACTACAGCCAAGGCTCTCACGGCAAAAACTCCACAGATATCTTCCCGGTTCAACAACTGGCATCTGTGACATTTTTGGAGCAAGTTTTTTTTTTTTTTTTTACATAAGACCAGTAAAATAATATCTCAAGATTAAAACACATTGTCTTGATATTTTTTTAATAATCACACACTGTTCTACTATTTTCATTTTTGATTTAGGACAGACTAAAATATTGCGGTATATTAGAGTGCTTTATCTCCAAGAAAGAAAGACGTACTTTCCATACTGCTATAGGCCTACTTCCAAACATGTGTTGAATCCTTTTAAAATAGCTCATAATTGCCTCCACACCATGTGTTGTATTAGTGATATAACACAAAAACCCTGCAGCTCCCCTGCAACTAATTTGAACGGACCCTCCCCGTGTATGTCTCCTGTTTCGAATCCAAGTATCCTGGAATATCTAAAATTAACCTTTACTTCTGTGCACTTATATTATGGAAGAAATAAAATCATTTTTGCTCAAATATGAGCCAGTGTTATGTTAACAAATACCCTGCGTATATACAGTAATAAAATATGAAATAATTAACAACTGATTTGGGTTAAATATAGACTTTAGAAAATTAATCCGAAATCATTTGGCCCACACAGGCAGCCTTAGAATTTGTGACTTGTGTCACATGTTGAGGTGTGGCATAGGGCGAGGATTTAATACAAAATCAAGAAAGTAAAACATTGAGATAAAGAATGTATTTTATTTACAAGATTATATATACAGTATCTCACAAAAGTGAGCACACCCCTCACATTTTTGTAAATATTGTATTATACAACACTATTAGACAACACTAAAGAAATGACAATCTGCTACAATGTAAACAGTGTATAATAGTGTAACTTTGCTGTCCCCTCAAAAATAACTCAACACACAGCCATTAATGTCTAAACCTTGCCAACAAAAGTGAGTGCACCCCTAAGTGGAAACCTCCAAATTGGACCCAAAGTGTCTATATTTTGTGTGGCCACCATTATTTTCCAGCACTGCCTTAACCCTCTTGGGCATGGAGTTCACCAGAGCTTCACAGGTTGCCACTGGAGTCCTCTTCTACTCCTCAATGATAACATCACGGAGCTGGAGGATGTTGCTGGAGGATGTTGAGACCTTGCGCTCCCACACCTTCCGGTTGAAGATGCCCCACAGATCCTCAATAGGGTTTAGGTCTGAAGACATGCATGGCCAGTACATCACCTTTACCCTCAGCTTCTTTATAAAGGCATTGGTCATCTTGGAGGTGTGTTTGGGGTCGTTATCATGTTGGAATACTGCCCTGCAGCCCAGTCTACGAAGGGAGGGGATCATGCTCTGCTTCAGTATGTCACAGTACACGTTGGCATTCATGGTCCCTTTAATGAACTATAGCTCCCTAGTGCCGGTAGCACTCATGCAGGCCCAGACCATGACACTCACCACCATGCTTGACTGTAGGCAAGACACACTTGTTTTTGTACTCCTCACCTGGTTGCCGCCCCACACGCTAGACACCACCTGAACCAAAAAAGTTTATCTTGGTCTCATCGGACCACAGGACATGGTTCCAGTAATCCATGTCCTTAGTCTGCTTGTCTTCAGCAAACTATTTGCAGGCTTTCTTGTGCATCATCTTTAGAAGAGGCTTCCTTCTGGGACAACAGCCATGCAGACCAATTTGATGCAGTGTGCGGCGTATGGTCTGAGCACTGACAGGCTGACCCCCCACCCCTTCAACCTCTGCAGCAATGTTGGCAGCACTCATATGTCTATTTCCAAAGACAACCTCTGGATATAACGCAGAACACATGCACTCAGCTTCTTTGGTCAGCCATGGCAAGGCCTGTTCTGAGTGGAACCTGTCCTGTGAAACCGTTGTATGGTCTTGCCCACTGTGCTGCAGCTCAGTTTCAGGCTCTTGCCAATCTTCTTATAGCCTAGGACATCTTTATGTAGAGCAACAATTCTTTTTTTCAGATCCTCAGAGAGTTCTTTGCCATGAGATGCAATGTTGAACTTCCAGTGACCAGTATGAGAGAGTGAGAGAGCGATAACAACAAATTTAACACACCTGCTCCCCATTCACACCTGAGACCTTGTAACACTAATGAGTCACATGACACCGGGGAGGGAAAATGGCTAATTGGGCCCGATTTGGACATTTCCACTTAGGGGTGTACTCACTTTTGTTGCCAAGGTTTAGACATCAATGGCTGTGTGTTGAGTTATTTTGAGGGGACACTAAATTTACACCGTTATACAGGCTGTACACTCACTACTTTACATTGTAGCAGAGTCTAATTTCTTCAGTGTTGCCACATGAAAAGATATAATAAAATATTTACAAAAATGTGAGGGATATATATATTTTTTTCTGATGTTTCTATGCACATGATTGTGACTATTAAGGCTTTTAAAACACCAAATATTATTAGTTCCTGGAACAGAGGAACATCAGGTTTGGAAAGATGGACAGAAGGATTTGGGTACCAAATATAATTTTACCAACATAAACCATCTGTAGTCTATGTAGGTGATGCTGTATCTGTACAAATCTCTAATGGTGTTCAGATGTTACAAGACTTGCAATATGACATGGAGTTGGGCATACAGTTGGTTACAGCGGGTAGAAAAGTTTCTTTGAGTGGACAGTATAAGATATGTTCTCTGTGCTATATTGACATCTTATTAAGACTCATTTTATGACTATATTTTAAAGTACAGAAATAAAAACAATGATCACAATTGAATTGAGTGAGGCTCATATTTTATTATTGCATATTCCCGATTATTTTTAATTCTACTTAGTTACTTAATTTCTGTTTAAATACTAGCAGCCCCTTTGCAACTTTATGTTTAACTGATACCTTTAATGCTGACCTTTTTCTACCACAATTTCAAATTTAATAAATGGCCTTCAGTGTCCCCAAGATATTTAGAACATTTGGATCTCACTATATAGTTACTCCCCTTTACTTATATTGATGATTCTTTAAACAAATGAGATTCTGAATGTTAGCACTGTTTCCTATACATTGCTGTACCATGCATCATCCAGTCATTTTACGTACTATTTCATTGTAACTGAATACAAGTCAAATACCAGTGGCCAACAAAACACTTCTAGGTGTTCTTCTGGATGATTGTACAATTAGAGAGAGAGGATTTGTAGCTAAGACCTTCGATCGTGAACTGATTATTACTGACTACAAGTGGCTCAGAGTTTGGAGTTGGTCCATGGTGTCCAGTGCTTTCTAAAAGTGGTCCACAAACACAAAACATTGTAGAATCAATTCCTAGCCTCAGTATTTCTTGGTTGTTAAAATATACTGTCATGGTGTAATATATTATTTAATGAATCTTTCCAGATATTTAGACAAAGTAATTCTATTACACTGTCTATGGTGATTCTGGCGTTTTGTTTCAATTTCAAAGAGACCTGCCAACTCATTATACAATTAATAGCACTCTGTAATTAGATGCATATTGTATTATTCCTAACGAGCGCTACAAAGAAAAAATGTAATACTATATATGTTTTATATGTTAAAGAGGGGGACCAACTGTAGGCTCTTTTCCAAACTTAAATTCACATTTATAATAAAAGCAACCATTCCTTCTGCCAATGTGTATTTAACAGTTTAAGATGCAGTAAGTTGTACATTTTTTAAATTCTTTGCATTTGAGTATCCACTAGGCATGCAAAGTTTCATGGTTTCACTCCACTTAAAGAGAACGGCAGATTTTGAGGGTCTCAAATTCTGGAGCTGACTCCTTCATAGCTACACTGAATTATTGAGCGTGCTGATTGGGGCTTTTCTTAATTGTATGTAGGAACTGAAATATCCGCTTGAATCCAGGTGAATTAAAAAAGAATAGCTTAACATCCAGACAATTAATGGTTTACATGAAGACCATCCTTAGATCTATTTCAGTACTACAAAGATATTGGAGGACTCTAAAAATTAGCACAGTTTGTTGCCTCTGTTGTCTGAGCGTTATAAACACAGTCAATAGCACCTAGAAAAGGCAGTTTTGGATCTGCTGCCCCTAAATTAGAAAATAAGCATTGTGGGGTTCATCCACTAAAGTAGGAGTTGACATGAGAGTTGTGATGAATAAAACCCAATGTATCCATTAGTTTACTTAATTAGTTATGTAGGTAAATTAGTTTTAAAATGCTAATTTATTCCAAAAATGGTTAATACAACAAATAAACAGGTTATTAAATTAAAGTGCCCATTTCTCTATTCCATGAAAAGTAATATTACTTTGAGGCCAACCTCTCCCCCAATTGCACCCTATCCACCCTATACTGTCTTAACGCGATAAATAGGGTTCAGGTGGAAACAAAGCTGTACAAGTCAAATGCACAGGTGTACAGGAATATTGATATTGTCTCTGGCCCTCTGGTGCCTTTACCATCAATAAATCCTGGCACGTGGCCGTCCAAAGCCAAGTGATCACTTCATGAAGAACACTGTAGACATACTTTTATATTTTCCTTTAACTGAAAAGGCTACACTCAACAGCATTTAAACAAAATAAAACATTTAGTCACATAACTCCCAATTAACCTTTACGAAACCATCAGCTCATAAATGAACATTTAATAGATTGGTAATTTAAACTTATAAAACTGGAGTATTGCAAATCTCTACAAAACCACAGAATTTATAGGCCGCTGCTAGCAAGCAAAATACTGAGCTTAATCATAGACGTGTGCTTTTTCAGCTCTCATTTATGGTTATCCCTGACGCAGAGAATAAGCATTGGCCAATGGACCTTACATGTGCGCAGCAGAGGTGGCCGTTCGTTTAAGGGCACATAAGCATGAGTATTCAGGGGGAAAAAACAAGCAAGAACCTATGAAGCTGCCTGTAGGTTGTGAAGTTACCTAAAAATTCTCTGTGGAACCTAATTTAGCCGTTTGAAATATTGGAGAGTATGGATGAAAGTTAAGCATAACACAGCATGCGGCCTTTGAACTGCTAATCTACTGTGAAAGCCACAGCTGTACCATGCACCATGCTGACACTTTTAGAGCTTGGAACATATATATATATATTTATATATATATATATATATATATATATATATACACATACACACACATTTGTATAAATATAGTGTCAGCAGTGAGAACATAGCTTTACAACATCAAACAATGCAAATCATATTTAATTCTCCACCACATGCTCCTTATTTAAACAATTGTGTGTATTAGTTGTAAACAGTTCTGTCCTAAGTGACACTTTGTGTGACAACTCAATTCAGCTGTGGTCCCAAGAGATACAGAATAGGGATATTGGTTAATTAATCGATTAATGATGCAATTATTTCGTTTCCGCTGCTTTATAGTGGAGACGTACTTGTTTACCATTTTTACGGTTCACACCTCTCTATAAAGAAAGAGAAGTACAGCATACTACGTATTTCTGCTGGGGCTGCTTTAATTCTTTTTGGGCCTCCAGCCCTTTGTCAGGGAGGCAGCAAAAAAGTACCTCTGATTTCCCCATAGACATCCACTTTCTAACATATGACCTTCCTCCGTAAACCATTGTGTACCGAGTGCTGCGTTTGTGTTGATGGCATCAGGGTTCCTGACTACAATCTGATCCTGTTTTAGGATGAGGGCCAGAATTCATATACCAGAAGCACCGACATGAGCTGGTAAAACAGGCTTTTTAATTAAGCATATGAATAAAGCTTTGGACAGTCCGTAACCATGGCAATGTCTTGGCCAATCCCAGAGGAGACGCCGGATGTTTTTTTGGGATGGCACTTAATGGATCCGCAGTGTTGCAGGAGTAATTACATGCTTCATTTTGAACGTAGCAATTGGAACAATGGATTAAACGAGGCGGTTTATTCCTCCGTGTCACTGGGACGGTTCCCTGCGGGAGGTAGTTTCATTAACGGCTCGTGACGTGTCCTCACAAACGTTTCATCGCGCTGATATTATTTTATTTATTTTTTTATTGCTCGTAAACCCTGCCGTCTGTGAAGCAGTGATCCTTAACCCTTTCAGGTTCACATGTCCCAAGAACAATACATGGTTGTGCGATGTGCTGCCAACATTCCCTGCAGGGAAAGGGTTAAACCTCGAGAACCCACAAATATACTCTGCCGTTTGAGATGCCTGTGGTGCTGACAAAGTTAATAAGCATCTTGATATTGCTAGAGTCTATTTTATTTTGCTCGTGTTTTTGTCACGGTACAAGAAGTATAACTCTGCCTTCTGCGCTACATTGTAAGCTTCCATTCCTTATGTTTTACCCATAGGCTACTTTTATAAGGTTTATTATTGCATTAGATCATGAACGTGTCTTTGTAAAATAATACATATATTTTATTATTGTCACTTTATTATTGTAATACATTAGCAGCCATGTGTCTGGTATTAAGACCATTGTATCACAAGTGATTGTTATTTTTTGTATCACGCGTGTGCAGCTTTATTGTATAACATAGATCTTTATCACAGTATTAAAGCACAATCACGCGTATTGCGATGCTCTATCACTGGTGTGTCAGTGTGGTTTGCCATACACATGTTTATTGCTGCATTTTATCATACACATGTCTCTTACTGCTTTATATCACAGCGTTCAGGACTATGTATGTAAAAACAGGCAAAACTATAGGAAAACCAATCTGTATTTAGCCATGGATATCATTATTTGCTAAAAGTACCACTAATTTGAATATATTTCTTTTATAACATAATGCCTTTGAACAAGAATATATCATTACCAATAAGCAATGCTGATTTTTCCCATTTATAACATCCCAGCCAAACTTTTTCCGCTATTCATTAGCAGTTTTCCAGATCTTTTTCCTTTTTTATTATTTTTTTATTATTTATTATTATTTATTATTCATTTTTTATTATTATTACCATGGAAATTTACACAAAGCACCCAAGACATGTTGTCACCCTCTTGCTTTTTGGCCCATTAAAATATGCCTAGGGCTAAAAACTACTGGTGCTAACATCAGGATTTAAAGATGTGCTAATCTGAATCACCTTTATTCAAGCAAAAATTTAGCCGTGATGCGCTTGTGGGAAAAGTGCTAGTTGCAATGCTTAGTTGCTCGTAGTTGAAGCTCCCTAGCGTGCTGTTGCTGAGGGGTCCAGGTACATTTCTGATCTCCCCAGCCAGCCCATTCACTCTACCCGGCACAGCCCAATTTCTGTTCGCTATTGTCTTTTTCTCTCACTCACATCATTGACACGCTGTAATTCAGTCTGGCCACTCTGGCTTTGGCAGTGGGACAGATGCAGCACAGTAGCCCTGCTGGAGCACCTGCCGGCATAGCTAGAATTCCTTCTCTATAATCCTTCAGAAGCTCAGACAAAGATGGGAAAGAAAAAAGAAGGTACTGACCACTCTAAGCCCAGCATTCAGACATCAATCAGTTGCTGCATCTTCCTTTATCCTCAATTTCCTGCTCTATGAGCATCTCAGATTACAACCTGAGCAGTCCAAGAATGCAGAGCAGTAACCTGGTGTGAATGCTTTGGTCCCAGTAAGCGACAGAGGTCAAGCAGACAGATCAGTTTAACACCTATTTTTTACAACGCGCTCCTGTTCATATTAGCCATGGAAAGATCCGCATTTATGACATGCCACTCTTGTATTGAGATGTATTCTATCATGAGAGGGATATATATATTCAGCTAACGACTGAAAATATATTGAACAGTAGCAGATCACCTTTCATGTGACAGCATACTCACATCACAAGGTGTCAGGAAATATATAGCTGTTACGTGTGTCCTGACAAAACTGAGCAGGAAGTTCCTGCATGCTTTCACAGGCAGAAGGCAAAATTGTGAGGTTTACACAGTAATTCCACAAGAACAAACTTTCACGTTTCCCCTAATGCTTGTGAACTAGGGATCAGGGATCTCCATTGAGTGGAGTCCTACATGGAGCCTGATCAACCAATAGGGTAACTGGCTCCCTGTTATGTGGCAGTGGAGCTGCCACTACCCTGGACCTGCTGCCCAAGGCTAGTTGGCCTAGGCTAGAATACTCCACTGCACTAGGTATGTTTTCTGATCACATTAATAAAGTTTACAGATAAATATTAGGACAAATTTAGAATGAGCAAAGTGCGCAATGTGGAGCAATCAGCTGAAACACTTCTGTTGGTTCCATGGTTATTGCTCTACATTTAGAACTCATATATCACTACGGAAGTTCTGCAGCTCTGAATCAAGTAGCAAGTTGAGCCCCAAGCTAAGAAGACAATCCCAACAGTGAGGAGGTCTCAGGTGTAGGTCAGTAAAGTTCAGTGCTAAGTGTTGTAGACAAAACACTTTATACCTGTATAGGTAAGCTACATGCTGCCAGGGGTTAATGCAGTATGGATGATCAGACACAGCAGTGTTTTCGTCTATTTCCCTCCCCTTATAGATCTATTAATACATGTTTGTCTTTTCTTACAGTTAAGCAAATTATTCAGTTCTGAAAGAAGATAGTAAAATCCAAGGGCTAATTATTTTGTTGGGTTGTAATGTACCTGTGTATTATTTCTAATATATATCTACATAATAGTGTTGTCACTTTGGGAATTTTCTGTCACACTTTGTGGGGCCCAAAGCAAAGACCAATCAGAGTGCACATGCTGGTTCATGCCCCACCCAGCATTTCAATTCCCACAGTGACAAGTGATTTCCTTGTGTTACTCCACTGCGATTTACCGCTGATATCCTCTGCTGCCCTCCATATCCGTCTGCTGTCCACAACTGTCTGGTACGCCCTCTGTGGTCCTCTGCTTGGTCCTGTCCACTCCCTCTCCACTCTGTGTAGTTGAGAGAGGGAGAGAAAGAAAGAAAGAAAGAAAGAAAGAAAGAAAGAAAGAGAAAGAAAGAAAGAAAGAAAGAAAGAAAGAAAGAAAGAAGATGGAAGAATAGAGGGAAAAAAGAAAGAGGGAGAAAGGCAAAACAAAAAAAAGCGATGAGAGAAGAAAGAGAGGGAAAAAGAAAGAAGGAGAAGGGAGAAGAAAGAAGAAGCATGATGGGACAAAAAAGAAAGGGAAACAAATGATGGCAAAGGGGAAAAAATAAAGAAAGAAAGATGAAAATGTGTACGTCATTTTATTGACAGGCATATTATATTGTGCTTATAGAAACCCCAACAAGATATCACTAACAATTCCCTTTAGCATGTTATCAGAACTTAGAATTTGTTCCTATGTCTGCTGGAAATCCCCAATGTATGTACAGATAAATCCTGCTCTGTTTAGATAATCTTTAGCAGCAGGATTATCTCTGCTAATCATTTCAAAGTTTTCAAAACAAAGAAAAAATATTTACTGTGGAGGAAAGGGTTGAGTGATGAGGATGTAAACCTCGGCTTTTTGAAGGGAAACTCAAACAGACTTCATCCCATAATAGGGGGCTGTGTTAATGGCTTGAGACAGGCTGTTTGGGGCTGATGGATGAAAATGGGCATAGTGGGCTGTGCAGGTCACCTCTTGCACTCTGCAGTTATAGCATGGTGATCCCTCCTGTCTTTGCTCATCCCATACTCCTCACTCTCCGAATACCACCACAAATCCTCAGATAGACTCCCACAGCTGCTCCCATCTGCCAAACACAAAGTTGTTATCTTCTGTCTGCAGTAGAAGATGTCTCTCCTTCATCTTCATCATGAAGGGCACATCATTTTACTATAAGAATATATATATAATTGCTGTTTTGTTTAATTCCCTTGTTCTCTAGGACTGGGAAACACTTTCTATTCATTTGTGAGAAAATTTACTGCTCTTCTTGAGCATTTTCTATAAAATTGGATATT